>NC_136409.1:146732500-147932500 GCF_051521515.1 Lactuca serriola
ATAATAACCTACCTACATATGTACATAGCATTGGAACTAATAACTTATTTATAAACAAATTGCTATATCGTAAACTACGTGTAAGACTATAAGGTCAAACCAATTAACAAAATTGTTTATTTGGTCAAAGCAATTAAATAAATTAGTTACTTAATATTTTGAATAAAAGTCTATATTTTAATGAATCGTATATTAATTAAGGTAATCAATATGGTTGGCTTACCTTATCGATTGGTTGAAAAAAAGGCATTAGAAGCCTTGCCCAATATTAACATCTAGTTTCCGAGTTTAAATAAAGAAAAGAAAAGAAGAGGAAAAAAGCAAGGAGAGAAAAGAAGAAAAAGGAAAATAAAAGAAAAGAAAAGAAAAGTTTCTTTTTTGTTCCCGAGTTGTAGAGAATTGGAAGGAAAGTTAATTATTTTGTTCTTTCTTCCTTTTAAATCCACTTACCCTACTTCCTTCCATTTTCTTCCTTTAATAAAACCCGAAAAAATCAATTTATTTTACTTTCTTCTCATTTCCACTAATTTTCTTTCTTTCCTTCGTTAAGTTGAACCGGAGAACGTGGTGTATGTGAATTGAAAGGGAAAATTATGATCAATAAGAAAAAAGAAGGAAGATTCCACCAAAGCCTAATTATTCCCTCTATGTCAAGATTAGCGGCCCGTTTCTCTCCCCTTTAACGGTCGGCCAACACAATGACCAAAAGAAGGTCACATAGACTTTGATCAAGTTGATTGTTTAGCAGCTACCATGAATTAGCTCGTATGAATACCCATACTAGCAATCGTTTTGATTTTTGTCTCCAACATTTGAACACATATGAATACTTATATTGATTATTTCATTCTCAAAGAATACGTACAAGTTCATTTAATAGTTTTTTTTTTTAAAAGTTTCATTCTAAAATAATATAATTTATTGAAAAGTAACATTCTTAAAGAATACACATTCTATATTAGAAAATAATATATTGAAAATTACTTAAATCTTGAATTCTTTAAGACTATGAGAATATAGTCTAATCTATTCCTGGCGAATATGAAATATTCATAGTTAAGAATCATTTTTTAAGTTAAATATTGTTATATATCATAAGAATGGTTAAGAAAAAATTATTTTAATTAAAACTTCATGTTTGATGATGAGAATAGTTAATTTTAATATTCTTACAAGACATACTTGATAAATTTACACAACTTTTTGATGAATATATACAACTTTTGATGAATATACACAACCGTTTGTACTATGTTCCGTTAAGAATTTGTTTAATTTGTTTGTAATATATAGTATATTCTTTGTATGATATATAACATTTTTGAAGAATATACAAAATAATTATGATATATACTACATTTTCTAAGAATATGTTTGTCTAAAGGCAAATTTGGAATACAAAAATTCTATATTCTTCTACATCTTTCATCATTTTTATCATCTCTTTTCATCTTAAGCGAGCCAACACTACCTGCAGTGTTGTGTTCTTGAACCATCAATACAATTTTTTTACCAGCCTTTCATTCTTAAGAAATATATTGGTTCCAATCTTTTATTCTTAAAAAATACTTTTGTCATTCGTTCCTTTAAGTCTTTTGTTTCTTAAAGAATACCAAAACCTCTCTTATCATCAACCAATAACCAAAACCTGCAAATAAGATGTCTCATGTCCATCACTATCCATATAAAAATATTGATATAATATTATCATCATATTAAACGAAAACATAACAGGGTGAAAAATTCAATTAAAACAACAAAAACCTAAACACAATTATAAATTACCAAATCATTGTTTAGTTTTGTTTATTCTAAAATATTACAGTGCAATGTCTACATTTATTTTTTGTTAATTATCATTCACGTGGGTGGTTCGCTAATTTTGTAAGAAACACAAAATAATTATTTATTAAATTACTCATCTCTTAAATGTTTAAATCACAAAGAATTGTTAATTCATCTAATCTTTGATTCGATTAGGTAATTCACTAATATTTTTTAGAAACACAAAACGATGATATTTTGATCAAGTACATCTCTACCTTCATCAGAATCTTCGCATCTTACGCCATCAAAAAAACAAACATGTTGTATTTTAATTAATTCAAGATACTTAAATTATTTAGTTACCTGGCCTGGCTGGCCAAAATGCACAATCGTAATAGCACTAAATATTATGTGGATCGCAACCAATCATGATACTCCATTGATAACCTTCTAACATTGGGTACGCAATTTTCGACGGTGGTTACCTGTAGAATGAATGGTGGCATAGTGTATGACGATGATTAGAATGGTGATGGTGGTGACGGCCGCAAATAGTGAGAATGGTTTAACAACTCAGGTGAATTGTATTAACAATTCCATAAACACAGACATTATTTTTGGTTATTAGTAATTGATAATAAATTATTGATTTTTTAATTTAAGATAATAAATTAATTTATCGTAAAATTCCCAAATAATCTTTATCAAATGGTTGGTCCACAATAAGTTAAATATAATTAAGCTTTTACATATAAACCTAACTCTCTCTCTCTCTCTCTCTCTCTGTGTATATATATATATATATATATATATATATATATATATATATATATATATATATATATATATATAGGGTAAAGTGAATATACCTAACAACCTTATATAAACTTAGGTACCTAACTCCATAATACTACATCGGTTTGTATCATATTTACATTGTAATTGCCAAAGGTTCTTAAATTTCAACCCCATAACTTGATTACTTCCAAAATCTTTGGACATTCACCAATATCTTTCTTTTACATCACTTCTTTTCTATCGAATACCACTTGATGGGCTTCATATCCTACCGCTACAAATGAAAGGATGTAGGAGAAATATAATGATGAATTTCCAAATTTTTTTGAAGTAAATCAAGTTTAGGGATGAAGTTTAAGAACCTTGGATGATTGCAATGAAAATTTAATGCAAAATGACGTAGTTTGATGAGGTTAGGTACCTAAGCTTATATAAGGTTGTTAGGTATATTCACTTTACCCATATATATATATATATATATATATATATATATATATATATATATATATATATATATATATATATATATATATATATATATATATATATATATATATATATATATTTGGGTGAGCATAAACGGTTACCTGTCCAAATTGTTTGGAACTCCAAATGAAACCGGTACAAACAATTCTTGAGATATAGTAACCGAAACCGATTATTACGGTTCAATATAATTTGGAACCCGGACCGGAACCGCTAAAACAAGTTCTGGTACCTAGCACCCGATTTTACCCTTTTTGATCTATTTATTTATTAAAAATCAACCTTTACAAACCATAATTATAAATCACATAAGATATATATGTTTGAAATTTTAGGCATTTAGTATTTTCATTATTATGAATCCCACCTTTACTGTCACACCCCGAAACCGAAGGCGGAGACGTCTCGGGGTGGAGGTGACTTCATGGGAATATCATAACCAATGTACATAGTAAGCGAAGTAAAACACAAAACATTACATTACATAGATTTCATTACATCAGTTGAAAAGTAAAGTAGTACAAGTGTGATACATAGTATATATGAACAAAATGAGACGAGTCTTCTACGCACTCCGTCTTCGCCAAAAGAGATCGTCGGGTACCTGTCTAAGGAGAACCTGAGAATACAAGCAGTTTAAAAATCAGCATAAAGCTGGTGAGTTCATAAGCGGTTTGTTTTGTGAAAAGAACGAGTTCCTTTAGTTTCCTGAAAAAGTGGTTAACCAAGAAAATCCCATATTTTCTTAAATAACAAAACGATTGAATATCACAGAGTATAGTTTAATACACAAAACTATATATTGAGAATCATGGGATTACTATCCCGAATTAGATATAAAATACTTTGATATACGTGAATTGTAGATGGAAAGTAGTTTGAAAACCATGGGACTAACATCCCGTACTAGATACAAGATAGTTTGATATACATGAAAATATAGATTGAATACCATGGGACTACCATCCCGAACTAGATACAAGATAGTTTGATATACATGAAAATATAGATTGAATACCATGGGACTACCATCCCGAACTAGATACAAGATAGTTTGATATACATGAAAATATAGATTGAATACCATGATTGTTCTTGTGAATTGTAAAGTTTAGCTATCTGAATTGTTACCTGTTTCTGGTTACATACTACTATTACCCAGGAAAATCCTATATTTTCCTACTTGTGTGTGTGTGTGTGAATTGTCTCCTGAAAGTCTGATTATCCTTAAATGTAGATTAGTTTTATTACGTACATAAAACTAATAATTAAGTGCAAAGTGTTCCTAATCTTGATTGCGAGTCCTTAACCATACTTCAGACTAGATATGACTCGGGCCAGGGCCAGTATCCTTTCTATGACTTTCGTCACCCTTGAACCTTTCGGTTCGGCTGTAGCTAGCAGCCAGGTGCGGGATTGTCAGTCCCGTATAGATCTATACACTCAAGTCACGTTCTCCCTCTTGGAGATTCTGGTTACAGGGTTAGTCCTCCAATCTCTTGTGCCAAGGAAGTGTTACAGAGGACGTGTCTCCAATCTTAAGATTACTCATTACTTCTCGTGCCTAAGGGAAGTAGTATCTATGACTAACTAAGTTCTAATGGTGTCTGTCCTTTACACTCGAGCCTAGGTGTTTTATTGTGGACATTACAAATGTTTTATGTTTTCTAATGGTGTCTATCCTTTACACTCGAGCCTAGGGTGTTTTATTACAAACATTACAATGTTTTATGTTCTCTATCAATATAAGTGTGAACAATCAATTGTGAAGTATACAACATAACAGTATATAATAAGAATTAAAAATCGGTTTGAACAAACAATTCTACAAGCTAAAACAGTTTGTTAATAGGTTTTTAATTCTAAAAAGGGTATGAATTATAAAACCATTTAAATGAAATCATGAGTTTAAGTACAAGATATTCTTGTACTTTTGCTTGTATTCCCCCCTGAAAACATTTAAAAACCATTAAAAAAGGGTAGGGGTATGAACTCACCGAACGCGGAATGTGACGACTAGGATGCTAAACGTCGAATCGAGGCTTGAATACGAGTGAGGTTCCCATGTAATATTAAATAATACACAAATATATCTAATTAGATTTAAATTCACTAATTAGATACACTTTAACATTCCAAGACGCGAAAACACTCCATATCGAGTGTTTGGAGTGACCCGGGTGACGTTTCTGGACATGAATGGCTAGGATATGGAGTTTACTCTTCAAGAGTAAACTCTAAGGAGTGTTCACGGCCCTATACACCCATCCCCATGAATTTACGGCCGTAAACTCATGGTTGGTGTTCTTATGTGCTAAATGGCCTTAAATCAAAAGAGGGGTGTTGCTAAGTTTGGTTCTAGGACATTTGAAAGGGGCTAAATCAAACATATGGACTAATAGATGAGTTTACGACAGTAAACTAAGTGTTTACGGCCGTAAACTCTCACCCACATCATTCTTAAGTGTTTTGAAGGCCAATGATTTATCACAAGTGATTCTACTCAATTTTACAAGCCAAGGGGTGAGTTTAGGGCATCAAATGACACATATTTAGGAGTTTACGGCCCTGGAACATATTCTAGGGGTGTTATGGCCGTAAACTCTCAAATGGAGGGTTTTTGTTATGTTTAAGGCCCCCAAATAATTTTTGGTTGGTTCTAGGATTTATTCCAAGGCTTATGAGGTGTGTAAGTTGCATTTTTAACACCCAAAAAGGAGTTTACTACCCATGTATATGAGTTTACGGCCGAAGCATGTTCTTGGGTAGTAAACTCATGTTTACTCCTCAAATGTTGAGTTTAAGGTGTCCTAAGTCCAATCCAATAAGTCCTTAAGCCATATCTAAGCTCCTATGGTGATTTGGATGGGTTTTAAGGCTCAAAAACCCCATTTACATGTGTTCACGGCCTAAGACTGTTCCAGGGCCATAAACACATGTTTATGGTCCTATTCCATGATCTGAACACGAAAATGAAGGCTAAGGATGTTATACTAGGAGCTAGGATGATTACCTTGGTGTTTTGAAGCTTGAAATGGATGATTTTGGATCAACAAGTTGGATTTGAGGAGAGAGGTTAGAGAGAGAGAAAGAGTGAAAAGGCTCCAAATGAGTCTTAATTCACTTTAAATATGATTTGAATTGCATACACGGTGGAATTCTACTCGATACCGACGTTAACCGATGCTTTGGGTCGCACCCGATTAAGTTGTCGTTACTCGATATGGTCGAAACTATAATTTTTCTAATTACTAGTTTGGACGTTTTCACATGTTTCCAACATGTTTGGATACTTACAAGGTCAAAATAAAAGTTTTAACTTAATTGACCTAGTCCAAAGACGAATTCGGAACAATTCGCTTAAGACGAGTTTTATTAACGAAAAGGTTACGGCGAGGGAACAAAATTTCGGGTTGTTACATTTACATCCTCCTCTATTATTATTATTAATTGATAATAGAAAAAACGTATTCACCTCAAGAACCAAAGCACATAATCCCCTAAACAACCATACATAGAATCACATCACCGGTTCCATCAATATTTGTATATATGTATTTGTTTTTTAAAAACAATTCGCATGTGTTTATATATATATATATATATATATATATATATATATATATATATATATATACACACACACACACATAAGTGTTCTAAAAATAATGACCAAGTCTCTGTTTATTTCTAATTAGTCCCCAGGAGCATTCGGCTAATTAGAATGTGCCTAGCAATTCACCCTACTTATATAATGATTGAACAATTGCATGGATGGAATTTGAAAACTTTGAAAAATTCTATATTAATAGAAACTATTTGAGGAAGAATTAGTGTTGTATTATTCATATTTTTTTATGATATTAGTGGTATTATGAACTTTTTTATGATATTATTCATTTAATTTTCTAAAGTTTATCTAATTAACAATATATGGTTCCCGGTTAATCTATACCTAACCGATTAATGCTTCAACCTTACTCCACTAAGTAGCTAATGTGGAACATATTTCACAGCATATATATATATATATATATATATATATATATATATATATATATATATATATATATATATACACACACACACACACAAGTAGATTCATGCGAAAACGTAAATATTTTGCGAAAATATGAAAAGAAATTTTATCTTATAAAAATCTAACACATGTACTTTAGAAATTAAATTTTGTTAGCAATAAATTAAAGATAACAAGTTTACATTGGAGGGTGTTATGGTAATATAGATTTAAAGGTGGTTTTAACAATCATTTTTTTTCACGTCTTTAACAACTTTTAAATTCAAGTTTTCATAATAAAATTGTCAAAAGAAACATGTTTTGCTAATATGAAACAATTTCTCAAGTATCATCGATTATTATCATGTACTTCAAATTTGATGAATTTTTGTCCAAAATATAAGGTTGAGGTGACACTATCTCATAGGTTTTCCATGTTTTCGAGTTTTCGAAAATTATTTGTATATATATATATATATATATATATATATATATATATATATATATATATATATATGGAACATCACTGTCCCCTTTAAAAAAACTTGTTGTTGCTGTCAAAAGAAAATGTTTGCTTGATGTGAGGTTTTCTCAATGCTTTAGTACATAAATACAACTTTGTGTTCTTTTGAGGTTTTTTGGTCTTAAATAAATATATAATTTAGGAATTAGGATTAAGCTGCTATATAAATATCATTGTCTTTTCATGATGTTATTTGTTGGTATACAAAAGCTTAAAAAGCTCTCACATTGCAGTTTTGGACAAGGCTTGTTCAATCCCCCGTTGCTTATCATTTTTTTTTGACTTAGTGATTCTTTGTTTTTTTGAGAGAGAGGGAGAGAGAGATCAACGACCGACACATATGACATGGAGAAACGCACTTTGACGACAACTGAAAAGCAACTTCGAGCTGTTTGGATTTGTGATTCAAAAATATCTATTTTTTATATTAAATAGTTATAAAACTGAATCAAAGTTATGAATTATGATTGTCAAATATATTTTTTTTTTTCCAATGCATGTATAAAATCTTTCGTGGAATATCATGGCTCTTTAATTAGTATTAATGGGTCCATAAAAAAGTAATCATTTTTGGTTTTTTATATTTTAGGAAACAAAAATCAAGTTCATAGTTTGTTTCATCAAACGGCGTGTTTAGCAGCGAGTATTTCGAAATTTTTAAAAAGAAAAGCTCGAATTGAAAACAAAAATTTTCGTGTAGGAGTATGAGTGTTTAACTTCTAATTAAAATAAAATACTTCAATTCTAAAAAGTCTCTTTATGTAGCGTTTGAAAAAAAAGTTATTCATAGTTTGAAAGTTTAATCAAACGACAGATTTTCTGGCTACTAATTACCATGTACCTACCAATTAGCAGCCACTGGCTACCAACTAGTTTTGCTGAACACGTTCTATCTGTCTTTTGTTTAATCATAATATGATATCATGTATAGTAAATGACATCAATTTTATTTGCATAGGTAACACAAGTGGCATAAAAGAGCCGTAAAAAAAACCAGAGTGTTTTCCCATCGTTGGAAAAGATGGAAAAACTCGCTTCTGTTGCAATAGTGATACTTTGTTATGTCGGTGTTATCCTAAATTTTGGGATTGTAAAAGGGTGTGCACAACTCAAGAATGATCAACATGACTCCAGTACGAGATTCAGTAAACGTAAAAAAAAATATGAATGCTAAATACAATGAGAGCAATATAATTTATTATCAACCTCTTGATGTTTTAACTATATAGATGCAATCGCTATTGCTATGAACTCAAATGTTAAAAAGATTGTTCGAATGTGAAGTAAAATTAGGAAAAGTGAAGGGAGTTATACATACATAATAACCAACTTACCTATGTACATAGCATTGGAACTAATAACTTATATATAAACAAATTGCTATATGTTAAACTACGTGTAAGACTATAAGGTCAAACCAATTAACAAAATTGTTTATTTGGTCAAAGCAATTAAATAAATTAGTTATTTAATATTTTGAATAAAAGTCTATATTTTAATAAATTGTATATGAATTAAGGTAATCAATATGGTTGGCTTACCTTATCGATTGGTTGAAAAAAGGCATTAGAAGCCTTTCCCAATATTAACATCTAGTTTCTGAGTTTAAACAAAGAAAAGAAAAGAAGAGGAAAAAAAAGCAAGGAGAGAAAAGAAGAAAAAGGAAAATAAAAGAAAAGAAAAGAAAAGTTTCTTTTTTGTTCCCGAGTTGTAGAGAATTGTAAGGAAAGTTAATTATTTTGTTATTTCTTCCCTTTAAATTCACTTACCCCACTTCCTTCCATTTTCTTCCTTTAATGAAACCCGAGAACATCAATTTATTTTACTTTCTTCTCATTTCCACTCATTTTCTTTCTTTCCTTCGCTAAGTTGAACTCGAGAACATAGTGTATGTGAATTGAAAGGGAAGATTATGACTAATAAGAAAAAAGAAGGAACCTACTACCAAAGCCTAATTATTCCCTCCATGTCAAGATTAGCGGCCTATTTCTCTCCCCTTTAACGGTCGACCAACACAATGACCAAAAGAAGGTCACGTAGACTTTGATCAAGTTGATTGTTTAGCAGCTACCATGAATTAGCTCGTATGAATACCCATAGTAGCAATCGTTTTGATTTTTGTCTCCAACATTGAACGACCTAGTTTTCAAAGGTATATTTATTAAAACACATTATGGTTGTGTTTTAGTTGATCTTATTTGTCTAACCGGATACGTGCGTATGATTTACAAAATTTTGAAATGATGTTTTTTTTTGAGTAAATTACACAAATCATCTATCGTGTAGGTGTGAAAGGCTGGTTTAGTCATTATTTTAAAAATTAACTCAGACTATCCTCATTTGGTTTAAACTTTAATGTTTCATCCCTAAAAGACAATTTTGTTGCGGTTTTAGTCCATAGCATACCTAAAATGACCATACTACCCTTATATATTTCTTTTTATCAAAACATCATAAATGGTCCCCTGTGGTTTCACAAAATCTTAAGTTTAGTCCCAAATTTAAAAAAAACTGACTGCTGTCCCTATGGTTTCAAAACTTTGGATGTTTGGTCTTTACCCCTAACTCCGTTAGCTTTTCTATCGTTAAGTGAACGGAATTTTCGTCATTTCAATACCTAGGGACCATTTATGAAAATTAATATGTAAAGGGTCCTACCCCTCCCGCTCTCTCTCTCTCTCTCTCTCTCTCTCTCTCTCCCTCCCTCCCTCCCTTCATCCTTCCTCCATCCCTCTCTCTCTCTCTCTCTATGTACAGAACCCATGTCAAATTGGATCTTCACTTCATCGTTTCAATAATTTTTTTACAAAATTAACCTCAATCATTAATTTATTGATTCAAAATGATCCCTCAATCATAAATTTCTTGATTCAAAATTGTCTTATTTACCATCAGCCTTCTTCATTGAGTTTCTAATAATCAACACCAAAAAAATGTTTACAGCAAAGACATTTCGAGTTCTTCCGTAACACACTGATTTGATTTTTACACAGATTCGAATCTAGCCATTGATTTTAACCTTACCCCTCTGATTTGGCAATTGTTGCAACCTAGCTGGAGAAACAAAAGCCTAGCTGAAGTGCTTCAATGATGGCAAATGTCTCAAAGTTCAATATGCCAATTCTCAAGTCTTCAACTTTAGTTGTGTAACAACTAGTAAAAATCAGTCAAAGTTCGGCGGTCAAACCACCACGAACCGCTACGTGTTAAGAACCAATTGTGTAAAATTTTATGGTTATAATGTATATTAAAAATATTACATTCATAATTACCTTGAAAATGTCTCAAAATGCTCAAAACATTTATCGTTAAGAATCGAATAAAAAATCAACGAAAATTAAACTCATTGGTGATGTTAAAAATGAATTTTTGCATTAAGTATATCTGAGAGTTATGCATAACAAATTTGAAAGGATTACGTTATCCTAACTTCGTGGATATAAAGAACGTCCAAAACGGAGGTTGTGTGAGAAAGTTACGACTCTTTAAAGTTATAAAAATCAATATTTTATCTGATTTTCTTGAAACGAACTGTGCACTGTTTCGCTTGGAATAGCAGCGAGCCTCGTAAACTGCTTTTGAGCCCTTTTTGAATTCAGAATATGGTCTATTATTTTATTATATTTTATAGTATTTTTAAACTCAACCAAAATTAGATTGATAAAATCTGTTGAAACCGATCCTGTAAATCGCGAAACTTTAAACGGATTTTACCGGAGTTCTACATATCGGATTTAAGATCCGTCTGACTTTTTGGAAACCTTATAAACGAGATTATTATTTTTCAATTTGAAAAAAATTATTTGATTTCGTGACCCAGGGCACACGAATCAATAAAGTTATAAAATATCATCGTTTTTGATATACAAATATGACATTGTCTTTTGATATTTTGAGTTGAAACTGAACTTTCAACAATATAACTATAGCATCTACATTTATATTTCTACCATGCACATCACTCAATAATACACAAAATACATGTTTTTACATAAAAAATACATGATTATACATATACAAATACATGAAATATATACTTCAATACATAGAATGATTGAAGGAATACATTGCTTCTATTTGTATCTAAAAGTACAACCAATAAATGAAATTTACATTGATCTTTCTTCGACACTTAAACTTATCCAAAGTTACACACAATTGAAAACACTTGCTCTTTGTTTTATTATGGGATAATGAACTAAAAGGGTAATATATTTCTCGATTTGTACATATTTGGTTACTGAGTTTTTTTTTTCGTCCACATTTACCTCTTCAACTTGTTAAAATGTACACATTTAGTCCTTATGACCGGTTACTTCGAGTTAGCCAGGAAAAATTACTTAATAGGGTAATATATTTTTCATTTTGTACACATTTAGTCCTTAATATTTGTGTACACATTTAGTCCTTAATATTTTTGTACACATTTAGTCCTTAATATTTTTTTTTGTTTCAAAATAAGTCATTTTTGTTTTTGAACTAATAAGTACTTATGAATGATTTTTTAGTTTTTTCTCACGACATCTTACGTGGGACAATCATTGATGAAGTGTGTGGGCTGTTGATGTTTATGTGTAACGTTTCATTTTCACAAACAAAAACTTTCATTTTTTAAGTAAGGCAAAAGTCCTTAATTGTAAATCCATTATTAAGAAAAATACGTTTATTCCAAAGTACATTTATTGAAAATTAGAGTAATATAAGAAACGCGGAATCCTCAATACCATTGATGAGTTTGTACAGTCATGCATTTGCCTTCTCACGATCAACTATAAAACCTGAAAATATAAACAACTTGGAAAGCACAAAGCTTAGTGAGTTTTCCCCAAAATACCCGATACAACAAACGTATTATCATGCATAACGGGCATACACTCATCAGATTGGAATACATTTCCCAATCAGTCATCAGACTGGAATGCCAATCAAAGATCCGCGTCAAAACCAGTGAAACATTGTTAAGTGTAAAAAACGAAATTTCAATAAAATACTTTTTAGCCTTAGGTATCCAAACGAAAGTCATAGATTGTGCATAAAAAGAAACGTCTCAATATGACTTCGTATGAAGAAATTATGATTTTTCTAAGTTTCAGAATAGCAGTAGACAGTTAAAAACTCGAAACAGCGATCATGTGATTTGTAGTAGACGCAACTGATATGTGTATATTTGGCTATTTATTTAGTATATATTTTTATCATTTATTGGCTAAATATTTGCATTTTATGGAAAAAAGGTACTTAATTGTGTCTAAATTGTATTTTCAGTCCAAAAGATATGCTCGGAAGCAAAAGGAAGCATGAGATGCATTCGGAAGCTTGGGAATTGAAGAAAGAAGAAAAAGAGCCAAAATCCTGAAGGACTCGGCGAGTAGGGACGTCTACTCGACGAGTAGACACGAATGTTCACGAAGCAAAACACGAAGTCCTTGTCGTACACAGATTCCTCAAAGGGACTCGGCGAGTCGGTTGGCTACTCGACGAGTAGCCTCTGTTTTCTGAAAAAACTATAAATAGAGGCGAATTCCGAGTCCAAAACTCTCTCTGGATTTTTGGAAGATTGCTTGGCGAATAAGGAGAATATAGGAGACCTGAAGAACGTGAGAAGAACCCTAATCTTCCATTCTATGAAGATTTAAGGCAACCGAAACTTACTTTTCACTTTATTCTTGAATAGAACTATGTTTGAGTTAATATACTTCATTTTTGACTTTGTTTTTACTGCAATTACGAACTAAAATCTTATTATTCTGTTTAGGGTAGAAGATTTTGTGAATATGGATTGATTTTATGGTTAGGATTAATTTTAATTGGTGATATTGTTTTGTTAAGCTTGTTAAAGAACTTTATATGTTGATAATAACTATTTTCTGTTAAAAAATTATTAATTAAGTTGTATGAACATCTCTTAGTTGCTAATCTCATATGATTTACGTGACCACGTAGTTATATGCCTACGAATAACGAATGTGAAACTAGGGGTATTAGAAGATAGGTAAGTTAATGTGTGAGCTTGTGTGACAAACGATCAACAAGAGGTTAATTGAATTACTAATTTGATTAACTAATTACAAGTCTTATTTAACTCAAATCAATAAACTAGGAAACTCATTGGTTTAATCAACTGGCCATTGCTTGAATTAATAAGTTTTCTAAGGATTAGTAATAGAGAATGTGAATCTAATCACCTTAATCGGTAACCAATGAACAATTAATCCAATGCATTTGTTTCTTAGCTTTAGTTATTTAGTTTAAGTTTTATCTGAACATTTAAGTTTCTAGTCTTGTAAAACTAGAGAAAAACCTATTTTCTATTACTTGTTCCTAGTTAGTTCTAGTTATTAGTTTAATTTCCGTTCTCTGAGTTCGATACCCTACTTATTTAGCTACACCACAATCGATAGGTCCACTGCCTTTATGTGTCAAGTTTATATTTAAAAGTAGGATTAAAACTAGTTGGTTTTATACACATCAAGTTTTTGGCGCCGTTGTCGGGGAACGGTTCAAAAATTAACACTAATTTCTAGTTTTATCGATCTTTTGTTGGAGATTTATCTTGCACAAAGTTATTTCTTAAGTAATATAGTTATTAGGATAAGTTTTAATAGTTTTATGCTTTTGAATTTTAGTTAATATTTTTTTTTTTTTCTGTTTTTGCCTTGAACTCGCCGAGTGCAGTCGAAGCTACTCGGCGATTCCATCGTTGTTTCCCAGTTTCTTTTCTAATTTATTTTTGTTCTTTTTATGTGTGTTTCATTTGGTTGCACGTATTACATGACCTGAGGATCCAACACACCTTTGGTTCCTCCACTTGAAGACCCTGAATCCGCTCTTAGGAAGACACTAACCCGCCAAAGAAATCACCCTTCAAGGACCTTAAATCAGTCTTTGGGAAGAAGAAAAACAAGAAGGCTAGAGAGTCTAGCAATCGAAAGAGCGAAGGAAGCACCCTTGGAAATCTTAGAGACGATACATTCCACATAGAAACTGAATTAGAGAACGAGCATGAATCCGAATATGAAGAAGGAAGCGATCTAGAAGGAGAACTTAACAACGTCATGGCTAACATCGATGAAGTTCCCATGGGCGAATGGAAGAAAAGGATGCGTGATGATACCGGCCTGGGACTTGTGCAACCCGCAATTCCCACGATTGCCACCTTTGAGCTTAAAGGTAACATACTTGCTCAACTTAAGGAGATCCCATTCTACAGGAAAGATCACGAAGACACATACAAACATCTAGATGAGGTCAATGATATAGCTGATTACTTTAATGTTCCCAATGTGGCTCGCGACACCGTTCTGCTCTGATGCTACCGGTCACATTCAAGGGATCCTCGAAAGATTGGCTGAAATCACTCCCGCACGGATCCATCACTACTTGGGCTAAGATGAAGACATAATTTATAGACCAATTTTTCCCTCCTTCAAAGATAGCCAAGTTAAAGAAAGCCATTGCCAATTTTGAACAACAAGCTGGAGAGTCACTATACGAGGCTTGGGAAAGATATAAAGGTTTACTAAGGAACTGCCCACATCATGATCTAAATAATCAACAAGAACTCTCCATTTTCTGTGATGGAGTGAACGTGACAACAAGGCAACTCCTTGATTCGCAAGGGCCTCTCACGAAGAAAGCACCCCCGGTGATAAAAGAGCTAATTGAAGAATTCTCTAAACATTCTAGAGAATATCATAACCCAAGGAATGAATTAAGTCGGGGAGTGGTGAACTCAGTTAATGATAGCATGGCAACAATGATGGCTAAACTAGAGAGTTTGGATCGAAGAATGACTAATATGGACCAACCCATCCACGCTATCTTGGTAGGCTATGAGAATTGTAAAGGGCCCCACCTTACTAGAGACTGTTATTTGGATGAGAACGGGAACCAGAAAGCACAAGTTTGCTATTCAAGTGGTGATAGGTACGATGAAAATTGGCGAAAACTCAAGAAGGAATGGCTCCTGTATGATGAGTACAAAAAGGCAAAGGAAGAAAAGTATAAGTAAAAAAAAGGGGTTTTTATCAAAAAGAGGAACCGGTGCTAGAGAAGAAATACGATTTGCAAGATATGTTCACAAGATTTGTAGCCGCGTCCGAGAGAAGGCACAATGATACTGACACTGAATTGAAGGAGCAACGAATTATGCTTAGAGATCATATAGCTGTGATGAAAGATCAACAAAATATGCTTTGAAATCAACAAGCCTCCATTCACAATATTGAAAAATAGTTTGGCCAACTTGCACAACAAATTAACCAAACAACACTCGGTGAACTTCCTAGCAATACCAAGGAAAATCCAAGAATGGCACATGTAAATGCAATAACAACAGATTCCAAGCCAATTTTCACTCCTCTGACATCTATCCAGAAGAATCTCAACAAGGTGCAAACAGCGGAAGTAATTAGATGGGATTCAAGTAAACCCGACTCTACTCGCCGAGTCGCCAACATGGACTTGACGAGTCGAAGACGTGATGATGAAGACTGCTCTCTTTTGAAACCTTACCGGCCCTCTTTGCCGTTTCCAAGCCGAGCCATACTTGATGAGAAGATTCAAGAATATAGGAGGTTTATGAAGCACATAAAAGCACTCTAAGTTAATATTATGTTTGTTGAAATGATATTACAAGAACCGAAATATGCTATTTTACTTAAAAAACTCTTTACCACTAGAAGATGTATGGGAGAAGTTGCTGAAATAGTGCTGATTGAACTGCCAGAAAAGAGGGGCGATCCGGGAAGCATCACTGTACCTTGTCAATTTGGGAACATAATGACCACATGACCATTGACCAATTCGGGGGCAAGTATTAATATTATGCCATATTCCTTCTTCCAAAAGTTAAACCTCCCGATCCCAGAGCCTATTCAAATGAAGATTCATTTAGCCGGCAAAACAATAATACATTCAATGGGAGTGTGTGAAGATCTCCTTATCAAAGTTGATAAGTTAGTGTTTCCGGTTGACTTCATAATATTAGACATGGAAGAGGATTTTAAAGTACCAATCATTCTTGGGCGACCATTCTTGAATACCGCTTGTGCCTTGGTAGATATGCGTGAATCTATGCTAACAATAAGGGTGGGAGATGATTCGGTAATTTTTGAAGCTGAAGAAAAGGAGAAGCACAAAGAGTCAAAAGAAGATAAGTTTTCATCAATAATTTTGGATGATGAATTGTTGGAGAGAGAGCTTGCTTACTTGTAAGAGATCAATCCAAACCAATTCTCATTATCTTTGGAAGATAATTCTAATGCCAAAGGAGATCTGGAGGAGATAGAAAGGCTGATCAAGGAAGTTGACTACAAGGAAAGCCTCAAAAGTGTTGAAGACTCTCTGACTCGCTGAGCCGTACCCGCTGACTCGACAAGTACATACGAAAAATCCCAATCTGATGGAAATTTTAGTCTGCAACCCATTAGTCTCCTTTGTGAACCAGATGTGCACGTTTTTCCTGATTACTTGGAGAATCTTCTTGAGGAAAACAAAGTTGTTAAAGATTTTATCAACTTTGGGAATGCATATTTGCCCCTTCCTGAAACAATTGTGGAAAGTGATGAGGCTGTGCAAAAGGAGGATAAAGGAAGTTTATAAGATAAAGGGGATCCTAAAACTCGGAATGATGATAACCATCAGTCTTCAATTGAATCACCAATGCTAGATCAAGAAGAAGTGTCAATCAAAAGCAAAAGAACCAAGCCTTGTGCCATTGTCTCTACTACGTTTGAAGTTTTCACTTTCAAAACACCGTATTTTTAATGACCAAAAAGACAAGCGAGGAAGATAAGGAAGGAAGGGAAACGATGGGGCGTGAAAAGGAAGGAGTGGAAAAAAATAAGCATGGTAAAGGGAAAAAGCGTAAAGCTGAAGAAATTGTTGCAAGCAAGAGAATGGAAGAATTGAAGAGGGCATACAAGAGATAAATCCATTTTTACAAGACAAAATGTAAAGTACAAAAACTAAAGAAGGAGATCCCAATGGAGGAAGCAGTAGCAACGTAAAATGGGAGGGTGTCTGGATAAAGACTCCTAAAAAAGAAGCTCTTAGCGGGAGGCAACCCGTCAATAGAGTTTGCTTTTCTTTTCGGTTTTAGTTTTCGTTTTATTTTGTGTGGTTTGTTTTAGGATTTTTCTACTTATATCTTCATATTCATATAAGAATGACTACTTGAGGGTAATTAAGGCTCATGTGTGGGGTGTGGTGTTTTTATTTCAAAGAAAGAAAAGTTTTGAGAAAAAAATTTCAATAGATTCATAAACTCGGCGAATCTATATACTGACTCGACGAGTCCATATGCAAATAAGAACTGAAAACCGCAACCTAACTCGGCGAGTCTGTTCGTGGACTCGATGAGTCGGTTTAATTTACTGAAAAAAAAAATAATTTTCACATTTCTGTAAAATTAGTTTTTTTACCTTAATTGAGAGAACACTTATTCACACCAGCCAACACCCACTCGACGTGCCAAGAGTCTCTCAAGCATCCAACTTCATTTTTTATCATTTCTTCTACTTTCTCCTAACAAGGTAACATTTTTTTGTTTATAATCTTCTTAAAGCTTTATTTTTGCAGAATAATGGTCCCATTTTGTTGCAAACCCTTTTTCTTTGACTTGCTTAAGATTCTAGGGTTTCAAAATTTTGTCTTAATAGGGTGTTATAGAAGCAATTTATTGTGAATTTATACTTAGTATGCATCCCGAGACAAACCCATGGGACCAATTTTGGGTTTTGTTGGATGAATTGATGAACCTCAGGCATGCGAATCGAGCAGTTCTTGCGACTCGCCGAGTCTGTTCGTGGACTCGACGAGTCGGTCCTTGAGGCAGTCCCAATTTTTGAGTTTTAATGTTTCTGTGTTTTCTGGTTTGTATGTTTTTCTTATGTTGCTGAAAATGTTTCCAAGAGGCGGACAAAGCTCTAGGGGTAACCAAGGGGGCCATCCTTGGTTAAACTTTCCAAGAATTGATTCGGATTCCACGATGAAAAGATGGAAGAAGAGGTTGGTTGAAGTTAAAAAGAAAGAAATTTGTGTGCCAAATGCAATCGATTGGGAATGGCTAGGGAGAGTCCGTTATGAAGAGGAGTTGGCCCCGAACCTTATCAAAGTGTTTATGCATGATGGATTATCCATCACATGTGATGGATGCAGTCGCCTATTTCGAGTCCAAGAGCCGGTGTTTAAAGAATTGTGTTGGGAATTATTCTCAACCATCAACTTCCGTGGAGGGGATGACTATTACAACCCGGGAGTTGTCACTTTTTGCTTTGGTGGTGAATTCTGCCAATGTAGTATCGTGGAACTGGCTTGCAGACTGGGTATATATGACCAACAACTGGTCACCACCGAGGGTTTTGGCACCTTTCTGGAGCACTGTCACAAGGAGTTCCCGGAGGGTGTCGTGGGTTCCACTTGGTGGAACACCATTTCTAACAAGGTATATATCCCCAAGTCCGCTAAAGAGGGGAGCATTAGATCACCCACCCATAGATTGATTCACCGCCTCAATGCGGATACAATCAACATGCGGAAAGATGACGACAAGGTTCCTAACCTTGATGTTTTCTACTTGTCTTGTATTATTACTCCAAACACTTTCTGCAATCTTCCGTACTGCATGGCGTCTTATTTAGCTGACGGGGCGGTCAAGGATAGCAAAAATTCAAAGATCAATGGTGGGATGTTTGTGACCCGCCTAGAAAAATCATATGTGTTGATGGATAGAGGAGCATGGAAGTTGATGACAGTGGTCCCGACCCCTCCTTTTAATCCCATTATTTTTAGAAGAGCGAGAATTATTGAAGATTATGGAAGGGGCCACTATGCTATTTCTCATGATGATGCGGTGATAGGACCCGAGGAGCCGGGAAAGAGAGTGAGGCCGAGGCATGACCGAGCACATGAAGACCCACCGGTTATTCCGGTTGAAGATGAGATAAACGCAGAATGGCTTAATGTTGAAGGAAGGAGATACCAAGATGATTTGGGAAGAAGTTTTAATTTCACCAACCAATAATTTCTCTGAATATTTAATCACTTCAACATCCAACATGTGGATGGGGGCCAATTTCCTTATGTGCCTACTTGGGAAGAGCGGATCAATGCACGAAGGAGTGAAGCCGGTGGGAGTGGAGCAAGAGAAGATGATGAAGAGGAAGAAGATGAAGATTGAAGTTCTATCCTTTTTATTTTTTTTGGTTGTGTTGAAACAATTATTATTTGGTTCTGTTTGTTTGGTTTGGACAAGTAGTTTAGGACTTGCTTTTGGTGTGTTATTTGCTTTTTATCACATGTTTGTTGTAATCTTTTCAGAATTTGGATAAAGGGTTTGCACACAAAAGGGTCTAGAGAGACGTTCCATAGAAGCATCGAGTCTAGGCAAGAGATATTAGAGTCCGAGTTTAGAGTCCGGTCATGAAAAGAGTTGGAAATTCTCTACATACTGAAGTAAAAAAAATGGGAGTCTCAATTGATCAGTTTCTAAACAATTCAGAATCAAACTTGGAGCAGAATACCAATTTTTTCCACCCAGCGATGGACTCACCGAGTGCACTTATTGACTCGACAAGTCCCGGTGTAATTCCACGGTTGCTGCCTTTTCACACTGTACCTCGGCGAGTCACATCACTCACTTAACGAGTTGCTACTTATTTTGATGAATATTTCACACGGCAATTGGCTGCACTTTTGAAGATCGATTCCTGAAGTTTTCCGAGAGTTTCTCCTGCATATTTAGAGTTATGAACCACAGGAAGGCATGGATGAGCTGTTCCCATGTCTAAAGTCATTTGAAGATGGGGCTCAAAAGAAGGAATACTGACCTTGCCACTACCATCCCATGGGAGTTTGATCCAATTCCCTCTTTTCTTTTATGTTTTTCTTTATTATGCATAATGTGCAATGGGGGCATTGCATAAATTAAGTGTGGGTTAGGGGGTTGGTTACATTAGTTAATTTAGAATCCTAATTTTAGGATGGGTTGGTTACATTAGTTAACTTAGAATCCTAATTTTAGGCTTAATTTTCAAATTTTGCATAAAAATTTCTAGGATTAATTCAGAAAATTATGGTAAAAGCAATTAGGAATCATGTTAGTATTGTGTTTGATTATTCTTTGAAGACACAAATGTTTAGTTGAGCCAATATACGTTCTAATGCATTTGTGGCCCCCTTTGTTCTAGTGAAAGCGTGCGACAAAGACACAACATTGCTTAGTTTGAGGGATGCAATATGTTTAGCATCGTGTACTTGAAATGTATCCAGGAAAACTAATACTTTAACCAATAAAGGTTGAAGTGGAGCACCCCTGCTTAAGCATGTAGGTTTTGAGTGAAAAAAGTGAGGTACGTGTATAAAAAAAGAGAGATTACAAATAAAAGTTGTTAGAATTTTTGGAGCATTCAAAGCAAAGTATGAAGATCAAAGATCAAAATCCCAAAAGTTCAAAAGTTGAAGATACCGAAAAAACAAAAGGTGGTGAATTCAAGGAAATTAAAGTCGAATTATCAAGAGTGAAGAATTCCAAAGAGCTTTATAATGGTATCAAGAATTGTAATTTTCTAGATTATGTATGCTCGGGTTGCTTGACGAAAAATACCTTGAGGTTAAGAAGTTTTCTACGAATGGATTCGGAGGGATGCATAAAATGTCACACCCCCGAACCAGGTGGCGGAAACGTTCGGGGGCTGTCGTGACTCAATTGAATACCATAACATTGAATACATATGAAACGTAACAACATTCGTCACCATGCATTAATATAGTACAACCAGTAGAGTTTACATGAAATACATTGTTTAAACGTTACATTCCCAAAAATAAATTGTTTGATTCGTACATAAATAAACTGCAAGCCATCACTGAATATGATTTCCTTTGATTCACTGGTTCCTGAGAATACAAGTATTTTGAAAAACGTCAACATGTGAAATGTTGGTGAGTTCATAAGCTGTATTTGAAGAAAAACAATGTTCGTATCGTTTGAAAACCACCAAAAAATCTGATATTTTCTGAAAAGAAAAGCTTTTGAAAACGTTTGTGAAGATCCATAGGTATGCTTGTTTGTTTCTATACTTGTAAAAATTGTTCATTAAAGTTGTATACATTTCGAATCCGTATGTATTGAAAAACCCTAGGAAAACCCGATGTTTTCCTAATTCTTTGAATTCCATGAAGTTATATCGAAACCATTGCATAGCGTGTAGTGTCAGTCCCAGGCGACGTTGGATTATTTTTGAGCATGATTAATTGCTACAAACACGCATTACACAAACGACCAGTTTATAGCTATACTAACGATCCCATAGGCGTCGTCCGTACTAATCACGTTATCCAACCGCCCTGACTATGTGTAGTCCCACATCCGAAGAGAAAGAGGGCACGAAGACCTCGATGACTCCATTAACCGGTTGGGGATAAAAAATGTACGAGGGGTCCCAGACCCGCCTCGCATGAAATGTAGACTTTACTAGCAATACCAAAGGACCCTTGGGGACCAGTAGTATACAAGCCATTGAAAGTCCTTTTACGTCGTGTTAGATTGGTAAAACCCAACACTTCGTAAGATAGAGGTCTTTGGGCCTTAAGATCAGGTCATTGGGCTAGCTAGGCCCAACAAACAAGATTTTACACTTTTGGGGCTCAAAGATGGTGCGTAGACGTCTGTGCACACTCGCATGCATATTGAATTCCCAAACGTTACTTGTATGAATCGTGGTGTCGTAGTGTCGTAGTGTCATATTTTCGTAGTGTCGTAGTGTCGTAGTGTCGTAGTGTCATAGTGTCGTAGTGTCGTAGTGTCATATTGTCGTAGTGCCGTAGTGTCGTAGTGTCGTAGTGTCGTAGTGTCGTAGTGTCGTAGTGTCGTAGTGTCATAGTGTCGTAGTGTCGTAGTGTCATATTGTCGTAGTGTCGTAGTGTCATAGTGTCGTAGTGTCGTAGTGTCGTCGTGTTAGTAGTTTCGGATTTTTATTGGTTCGAGACCGAACCAATTCGTTTAACAACGACTTTTGGTATTGTAATGTATTGTATTTCGTCGATAGTCGCGGTGCCATCATTTGATCAAATTGCGTGTATTGAATTAGCCTTGAAAGTTTTCTGTTTTCAGCCCCTCATTGTTTGTAAAATTTACTTTTTCAACCCTTTATTTAAATACTTTCCGGTTTGGTCCTTAAATCTATTTTCTTGACATTTTAACACCAAAAATTATTGAAATTAATATTTTTCAGCATATTTTTCATTGAAAAGAGTTTAAGTCCTTGAAATTTCAGTTTTCTCGGTTATAACCCTTCTTTTTCGCAATTTTGACAATTTTGGCCCAAATTGTAAAATTTTTGCAACTTTGGTCCTTTTTAAATTTAAAAAGCATTTTAAACCTTTGAAAAGGAGTTGGAACACTTATAGTCCACTGTTTTACAGAAAAACATAGTTTTGGCCCTTCAAAACAGAAAATCTCGCATAATGGGCCTCATTGGGCCGAAAATGTCATTTTTAGCCCATTAAGCTTGAAATTTATGTTTTTAATCCTCTAAATGAGTATATTTTCAGAAATTGTTTTATTGAAACTGTTTTGACACACCCCATCCATCAGAATTCGTGATATGTCAATTTGGGCCCTTAATTTTGTATTTTTCACATTTTAGGCCCAAAAATTGTGTTTTTAGCCCAAAGAAGTTGTTACTAAACCACTTAGCTATTTTTCTAGAAACACTTTGTATGTAGAAATATATTTGATGCTAAAATCATTTAACATAAGGTATATCTCGGTTTTGAGGGGTTTTATGGCTAGATCTAACATTATAACACACAAAAGCACACATATAAGCATGGAAATCATACAAGGCATACAAAACACATATAGATCTACACTTTCACTTGTATTCCCCCCCCCCCCCCCACAAAAATCATAAAAACAGAAAATAGGCGGTATGAAGCTCACCTTGTTTGAAGCTTTTGGGTTTTGAAGAAAATGAAGTGATTTTTCGGCCTTAGCACCTTTCCTTGGTAGATCTCGAGTTTGGTGACTTCTAAGGTGCATGATCACAAGTTGGAATAGATTTAGAAGAGGTTTTTGATGGAGTGAAATAGCTAGATCATGGATATAAGTAAATACTTACCTAAGATGATGATTAGCTTGAAAGATCCTCTTGAAAGCTTCTAAATTTCGAGATTTTTGAGTGGGGAGGGAGGAGTTTTCTTGAGAGAGTTGAGAGATTTTTGTGAATGTGTGTGTGTTTGAGTATGGCCGAGAGTAAGAGAGAGAGGAAGGAGAAATGATATTTGAGGTGATGTTTGCATGGAAGAATGATATATAATGCATGGATATCCAATGAATAAAAATGAGGTGGCAATGGCAAAGTCAACTCTCCTCTTGGGCTTGATTTGGGTCGAAAACATGGAAGAAAAAAGGAAATTTGGGCCTTTTGCTCCTAAGCCCAATATTTGAGTTAGCCTTGGGTATGTTTTAAGTCTAAAAGAATGTGGTAGGATTTTTATATTTTTATTGGACTAGTTTAGGTTATTCATGTATCAAAGCTTTTACTTCATTCCATTCTAGGCCCAACATGGCCCAAAATGTTGAAATAAATTAGTGTGGGTCCAATTAGAGCCCAATTAGGGTTCTAAGCCCATGATAGTCTAATTGGAAGCTTATTGGTCCATTTGGATCCAATAAGGAAGTCCTAGTCCAAAATGGACTTAAACACGGACTTCTAGAGTCTCCAATTGTTTGATGACTATTTGTAGTACTTGTATGATGTATTTGATTGAAGTTTTTGATGTCATAATAGTAGGTGTCAATCATGTTCTTGATTTTTTGATTCACATTAACTTGAGTGTATAGATTACATGACACAAAATTTCCTGTTGTGACATCATCCCCCCGTTAGAGGGAATTTCGTCCCGAAATTCTGTTTGAAAGCTAGATTTGAGAATGCTAGAATAGGTGAGGGTACTTTTGCTTTATTTGATCTTCGCGTTCCCAAGTGAATTCTGGCCCACGCTTTGCATTCCACCGTACCTTCACGATCGGGATGCGACTCTGCTTAGTACGCTTCACCTCCCTGTCCATGATTTCGATTGGTTCTTCAACGAATAGGAGATTCTCATTGATTTCGATTTCGTCAAGAGGAATGACAAGGGTTTCATCTGATAGGCACTTCTTCAGATTAGAGACATGAAACACGGGGTGTACACCGTTTAGCTCCGCGGGTAGTTGTAGTCTGTATGCTATCGGACCTATTCGAGCGACGATTTCGAAAGGTCCAATGTATCGTAGGTTCAGCTTTCCGCATTTTCCGAAACTTATAACCCCTTTCCAGGGTGAGGCTTTCAACAGTACTCGATCACCGACCTGGAATTCTAAGGGCTTTCGCCGTTTATCGACGTAGCTTTTTTGTCGGTCACGCGATGCTTGTAATCAAGCTCTGATCTGGACGATCTTTTCTGTGGTTTCATGAATGATCTCCGGTCCCGTTAGTGCCCTGTCCGACGTATGCGTTCTTGCTAGCTGGGTGTCACCTACTTCAGCCCAACATAACGGTGATCTACATTTACGCCCGTACAGTGCTTCGAAAGGAGCCACCTTGATGGTCGAATGGTAACTATTGTTATATGAGAACTCGATCAACGGTAGGTGGGTATCCCAAGACTTTCCAAAGTCTATCACACATGCACGAAGCATGTCTTCAAGCGTTTGAATGGTTCGTTCACTTTGACCGTCCGTTTGTGGGTGATATGCGGTGCTCATATCGAGATGAGTTCCCATTGCCTTGTGGAGTGATTGCCAAAAGCGCGATGTGAACCTACTGTCCCTATCCGAGATAATAGATTTTGGCACTCCATGGAGTCTTACAATTTCTCATAGGTACAAACGCGTCAGTCTCTCCATCTTGTAGGATTCTTTGATTGGCAGGAAATGGGCAGATTTCGTCAGTCGGTCGATTATTACCCATATGGTGTCCAGTCCGTCCGACGTCTTGGGCAGCTTGGTCACGAAATCCATAGAAATCCCCTCCCATTTCCACTCAGGGATTGCCGGTTGCTGTAACAATCCGGATGGTTTCTGGTACTCCACCTTTACTTTGGCGCACGTAAGGCACTTACCAACATAGGTCGCGATTTCCGCCTTCATGTTAGGCCACCAATAGTGTTGTTTAATGTCCAAATACATCTTGTCTGAACCGGGATGAATGGAGTATCGTGTCTTGTGGGCTTCCTTCATAACGGTCTCCCTAAATCCTCCGATTTTTGGGACCCAAATACGGTTCATGAAGTAGTATACCCCATTCTCCCTTGCTTCAAGGTTCTTTTCCATCCCGCGCAATGCCTCGCTAATTCTATTTTCCGTTTTCATAGCCTCCGACTGGACTGATGCAATTTGAGTGGCCAGATGAGATTGAATGGTTATCGAGTGTGTTTTCGTACGGCGATTAGAGTACTCCTTCCGACTTAATGCATCAGCTACCATGTTGGCCTTGCCTGGATGGTACTTGATCTCGCATTCGTAGTCGTTTAGCAATTCCACCCATCTTCGTTGTCTCATGTTCAGCTCCTTCTGATTCAAGATGTGCTGGAGGCTCTTGTGGTCCGTGAAGATGGTGCACTTTGTACCGTACAGGTAGTGCCTCCAAATTTTCAGATCGAAGACCACGGCTCCCAGTTCTAGGTCATGGGTCGTGTAATTTACTTCGTGCGTCTTTAGTTGGCGGGACGCATATGCTATCACTCTTCCACGTTGCATGAGAACGCAACCTAAGCCCTGATTCGACGCGTCACAGTAGACTACAAAATCTTCCGTTCCTTCAGGTAGAGATAGTACAGGAGCGCTACAGAGAGCTTGCTTCAAGGTTCGAAACGCAATCTCTTGTCGGTCTGTCCACTTGAATGGCACGCCCTTTTGCGTAAGTAAGGTAAGCGGCTTGGCGATCTTAGAGAAGTTTTGGATGAATCTCCTATAGTAGCCTGCTAGGCCTAAGAACTGACGAATTTCTGTGGGCGTAGTCGGAGTTGCCCATCCTTCCACAGCTTTGACCTTAGAGAGGTCCACATGAATTCCGTCTTGGCTAACTATGTGGCCTAGGAAATTCACACTCCGGAGCCAGAACTCGCACTTGGAGAGTTTGGCGTAAAGCTTTTCCGATCGCAGAGTGTCTAGAACTTGTCGGAGATGTTGGCCATGCTCCTCTTTGCTTCGAGAATAGACGAGGATGTCATCGATGAACACAATGACGAAGTTGTCAAAGAACAGTCGACAGATTCGATTCATTAGGTCCATAAATGCGGCAGGTGCATTTGTTAGACCGAAGGGCATTACGACGAATTCATAATGTCCGTAGCGGGTTCGGAAAGTGGTTTTAGAAATATCCTCTTCTCGGACTTTGAGTTGGTGGTATCCGGACCGTAGATCTATTTTAGAAAAATAACTAGCTCCTTGGAGCTGGTCGAATAGATCATCGATTCGTGGGAGTGGGTAGCGGTTTTTAACAGTGAGTTTATTTAACTCTCTGTAATCGATGCCCATTCTGAAAGATCCGTCCTTCTTTTTGAAAAAGAGCACCGGAGATCCCCATGGCGAGTAGCTAGGTCGGATAAATCCCTTGTCCAGAAGCTCACTGAGTTGGCTGGACAATTCCTGCATTTCAGCAGGAGCCAACCGATATGGTGATTTAGCGAGAGGAGTTGCTCCTGGAACGAGGTCGATTCAGAACTCAACCTGTCTCTCTGGGGGTACTCCTGGAAGATCTTCAGGAAACACGTCCGGAAATTCACACGCTACCGGAATATCTTGGATGTTAGTTTCTTCTTTGGTCTTGTCCACTATGTGAGCCAAGAACGCCAAATTGTTCTTTCGCAGATGTTTTTGTGCTTTGATGCACGAGATGAGACGAAGATTCGTACTGGGTTTGTCTCTGTAAATTACTAGGGTTTCGTGATTTGGGAGACGAAGGCGAACGGCCTTCTCGTGGCACATAATCTCAGTATGGTGGGGGCTTAACCAATCCATGCCGATAATCACATCGAAGCTCCTAATTGATACTGGCATTAGGTCTATTCGAAAGACGTGTTGGTTAAGGGTTAGGGTACATCCGATGTAGATTTCCCCAGTGGATTCGGTTTTCCCATTGGCCATTTCCACCGTATAGGTTTCATTTAGCTTCTGGGGTTGTTTTTTAAATAAATGTTTAAACTTCTCGCTTACGAAACTTCGCTCCGCTCCGGTGTCAAATAAGATGCATGCATAAGTGTGGTTTAGGAGGAACGTACCGGTCACAACTGCGGGGTCCTGAACTACATCACTCTGTCCCATAGTCAGCATTCTTCCTGCTCCTCTGTTTCCTGAGTTGTTGTTAGGGCAATCTCGGCGGAAATGCCCCGTCCTTCCACACCCGAAGCAGGTGTGGCTAGGCCCTGCATTGTTGCCGCCGGCATTGGTGTTGTTGTTATTGCGGTAGTTGTTGTTGTTGTTGTTCTGGTTGTTTCCCTGACTCTGGTTCTGAGGAGGGTAAGCCCTGCAGAACCTTGCAGTGTGTCCCCTTCGGTTGCAACTGGTGCAATGGAATTCCCTGCATTCGCCAAGATGGTGGAAACCGCACTTATTGCATTTGGGAAGATTACCGGAATAGGGTCTTGAAGCATTTGAAGCAGCTGAGGCTGGAGCATGTGGTGTGGCTGGAACCGGTGCGGTGACAGCGTTAACTGCCACTGTCTGCTGCTTTTTAGAGGTCTCGGGGCCCTGACGCCCCTTCCTCTTGTTGTTCCTCCCTTTCTTGCCATCACCCTCCTTTTTCTTCTCAGTCTCCACTGGCTTCTCGCCCTTCTTGTTGTTATGATCATATAACCTCTTCGTCAATCTCTTCACACTGTCAAACGTTTCAGGGTTCGCAGCTATCACATTCCCTTGAATGGGGGATGTCAGTCCCTAGATGAATCGTTCAATCTTCTTTCCTTCTGATGTGATCATACCCGGGCATAGCAGAGATGATGGGATTAAAATAACTTTTAATCTATGAAGATCGATTAGATCTTGAACAAGTGTATGAATATAAAAACAGTAAGGACGCAATAAAAAGAACAAAACAAGATTGAATCAAACGAGTCGAATGATTAAAACAAAATCCTCAGAAGAGCTCGATTAAGAACATCAACTGTAGAGGATTGATAGGTTACAAAACGATTAAGAAACCTGTTGTACTCTAGATGAATCGCTATTCGTAAATCTCTATAATTGTAAACCTCTATCTCGTTGTTAACCTAATATGCATGCAAGCATTGACTTATATACAATACACAAAAGGCTCACGGTTGGACAGGCCCAAACCGGAGTGTACATGGCTAAACTAACGAGCCCAAAAGACGCAACATCAAAACAATCTTCAGCCTAACAATCTCCCCCTTTGCGTCAATTTGGAGCGAGACCTTCACTTTTTACTTGGGCCGGCAGCTGAAGCTGGTACCTTCTTCTTCACGGTGCTAAACAGACACTTGGTTATGGAGAGGATGGTCTGTCTAAACCGGATGTACCAATTGATCATATCATTGAAGTACTTGATGTCATCAGCCGAATTCTCTTTACACCGCTTGATAATTGATAAGACGTGTTCCAAGCAAGCTGTGGTGTAAAGGTGTTTGTCAGCTAAAGCGAAGAGACATTTCTGTCCTTCGGCTCTAGTGAACATCACTGAGTTACGCCTCGGATCAATCTTGCCCATTCGCATTTGGTTTAGATCACTGGCCGATCCCACAGGTGCAATCTTTGGTTTCTTCTTAAAAACTGTGGCGACCTCCTGATCCATTAGGGCAACCTCCATGATGTAGCAGGCCAACATCCTTTTGACATGGTCTATGATGGGACCATATTCGGCTTCATCTGTTAGAAGGATATTGTATAGGACAATCCAGTCATGAGGATTCAGATTTGGCAGATCCGCCAGGGAGATAATATGAGCAGTTCTTGCTGATCCACGAATGAGCTTGAACTTAACGTTTGTGAATCTCCCCATGGCATAAGGCTTCAGCACCCGAACGTTAACAATCTTCTGGGCGCTCCAGGTGAGGTATTGAGGGCGAGCAGCCTCCAGGTAGAAGTCAATGAGCTCCCTGTCAAGCTCATCGTTCGGATGCGGGACTTCGAAAATGTTAGAGAAGGCGTGGAAGATGAATGCCTTTCGAGTCAGCGACATATCAAACTGCGAATCAATAGTGTTGTTGCAGTCGAATGATATAACCGGCTCGAGCCATAATATGCTTGGAGTTTCTATGGCCTCTTTTATCATACGATCCCTGGTCCAGGCAGGGAAGAGAATCTTTCGGCTCTCAAGGAGATCGTGGGCCTCTTTTTGCTTGCGTTCGGCTTCTTCAGCCTCACGCGCCACACGACTGTCATCGTCTTCAGCATTGCGACTGTTCTTTCTTTTTAACATGTCGGCAATGGTCTCCTTGTCTTCATCTTCATCTTCGTCTTCCTCAGCTATGTTTTTACCCTTGTTCTTCACACCCGAACCCGAAGCATGACCAGTTGGAGGTGGTTCGGTTGTGTGAGTAGCTTTGGAGGAAGGAGGTGGTTTCGATCCTGTTTGCTCATCTCCCCCTATTTTCGGAATGGACACGAAACTCGGTAGGCCTTCGATTTTGCTGAGAAGGTCCATGGCTGGAGAGAGCTTTTCAGCGAGGGTTCGCCTCACCGAATGGTTTAAGATGGGGTCGTGTGCTTCCAGGATATTGGATAAAGCGGCGTGGACATCCGAAACACACGTTTTGATCACCTCCCTTTCAGATCGAAGAGCTTCCAGTTATTCCTGTGAGTTGGAGAGTTGCGTGCTCTTGACCTTAAGGGCGGTTTTCTTACTCGCCAGAACGTCCATCAGAGAATTTTCAGCTGCAAGATCCTCTTGTAGCTTAGCTAGGCGGGCATCGATGGAGGCACGAAGTGCCGAGTTGTCGTCGCTTAGATTTTGGCGTAGGGCAGCGAACGAAGTCAACTCCGTTGAGATGAACTTGGCCAATTGCTGAACAATTGGTTCCAGAGTTGTCTTGGTGGCGTCGACGCTTTCCTGCAGGGACTTCAGCAGGACAGAGGCGTCGGAGAATAGTTTATCGACTTTTTCGGTCGCTGCCTCACAGGCTCTGGTGGAGGCATCAATCGCAGCAGTTGCTGAGGCCACCGAATCATGTTGAGCCCTAGAGAAGGCGTCAACAATCTTCTGAAGGGCAGCTTCAGACAGAGATGACTGCTGGTTGGAAGAGGAGGCGAGAAGTTGATCAACCTTCTCGTTCAGCTCTCGGAGATGCTTCTTTGTCACTGGAGCATCATCCTCCTCGTCACTCTGAACTTGAAACGGACTATAGTAGACCGAATCAAAGTTCATGTGATCACCACCAAGGTATTGGTCGTCGCCATCGGAGGCGTCTTCTGGAGATGGAGGGGGTGGTGAAGCTGGGGGTGTTGTGGGTTTTGTGGGTTCAGGTTGAGTGGGTGTTGAATTAGTTTCGGGTGGTGGTTGTGTATGGGTAGGTTCGGTTGTATGGGTTTGAGTTTGTGGTTCGGTTACAGGTGGGGTTTCGGTAACTGGGGGTGTTTCGGTTGATGTGGTGAATATGGGTGGAGGAATAGGGAAAGAGGTTGGGGGAATAGTGGGGTTTATGGTGGGAATGGAAATAGGAATAGTTTGTGGAGGTGAAGGAACTGGGGATTGATGAAGTTGGGGACCGAGGTGGTGTGTTGCCTCGTTGAGGAGATTCGTCTCCTTGAGATCCTTCAGAGTCCGAACTTCCACCCTCAGATTCGCTTGAAAAGGAGGGAATAACTAGGTTTCGCTTCTGTTGGGTCTTCCTCCTTTTCGGCTTTGGGGACTGTGCAGCCTTCGGTTGTTTCCTCTTTTTGGGAGAAGGTCCCTTTGGAGCTTTGGATACTTGCTTCCCTTTCTCTGCCTTTTTGCCCCTGCCCACCGGTTTGTCGGCATCATGAATCGACCTTAGCATGTCCGGTGTCAGTTCCCTCGGACCAGTTGGCCTAAACTCCTTGATCGTCCTGATCAGTCTGCTGTCGGAGGGCACATCTGCATACATTGTCTCCAGGATGGAGCCAATGAAGGAAAATTTCGATGCATCTGATACGATGATCTTCTTGGTATGGAACGTACCAATAGAAGACATCGATGCACCATCAGCAGTTGGAACATTAAACTTGTCCATGGCCCATTTTGTAATCAAGATCCAGAACCGGGCCAACGACACCTCCGAGTGTCGGGATGAAGAAGAAAGGCTCTGGATGAGCTGTTGCCATAGGACCAACCCATAGTCTAGGTTAATCCCATTGTATACCCCATACATTATCGAGAGGAAAAGACGACTTGCACCGTCAGAACCTGAGCTTCTCTCCGACAAGCCCTTAAAAAGGACTGTAAATAGACCATTCCACTGGGGCGGTAGGCAAGACTTCTTAAACTTGGCAACAGAGGTGAGAACCTCATTGTATCCCATGTTGTAAAACATGCTGAACAGCATCCTAACCGGAATCGTCTCCGGGTTAACTCGCGATGGGTCAGCAGCAAACCCTAGCATAGTGCAGAAACGGGGGCGAGAAATGGAAGTCTTGTGTTCTGCAACTTCAAAGAATACCCGGTCGACTGCCTTGTCGTAGTAAGCAGTCGCATAGACCTGTGATAAGGCCACCATTGGCACCGTTTCAATTCTTGACAGTGCAGGAGCAAGCTGGGAGTACTTCAAGCATTCTATGACCGGCGACATGTAGGAGTCGTACGCCAGTGGGTTGAGATCAATGACCAGACATTGCTGAGGACGGATGGGGAGAATCTGAGAAGTAGCATGAACGGAAGAAGATTCAGCCATTGTTGCAGGTTGGAGAAGAGGATGAACAGTAGATTGTTTATGAGTTTTTGCTCTGGAGAAATTTCGGAGGCAGTAAAGAGGTAAAAGGTTTTGTGGACTGCCTTTTATAGTGAGGGATTGGAGAGAGAAAGATCGTTTCATATCTTCTATGTGATGATCACGTAGGAGAGAGATTGTCAGAATCCTAGGATCACGCTACCCAACAAGCGCCGTTTCAGAAGAAAATCGCTTCAAATCCGCACGCGCCATTAATTGCCAGAGAGATGACGCTTGGATTTCGCACACGCGTCCATAAGTGTCAGTAAAAGCGTGGCCGTTTCAAATTCCCACGCGCCTTCCTTTTTACCGTCGTTTGAATTTCTATCCCTTTAACTCCCACTGAGTCAGCAACCTTTCGTCTTATCCTTTTTAAACGGCATCTTTTTGAATTAAACGCCCACGTGGATTATTTCTGACCACAGCACCATAATTACAGCCTGTAAATAATTAGTAACGGAATTTTGGAAAATCAAGGGTTTTCATGCAAAGAGTGTAAAAGAAAAAGAAATAAAGCAACTCTTTTAAGGATAATCTGTGATGTCAATAATGACACGAAACTGATGATCCCGGGGCACGAATCTCTTCCTTCAAGGTCAAGAGAGACCTCAAGGTGTTAGTGTGGAATCCCGTTGAATTACGATCAAACATTTATTAATAAATGTTGAAAGGTTTCTTTTAATAAGGCTAAATAAGGGTGGTTTCGCTTTGATTCATCAATTCAATTCTTGAAATAAGAAAGAAAGTGAACAAAGTACTTGTGAGACCGGTGTAGCCTGTTAAACAAGTAGGTAGGAATTTATTTTGTATTGGCTTGGAGTAATATAAGATCTCAGAAAAAATTAAAAATTGGATCCCTTGGGAAGAAATGTTATGGTGTGTAACAATTTCATAGGAATCACGCAAAAGAAAATTTGAGATTTTATAAGGGTACATTCGTTAATTCTTTGGTGAAAGCTTGAGCAAATTAATTGTTCACCGTCAATTCTTTGGTGTTGAATTTTGGGTTTCACTCAGCTCGTAGTGGCACGAAACTAAGATCATAAACACAGATGTTGTGTAACCATAAACCTCAGTGGTAGTTTCTGAGAGTCTCAAGGGTTACGTTGATGAAACGAATGTAATGGAGAAGTGTAATGAGGATGGTGTAAGAAAACATAGTACCTCTGCTGCAAAAATAAGGACCAAGCAGGAAACTCTTAACTCATGTGAGAAGAGAGTGAGGTAGCTCACGATTAGAATAAATGTGTTAGCCTTATTGGGAAGACAAGGTTTGTGTGTACCAGGTCATGAAGGCTATTATTCAAAATCTTATGAGGCTTGGGACGCATACTGCAGCATGCTTCTAGGGACACTTAAGTAGTTCATTGATGATATCCCCATAATCAGACAAACACACAAGAAGAAGAAAAAAAATATTTTTGGAGTTTTTTTGATATTTATAAAAAAAATAAAAGAAGTTAAAAAAAAAAATAAGTAGAAAAAAAATAAGACAAAAGAAAAAAAAACTTTTGAAAAAAAATGAAAAACCGAACCCGAACGTTCGGTTGGGTAAAAGGTGAAAAACCAAACCCGAGCGTTCGGTTGGTCTCGGTTCCAGAGAGTTTTGAAAAACCGAACCCGAGCGTTCGGTTGGTTTCGGTTCAGGAAAATTTTGAAAAACCAAACCCGAGCATTCGGTTGGTTTTGGTTCAGGAAAATTTTGAAAAACCGAACCCGAACCTTTTGTAGGTTTCGGTTTTGGAAAATTTTAAGAAACCAAGGAGTTTAGTCATGCAATTTGGAAAAACTTTTTACACAGAGAAAAACAAATTTTGTACAAAAAATATACAACATAGAAAAACTACCTTTGAAGTAATGAGCGAGTCAGATGATCGAACCGAACCTGAACGTTCGGTTGGTTTCACTTCTTATATTTGAGGTTGAGAGGTAGTGTGAGGTACTGACTCTGATTCCATCATACCTAGCCCTTGCAGTATTTTATTGAATGATGCTTCAGGAAGAGCTTTGGTAAAGACGTCAGCCAGTTGATCAGTGGTTCTTACGAAGTGAACTTCGACATTTCCATCTTCCACATGATCTTTGATGAAGTGATACCTCAGTGCTATGTGTTTGGTTTTGGAGTGTTGCACTGGGTTATGACAGATCCTAATTACACTTTCAGAGTCACAATATAGTGGGATCTTCTTCATATTGAGTCCATAGTCTCGAAGTTGACTCTGGATCCAAATCACTTGGGATGTGCAGGATGCAGCGGCAATGTATTCCGCTTCAGCAGTAGACAACGACACACACGTTTGTTTCTTGGATTGCCAGCTGACCAACTTCCCGTCAAGGAATTGATAGCCACCAGTTGTGCTTTTTCTGTCGAGTCCACATCCTCCAAGGTCAGCATCAGAATAGGCTTGAATGAAGAAGCGTGAGTTGGATGGATACCATAGACCTAAGGAGGTGGTTCTCTTGAGATAGCGTAGGATGTTCTTCACTGCCAGCATGTGAGGTTCTCGTGGGTTAGCCTGAAATCGAGCACAATAACACACAGAAAACATGATATCAGGCCTGCTAGCAGTTAGATACATCAGTGAGCCTATCATTTGACGATAGAGCGTGATATCGACGGCTGGTTTGTCTAGTGAAGGGGTAAGCTTGGTGCCGAATGCCATTGGGACTTTTACTTTTGAGTCGCCCATCATTCCAAACTTCGCTAGGAGAGTCTTCGTGTAAGCTTCCTGATTGATAAAGATGCCTTCAGGTCCCTGTCTTATATTTAAACCAAGGAAAAAGTTAATAGGACCCATTGAGCTCATTTCAAACTTAGTCTCCATCAACTTTCTGAATTCAGCTGTTAAGCTGGGATTCGTGGAGCCAAAGATGATGTCATCGACATAAATTTGAACTATCATAAGGTGGTTACCTTCCTTTTTGCGAAAGAAGGTTGGGTCAACCGAACCTTGTTTGAATTTAGACATCTTTAAAAATTTTGTAAGCGTTTCATACCAGGCTCTCGGAGCTTGTTTGAGGCCGTACACAGCTTTATCCAGAATATAGCAATGATTTGGATACTTTTCGTTCACGAACCCAGGAGGTTGCTCCACATACACAGTTTCTTCGAGTTCTCCATTGAGAAATGCACACTTGACGTCCATTTGAAAAACCTCAAAGTTTTTGTGAGCAGCATAGGCCAGAAATATTCTAACAGATTCTAGCCTAGCTACTGGAGCGAACATCTCTTCGTAATCTATCCCTTCCTCCTGACAGTATCCCTTTACAACCAGACGAGCCTTGTTCCTTATTACATTACCTTCCTTATCCATTTTGTTCCTGAAGACCCACTTGAGACCAACAACTGAAGCATCTGGTGGAGTTGGAATGAGACGCCAGACTTTATTCCTTTCAAATTCGTTCAGTTCGTCTTGCATTGCTTGAACCCAATCAGAGTGATCGAGGGCAGTGTTAACTGTCTTCGGTTCAACTTTTGATACGAATGAGTTAAACATACAAAACTCAACCTTTGAAAATAAGGATGTCTGTTTTGCCTTCAGTTGTGATTGGGTTAATACCTTTTCAGATACATCACCAACTACTTGAGAGATAGGATGATCTCTGGTCCATTTGATAAGAGGAGGGTAATTCGGATCAAAGGTTGGGTCTAGTTCAGCATTAATCATCTCTTCTGGCTCAGATTGGCTATCATAATCAAGCGTCATATCATCATGCTCCCCCTCAATTGATGAGCTTTGAGAAACATGAGGTTCAGGGGTTTCTTAAGATGCTGAGCTTTCAGGCGTTGAAGCACCTTCAGTTGGAGAGACATCTTCGGTTGGAGAAGAACTTTCGGTTGAAGTTGTAGAACTTGGGTCCCCCTGGACTTGTGAGCTTGGCTCCCCCTCGACATGAGAACTTGGCTCCCCCTCGACTGAAGCATGGTTGGATGGAGAGTCATCAGTGGGCGATTCTCCTTCATGCATTCTTCTTGCAGCATCTTCGACAATTCGTTTCATATGATCAACTTTTTTGTCAGCTGCACCTGCTTCTGAGAGAGAAGCTTTTTCCGGTTCGTCAAAGAGTTCCAGAAATTTCTCATATAAGTTGGCGATAGAGACTGTGACTTGGCCAGTTTGAGGAAAGATTTCCCCAGCAGTGTCTTCGTTGCCTTGCAGCTTCTTGACATAGCTATCGTCAAAGGTCACATAGTATGCCTCTTCAATCCTTCTTGAACCCTTGTTTAGGACCCTGTACGCCTTGGAAGAGAGCGAGTAACCCAGAAAAATTCCCTCGTCGGCTTTGACATCAAACTTGTTACGGTGTTCTTTAGAGTTAAAGATGAAACACCTTGAGCCGAACACATGGAAAAATTTCACATTGGGCTTTCTGTTGTTCAGTATCTCATATGGTGTGAGCGTGAATCGCTTGTTGAGATAAGACCTGTTCTGTGTAAAACAAGCAACAGAGATAGCGTCAGCCCAAAAATAAAGAGGTAAGGAAGCGAAGCTTAGCATAGTTCGGGCAGCTTCACACAAAGATCGGTTTCGTCTTTCGACTATTCCATTCTGTTGTGGTGTGTAGGGAGCTGAGAAATTGTGACTAATTCCCTTTTCTGCAAGAAACTCTTCAAACTCCCTGTTCTTGAATTCAAGACCGTTGTCGCTCCTGATGTTGCGAACAATCTTCTTGAGCTGTACTTCAATTTGCTTGATAAACACTTTCAGCTTTTGAGTCGCTTCAGATTTGAGCTTTAGAAAGAACACCCATGTAAATCGTGAAAAGTCATCAACAATAACAAGAATATACTTGCTACCACCGATGCTTTCGATAGATGAAGGACCACACAAATCGATATGAAATAATTCGAGTGGTTCAACAACTTTTGTGTTGATTACAGATGGGTGACTTTGACGACTCTGCTTCCCCATTTCGCATGCAGCACACAAATGCTCTCTGTCGAACTTGAGCAATGGAAGACCCCTAACATGACCTCCAGTGACAAGACGGTTGATATCTTTGAAGTTGAGATGAGAGAGTCTTCGGTGCCACAACCAGCTTTCGTCGGATTGAGCTTTAGATAACAGGCATATGGCTGGGTTTCCTTTGATGGGTTTCATGTTCAGAGGAAACATTTCACCCTTTCGCTCTGACTTTAGAATCACTTTCTTTGTCTTTTTCTCTATGATTTCAGAACCGTCATCATCGAATGAGACTTTGAGACCTGTACCTCCAACAAGCTGAGATACACTGATGAGGTTGTGTTGGAGTCCTTCCACATAAGCAACCTTCCTTATTGTAAAGTCACCATTCGTTATCATCCCGTATCCCTTTATGGTGCCGAAAGAATTATTTCCAAATTTGACGTTGCCACCATTTGCAAGAGATCTGTATTCCCTGAGCTCCTCTTTCCTCCCAGTCATGTGACGTGAGCAGCCACTGTCGATATACCATTCTTCGTCGAACTGCTCGTCACTTATAACCTGCAAAAATTAAGCAGATTTAGGAACCCAAAGTTTCTCGGGTCCACGTGAGCTTTTCATGGGAACAGGAACAGTAAGAAAGATGTCAACTAGATATGTTCGTTTTATGAGAGTTGTTTCATCTTTCCTTTTAATAGTAAACACTTTTATCTTATTAGGATGGGATGTGTTCGGTTTGGACTCAGGTTTAGATTCATTGATCTTCTGTTTTCCCTTTTGTTCAGCGGATGGATGAGTTTTTTGAGAACGGACAGAATTAGCTTTAGAGCTAGATCGAGATGAATTGGTGGAAGTGGAAGAATTAGAAGAAGTAGAAGAGTTAGAATGAGAGGTTTTGGATGGAGAGGACTTCCTGGCTGGTGACTCTAGGTGACCCTTTTGCTTTTGATCATTAGAGGAACTGACCTTAGAGTCTTGTTCTCTTTTGACTTCAGAACCGAACCTCTGCGTTCGGCTGGAGTTGTTCTTGGAACCGAACCTTTGGTATCGGTTGTTGGAACATTCAGGCTTTCTTACAGGATTGTTTTCATACTTCAGATTCTTGTCTTGGTGTGAGTAGTATGCATTCTGGGAGTGCCAGAATTGTTTCCTTTCAGAAAGGTTTTTCCTGTATCTTTGGTTCCTTTCTATCTTCTTATTCCTCATTTGCTTAGGTTGATGATGAACGTTCGCTTTCGTTTTTGTTGTCTCCTTGGCTGGTTCCTTTTGAACTTCAGGAGTTTTACTTTGAACCGAGGGAGCAGAGGGAATATCCGAAGAAGATCCAGTTTGCACTGAGGGAGTAGAAGGAATGTCTGAAGAAGTTCCACTTTGAGCTGTTGGAGTAGAGGGAATGTCTTCTTTTGCTGAACGATCATCCTCCTGAGGAATATTTTTCGTACCACTTGTACTTGGCTCATTGAAATTATCCGGCTTGTTCAATGGTTCAGGGATGTATCTTCCTTTGCTCATCCAGGAGGTTCTTTCAGACAAGCCAATGGTTTCGTTTGCATTATCAATTGGAGCTTCCCAGAAGTACTCATCACAGCCATCAGCATTGTCTTTGTTAACAATAGCTGTGAGTTCAGCTGTTTGATGTTCGGTTACTCCAGTCACCTTGTATACCTGATTCGGAGTGGTCCTGACCTTTTGATACACAACAGCTTTCTCTACTAATTTCAGGGACTTTTGTTGGGACAATCGAGCGAACTCCATAGAATTTTCTGAAATTAGATTTTTGTGGTTTTCAGTTTCGCTTTTAACAAATTCTGAGCAGTCAACCGTGTCCTCTACAGAAATTTCACTCATGTTTTCGTCCTCGTTAAGCTCAGATGAATTTTCAACATCGATTTTGTTTTCTGAGCTTACATTGGCGTTTAAAGAGTCAAAATTTTGCATGGTTTCGGTTCTCAGTTTAAGTCTGTCATTTTCGTCCAAAAGATTTTTGAGCATGTCCTTATGGTCTTTGGATTTAATGAAGGACTCAATTTTGTCCAGTCCATACATGTAGGTTGGATTGACATCATCAGACGATATCACACTTTCACAATTGTAGGCTTCGGCATCGATTTCATCCTCCTTAAACTCTAGGAAGGGCAAAATCATACGATGGATCTTTTGGCCTATTTCACAATCTAGGTGAAGCTGAGTAATATTAGAATACAGACGTTTAGCAATTAAACAAAAAACATTCCGTTGTTTCAACAATTTTAAATTGTCTCTTTGCAAATAAATGTTTTCGTCCTTGACTTTAACTAATTCCGACTCTTTTAACTCGATCCACATTCTCCGCTCCTCACTCTTCGACGCCACCCTGCTTAATTGATCAGTTAGGTTAGAATTGGTGACTCGAGTTTGAGTTAGGCTACTATCTAGATGAGTAATTCTTGTATTTACGTTTTTTAGTTCTTTCTCATATGAGGATGGTGGTACTTTAGATGAAATAAAAACAGATTGTACCTTCTTTATTAGTTCATCGAGCTCATTGAACTGCTGGCTGAGGGGTTTTGCCGTAAAGCACATGTCTTCCTGCACCTTCGGTCCATCGCTTCCACCATCGGTGTTGTATCCTCTCATTTGAGATACGTCAGTCACCATGAAGCATTTTCCTCCACTGCTTTCCTCCTTAGCTACATAAGCCTTTCCATGAGTAGGCTTCCTCACTTCGTCGTCTTCTGAGTCAGTAGACCAAACTTCAGTGCTACGGAACTCGTCATCATTAACCGAACCCTGCACAATAAGAGCATTAATAGAAGGGTTAGCGGTAGACTTCTTCTTTCTCAACTCATCCAGTCTCTTCTGTAACACAACTTCCTCATCATTTCCATCGTCCTTTTCAGCCATCTTCTTAAGAACACAGTCCTTAGCATAGTGGTTTTTCCCACCACAGTAGAAACAGCTTACTTCGGAATCGCCGTCCACCTTCGGTTCCTTTTTGGGCTCCTCAGCCTTCGGTTCATTGTTTACCTTTTCAGAGTTGTAACTCCCCTGCCAGTTTCGGTTTTTGTTGCTGGGGAATCTCTTCTTTATGAACCTCTTAGGATTGGACACCATCATGGCATAATCCTCAGACGTGAGGTCATACTCCTCCAGGTTGAGGTCTTCATCCTCCATCACAGCTTTACTTTTGGATAGGAGGGCCAACGAACCAAGACTAGAAACAACGTTCTTCTCTTGTACCACAATCTTCTCTTGGGACTTTAGAATACCCACCAGTTTCGCCAAAGAGTATGATTTAAACTGCTCATGGGCTTTGACTGTGGAAACCACTGCTCTCCATTCTGACCTCAGTCCGTTCAAGAAAGTAACCTTCTGTTCGATAAGCTTCCTTTCAATATCGTGTTTGATCATCTTGCTGAGAAGATGATTGAAGCGATCAAACGTCTGGGTCACCGTTTCTTCGGTCCCTTGCCTGAATTCTCCAAACTCAGATAGAAGCAAAGTTTGGATAGAGTGTTCAAGATCTTCGTCTGTAGAATACAGTTCGCGAAGTCTATCCCAAACTTCCTTCGCCGTCGTGCATGAGCTGACCAATCTGAAAGTGTCGGACTGAAGGGCGAATCTGATCAACCTTAACACCTTAATATTACACTGGAATTTGTCTTTTTCATCTTGTGCAATGTCCTTCACGTCCTTTAGCAGATCATTGTACTCCTTTTGTGTCTTAATGATTCTAGACGTAGCAGAATGAGAAAACGGTCCATTGATGATGGCTTCCCATATGAGGTAACCATTGTCCTCCGATCCAATCACATAATCTTCAAAATGATGCGCCCATACTTCATAGTCATGGGTGTATAAGATTGGAATCTTTGTCGTCGAACCGATGCTGTTAGAAATATTAATAGGATTTGATTGCGTTGCGTCCATTATGATCGTAAAAACCTGTTCAAAGATCAGACTTGTAATAAAGCAGATTAGGGCAAAACAATAAATATCAAGATACGTCAATAATGAGATGACGGCTCAATAAATATCGATAATTGCGGAAAAACCCTAATAGAAATCTTTTTCACAGAAAAGATGTGTATCGATTACACAGCCTCCTGCTCTGATACCAATTGATGGGATTAAAATAACTTTTAATCTATGAAGATCGATTAGATCTTGAAAAAGTGTATGAATATAAAAACAGTAAGGACGCAATAAAAAGAACAAAACAAGATTGAATCAAACGAGTCGAATGATTAAAACAAAATCCTCAGAAGAGCTCGATTAAGAACATCAACTGTAGAGGATTGATAGGTTACAAAACGATTAAGAAACCTGCTGTACTCTAGATGAATCGCTATTCGTAAATCTCTATAATCGTAAACCTCTATCTCGTTGTTAACCTAATATGCATGCAAGCATTGACTTATATACAATACACAAAAGGCTCACGGTTGGACAGGCCCAAACCGGAGTGTACATGGCTAAACTAACGAGCCCAAAAGACGCAACATCAAAACAATCGTAAACCTCCTCCGTTGTTCCCTCGGTGAAGTTGTGCCATAGCTGCTGTGACCGCAGCAGACACGGCTGCCTGGAAAGCAGTGGAGTCAACCTCAGGTGGAGTTGGTCCTGGGTTTCCGCGAGTAGGTCGGCGAGGCATCTTCTTGTCACGAATAGGAAATATCTTGAGTGTACGTGATTTCCGTGAGGTTGTGGTCCTACTGACTAGGTGTATGGCACGAACTTAAGTACTTCTATCATTTAGCATACTATCATAGAATCGCAACACATAGCAAAACACGTAAAAGTTCACTAATATTATCCTATGCCTCTTCCACTATTGCAGACTAAACAGACGTTCTCTTTTTGGTGATAAAGGGGTATAGTTTTAGGTTCCCTAGCTATCCCGATCTCATCAAGACGTGTGTTAGTTTTACTTTGGAGAGAATGTAGTTGATCAGGCTACATTCACTCCTTGGTATCACTAAGAACAGTCCCGAATTAACCGAGATACCAGCATTATTGTGTTTGATTCGGCGTTAGGTCCTTATTCCTAATGCAAACAAGTGTGTTTTATTTACTTGTTTTGTTAAGAGTTATGTTAGTCCCTCTTTTTGGTTTATAGTTGCATATCAATGTGTGTCTCGACATGCTAGTTCACTATAAACAAAGCTCTGATACCAACCTGTCACACCCCCGAACCAGGCGGCGGAAACGTTCGGGGGCTGTCGTGACTCAATTGAATACCATAACATTGAATATATATGAAACGTAACAACATTCGTCACCATGCATTAATATATTACAACCAGTAGAGTTTACATGAAATACATTGTTTAAATGTTACATTCCCAAAAATAAATTGTTTGATTCGTACATAAATAAACTGCAAGCCATCACTGAATATGATTTCCTTTGATTCACTGGTTCTCTGAGAATACAAGTATTTTGAAAAACGTCAACATGTGAAATGTTGGTGAGTTCATAAGCTGTATTTGAAGAAAAACAATGTTCGTATCGTTTGAAAACCACCAGAAAATCCGATATTTTCTGAAAAGAAAAGCTTTTGAAAACGTTTGTGAAGATCCATAGGTATGCTTGTTTGTTTCTATACTTGTAAAAATTGTTCATTAAAGTTGTATACATTTCGAATCCGTATGTATTGAAAAACCCTAGGAAAACCCGATTTTTTCCTAATTCTTTGAATTCCATGAAGTTATATCGAAACCATTGCATAGCGTGTAGTGTCAGTCCCAGGCGACGTTGGATTATTTTTGAGCATGATTAATTGCTACAAACACGCATTACACAAACGACCAGTTTATAGCTATACTAACGATCCCGTAGGCGTCGTCCGTACTAATCACGTTATCCAACCGCCCTGACTATGTGTAGTCCCACATCCGAAGAGAAAGAGGGCACGAAGACCTCGATGACTCCATTAACCGGTTGGGGATAAAAAATGTACGAGGGGTCCCAAACCCGGCTCGCATGAAATGTAGACTTTACTAGCAATACCAAAGGACCCTTGGGGACCAGTAGTATACAAGCCATTGAAAGTCCTTTTACGTCGTATTAGATCGGTAAAACCCAACACTTCGTAAGATAGAGGTCTTCGGGCCTTAAGATCAGGTCATTGGGCTAGCTAGGCCCAACAAACAAGATTTTACACTTTTGGGGCCCAAAGATGGTGCGTAGACGTCTGTGCACACTCGCATGTATATTGAATTCCCAAACGTTACTTGTATGAATCGTGGTGTCGTAGTGTCGTAGTGTCATATTGTCGTAGTGTCGTAGTGTCGTAGTGTCATAGTGTCGTAGTGTCGTAGTGTCATATTGTCGTAGTGTCGTAGTGTCGTAGTGTCATAGTGTCGTAGTGTCGTCGTGTCGTAGTGTCGTAGTGTCATAGTGTCGTAGTGTCGTAGTGTCATATTGTCGTAGTGTCGTAGTGTCGTAGTGTCATAGTGTCATAGTGTCGTAGTGTCGTCGTGTTAGTAGTTTCGGATTTTTATTGGTTCGAGACCGAACCACTTCGTTTAACAACGACTTTTGGTATTGTAATGTATTGTATTTCGTCGATAGTCGCGGTGCCATCATTTGATCAAATTGCGTGTATTGAATTAGCCTTGAAAGTTTTCTGTTTTCAGCCCCTCATTGTTTGTAAAATTTACTTTTTCAACCCTTTATTTAAATACTTTCCGGTTTGGTCCTTAAATCTATTTTCTTGACATTTTAACACCAAAAATTATTGAAATTAATATTTTTCAGCATATTTTCCATAGAAAACAGTTTAAGTCCCTGAAATTTCAGTTTTCTCGGTTATAACCCTTCTTTTTCGCAATTTTGACAATTTTGGCCCAAATTGTAAAATTTTTGCAACTTTGGTCCTTTTTAAATTTAAAAAGCATTTTAAACCTTTGAAAAGGACTTGGAACACTTATAGTCCGCTGTTTTACAGAAAAACACAGTTTTGGCCCTCCAAAACAGAAAATCTCGCATAATGGGCCTCATTGGGCCGAAAATGTCATTTTTAGCCCATTAAGCTTGAAATTTATGTTTTTAATCCTCTAAATGAGTATATTTTCAGAATTGTTTTATTGAAACTGTTTTGACACACCCCATCCATCAGAATTCGTGATATGTCAATTTGGGCCCTTAATTTTGTATTTTTCACATTTAAGGCCCAAAAATTGTGTTTTTAGCCCAAAGAAGTTGTTACTAAACCACTTAGCTATTTTTCTAGAAACACTTTGTATGTAGAAATATATTTGATGCTAAAATCATTTAACATAAGGTATATCTCGGTTTTGAGGGGTTTTATGGCTAGATCCAACATTATAACACACAAAAGCACACATATAAGCATGGAAATCATACAAGGCATACAAAACACATATAGATCTACACTTTCACTTGTATTCCCCCCCCCCCCCCCCCCAAAAAAAAAACTCATAAAAACAGAAAATAGGGGGTATGAAGCTCACCTTGTTTGAAGCTTTCGGTTTTTGATGAAAAGTTGGAAGAAAATGAAGTGATTTTTCGGCCTTAGCACCTTTCCTTGGTAGATCTCGAGTTTGGTGACTTCTAAGGTGCATGATCACAAGTTGGAATAGATTTAGAAGAGGTTTTTGATGGAATGAAATAGCTAGATCATGGATATAAGTAAATACTTACCTAAGATGATGATTAGCTTGAAAGATCCTCTTGAAAGCTTCTAAATTTCGAGATTTTTGAGTGGGGAGGGAGGAGTTTTCTTGAGAGAGTTGAGAGATTTTTGTGAATGTGTGTGTGTTTGAGTATGACCGAGAGTGAGAGAGAGAGGAAGAAGAAATGATATTTGAGGTGATGTTTGCATGGAAGAATGAGATATAATGCATGGATATCCAATGAATAAAAATGAGGTGGCAATGGCAAAGTCAATTCTCCTCTTGGGCTTGATTTGGGCCGAAAACATGGAAGAAAAAAGGAAATTTGGGCCTTTTGCTCCTAAGCCCAATATTTGAGTTAGCCTTGGGTATGTTTTAAGTCTAAAAGAATGTGGTAGGATTTTTATATTTTTATTGGACTAGTTTAGGTTATTCATGTATCAAAGCTTTTACTTCATTCCATTCTAGGCCCAACATGGCCCAAAATGTTGAAATAAATTAGTGTGGGTCCAATTAGAGCCCAGTTAGGGTTCTAAGCCCATGATAGTCTAATTGGAAGCTTATTGGTCCATTTGGATCCAATAAGGAAGTCCTAGTCCAAAATAGACTTAAACAAGGACTTCTAGAGTCTCCAATTGTTTGATGACTATTTGTAGTACTTGTATGATGTATTTGATTGAAGTTTTTGATGTCATAATAGTAGGTGTCAATCATGTTCTTGAGTTTTTGATTCACATTAACCTGAGTGTATAGATTACATGACACAAAATTTCCAGTTGTGACATAAAATGATCGTTGTTCAAAAGAAGTGGGCAAGTGTTTATGAGGATTATGAGTATTTAGAATTGAGAGGGGTCCTTACGAAATATTTTAGACACAAATGCATGCGTTGCAGTCTCGACATAATGGCTGGGTTTGATTGGGATTGTCTTATATGAAATTAGTATTCTTAAACTCAGTTTTGCTTGAGGGCAAAAGACAAGTGTAGGGTATTTTGATATGTGTATATTTGGCTATTTATTTAGTATAGATTTTTAACATTTATTGGCTAAATATTTTCATTTTATGGACAAAAGGTACTTAATTGTGTCTAAATTGTATTTTCAGTCCAAAATTTATGCTCGGAAGCAAAAGGAAGCAGGAGATGCATTTGGAAGCTTAGGAATTGAAGAAAGAAGAAAAAGAGCCAAAATCCTGAAGGGCTTGGCGAGTAGGGACTTCTACTCGACGAGTAGACACGAATGTTCACAAATCAAAACACGAAGTCCTTGCCGTACACGTTTTCCTCGAAGGGACTCGGCGAGTCAGTTGGCTACTCGACGAGTAGCCTCTGTTTTCTGAAAACTATAAATAGAGGTGAATTCTGAGTCCAAAACTCTCTCTGGCTTTTCGGAAGATTGCTTGGCGAATAAAGAGAATACAGGAGACCTGAAGAACATGAGAAGAACCCTAGTCTTCCATTCTAAGAAGATTTAAGGCAACCAAAACTTACTTTTCACTTTATTCTTAAATAGAACAATGTTTGAGTTAATATACTTTGTTTTTGAGTTTGTTTTTACTACAATTATGAACTAAAACCTTATTCTTCTGTTTAGGGTAGAAGATTTTGTGAATATGGATTGATTTTATGGTTAGGATTAAGTTTAAATGGTGATATTGTTTTGTTAAGCTTATTAAAGAACCTTATATGTTGATAATAACTATTTTCTGTTAATAAATTAGTAATTAAGTTGTATGAGCATCTCTTAGTTGCTAATCTCATATGATTTACGTGACCACGTAGTTATATGCCTAGGAATAACGAACGTGAAACTAGGGTTAATTAGAAGATAGGTAATTAAATGTGTGAGCTTGTGTGACAAACCATCAACAAGAGGTTAATTGAACTAGTAATTTGATTAACTAATTACAAGTCTTTTTTAACCCGAATCAATAAAGTAGGAAACACATTGGTTTAATGAACTGGCCATTGCTTGATTTAATTAGTTTTCTAAGGATTAGTAGTAGCGAATGTGAATCTAATCACCTTAATCGGTAACCAATGAAGAATTAATCCGATGCATTTACCATAAAATCATCCATAGGAACAAATGATTCGAAGCTAAACAGAAGTCCTCTTAGTTATTGAATTAGTGATTTTTGTTTCTTAGCTTTAGTTATTTAGTTTAAGTTTTAGCTGAACATTTAAGTTTCTAGTCTTGTAAAACTAGATAAAACCCTATTTTCTATTACTTGTTCCTAGTTAATTCTAGTTATTGGTTTAATTTCCGTTCCTGAGTTCGATATCGTACTTATTTAGCTACACCACAATCGATAGGTCCACTGGCTTTGTGTGTCAAGTTTATATTTAAAAGTAGGATTAAAACTACTTGGTTTTACACACATCACAACCTAAACGAGAATCGATGATCTCAACAATAGTAGTACAATGGTAAAAAGTCTGACGAAAACGGGCGTCTGATGAAGAAGTTATGAATTTTTAACGGACTTTTCCTGTCCCGGCCTATTAAAACTATATAATTAAAAATAAATTCAAAATTTTCCGACGAAGTCTAAACGAAAGTTGTAGAGTATATTCCCACCTACGCGTGGATATATAGAACGTCAAAAACGGAGCTCGTATGTGAAAGTTACAGATTTTTAAAGACTTGGACACGCATTGCGAGGCTGGTCCGAGGAGGAACGCCCCACATTCGCAACACATGGCCTTGGATTGACCACGTATCACCCTAGTCACATCACGAGTCATGTCCGAAGGCCGGTAAGAGATGATGTAAGAGGACTGCCAGAACGTGCTGCGTACAAGGGAGCGCCCTACGCTCCGGAACGACCAGCATTCTCAGCAGGAACGCACCACGTACGAGGTCGGTTCCCACCCTATAAATAAGATGCGAGGCTTTCGAGTTCAATTGCTAGTTTACAACTTCTTTCCCATATCTTTTCATTTTCGAGCCCCTCGAGACTACCGCGACGCCCCGGTTACGTATCCGAGCTCCGACGAAGGCCCGAAGCATCGAAACTCTCGAGAAATTTACCACTTTTGAGTCAAAGTGCTGCCCGAGTAAAGTCTCGTTGTCTTCAAATCATCACTCTTACCAGGTGAGTTCATACCCCTATATTTTCACGTCTTTACTATATTTTAGGGAGAAAAATACAAGTGAAACGCAAGAAAAACTTATGTTAAAATGCAAATCGTTAAATACAGTTTATAATGCTTCATCTACATTTTGTGTATAAATGTTAAATACGTAAAATAACGTTACTACAAATGTTATACTTTACATGCAAAGTTCGTAATACACGAAGGTTTATCATTGTAATGAAACACACTTTTGAAAACTATAATAGGTATAGTTTACGGGATATTCATGATATTTTATATGCTATAAACACTCTAAAGATTAAATTCTAACATTTACAAGAAAAATGGACTTTTCATACGTAAATCTATTGATACTAAATTTTGTAAGACATTTGACTTCACCGTACTTTTAAGTACGTATTTCAAGTCATGTATTATATGGAGAGCGTGATATTTGTGTATAGATCTATACGGGACTGACAATCTCGCACCTAAATTGTTAGCTACAGTTAGACCGGTAGGTCTGGGGTGACAAACGTCATAACACTTCAACGCCTGAAGAACATTGTTATAGGCAGTGTGAGTCAATAGAACGGTTATAAAAACTCACATGGAGTATGAAAACATTTTGATTGACGAGGCTATCAAACGCCTTAGTGATTATATATACATATATAAATCTACTTACAGTAATTCAGGTATGGAAAATACTTATGCATTCCGGTTTTTGGAACTTTTATAACCACCATTCATTTATGGGGAATATTGGATTTTCTAGAAACAAACTCGGTTACTTTATATAGAAAGGCATACAATTCTTATACAAAAATGCTTATGAACTCACCAACTTAATTGTTGACACTTTTTCAAAACTACTTGTATTTCTCAGGGATTCAGTAATACATGTAAAAAACAGCTTTTGGGGAAGGGACGCTAACGCGTCATTTTCAAAACTCAGTTTTTCATCATATTGTAATTTATTTTGAAGCATGTATCGCGTGCAACAATGTAACTTTTTAAATTATATATATGGTGGTTGTGTTTGCTTTCTTTACTATTACTCAACTGTTATGATACTACATGAAGTCATCCGCCCTCGAACGATTCTGCCGTTCTGGTTTGGGTGTGTGACAGAATGGTATCAGAGCATTGTTTATAGTGAACTAAGTATATCAAACCACATAAGATATACAAATTATAAATGCAAAGGGACTAAAACTCTCCGACTAAACTTTTTCACACAAACTATACTTTATTAAATTAAAATGTTAGTTTCATAAAAGTATAAGTACATGCATGCACAACGGTCTAGTGTCATAGTTAGGAATATACAAAACTAATAAGATAAGTTGGACACTATGACTAGCCTCAGAATATGTAATCAGATCTAGGATGAATATAGTTGGATCAACTATATTTATCCGAGATATGACCAACGTATGTCGGGGAATAGTCGTAGTGAGCAACAAGTCAAAAACTTAACAAAGTAATACTAGAATCAAACTTATGAATTTAAATACTATAGGAGTATTTTATGATACTATAAAAACTGTAATAGACGTGTAAACCTCGATGTTTCGTTAGAATTAGGAATCGTCAAATAAATAGAACTATGCTTATGAAAACTAAAAACCTTCACTGGGAGGTCTATAATTGCAAAGTGCATACTTTAAGGTTACACATGATTGAGGTTCCATAGGCTTAGGATTTATGATTTCGATTTAGGTCCTTTTCCTTGTTTGGATGTGGGATTAGAGGAAGCTACTTATCCAATGGCCTATTCGATCTCAATTGTATGTAATTTATATACACTAGGTAATTATAGGAGGACTCGGTGTAGGTCTTATCATAAAATTTTGTTTTTACACTCAAGTTTTATATATATTTCTCTTTTCTGTATTCTCGATCAGACGAAATGGCAGGATTTCATATACCCGAGGATCCCTACTACCCTAACCAGGGCAATGGAGGCTGGGTCGAGGAGGATCCAGAAGAGGATCCCGAAGGGATTCCCGAGGAAGAGGAGGTAGAGGAAGAAAAGGAAGAAGCTGATGGGGGCACTGAATCGGAACCGGAGGTCTACAATCCTCCCCAGGAAGAACTAAATCCCCGATGGAACTTTCAGGGCCCGACGCCCTACTGGGCGGTAGATCTCAAACGATGGAGTCAGGAACAAGGACAACGCCCACCCTATAGCACGGGGCGAGGTTTTTATAACCTCAGTAACAGAGGTTCGGTTGATAGGGCACTCCCTGTCATGGTTCGTCGCATCTCCAACCAAGGCGAAATAACAAGAGTGAACTCCAGAAAAATCATGGATGTTGGTGCCACCACCCAAGTCACTGCGGTACGTCTTCGTTGTCTGGACGAAGACCATGAGCGAACCATAGAGCACACCTTTTCCCTTTAGAAAGACATCACCGCTACTGAGTCAAGGTAAGGGAGTTCCAGAAAATCCAAGCCGCAATGGAGAGGCGCGCCATGGAGGTTGAACGTCAAGTAGCTCGAGCTCAGACTTCCACGACCACATACCATGGTCCGCAACGTACCACCCGCTCGGAGTAGGGCACATACTACTTACACTATATTATAGACTAGACATATCGAGTGAGCATTGGTGCTACTATTTCCTTTATGTATGTCAACCCGACAGATTGTGAGTACACAATTCGGAGGTCTGAATGCTGTCAATTTTTCCCATTTTCATTGATGTACTCTAGACCTGTGTTTTGGTCAAATTTTCCTGATCGATGTATCAAATATTAATATCAATGAGATTGACACACATTTATTATTTCATTGGGTATTTCATTAAGTTCCTAAAATACTAAGAAATCATGTACTTATTTTTGTAATTTTCTATTTTTGAAATTAACTTACAAGTTTGATAATGTTCGGAACGTAAAGCATATAATACTAAAACCCTTCATAACCATTACCGAAGACTAGTCAAGAATTCATCTTTTAACTTATGGCAGAATCATGCCGCAAAGAAGGAATCTCCGAAGTATCAATACTACAGGAACATTACCACTTCCTCGACCACCACCACCTCCATCAATGGACAATGCTGTTTTTCAGGCTGCTGTAACAGCTACCGTGACAGCAACAATGGCACAAATAAGTAACACCGGGTCATGAGGAGGGATAAATAGCTCTACTAATGGCCAGCACCAGAGTCATTCCGAGGAATGCACTTACAAGGACTTCACCAACAGCAAACCCGTATCCTTTAATGGGACTAGAGGAGTAATGTCTCTATCTCTATGGATAGAGAAAATGGAAGTAGTCTTCGAGATCTGCTCATTCCTAGAAGGGAGCAAGGTAAAGTTTGCTGCCTGCAATTTCTTCCAACGAGCCCTAACATGTTGGAATGGCCATCTTAATTCACTAACTTTGGTAGTGGCTAACTCCATGAGTTGGGAGAACCTGAAACGAATGCTAATGCAAGAGTACTGTCCGAGAGGTGAGGTACAGAAGCTCGAACAAGAGCTTTGGGGCCTTACTATGGTAGGCTCGGACATTAGAACCTATACCAATAGGTTCAGTGACTTAGCAATACTTTTCCCGGGAATGGTTGCTCTAAAGAGAAAGAAGAGCGATAGGTATATCTGGGGGCTGTCACCCCAGATTCAAGGAAGTGTATTAGCTTCCAAAGCAGTTACTTTCGATAGCACCAAACAGTTCGCATAGGCTCTCGTTGACCATGGAGTCTGCCAAGGCTTCATAACTGTTGTTCCAGAACAACCCAGAGGAAGCAAGAACAATAACAACAATACCAACAAAAACAACAAGAAGAAATTTTGGAATAAGAGGAAGGGTCAATTTTCGTAGGAACCTACCAAGAAACAACAGATAGTGGCAGTCCATGACGCTACTGCTCCTACTGTTGTTCCTGTTACCCCAACACCAGCAAAGCAATATGCTGGAAACCTACCGAAGTGTAGCAAATGCAATTTCCATCACAACGGAAATTTCCAGGAAATGCATAACAACTAAAACATGAAAGGGCACACAGGCCATTTCTGTAAGGTACCGACACAACCAATCACCCAAGTTCCTGGAGTCAGAGTGGGCCAGGCATGTTATGGGTGTGGTGAGACTCGACACTACAAGAGAGAAATATACTGGAAACCTACCGAAGTGTAGCAAATGCAATTTCCATCACAACGGAAATTTCCAGGAAATGCATAACAACTAAAACATGAAAGGGCACACAGGCCATTTCTGTAAGGTACCGACACAACCAATCACCCAAGTTCCTGGAGTCAGAGTGGGCCAGACATGTTATGGGTGTGGTGAGACTCGACACTACAAGAGAGATTGTCCTAAGGCAAGGAATGCTGGCGGTGTAGGAAGAGTGCTGGCAATAGGACAGAACGAAGCAATAGTCGATCCCACGGTGGTTACGGGTACATTCCTCAATAACACTTATGCATGCATACCCTTTGATTGAGGTGCGGAGAGGAGTTTCATGAGCAATGATTTCAAAAACTTGCTTAAACAAAACCCCCAATCACTCAATAAGATATTTACAGTAAAAATGGAAAACGGTAAAACAGAAAGCACAAACGATATGTATGTAGGCTGCACCCTAGCTCTAAATGAACACTCTTTCCAAATCGATCTAATGTCGATCACTGTAGAAGCTTTGATGTCATCATCGATATGGATTGGTTAAGCCTTTACCATGCCGATATACTTTGTCACGGAAGGGTCGTTCGCCTTAATCTGCTAAATGGAGAAACTCTTGTCATTTATGGTGACAAACTCGATACCAATTTACAAATCATCTCTTGTGCCAAAGCCCTTCCCCGACGTCTTACTTGAAGATCTTCCAGGAGTTCCATTAGAATGTCCAGTCGAGTTCAGAATCGACTTGATTCCCGGAGCTACCCCAGTAGAAAAATCACAGTATTGTCTAGCACCAGCAGAGATGCAGGAATTATCCAGCCAACTAAACAAACTAATCAACAAGGGATTCATCAGGCCGAGTTTCTCACCTTGGGGAGCACCGGTCCTATTCGTAAAGAAGAAGGATGGATCTTTCTGCATGTACATCTATTACCGGGAACTAAACAAGCTCACAATAAAGAACCGATATCCCCTACCGCGCATATACGATCTGTTCGACCAACTCCAAGGAGCAAGCTACTTCTCAAAGATCGATTTAAGATCTGGGTATCACCAGCTACGAGTCCTGGAAGGAGATTTTCCCAAGACATCGTTCTGAACTCGTTATGGTCACTACGAGTTTGTAGTGATGCCCTTTGGATTAACAAATCCATTGGCAGTGTCTTGGAAACACTAAGGAAAGAGAATTTATACGCAAAAATCTAAATGTGCCAATTTTGGATTAGGAAAGTAGATTTCCTAGGTCACGTGGTCAGCAAAGACGGGATACACATGGACCCTTCCAAAATCAAGGCAATTCGGAATTGGTCAGCTCCAAGAAATCCAACGAAAATTTGACAATTATTGGGCCTTGCAGGCTATTATCGAAGATTCATACAAAATTTCTTGAAGATTCCTAAACGACTTACCACCCTGACTTAGAAGGGTATAACCTTTAGCTGGGGAGAAAAACAAGATGCTGTGTTCCAAACACTGAAACAAGCCCTATGCAACGCATCTAAATTATATTTGCTAGAAGGAATGGAAGATTTTGTGGTCTACTGCGACGCATCAAATCAGGGTCTTGGATGTGTTCTAATGCAATGAGGAAAGGTCATTGCATATGCCTCGAGACAGCTCAAGACGCACGAGGTCAACTACACTACAGACGACCTCGAACTGGGAGCAGTCGTTTTCGCTCTAAGGATCTGGAGACACTATCTCTACGAGACAAAATGCACAATCTTCACCAATCATAAGAGCCTTCAACACATCCTCAACCAAAAAGAACTCAACATGAGGCAAAGATGATGGGTTGAACTACTGAATATTATGAATGCGAAATTCGTTATCATCTCGAAAAGACTAATGTAGTTGCTGATGCTTTCAGCCGAAAGGAATACTCGGGCTACCGAGTGAAATCCTTAACGATGACGATCCATTCACACATGTCCATGCAAATCAAGGAAGCTCAAATGGAAGCGTTGAAAACCCAAAATGTGGTTGGCAAAGCCTTTATAGGAATAGATAAGAATCTTGAAGTCAAGGATGACGGAGTTTGTTACCTCATGAGTCGGATCTAGACACCGAAGTTTGGTGGATTCAGAGACGTTTTCATCAATGAGGCTCATAAGTCTCGATACTCCATGCATCCTGGTTCAGACAAGATGTATCTTGACCTTAAGAAACTATATTGGTCGCCGAACATGAAAGCAGAAATCACTGCCTATGTAGTCAAGTGTCCGACTTGCACCAAAGTCAAGGTAGAGTACCAAAAGCCCTCGGGATTGTTACGATAGCCTGAAATACCCGAGTAGAAGTGGGAACGGATAACCATGGATTTCATAACCAAATTACCCAAGACAGCGGATGGACTTGACACCATCTGGGTGATCGTCGACAGGTTAACCAAATTCGTGCACTTCCTACCAATAAAGGAAACAGACAAGATGGAGAAGCTAACTAGAACATACGTCAGGGAGATTGTGCGACTACATGGTGTACCAATATCCATTATCTCAGACAGAGATAGTAGATTCACCGGGCAATCACTACAAAAATCTCTAGGAACGAAACTAGACATGAGTACTGCCTACCACCCACAAACCAATGGTCAGAGCCAGAGGAAAATTCAGACCTTGGAAGATATACTAAGAGTGAAGAGTCCTGTAAATGGTTAGGTCTAGGGTTTCAGTGTATTTTTTTTGGCATGAGTCTGTAATACAATTTATGAGTTGTTTATGTCTTTTGGTCATTTTGTGTGTTCACGACCGTAAACCCTATTTACGGTCGCAATCACTGTATGCGGTCTAAGTCGAGTATAAATAGTGGAGGAGTTGGTCTTTTGTGGTTGTTGATGCCGTAGAGTTTACAGAGCAGTCCATCGAGTTGTACCTGACGATTTATTGAATATAATTGTGTGCAAGATTGGTTTCTTTTTATCTCATTTTCATTCTGTGATTGTTTATTGCTTGATTACTGGTATAGATCCTTATTTGGACCTTACAATTGGTATCAGAGCAGTAACCGATGCCAAGCTTCATTTAATCGAGATTTGGGGTGCTTAAAACTGATATTCTTATTGTTCGAACATTGGTTTTAGTATTCTAAGTGGTTAAAGGATCTGGATTTATTGCAAAAATGTGTGTTAAAGAGCTTTCTGGGAGTTTACTGTCAACCGTAACACCTTTTGCGGTTCTAAACTCAAGATCTTCATCAACCGTAAACTATGAATCTTCAAAAACCGCAAACAAGGCTTCAAGAACATTAAGATTTGTAAACTCAGAAACCGTAAACCCTATTTATAGTCATAAACTCATCAACTGCAAACACGTTTGTGATTTTAAATTTGTGATTTTAAATTGCTTTAATTTCAAATGGATTCTCAAAGTCAAAATCATTTTCACGAACTTGATACTGTCATGGTCACTACTACGTGTATTCCAAGATTGATTTATGCAGATGGTTTTCCTGAGTGGAAGTATAGAATTGAAAAATACATTAAGATGAAAGATTTCAAAGTCTAGAGAAGCATTCTTAGAGGCCCTGTTAGAATCACGATGACAGTTGGAGGCCAAGTGATTGACAAGGCTATTGAAAACTACATTGATGAGGAGTTTGAGAAAATTGAGGAGCAGGAAAGGACTTTAGCCACTCTAACCATGGCATTATCTCCCGATATTGCTCAAGGTTTTCGTGAGTACACATCAGCTAAAGATCTATGGGATGCCCTAATTGAGGTTTATGAGGGCAATGTAGATATGAAGGAAAGTCGACAGGACATGTTGAGACAAAAGTTTAATATGTTCAACTACATTCCAGGAGAGACTCTTGAGGCTCAGCTACAGCGATTCACAACTCTCACGACTGACAAGAACATATCTGGGATATGAATGTTCTTCGTAGATCATGGGATATGAATGTTGCTGTAATCAAGAAAACCAAGGATTTAAATCGCCTCACTCTTGCTGAAGTTATGGCAATCATCAAAGCGTGTGATATTGATGACAAACAGAGACAAATTAATCATGTGAACTCATACTCTACTGCAAATCTTGGAATCTCATCCAACAATTCTTTCTCATCAATCATGTCCTCCTCAGGTCAAGCCTTTGCAACTCAACAACCTTAGATTCAGACCTTTGCTGCTGCATCATCCATCCCTCACCATTAAACTCAGCCATATGTCAACCCACAAGTTATCCCTGCTCCAAATGTGTCAGCTGTGGCTTCTTCTTCAAACTCTAAAGACTCTAATGAAAATTTGACTCTAGCTACTGGGCTAGTTAATTGCTACAATGCTTTTGTAGCTGGAGATCTTCCACCTCAGGTGTCATTTGCTGATTTGGATCAGATTCATCCTGAAGACGTAGAAGAGATGGACATTGCTTGGTAGATTGCTATGGCTGTTTTTAGGGCCAAACAGTTTGCTAAGAAGACAGGGAAGAGCAAGTGGGGTAGGAATGCTGATACGAAGGTGGGATTTAACAAGGGCATGCTGAGATGTTTCAACTGCCATGAATCGGGTCATTTTGCTCGTGAATGCCCTAAGCCAGATCGTAGGATCAACAACAACAGGCAAATGGTAGCAGTGGGAAACAACCGTGCAGGTGCTGCAACTAATGGTGAGACTGCTATGGTTGCTCAATCCTTTGACTGAAAGGACCATATTCAGTCTTTGAATATCTCAGGGCCACAAAATGCTCACCTAGCTCAGATTGATGAAGCTACATTGAAGAATGATGATGTTGATCCCGAAGAAGAAATGATGGAGCTTCAGTTTGCCCTAATGGTGTCTACTTCTTCCGAGCCCAAGAAAAGCAAGCTAAACCTACCATCTTGTTCTCATGCATGTAAAGAATATGTGAAAGTTCTTCGTGATGAAATCCGATTATTACGTAGAGAAGTAGAGGACCTTAGATATGAGGGCTACCAACTTAGGAAAGGACAAAAACCACTTAAGGCCCAGTTAGAAACCAAAATAAAAGATTTCAGAAGGATTCAAACAGAATACAGTGAAAAATGTGAATTGTATGATTATGTTAAAAGACAAAATGATGAGTTAATTACTAAACTTGATACATTAAAATAGGAGTTTGATTCTGCAAACTTTGCTTTTCAAAAATTTGATGGATCAAGCGAGGTAGTTAACACCATGATTGATCATTGCATGCAATTTAAACGAAATCAGTCTAAGGGTTTAGGATATGATAGTGTACCTCCTCCTTATAATCATACATATCAGTATCAACCTCTATCCAAGGAGGAGATTGCCAACGAACCATTTATGGTTTATCGCAAGCCATCTGGTTTCGTTTCAGGCGGATTTTTTAACGTTCAAAGTACTAACATTTCTACTTCCCCTGCAGATCAACCCTTACACTAGGCAAAGCATGGAGTCGGAGCTGTTTCTGTTTCTAATTCTGAGTTTTCTGTTTCAAATAAAACGTTTATGTTTCTGATGTTAAGACTGATAAAGTTTCTTGTGATGTGATGTGCACAAAAGTACCCACTAATTTTAATATTTATAACCTAACAAACTTAGACTAACTATGCACTTATAGGCAGTGTACTTAGTCAGATTACAATATTGCTTAGGTAAGTCAGGTGTCGATCACAGGGAACGGTGGTGAATTAATTTAAAATATTTGATTATAGGTTACAGGTCACACGAAAAGAATAAAGAAATAGTTTAATAAATCTCAAACGAACAATCAATTAACAACTTTCGATAAACTAACAGGAAAGAAAATCTCTTCAGGTACTTTGGTTTAGATAAATTACACCTTAAAAACATAGATAATTGCATACACAAATTCATTTATTCATGTTCACCGATTCCTAAAATGATTAGATTCGCGTTCGCTATAACTAATCCTTTAGCAAACAAGTCAATTCAAACAGTGATCAGTTGATTAAACTAACATGCTTCCTAGTGTTCAGTTCGTATCAAGCAAGACTTGTAAATGTAGTTAATCGAATTACCAATTCAATTTAACCTCTTGTTGATGGTCATCAAACAAGGCTCACACATTAATTTACTTATTCTCAAGTTAATCCTAGTTTCACATTCGTTATTCATAGACTTATAATCTCGATGGTCATCAAAATCATAAGAGACAAGCAATCAAGCAGGTGTTCGCACAACTCAATTCACTTAACAATTAATAGAAAATAATCATCATTAACACATAAGGATCTTTTAAAAAGCTTGGCAAGATAAATTAAACATAAATAAACAATTCAATATAGCAATTAGTCTAATAATCAAAGCTTCATTTAATCATAAACACAAAGTAAAAGGTTTTTACACCTAAATCAGAAAGTAAACACATAATAGTATCACAGTGGAATGCTAAGCATGGTCACGTTAACAAACCACATAATTACCGACACGTATCTGCTCTCCAACCATTCTGATCTCCGCTCCCGTTAGCTTAACGGCCTTCCGGCCGCCTTCTAGACCCTCAAAACGGCTTAACATAAGTTTAATATCGACTAAATTAAGTTGGTAGTCGAATCCCCCTCCTGGTTAGCTGAAACTCGACTTTTATAACCTTTGTAGCCGACTTACGTACGCAGGGCGTAAGTCGAATTACGCTGGGTGTACTAAGGATTACTACGCGATTGAACTTATCCGAGGCCAGCCATTACGCGGGGCGTAGTTGCTATTTACGCTGGGCGTACTTGTTGCTCCAGCATTCTTAATTACTTTTAGCTTCTAAGCCCGGTTTCCGCTTCAGTCTTTTCTTTTGTGCTTTATCGACAACAAATATCTGCAAAAGATAATTCAAAGCATTATGAGTACTTTTTAGTTCTAAAAGAGAATAAATAAGGCCAAAATATTAAGATAAAGTGCATAAATATATATAAAAAATACACATATCAAAATACCCCATACTTAGCCTTTGCTTGCCCTCAAGCAAATTTACTTTTAATTTTTACCAATATCGCACTAAACAATCCATTTAAAACTCAGCCATTATGTCAAGACTGCAACGCATGCTTTTGTGTCTAAAATTTTCCTAAAGCACCCCCCTACTTTAAATACTCACAATCTTCATAAACACTTGCCCACTTTTTCCGAACAATGCTCATTTTATGCAACCCTTCGAATCTATCCGCAGAAAACCTCCTAAACTCAAGGTATTTTTAGTTGAGCAACCTAAGCATACATAATCTAGAATTACAACTTTTCGATACCACTATGAAGCTCTTTTGGAATTCTTCAATTCTTTGACATTTGATCTTTAATTTCTTTGAATTCACCACCTTTATTGATTTGATTTCTGGTATCTTCAACTTTTTGGATTTCTTCAGAATTTTGATCTTTTGATCTTCACTTTATTTGCTCCAAAATTCTTCAAACTTTACTCGTAATTCTTTTTTTTCACTCAAAACCTACATGCTTAAGCAGAGGCGCTCAACCTCAACCTTTATTGGTTAATGATAATAATTTTCCTGGATACATTTCAGGTTTAGGCTGCTAAACATATTGCATCCCTCAAACCAAGAGGGGTTATGTTTTTGTTCCATGATTTCACTAAAATAAAGGAGGCCACAAATGCACTATAACGTATATTGGCTCAACTAAACATTTGAGTTTTCATCGGATCATCTCATACTATATTAGCAAAAATTTTAAATTATCACTAGATTTTTAAATTAAACTATTATTTCAAGTTTTTTAAATTTTAAATTTCCTAAATCTAGCAATTTCCTAACTATTATTTTATTTTATTATTTTTATTTTTAATTTTAATTTACTTTTACCGACCCCCTACCCCACACTTATTTCATACAATGCCCTCATTGTATGCTAAAACGAATTAAGCTCATAAAAATAATAAAAACGAAGAAAAAGGAACAGACTCCCCTGGGGTAGTAGTGACGAGATCGAATGGGGCTGCTACAAGTTGCTCCAAATATCGCTGAAAGCCTGAAAACTGGAACTGCTGCTTCAGGATTTTCCGAAAAATAAAATCAAGACCGCCGTCTTCAAAAATGTGGTGCAAAAGATTGCAAACAAATGCAATGTGTAGTAACCATGACATGGGAAAGTGTCGACCACGTCATGTCGTCAAGAATGGCATCTCTTCTCTCGCGATGAAAAATCCCCACAACATAGGAAAGTGTCAACCATGTCATGGCAGCCGGGATGATACATCTTCCTTGCGTAAAAATAAAACTCTATGGTGTGAGAACAGCTCATCCATATCATAAGAGTAAAAATATCGTAAAAATGCCAATCTTCAAAATTATCGCTTACGAAATAAATATGCACCCTACACTTATGACAAATTGTGGGTCTTGACTATAAACTTCAAACGCTCACTCGACTCTCTCTAGCAACAGTCGGACCTAGCTGCTGAACTTACTGCCAGCTTTCTAAGGGCGAAAATTCTGCAGAAATCTAAACAACCAAAGAGCATCAACATGGAAAACAAAAGTAAAACAAACTAAATTAAAGTTTAATTACATACCAAATAAAAATACTAAAATAAACTAAAAATAACACAAAAACATAAAAAATAAAAAGGATCACTCATCATCTCCATCATCATGCTGCTGTGTCCCAGAAGTACCGGCCCCATCATATCGTGGCTGGAATGGTGGTGGGTAGGGAACCGAATACTGAAACCCCTGGTGGGCAAAGAATGCGTTCAACGCATCCCCATACCACTGCTGTTGCTTGTCCACATGTGCAACATAATCACTAAGACGGTCAATGCCCTGAGCTAGGTAGCGCATATCAATCTCCGGCTCAGGTCCCTGTTGCGCTCCCCGAGGAACAGGTCTACGCCGCTGGACCCGTCTCGGCTGTGGCTCGGCGGCACCCTCCTCATCCGCCACATCATCAACTCGAACCCTCAAGACACCATCTCCACCCCGCTCTAATACACGGATCGACTCTAACAGCTGAAGACTCATCGGCCTCATGTCGTGAAACACCATCGATCTCGTGATCTCTCGTGTCAATAACTGATAAGATCGGGCTAAGCGCGTGATCAAATTCCCTCCGCAAATCGGGCTATCCCACCGAAGTCCCCTAGCCCTCCGTCCCAAATATGCAGCTAAAGCAACTGGAAGGTTCAGGTGCCTCCCCGGAGTAACAAGTGCCCATAGGAAATACAAGTCCGTCGAAGGCACTCTCTCACTATTCTTGTGATGCGTGAGAGACATAGAAATCAACCGGTGCAGCATTCGGTATGTAGTAGACCGAATCATCCCCCCTCGTGCGGTAGATGGCGTATAAACTCCTCCTGTAATCTCGGCCCAAAAAGTGTTCTCGTTATAGTCTTCAGGCCGGTCCGTGAGACAGTCAGCAAGGAATGCCGTGAAGTGGACACTCCTCGTCTCATCGGCTGTGTAAATACCAACCCGATTCGCAAGCTCGATCATGTTGCATTCCCGGCTCACCCCCCAGTCTGAAGGCAAAAGCTGTCCTGTTATCGAGTGCCTTCCTAGGATCATAGGAAACTGTAGCATAGAACTCCAACAAAAACTCCCGATAAACAGGCTCCTGGATCCTGAACAAACGTGCCCATCCCTGACACAGAAACAAATCCACACCACTCGCGTCCGAGTGCGTGTATTGCAAAAATTCCTGGATCATTGCAGGAAGTCCAGTCATGGTAGCCAATTCCCAATCGAATGATGGTGCAATATCAATCTCCTTGGTGAGAAGCAAGCTCAAGTTGGTGACATAACGCGCCCGGGTTGCATCGTTCAGCGTTTGCGGAAATTGTAAAAAACGATGATCGGTCACATCCTCGGGTGGGTTGGTCCTTTGTGTCCTTCGGGCCATAATCTGCACATATTAACACAAACACAAAACCAAACAAAATATCACAGCATTAACAATTTTTTTTTTAAACTAAAAATATTGGTGCTGGACCTGGTCTTTACGCTGGGCGTACATCCAGCGTACGCTGGGTGTACGTCCAGGTGCACGAGTCTGTCCCTCTACTCGTTCTAAAATCAATACCCATGACAAAATTGTTAATTTAAGCATATACGCAGGTGGTCTAGTAAAGTCAAACACATGGGGGCATACATGTTAGCAAACGGAACCAACCTTGTGGTCCACGGCAGTAGAAAAAAAATCGGAGCCACCCTTTAAACTTATAACCAAAAAGATAAATCAATCCCCTATTAGTTCCTTATCTATTCAAGATTGGTAAACATTTAACAGGGAATCTGCATAGAGCAGTAAAAAAAATCGAAGTCAACAGGTTACGCTTGGCGTTCGTCCCTGAGGTCAAATCGATGGGTGTGGGATGGGATTAGGACCAAATTAAGTCCTAGGGTTCAGTTAATTGACAGAAATCGATCTATTCAAGTGGTAATCAGAGCAAATAATTGCGAAATCGGCCCTAATTCAAGAACCCTATGAACCCTAGATTTCGAACAAAGGCATTTTGCAGCCAATTTCGTCGATTTAAACCCAAATCTAGTATATTGAGTACCTGAAAAACATACATGTATGTCGAATTTTAAAGGAAAATATGAAAAATCGAGATTCTTGGAGATAAGTTGCCATCACAGTTCGTGTGCGAAGGAAGGAGTTGTGAAAAGAATAACAAAGAAGTCAAAGGGTCAAGAGATATACCTGGTCGCTGATTTACACAGGGCGTAAATCAATGTTACGTTGGGCGTAACCCCAGCTCCTTGAAAATCTATACGCGATCAGTTGTTAATTACGCATGGCGTAATAAAACTTACGCTAGGCGTAATTGTATTTGAAAATTTTCCTTTTCCTTTAATTTAACTTCCTTTTCTTTTTAATTATTTAATTAAGGGACTTAAAACTTAATTATTTTTTCTTTTTAATTTCTTCAGCTAATGATGACTTCACAATGAGTGATAAAAAAAATAAAAAAAAAGAGACGTCACAATCACTTATCTTTGTCAAGATCAAACGACAATGGTTGATTAAAAACCTTTGCATGCAAGAATTGGTTTGCGAAAATACCCACTTTCGGGACCCGTTAGAATATTTCCTTTGTTTTCCTTGCACCTTTAACTAAAAGCGGAACAAGAAGTGACCTAACTAGTCAAGAACAACAAGAGCTCGGTCTTCCATTTAACCAGCACAATACGCCTTGCTATACTACGCCTCATGGATTGAGTTGGACAAATCAACAAAGTAGTAGGCCAAGCAGGTCAAGAATTCCCTAATCACTTTCATTCTCGAAACCCATGCAAAAAGTAAAGTCAAGCAATGTGTACAATCCCAAATTCCTGCAAATAAAAACAAGAACCTTCCCGACAAGTGAAATGATATCATCGAAAATCAAACTAAAAATAAAAACTAATTAAAAACAAATAACGAATAATCAAATAAACTAAATTAATGACAAGCCGCTCCCCGGCAACGGCGCCAAAAACTTGATGTGCACAAAAGTACCCACTAATTTTAATATTTATAACCTAACAAACTTAGACTAACTATACACTTATAGGCAGTGTACCTAGTCAGATTACAATATAGCTTAGGTAAGTCGGGTGTCGATCACAGGGAACGGTGGTGAATTAATTTAAAATATTTGATTATAGGTTACAGGTCACACGAAAAGAATAAAGAAATAGTTTAATAAATCTCAAACGAACAATCAATTAACAACTTTCGATAAACTAACAGGAAAGCAAATCTCTTTAGGTACTTTGGTTTAGATAAATTACACCTTAAAAACATAGATAATTGCATACACAAATTCATTTATTCATGTTCACCGATTCCTAAAATGATTAGATTCGCGTTCACTATAACTAATCCTTTAGCAAACAAGTCAATTCAAACAGTGATCATTTGATTAAACTAACATGCTTCCTAGTGTTCCGTTCGTATCAAGCAAGACTTGTAAATGTAGTTAATCGAATTACCAATTCAATTTAACCTCTTGTTGATGGTCATCAAACAAGGCTCACACATTAATTTACTTATTCTCAAGTTAATCCTAGTTTCACATTCGTTATTCCTAGACTTATAATCTCGATGTCATCAAAATCATAAGAGACAAGCAATCAAGCAGGTGTTCACACAACTCAATTCACTTAACAATTAACAGAAAATAATCATCATTAACATATAAGGATCTTTTAACAAGCTTGGCAAGATAAATTAAACATAAATAAACAATTCAATATAGAAATTAGTCTAATAATCAAAGCTTCATTCAATCATAAACACAAAGTAAAAGGTTTTTACACCTAAATCAGAAAGTAAACACATAATAGTATCACAGTGGAATGCTAAGCATGGTCACGTTAACAAACCACGTAATTACCGACACGTATCCACTCTCCAACCCTTCTGATCTCCGCTCCCGTTAGCTTAACGGCCTTCCGGCCGTCTTCTAGACCCTCAAAACGGCTTAACAGAAGTTTAATATCGACTAAATTAAGTTGGTAGTCGAATCCTCCTCCTGGTTAGCTGAAACTCGACTTTTATAACCTTTGTAGCCGACTTACGTACGCTGGGCGTAAGTCGGATTACGCTGGGCGTACTAAGGATTACTACGCGATTGAACTTATCCGAGGCCAGCCATTACGCGGGGCGTAGTTGCTATTTACGCTGGGCGTACTTGTTTCTCCAACATTCTTAATTACTTTTAGCTTCTAAGCCCGGTTTCCGCTTCAGTCTTTTCTTTTGTGCTTTATCGACAACGAATAGCTGCAAAACATAATTCAAAGCATTATGAGTACTTTTTAGTTCTAAAAGAGAATAAATAAGGCAAAAATATTAAGATAAAGTGCATAAAAAGATATATAAAAAATACACATATCATGAAGCTTCCACATCTGATTCTGTTGAATTTAATTTCTTTGATATGTTTGATGAACTATTTGGTAATTCTGATGCTTGTGATACTCATGAAACACCATCAATTCCACAAGTCACAATAACTGAGACACCCTCACTTATCTCTCAATCTATTCCTCATGCATGTTCTTCTGAGAAAAGTGAGAGTGTCTGTCAAGAAAATAAATCTGAAAAATGCAGTACAAGTTGAAATAATAAACATATTTGTTTTAATTGTGGTGTTGGTGGTCATATAGCTAGGAATTGTCAAAATAGGATCTTTGTAAACTACTTGTCACCAAGAGGAGAGAATGAATCTCGATGAAGGTCTTTAATTAGAAAATCCTCAAGAACTCGTTCTCAAAATGATGATTGGAAAGATGATCGAAGCAGAAAAGGGCTACTTTTCAAAAGAATAAAAAGGTTTTTACCAACAAAGCTCAAACTAGTTTTCCAAAACTGAACAAGGCTCCGCCAAGATCGGCTTCATCAAAAAGCAATTCTGGATCTTCCACCACTTCTGGTAGAAAATCCAGAGGCTCAGTGCAAACTCCTAAGAAACATATTTCAAAATTACCTGAGAATGTTGTAAAACCCAAATATCAATGGAAGCCCAAATCACTTTCTAATCCATCATTAACATCTTCTGAAGTGATTAAGAATGAGGATCCTAATTTGAAAATATTGAAGGATAAATAAGAGAAAACGAAAGGGAAACCCAGAACAGTGATGACCTGGGTTCCTAAATCTAAATGATTCCGCTCATTTTGTAGGGACAGTTGCGGAGGAATGTCGTTCGTCCTTGGTACGTCGACATCGGCTGCTCCCGGGATATGACATGAGATATCTCCCAACTGAGCGAAATTCAATCTTTTAATGGGGGTTCTGTTTCCTTCGCGAGTGGAGATGGTGGCAAGATCACACAGAGAAGAACCGTTACAAATGGAGTGCTAAGCTTTGAGAATGTCAACTTCGCTCTCGAGTTAAAGCACAGCTTGTTGAGTGTTGCTCAAATCTGCGACAAAGGCTACTCTACCCATTTTACCGATAAAGAATGTATGATTCTCAAGCTAGGCATTGTCATCCCGGAAGAGTGGATTCTAATCAAATCTAAATGGGATGGGAATGCTTACGTTATTGATATGAACAATAACCTACCTGAACAAGTCACTTGCCTATTCTCAAAAGTCTCCGAACAAAATGCAATGCTGTGCCACCGAAGGCTCGGTCATGCTAACGCGAAAAACCTGAATTGCCTTGCTAAGAATGAGATGGTCCGAGGCCTACCCGTCAGAGACTTTATTACATTTGAGAAGTATGTTTCCTGTGGTCAAGGAAAAGATCATCGGAAACCACACCTACCCAAGCAAGTCAACTCAATCAGTCAAGTGCTCCAAGTATTGCATATGGACGTATTTGGTCCGGTCAACGTCCTGAGCATCAACAGAAGCTCGTACTGTTTTGTTGTGATCGATGATTTCTCTCGGTTTATGTGGGTCTTCTTCTTATCCAAAAAAGCAGGGGTTGCTGATCTGATAAAGACGTTCGTTGTAATGATTGAGAAGCAAACCAACAACCAAGTGAAGGCGCTTCGTACTAACATTGGAACTGAGTTAAAAAATGCAGTTCTTGACCATTTTTGCGTAGAAAAGGGGATAGTGCGTCAATATAGCTCTGCTCACACGCCTCAACAAAATGGTGTTGCTGAAAGGAGAAATAGAACTTTGAAAGACGCCGCAAGGACAATGCTTTGTGATTCCAAACTACCTGTTTTCTTTTGGGCTTAGGCGATTAACACTGCTTGCTACGTGTAGAATCGTGTTCTAATCAACAAAGCACAAATGAAGACACTGTACGAGATTCTCTATGGACACAAGCCTTCTGACAGCCATTTTCGTGTATTTGGCTTCCCTTGCACCCTTCTTCACTTGGAATCCAACCCTAAATTCAATGCCAAAGCCGATGATTGTTACTTTGTAGGGTATGATGTGTGCACTACGTATAGGGTTTACAACAAAAAGACTAAGCATATAGTAGAATCCTATGACGTGCGTTGTTTGGAGGAGAATGAAACAGACGCTCGAGTGGGTCCCGACTGGTTATTTGATTACACATCACTTTTCAAATCTTTAAATGTGTCTACAGATAGTTCAAGTGGATCCTCTTCTGGTTCGTAGATTGTTTCTGAAGACGAAGACGAAGAAGTTGTCTACAGACCTCCAACGGTTGAGGGGGAGTCCTCTGCTTCATCTGGGGGGGGGGGGGGGGGGGTTCTCTGCTCCACCTGAGGGGGAGTCATCTGATCAACCAAATAGTCCAGAGTCTAAGGTTACAAATGAAACTCCTAATGCTGATGCTATACCTCTTACACCTGTTGAGAGAGAGTTCATGTCTAGAGATGCTTCAGCTGTCAATCCAACTTTTATGGAACTACTCTTTCCTGAAGAAATTGCTAATGAGTTTGTAGCAGATTCATCTAATGTGAATCAGTCAGTAGATGATGGAGGTTTCAACATACACACTCTTCCTGTTTCACTCAATGATATCAGCCAAGACATACCTTCAAGAATTCAACGCGATCATCCGATCGATAACGTCATTGGCCAGCTGGGTGATGGAGTTAAAACCAGAAGTCAGAGTGGAGATGTCGATGCATGTCTCTACTCTTGCTTTATATCTCAAATAGAGCCCCAGAACGTTAACATGGCTTTGAATGAGCCCAGCTGGGTAGATGCAATGCATGAAGAGCTAAATCAGTTTGAAAAGCTCGGGGTTTGGAAGTTGGTCAAGTTACCAAAGGTCAAAAGGTCTGTTGACATGCGTTGGGTCTATCTTAATAAGCATGATGATTCTGGTGTAATCGTGCGTAATAAAGCAAGGTTGGTGGTTCGCGGGTTTCGACAAGTTGAGGGTCTTGATTATACTGAGGTGTATGCTCCCGTGGCTCGTTTGGAAGCTATTCGTATCTTTCTCGCATATGCTTCCTTCATGAAATTCATGGTCTACCAAATGGATGTCAAGACTGCCTTCTTGTATGGAAAGGTGAAGGAAGAAATTTATGTTGATCAACCGCCTGGGTTTGTTAACTCAAAGTTCTCTAATCATGTCTACAAGTTGGACAAGGCGTTGTATGGGTTACATCAAGCTCCTCGAGCATCGTATGCGACCCTAACAAAGCACTTGCTCTAGCATGGATACTCTCGTGATACTATTGATCAAACTTTATTCATCAAGCATGTGGGTAATGATCAGATACTAGTTCAGATCTATGTTGACGACATTATCTTCGGGTCTACCTGTCCAAAGCTTTGCAAAGAGTTTGAAGGCGTGATGAAGAAGTGATTCGAGATGAGTTCTCTAGGTGAAATGACTATGTTTCTCGGGCTTCAGGTCAAACAAAGTTCAACCGGAATCCTGCTACATCAAGCTAAGTATGTGGAGGATATTCTTGACAAGTTCGGGTTTGAAGACGCAAAGCCTACATCGACACCAATGGCTGAAAGACCCCTGCTGAATCCAGATATTGATGGCGAATCCGTAGATCAGACTCACTATAGATCGATGATCGGTTCCCTGATGTATCTCACTGCAAGCCATCTCGATATCATGTTTGCAGTGTGTCAATGCGCTCACTATCAGGCTAATCCTAAACTTTCACGTCTTATTGCTGTCAAAAGGATTTTTTGGTATATCAATGGCAGCCCAAAATTGGGTCTTTGGTATCCGAAAAATTATGAATTTGATTTATATGCTTTTGCTGACAGTAATTATGGAGGCTATGAACTTGACAGGAAATCCACATCAGGAGGGTGCCAATTCCTTGGTGATAGGCTGGTGTCGTGGTAGTGCAAGAAACAACATACCGTCTCTACCTCAACAGCAGAAGCGGAATATGTTGTTGTATCAGCTTGTTGTTCTCAAGTTATCTGGATCCAACATCAGCTGTTGGACTGCGGTTTGAATTATCTAGAAACCCCAATTCATTGTGATAATGAGGGTGCTATTCAAATCACTAAAAATCCGGTCCAACATTCCAAAACCAAGCACATTGACATCAAAATTCACTTTATCAGAGATTGTTATGAGCGTTTGCTCATCCAGCTAGAACAGGTTCCCACTGCCAATAATGAGGCGGATCTGTTCACTAAGCCTTTTAACAAAGCTCGATTCGATGTGCTTGTGGGATTTTTGAAAATGATTCGTTTTGAGGATTAATTTTTGTTATTATTTAGGTTAGTTTAAATTTGAGAATTTTAGTCATTTCATTCTCTTCCATGCACAAATTTAGGGGAGAAATAAACAAAACCAAACAAAAATTAAAAAATTAAAAAATCCAAAAACATTCTGCTTCTGTTTTATTTTATTTTTTTGGAAAACATTCAAAAATCCAAAAACACTAAAAATTCAGAAAAATCAAAAAAAAAATTGTTGCATAAAGTTTTGCTTGTTGATGAAGGACTGGGAAGTGATATTATGAAGTGATAATAGGCAATCTAAGTCTGCGTAACGTACCCAAAGTTGAAGGGTCTATGCTCTGGTTTGATGCGGTGGTAGGCATGAAAGATTCTAAATGGACCTGATTAGGCAAAGATGAACTTAAGAAATCAAATGACTTGACAAATATTGCCCTAGATAGATCCGTTTATCCTAACAATACGACGCTTGGATAGGTTGAGCAGGGAGATATATATGGTAATCTACTCGTCACATTAATTGAACCTGTATCTGGAACCGTGGATTAACTTTTCCTCGATGTGCGGATTCTGTCCTTAATTCCGGTATTGATGGGGCGACTGGTGAATTCCGATAAATTAGGTCTGTAGAAGATTATATTCTTTCTTTCTATCTGTTAGCCATATGTTACCTCCTCTGCGTGACTCAAAATCCGACCTGGACTGTAACATATGCAACTCTATTTCTCTGCATCTTCTATCTATGCAATTCTTTATATTTGTTAGCCATATACTGTCTCCTTTGCGTGACTCACAATCCGACCTGGTACATAGTATATGCACCATTCTACTTCTCAATCCCTCTAAAACTTCAGTTAGTCATATGTTTCACCCTCTGCGTGATTGGAAGAGATCCGACCCAGGTGTATAGCATATGCATTCTAAATCTATCTTCTTTCTTTATAATTGTCTGGTCACCCGATGTAAGAAGTATTCTGGAAGTCTTTGATTGCTGGGGCATATTAGGAAGCGGGAAACACGTTCTCATACAATTAAAATTGAACACATACAGATTGTCTGTAGATCTCGTTGCTTAATTTCGGTGGACAACAATATCTCTGGTCGTCGTCAGCTGAATGGTCCTTAAGATATAATATCTAGGAGCTTAGGCTCAGATATAGTATCTAGGAACTTATGATCACTTTGTCATACAATTATTAGTATGTCCTAAAAATCGTCACAATTTTTCGTGTTTAAGTGGACCACAATACCGGCGATCGACCAGACAAAGATGTGAAGATGAAAGGTACCGACAAGTAGATTAAGGCTGTCTAACAACTTTGATCCCAACATCACAAGAAAAATTTCAGTAAATTTTGAGATAAATTTTGTCTGCATTCATTTCATTTCATTTTTATTTTTATTTTTATTTTTATTTTTATTTTTATTTTTTATTTTAATTTTGTTTTTATAATTGTCAAAAATTTAATTTTTAAATATATTAAACATTAAATTTTAGAAATTAGTTTATTTTATTTTTAGTTTAATTTTATTTTTATTTTTATTTTAATATCCTCAAAAGGTTTTACTTTTGAAAATTTAAACGAAATTTGGATTGGGTCTTACACTGTGTGGGAGACAGGTAAAAGCTTAAGGAGTATAAAAGGAAGAGTTCACTTTCGTAAACCCTTTCCACTCCCTCTTCTCCTCTTTACAATGGCAAGCACTTTCTCTCTCTACTCTCTCTCCTCGAAAAACTTTTTGCGAGATTTTGTGAAATCGACTAGTCCTCTTCGAAGATCAATGGCGAATCTTAAGTTTGCGGACATGAACAACCTGGCGATTGTGTTGGATGATCCTCCAGTCGCTCATGCAGAATTCAAATCAATGATCTATAGACTGAGAGAGTGTTGTCTATCTTGTGCCATCATAGTGAATCCCATCATTTATCAGAACATTGTCCGGGAGTTCTGGCAGACGGTTAAGATGTTAAAAGTCAATGGAGAGATGTCGATCGAAGCTGTGGTTAAGGGCTGCAAGATCAGAATCACGGAGCAGTACATCAGAGATACTTTGCTGGTCAATGATGAATCCAATTTTCCTATTGAAATTGGGATTGATGATGTACAAGGAATTCTTGAGAAGATGGGATACGAGGGTACCTACCCTCCCACAGTGAAAAGCTCTTGCCTCCTTACTGGCGATTCCTGACACACGTGTTCGTGAGCTGCATCTCAGGCAGGAGATCAGGAGCAGACGAAATCTCTCTCAGAAACACAAGGGAAATTGTCTCTTTAGCTACTGGCATTAAATTCAACTTCTTGAAGTTTATTCTTGATGAGTTCTTGGTGAAAATTAATGCCATGACCCGGGGAACCAGAGATGCGTTCTTGTTATATCCAAGGTTTATTCAAGCGTTCATCGACAATCAATTTCCAGAGATGGTCAAGGATGGTGACAAGCTGGATATAAAATCCTTGGGTCCTCACACTGTTGGTCTCATCAAACAAAATCGGAAGGGAAAGGTTGTTTTTCAAGGATTACATCCCCTGGTGAAGTTCGGGAAATTTGCTGAGCTTGATGAATCTTCCGAGTCTCATGGAACATCTGATAAAGCATCATCTGAGCCCACTTCCTCTGAAAGGGTTGTTTCTGATGATGTCATCACCATTTCAGATCATGATGTCGATGAAACTGCAGCTGCAAATGCTCAAGTCGCCGAGGAACTCAAATTGTAGTCGGTATAGGTTTAAGGGGATTACAATGAGGGGTCGGGGGCTGAGACTGAATTCTATGAGGATCTCGACCTCACAGGATTCGATAATGATGATATTCCTTTAAACTTTGGTAGCAATGAAGACTTTATGACCGGAGAAAACCTCGACAAGTTGCTTGATAATGTCGATGAAGTTGCTCATCCGGCAACAGAGACAAGGGAAGAAGATGATGTTCTTGAAGCCACTCCTACTACTACCAATCCATCGGCAGAAATAGCAACTCCTATGGTGACAGTATCAGGGATTCCTCCCCTTGATGTTGTCTTGCCTACATCTGAGCTAGTGGAAAGTGATCACACCACTACTCAAGCCTCTCCTCGTCCAAGTAAAAGACGCAAACTCGTTCTTAGACTGGCAACTCAAAGTGCTACGACTCCACCAAAAACCACACCTGCCATAGACTCTGCCGAACCCGTCAGTGAAGGTCCTAGTACTTTCTATGAGGTTGGTGGCTCTTCATTCCCAACAGGTTTCTCTCCTCCCAGGACAGAGGATGATGCTGCCTCAGTCAGGCTAGCTAGGCTCCTAACAGAAGAACAATTTTCTACACCACCCCCACGTGGCAAAGGGATTTTTATTGGGGGTGACAACTCAGGAGAAGAGATTCCTTCAATTCTTGGACTCCAAAAACAGATCGATGTACTGAATCAAAAGAACATTGATCTTGATTAGAGAAATATTGAACTGACTATCAAGGTTGAAGACCTTCAAACTGAAAATACAAAGCTTAATATTCAAGTGGCCGAACTTAATGAGGATAAAGTTCTGAAGACAAAGCAGATTACAGATCTTCAGACACATTTTGGCCTCTTGACTGCCAGTTACTACAATCTAAAGAAAAAGTTAGAAGATAAACTTGGCGATGAATTCAAGTCATTCGTTGATGAGCCACATATTTATCTTCCCAACCAAGATGTTCCCATTGTTCCTCAGCCTACCAGAACAACCATCATTGAAGACTGTTTTGAAAAGGAACCGGCTCAAGCTCCATGTGCAGCAGCATTGAAACGCGCCAAATTGGACAAGTCTACTGTCACACCCCAAAACCAAGAACGACGGAAACATTTTGGGGTGGAGGACGTCATGTACAGTATCACAACAATGAAAAGTAGTAAACAAGCAACAACATCATCCATTGCATTAATAATATAATTATTATACAAGTGTGTTCTGTCAAATTCTGATAAACACTAAAGCATAAATCAAAATGAAAGATGCGTCTTGATCGAGCACCATCTTCCTTGAACCTGGCATCGTTACCTATCTATGGTTGACCTGAGGATACAAGTTATTTTGAAAGAGAGTATCAACTTTAAAGCTGGTGTGATCATAAGTATTTTAGTGTCTTAATTTGTATGTAAGAATTTGTATGTATATGAACTGTAAGTATGGAAAATGTATATGAACTGTAAGTATAAAAATGTTTGTCAAACAACTATAAACGTTTGAAAAACCCTAGAAATCCCTATGATTCCTACTATTATAAAAGAGAGTCTTCTACCAAGACTTAACTGCTTTGAATGTAGTCTTCTACCAAGACCTAACTGTTCTGAATGTACGTTTCTTGTAAAAGTGTGTAATTTTCCCAAGTGTAACTATCATTAACAAAATATAGTTTTTACCTTTAATGCTTAAGTGAAAAGATCACTAAATATACGAAAAGGGAAAATTAATGCAGTACTGTAGTGTAGTGCTATAAGAACTATTGCTGTACTAACTACCTTAAACCGGCTTTATATTAAGGCATCATGTGATTAATTGCACCATACTATCGACTGGATAACAACGACAAATGTAGGTCATAAAAAGAAATGATGTTTGGCACCCGCAGACCTGCAGGTCTGGCTGTAGCTAGCAGCAAGGTGTAGGATAGTCAATCCAGTATAGGTCTATACGCAAACTCACGCTCTCCCTCCAAGAGACTCTCGCTACAACTCGAGTCATGACATTTAAGGCATGCTCCGATACAATGGATCACAATTGTGTCAACGTATTTATGTATATGTAATGTACTGAATTGTTCTACGTGTGCTAGCTGTAATGTGTGTTCTCTCTCTATCTAGCATGTATAGTAATGTACTGTAATGTTCTAGCTGTAATGTATGCTCTCTCTATCTAGCAAGTGTAGTAATGTACTGTAATGTTCTTGAAAGTATTGACTCATGAATGAACTGACTCATTGTATGATATTGCGTTCTAGTAATAGTTCTAGTATCTTCCTAAACTACCCATATGGTAGTTTACTAGTAATCTAACTGGTACGGATGGACATGGATGTATACCCTTGCTACCCATGGGCATTGGATGAACTGGAAAGACCTTTATGAGTATATGTGTACACATGATATATAACAAATATTTAAACGACCTTCGGACGAGTACCCGATATCCCACCAGACCACATCCAAATCGAGGAAAAGGAAACAAGGTGGATAGCCTTCCTAAGTCTTTTAAACATTTATTATATAACTATACATACAGAGGCATGAAATTTATAATATAAAAGCATAAAATAAGTTTTGTAAAACCTTTGAACATAATTGTTATCTAAGAAAAGATCGACTTGATGTCAATCTATAAAATGGTTTGAAGGCATGGGTTTGATAAAACAGTTTAGTATAAAGAAACATTTGTTTGAAACACAATTGTAAATAAGTTTGAAATGAAACATACAAAGTAAAAGGTACAGTGTAATAAGGAGTTTTAAACACATAAAGTGTTTATGGAAAACATTTGAAGGAAACGGTTTGGTAAAACGGCTAATGAATAGCCAATCATTTGAATGCTACTTATTAATCACATATGATTAATATAATAATTAGCATAATTCTACTTGTATCCCCCCATAAAACATTTAAAAACTGTTAAAACATTGATTAAGGGGTATGAACTCACCTGTTGTGGGTGATACGGATGAACTGAAGAGGTAGGACTGCTAGGTGTCAAGTGAAGACTTTAGACACACACACACAATGGTCCTAGTTACATATGAAGACATATGTATATAAAAAATTAGTGATTATAACACTAATTAAACATGTAAAAATATCCTAATGCGAGGAAAACACTTTTGGTCAAGTGCTAGGAGGCTAATGGGTTGCAACAAAGGAGTGCAAGACCTCTTATGGGAGTTTATGGTCAAAAGACCATATGTGTTGGAGCTTACGGCCCAGGGGAGTAAACTCCTGGCCGTAAACTCTCAATAAGGTTCCTAAATGAAGCCTAACATTATTACAACTCAAGTGGTGAATTGCTTCAAGGCTTAAACAAGTGTTTGGGATTCCTTTTAACTCCTTTGAGGAGTTCACAGCCTTGGGACCATATCCCTTGGAGATTACGGCCGTAATCATGCTTGGAAGGATGTTTATGGTGTTTTGAAGTCCCTAAATTAACTAGGAACTAAACTAGGCTTTTGTATTAGGCTTTAGAAGATTTTATGGAACCATTTTATGGAGTTCACGACCCTAGAACTTCTTGGGCCGTGAACACCTTACTCTTGGTGTTCTAAGTGTGTTTGCCAGTCCTAAACTCATTTAGTTACATGTCCAATTTAGTCTCTTGCTTAAGGGGGCTTTTAGGGCATTTCGTCACTTAAAAATGGAGTTCACGGCCCAAGAACTTCCTTGACCATGAACTCACTTTCACCCTTGATTCTTAATTGTTTCAGTGGTCTAAACATGTAATGGTAGTCCCTATGTTGAGTTCGAAGGCTTTGAAGGAAATTGGGCACACTTTTGGCCCTTAAAATGGAGTTTACTCTCCAAGTGTTCTTAGGCGGTAAACTCCCAAATCTTGGGGTTTTGATTCGATTTTGAGGTTATAAAACATAATCTAAGCTATGTAATACAACTAGATAGAAGTACTCACGATTTGGGATAAAAACCCGAAGATCCGTGAGAGAGAATTTGGCATTTCTCTAATTGGAAATGTAACTAATGAATGAATGTGGCTCAGATTTCTATATATAGTCCTGAGATTTTTGGCAGAAAATATTTGTATTCCCAGAATGAACTCTAATATCCTAGAGTATTGGAATAACAATGTTGCACAAAACCCTAGTGCATCCACTCTCCTGATATCTCCTTAAGTGTAAATCCTGAAAAACTGCCAAACTTATACCCAAAGTGTGGAATTTCACTGTAACTGTTCTAATTTCTATTAGCTTGATATGGTTTGTTCAGAATGGAAATTTTGGGTTGTCACATCTACTGACTAGTCTTCTGACAAAGGTCAATTGCTATTTAAAAGGAGCGTAGATCATAAGGCACCCTAGGATAGTCCACAGATCACTGTTACGGATCTGGGCGTGCATCGCTTCAAAGATATGTATGGCGATAGGTCAGGAATCATCTCGTGGGGATTCCATGACACCATGAACATGTTTATGGTGAGGAGAAAGTGCGGCAATAAAGAACTTTACAAAGATGCTCACGACTTTCATTCTTTTACTAAGATTGATCTTATTGAGTTGTCCAATGCTCCTTTCTCAAAATCCATCATGAAATCCCAGGGCGAGTCAGCTCAAATCCTTTTTAGAAGATCAAGTGGCCAAGGGCTTCCCTTCAATGAAGACTGCAATATCTTTTGCCAAGGTCCACAAAAAGGTCATTGATCCCAAAACAAGTCAACCACTTCGTTTAGAGATGTGGCCTGCTACTGCTCAAGTTAAGCACATTCCTATTCTTCAAAATTATTCAGATGGTTCTCTCGCATCCATGCAATATTGGGTGTATGATGAATCCACAGATGCTGCTGTAATCAAGCTTAAGGAAGATTGCATTCGTCTATATGACAAAAGGGATTTGCTTCAATTTGGCAAGTAGGACATTCATCATCTTGCTGCTCATCAGATTGTGATGGCTGATGATATCTTTGACCCTGCTGCAAAAGAATACACTTCGATGGTGGCTGCTATTATAGAGAAGAAAATATGGAACGGAGCGATGGGAAATTCCGATGTAATGGTGGTCGACAACTGAGTCAAAGCTAGCACCAAACCAAGGGGGAGATTGAAGAGTCCAGTAAATGGTTTGGTCTAGGCTTTCAGTGTATTTTGTTTGGCATGAGTCTGTAATACAGTTTATGAGTTGTTTATGTATTTTTGGTCATTTTTTGTGTTCACGACCGTAAACAGAGTTTACAGTCGCAATCACTGTATGCGGTCTAAGTCGAGTATAAAAAATGGAGGAGTTGGCCTTTTGTGGTTGCTGATGCCATAGCGTTTACAGAGCAGTCCATCGAGTTGTACCTGGCGATTTATTGAATATAATCGTGTGCAAGCCTAGCTTCTTTTCATCTCGTTCTCATTCTGTGAATGTTTATTGCTTGATTACTGGTAAAGATCCTTATTTGGACCTTACAAAGAGATTGTTTGATCGACTTTGGTAAGGCATGGGATACCCATTAGCCACTGGTCGAGTTCTTGTACAACAATAACTATCACACTAGCATCGAGGTTGCTCAATTCGAAGCCCTCTATGGCCTCAAGTGCAGATCACCTCTGTGATGTGTGGAAGTGAGTGACAACCAACTAGATAAAGGACAAGTACCTAACAACACTCTCACAGGCCCGAAAATCATAAGAGAAATGATCGAGAAGATTGTCCAAATCCGGGAAAGACTAAAAGCTTCAAGAGACAGACAAAAAAGTTATGCGGACAAAAGACGAAAACCCTTGAAATTATAGGTTGGGCACCGGGTACTATTGAAGGTCTCACCCTGAAAGGGATTAATAGGTTTTGGAAAATGTTGCAAACTAAATCCAAGGTATATCGGACCATTCAAGGTCCTTGCAAGGATTGGCCCGGTAGCATACAAGCTTTGATTACCGCAGGAACTCAATAACGTACATCCTACCTTTCATGTGTCAAACTTAAAGAAGTGCCTGTCAGATGAGACCCTCGTCGTCCCTCTGGACGAAATTGAAATCAACGAGAGTTTCCACTTCGTAGTAGAACCAGTAGAAATCATGGATAGGGAAATTAAAAGAACAAAACAAACTCGCATACCTATTGTGAAGGTCCACTGGAATGCCAAGCAAGGACCTGAATACACCTGGGAGCGTGAAGATCAGATGAAACAAAAGTACCCGCGTCTTTTCCCTAGTCCATAAATGCTTATCTTAGAATAAATTTCGTGACAAAACTCCCTATAACGGGGGGATGATATGACAACCCGATATTTCAAGTCAATGTACTGATCTAAAAGTCAAGTATTGTAATCTATTTTTTATATAATAAAAATAGTGTCAAAAATGAAATGTTCAAAAGTCTCAATTGGGTTGCATAAAATGATAGATATCGTGTCAAGATTTTCAGAAATATAAAGAACACTCAAATCCGAGTTATAACGAACTAGTTATGACCAATAAAAGTTCTGCATCAAAACCGGTGAAACAATGTTAACTGTAAAAATCAAAATTTCAATAAAATACTTTTTAGCCTTAGGTATCCAAACGAAAGTCGTAGAATATGTTAAACCATAAACATGCATAAAAAGAATGTCCAAATCTGACTACGTATGAAGAAGTTATGATTTTTCTAAGTTTCAGAATAGTAGTAGACAGTGAAAAACTTGAAACAACGATCGAGTGACTTGTGGCCGACACAACCTAAACGAGAATCGAAGATCTCGACAATAGTAGTACAACGGTAAAAAGTCTGACGAAAACGGGCGTATGATGAAGAAGTTATGAATTTTTAACGGGCTTTTCCAGTCTCGGCCTATTAAAAATATATAATATAAAATTAAACCAAAATTTACCGACGAAGTCTAAACAAAAGTTGTAAAGTATATTCTCACCTACACGTGGATATAAAGAACGTCAAAAACGGAGCTCGTATGCAAAAGTTACGGATTATTAAAGATTTGGACACGTGTTGCGAGGCTGGTCCGAGGAGGAACCCCCTGTGTTCCGAAGGAACGCCCCACGTTCGCAACACAAGGCTTCGGATTGACCATGTTGCCCACTAGTCGCATCACGAGTTATGTACGAAGACCGGTAAGCGATGACGCAAGAGGACAGCTAGAACGCGCTGCGTACGAGGGAGCGCCCAGCACTCCGGAACGCCCAACGTTCTCAGCAGGAGCGCCTCGCGTATGAGGTCAGTTCCCACCCTATAAATAAGATGCGAGGCTTCCGAGTTCAATTGCTAATTTACAACTTCTCTCCCATATTTTCTCACTTTCGAGCCCCTCGAGACTCCCCTGACGCCCCGCTTACGTATCCAAGAACCGACGAAGGGCCGGAGATCCGAAACTCCTGAGAAATTAACCACTATCCGGTCGAAGTGCTGCCCGATTAAAGTCTCATTTTCTTCAAATCATCACTATTACAAGGTGAGTTCGTACCCTTATATTTTCAGGTCTTTACTATATTTTAGGGGGGAAAAACAAGTAAAACGCAAGAAAAACTTATTTTAAAATGCAAATCGTTACATAAAGTTTATAATGCTTCATCTTCATTTTGTGTATAAATGTTAAATACGTAAAATAACGTTACTACAAATGCTATACTTTACATGCAAAGGTGGTAATACACCAAGGTTTATTATTCTAATGAAACACACTTTTGAAAACTATAATAGGTATAGTTTATGATATATTCATGATATTTTACATACTATAAACACTATAAAGAGGAAATACTTACATTTACAAGAAAAATGGACTTTTCATACGTAAATCAATTGGTACTAAATTTTGTGAGACATTTGACTTCACCGTAGTTTTATGTACGCATTTCAAGTCCTGTACTATAAACCATAATCTCTTGTAGGGAGAGCGTGATATTTGTTTATAGATCTATACTGGACTGACAATCTCGCACCTAAATTGTAAGCTACAGTTAGACCGGCAGGTCTGGGGTGACAAACATCATAACACTTCAATGCCTGAAGAACGTTGTTACAGGCAATCTGAGTGAATAGCAAGGTTATAACAACTCACATGGAGTAATAAAACATTTTGAAGAACGTTGGAACATTTAAACACACCATTCATTTATGGAAAATATTGGATTTTCTAGAAACAAACTCGGTTACAGAAAGGCATACAATTCTTATACAAAAATGATTATGAACTCACCAACTTAATTATTGACACTTTTTCAAAACTACTTGTATTTCTCAGGGATTCAGTAATACAGGTAAACAACAACTTTTGGGGAAGGGACACTAAGGCGTCAGTTTCAAAACACATTTTGTCATCATATTGTAATTTACTTTGAAACATGTATCACGTGCAACAATGTAACTTTTTAAATTATATATATGGTGGTTGTGTTTGGTTTCTTTGTTATTATGATACTACATGAAGTTATGATACTACATGAAGTCATCCACCCTCGAACGATTCCGCCGTTTTGGTTTGGGGGTGTGACAGATTGGTAGCAGAGCATTGTTTATAGTGAACTAAGTATATCGAACCACATAAGATATACAAACTACAAATGCAAAGGGACTACAACTCTCTGACTAAACATTTTCACACAAACTATACTTTATTAAATTAAAATTTTAGTTTCATAAAAGTATAAGTACATGCATGCACAACAGTCTAGTGTCATAGGTAGAACTATACAAAAGTAATAAGAAAAGTTGGACACTATGACTAGGCCTCGAAATATGTAATCAGATTTAGGATGAATATAGCCTGATCAACTATATTTATCCGAGATATGACCAACGTATGTTGGGCAATAGTCGTAGTGAGCAACAAGTCAAAAACTTACCAAACTAATACTAGAATCAAACTTATGAATTTTAATACTATAGGAGTATATGATACTATAAAATTGTAATAGACTTGTAAACCTCGATATTTCGTTAGAACTAGGAATCGTCAAATAAATAGAATTATGCTTATAAAAACTAAAAACCTTCACCGGTAGGTCTATAATTGCAAAGTGCATACTTTAAGGTTACACATGACAGACGCTTCGTCATCACTTTCAGTCCAAATGTTGAAAGGAATGTTGGTGAATCCTCCAAAATCTTCGTCGTCACCACCATAGACGATATATGGATCGTCTTGGCTTAAAGGAGAGATGAGTGGAGTAGAATCGCCAACTATGAAACCTGAAGCAATAGCCCCCGCATCAGATGAGTTGATAGTGACTGGAGGTTCAACAGTGGAGGTAGTTGTGGTGGCGGTGGAATCTGTGAAGAGTGGCGTTTGGGCTTGCGAAACACCCAAACATACTGGCGGGCAAGGAGCAATGGTGATAGGGGTAGAGATAGTAGATGTGGGTGAAGGAACAGAAAAGTATTGAAAAAATTCATATATGATTGGAGTGGAGGTAGGAATCTTAAAAGTTACTTCAGGATTCGTAGTTGTAGGCTCCGAAACCATTGCTTGAGATGTAGCATCATCTTCCTCGTGAACCTCTTTCTAAATAGGAATCTCCTAAACTGTGTGCGACTGCGAATCTTCATGGTCGCTCGGTGTTGGTGATTGTGGTCTGCGAGCCACTTTATCGACTCTCTTCCTTTTAGGAGCTTAAGGAGGTTTAGATGGACCTGCTTTCACACTCCATTTATTTCCTCCCTTCTTGGGTTTGTCCGCCTCGTCGAGGACCTTTTGCAGTTCATCAGACAAGGGGCGAATGCTAGAGACATGCAGACTGCGATAGGTTCGTAGTACGTCACTCGTAGCGGGAACATCTCGAAGAATAACTTCAGGAATTGAACCGATAAAGCTAAACATTGAATTATCTATGACTATGGTGTTGGTGGTGTGGAATATTTGGATTGAAGCCATACACGAATCTTCAAGGATGGTGATGTTAAGCTTGCTAATCGATCGTTGAACTATGATGGTCCAGAAACGAGCATAGGAGATTTCACTGTGTCATGTTGTAGAGAGGGTGCTTTTGACCAATTGAGCCCAGAGTATTGAACCATAATCCGGATTGATGTCGCAGAAGATGTCGTACATCATCGTCATAAATAATTTGCTCGCACAGTCGGAGCCTATAACTCTCTCTGAGAAGCTCTTGAATAGAAGTGTGAAGAGGCCATTCCACTTCGGCGGCATGTTGGGCTTCTTGAAATTGGAAACTACACTAAACACATCCTTGTAGCCCATCTGGTAGAACATCTCCAAGATGGCAAAGTTGGAGAAGCTCTCAGGGTTAACTAGGTCACGACCCAGTGGAAGCCCTAGGAGGTTATAGAACCTTGAATTGGTGATTTGGGTTTTTTGGTTGAAGATTTCAAACGTGATTAACTCTTCTCCCTTTTGGTAGCTATCAGTGGAATAGGATTTTGAAAGATGCACCACAGGAACAATTTCAGACTTGGTAAGAGCCATAACCAGTGGAGAATACCTCAAACATTCGATGATTGGTTGAAGGTATCTGTCGTATTTTGCTAGGCCAAGACTAAGAATCAACTTTTGATTGGCCTTAAGGTTGACGATTGAGGATTGAGCCATGTGTTCTGAAACTGAAGGAGTCTGTGAAGAAGTAGACATTGAAGCTCGAGGAAGGAGATGATGAACAGTACAGAGTATAATTTTTGGAGGATTTTGTTTGCTTTTGGAAAGTGGTAATTAATAATTTAATCGTCAAAATCATTACATACCGTATAGTAGGTGAGAGAAATCCAACATTTTTGCTATATCAGTAACTGAAAAGTCACCTAAAAAGGCGTGAATGACAGCTGTGATGTGTGTCAGGCGGCACCAAATCACCGGCCATTCAAATTCTCGCGCCCAAATCTTATCCTTTAAGATGCCGTTTCAGTTACGCCCTTTCACAGTTAATCCAGATTCGATATTTCGCAGTTAATAGCCATCAAATGTTCTGCTAAACTGAAAGTAAACACATGTACCACGAACCAAATTTTGGAAAATCACAAGGATCTTCGTGCGAGAGTGTGCCAAATATAAGGAAATAAATCGACTTAATACTAAGGGATTCTAGTGATGTCTATTAAGAGATGAAGCAGATGGATCCCGGGCAATGATTTCTTCCTTCGAAGTGAAGAGAGACTCTAAAGTGTCTGTGTGATTTCCCGTTGATTTAGGATCACCTGTCTTTTGAGAAACATTGAAAGACATATTTTCATTAAGCTTTAAGGGTGGCTTTATCTTCAACCAAACTACGAAACTTGATATAAGTCCGAACGTTTGGATGAAGTACTTGTCTGGCCGGTGTATCCATAAAAACAAGTATGCTTTGGAATTAGTTGAGTGACAGGGATAAGCATAGAAATCTCAAGAAAAAATAAAAACTGGATTTATTAGGTAGAAACGTCTTAGGTCTAGAACGTCTCATTAAGATCACACAAAAAGAAAAATAATTTCATGGTACTAACCACGAAAGTGGAAATTCGTTAATTCCATTGTGAAATATCTAGAACATGTATATTCTTCACCGTCAATTCGTATATATGTGTTGGATTTTGGGTTTCACTCAATTTGTGGTAATAACGAATTTATGATCATAAACACAGAATTGGTTATAACCATAAACCTTAGTGGTAATATCTGAGAGTCTCAAGGGTTACATTTGTGAATGCTAAAGTGATGGAGAAATGGTATGAGTTGGTTCCAAAGAAATAATGTACATCTGCTATGCGAAAGTGACTAAGAACTTAACTCTTAACTCAATGTGAGAAGAGTCAGGTAGCTCTTGACTTAAGTGAATGAACAACCTGATTGGGAAGAAACGATTGGTGTTATCGATTCATTAAGGCTTCAACATAGAAATTCTTTGAGGCTTTTGACGACATGCAACAACATGCTTCTAGGGACACTTAACTAGTGCATAGATTAGAAATTTATACATGCCCCATCATTCGTAATTGAGATCACTAAGATGTTTGCCTTGAAACCTGCTCAATTATCCAATATTTTTGGTATTTTTGTGTAATTATTTAAAAATGATGAAAGTAAAGAAAATATTTTTGTATTTTTGTTTTTCTAAAAAAGAAATAAAAACAAAAAGAAATAAAATATTTTTGGATTTTCAATACTCAGGAAAAGAAACAAAAAAAGAATAAAATATTTTTGGATTTTCGATATTCTTAAAAAAGAAAAAAAAACAGAAATAAGTAAAAGAAAATAAAGAAAATGTACAAAGGATACACGAAGTTCCTAACCATGAATGAACCGTAGACCACGAGTCACTATGAACATTCGCACAGGTGTGTACCATGAACAGCTGACTACGAGTTTCTGCGATCGTTCGCACCAATTCGCAACGTGAACAGTTGACTGCAAGTCACTACGAGCGTTCACACCAATTCGCAGGTTTATCAAAATCTTATGACTGCGAAGGTGGTTTCTGAACATATTCATCCTCTATCATTCCTAAGCCTTGAAGAATGCGATTGAAGGTTTGCTCATACAAGGATTTCGTGAAAATGTCGACTATCTGATCAGTAGATCTATGATCACTACCAATATGAAGGATGGAGAGTCTATCACGGCCCACTTGCAAAAGATGTAGATGTGCGTGGACCGCTTGCTGAAGTTAAATGTCAACTTTGACAAAGAGTTAGCGATTGACATAATCCTACACTGTCTACCTCCTTGCTACGACCAATTTTGTATGACTTTCACATGAACAAGGAGGAGTTCACTCTGAGCAAGCTTCAATGCCTGCTTAAGACTTGTGACAACCCGTTATTTTCTATCTTGTAAAGGTCAATCATGGTCAACGAAAGTCAAATTCATCAAATTAAAGTCAAACTTATTGATTTATTAGTTTAATAAAGCTAAATTAATGTTTTTGATACATCTAAACACTTAGTAAAAGTGTTGTAGAAATTAGAAGTTGAAACACACAAAAATCCGAGAATTCCTCTTCGGACCGACAACCCACTTCAAATCGCAAACATCCGAAGCTGCAAACCCTTTTCGGCTGTGAACACCTTCGGACCGTAAACCTCTTCGGTGGGTTTCCTTTTTGGGTCGAAAACCTTCTTACCATATATAAACCTAGAACTATATCCTCACTTCTATACCTTCTAACCAAAAACATACTATTTGTTCTCAAGATCTTCAATCGAAAACTCCTATTCTTTCTCAACTATCATATGAGAATCCATTGAATCTCTTTAAGATCTTGTGAGATTCATCTACTTTTATTCATATCATCAAGCCTTCACCTTCCAATCTTCTTAGGTTTAGCCGAAAACACTTGAATCTCCTTAGTTTTGTGACAACCCGATATTTCAACTCTTTGTAACGACCAAAATGGGTCAAGTATTGTAACCACTTCTGAATAATAAAAATTTACTTTCATAATAAAATGTACAAATAAGTTCTATTTAATTTCCTTCTATGATTAAATGTCTTTGAACCATGATCGTACGTGAAAAGAACGCCCAAATCCGACTTCATATAGCGAAGTTATGATTTTTCCAAGTTCGGCTTAGCAACAGACAACTAAAAACTCGAATCGGAGATCGAGCGACTTTTGGCCGGAATGACCTAAACGAGAATCGAAGGTCTCGACAATGGTATTCCAACGGTAAAGAGTCTGGCAAAAACCGACATCAGATAAAGAAGTTATGAATTTTCAAAGTAATTCCTTAAACACGATGGGTTTTTAATAAATAATAATAAAATAATTTCGGAATTTGCCGACGGAGTCTAAACGAAAGTTGTAGAGCGTAGTCTCACCTACGCGAGGATATAAAGACCATCGAAAACGGAGTTCGTATGAAGAAGATATGAAATTTTGAAGTTTATTAAATAAATTAATTATTTATTTAATTCAAAATTCGGATATTATCCGAAGGGGAGTCAGCATCCTCCTCCGAGGTACGCGCTGCGTACCCCTGTACGCCCCGCGTAACTGAGAGGATTGGCCTCTGATCGTCCACGTCGCGCTATCCGAAGAAACCGACCCATCCAACCCGTCCGAAGCCCCGACCCGTCCGACCCGACGTCCCATCCGACCCGCGTACCCAGCAACCCGTCCCATCCGAACCGAGGCAGTCGAGGCTTCGGTCATGCATGACGTACGCGTATGCGCTGCGTACGAGCGTACGCCCCGCGTACCGAGGCAGACCAGCCTTACTATAAATAGGATGCGAGGGTTTCCAAAGAAAGGGTTCATTTCTCTTCTCTCTCTCTCTCAACTTTGCCTCGTTTTCCGTGTACGTTCAAACCCGAAGCTCTGGTCTTTTTGGCTCAAGTCCCGAAGGTCGATTTTACTCCCGAGATTCCCGAGAATCCCGAGGAAAATCCGTTTCCCGAGACGAAACTCTGCCCGGTTTTCCATCTCGCTATCTCCAAAACTTTCAAGTGAGTTTCATACCGCTTAATCAACCGTTTTAATTATTCTAAATACTTTTATATGCTTTCAAGGGGGGGATTACAAGTAAAACACACGAGTATTATCGTGTGTTACATGAAGAAACTCTTTTATATACTGTTATATATTCAAATCACATGCGATTTATAAACCTTTAAGGAACTTTTATATATATATATATATATATATATATATATATATATATATATATATATATATATATATATATATATATATAACATATGTTACAATAGCATTCGAGCTTTTAAAATATAAAGTTGTTGTAATGCCTGTATAAAACTAAACTGTTCTTAGATTATTCTTTTCTATCTTAGACTCTACACCAAAAATCTATACTTTCATAAACAAGTGATTCCTTTTCTCAATATTTCTAAACAAACAAGACACGCTTTTTGGAAACTATAATAGGTATAGTTTTACGAACAGATTTCTAACTCTTATGTACTAGAAACACATATTTCAAGAAGTTTACTTTCGTATACAAGAACAAACGTAACATTTTAACAAGTAGATCTGTTTTTATACCACGGTTTTGTGAGACGCTAACTTCATGTACGTTCGAGTACACATTTCAAGTCCTGTATTATATACCATAATCCCTTGGAGGGGGAGCATGGTGTTTGTGTATAGATCTATACGGGCTTGACAACCCGCGCCCTGACTGTTAGCTGCAGTCCACCGTTTGGGGTGACAAACGTCATAACATTCCAACGCCTGAAGAACGTTGTGTATAGGCATTCAGAGTCAATAGTATGGTTATAAAACTCACAAGGGGTATTAAAAATGCATTGATTTACAAGGTTTTCAAACTCATTGGTTATTTTACATTTACATACATTTTGGAAACAAACATTGGTCTTGAGTGAAGGCTACTTTTATACTAGTAGAAAATATAGGATTTTCTAAACACAAACAAACAAAGATAAAACATTTCATTTCATTCAAACATTGTCACTTAAATACTTATGAAATTCACCAGCTTAAATGCTGATCTACTCTTTCAAAATTACTTGTATGTCCTAGGAAATCAGTAATTTCAGGTATTCATTTCGCTTTTGATGAAGGGATGCTGCGGCGCCAGTTTAATCTAGTATTTTGACATCATATTGTAATTGGGTTTTGAACATGTAACTTTTGACAAATGTAAACTTTCAATTATATATATGATGGTTGTATTGCTTTCTTTACTATGTATTCATTTGTTACGCTACCACATGAAGTCATCCGCCCCCGAACGTTTCCGCCGTTCAGGTTTGGGGGTGTGACAGATTGGTATCAGAGCAATGTTTATAGTGAACTAAGTATATCGAACCACATAAGATATACAAACTATAAATGCTTAAGGGACTAATACTCTCTGACAAAACAAATTTTCTTTTTACACTTAAACAGCATTTCGTTCAACTTAAATTGGTAGTTCATTTAAGTACAATTACATGCATACCACAAACTATTTTCATGTTATACAACTATACAAGTATTTAGACAAGTTGACACTACGATTGAAACTCGATATATGTAATCAGATTTTGGACAAATATAGCATGATCAACTATATTTGCCCAAGATTGGACCAACGTATATCGAGGAATGATCGTAGTAAGCAACAAGTCAAAACTTACCAAACCATTACAAGAATCAAACACAAGAATTTAAATACTATAGGAGTATTTGCTATCTAAACTAGTTTAACTTACATGTTTTACATGTTCCGACTTTATTCAATTCTTATAACCCTATTTCTCGTACAGTCAAATGGCTGGATTTCACCACCCTGGCGACCCCTACTTTCCCAACTAAAGCAACGGAGGATGGATCGAAGATGATCCCGAAGAGGACGAGGAACCCATAGAAGTGGGTGATGACTCCGGTACCGACTCAGAGCCGGAAGTTATCGATCCACCACCCATTCAACCTCCCATCTTCGTAAGGAACTTTCAAGGACCGACTCCCGTCTAGGGAAGTCACCTCCACCATTGGAGCCAACAGCAAAACCTACGCCCTCCCTACGGCATGTGCCGGGACTTCTATGATGTCGGCGGCGGAGGTTCGGCTGATCGAGCAGTCCCGGTAATGGTGGGAAAGTTAGCCAATCAATCCTATCAGTCTGGAGTACAAGCTAGTCGACTCCGGGATATCAACGTGGAAGTGCCGGTTCACACTTCTGACATCCGTAGGCTGGACAAGATGCAAGACAACGCTCAATTCCAAACCGAAGCGTTTCAAGCGCAAATGATTGCAGCCCTCGCCAATCTAAGGGAACAACAAGCCGCTTTCGATAGACGTCTAATGGAGTCAAAGCAATCAGATACGGAGTCAAGCTCCAAGCGCAACCTTCGATGCAAGTAGTGCTTGTCAAGGACTCAAATTTTGTTATAGCTTAGGACCTCGGCTAAAAGTCTTTAAATTTCTCGAACTTTGTAATCGGAGACCCTTATAGGGTCAAATTTTCATGATCGTTGTAACAACTTTTATATTAATATAAGTGGCACTATTACTACTATGTTGAGTATTTCGTTCGAACCTTGAATGGTCTTTGTGAACCCAAATACTTGTTTCATACCTTCAGTCTTACAAATAACTTTCATTCTTCTATTTTAAGACTCATACTATCATCTGTTGTTGAACTATAGCGATTTAGTTCATGAGACACATACATTTTCCACTCTATGAAATTCTTATCCTTGTCTTTTCAATCTATAGTTGAAGGATGCCTCCGCGTAGGAATCCAAGGCGAAACAACGGTGAGGAAGCACCTATACCACCACCACCTCCACCACCCCAATTTGATGCTGTAATGTTTCAAGCAGCAGTCACCGCAGCGGTGGCAGCTGCCATGTCACAGATCAATAACTCAAGTGCTAATGGCTCGGGATCTGGCACACACCCATCCAACCATGGCGAGAGTCATGGACCACCTCGAGAATGCACCTATAAGGACTTCACTAATGCCAAGCCCCGGATGTTTAATGGTACTGGTGGTGTGATGGCCCTGAGCCAGTGGATTGAAAGGACGGAGGCAGTCTTTGAAATCTGCTCCTACCCCGAGCACAGCAAGGTCAAATTTGCAACTTTCACCCTTCTCGATAAAGCTTTAACTTGGTGGAATGGCCATGTTAAAGTACTTACCCTAATCGTGGCAAACTCCATAAGCTGGGAGAGCTTGAAGGCCATGATGATGAGAGAATACTGCCCACGGGGAGAAATTCAAAAGCTTGAACACGAGCTATGGACTCTCGGAATGGTGGGTACCGACATCGCTACTTATACCAACAGATTCTGCAAACTGGCAATCCTTTGTCTAGATATGATTGCTCCCGAGAGCAAGAAGATAGAAAGGTACATCTGGGGACTGACGCCCCAAATGCGATCAAGCGTGTTAGCTTCTAAACCTGACACCTTTGAAAGTGCTAAGGAACTGGCACAATCTCTGATCGACTACGGAGGTCATCAGAACTCAACCACTTCTGCACCAGCACCACAGAAAGGAAACAACAACAACAACAACTACAACAACAACAACAACAACAACAATGGCAGGAAGAGAGCGTGGATTAAAGGGAAGGGTGGGTCTTCCCAAGAATCCGCAAAGAAACAACTGGTGTCAGTAAATGCTGCCATTGTACCTGCTACAGCCCCTACAAATACCTACCCAACAAAGCCCTATATAGGCAACCTCCCAAAATGCACCAAATGCAATTACCACCACCATGGACCTTGTCGAGATATGCAATGCGCCAACTGCAGCAGGAAAGGACACACAGCCCGTTTCTGCAAGGAACCCGCAAAGCCAATCACTCAAGTTCCCGGTGCGGGTGTAGGGCAGGCTTGCTACGGTTGTGGCAAGGTGGGCCACTACAAGAGAAACTGTCCTAAGGCAGCAGGTACCGGAGGTGTGGGACGAGTTTTGGCAATAGGCCACGACGAAGCTGTAGCTGACCCAACTATAGTTGCTGGTACGTTCCTTCTCGATAATTCATACGCATGCATATTATTCGATAGTGGAGCGGAGAGAAGCTTCGTGAGTCAAAACTTTATTCATTTACTTAAACCTAAACCTAGCAAGTTAGAAAATTCATTCACTGTAGAGATGGCCAATGGGAAAACCGAAAACACAAATTGCATATACATGGGCTGTACGTTAACATTAGACGGCCATTCTTTCCCAATCAATCTCATGCCGGTTCAAATTAAAAGTTTCAACGTCATAGTCGGCATGGATTGGTTGAGTCTTCTTCGCGCCGACATCATGTGCTTTGAGAAAGCAGTCCGTCTTAACCTCCCAAACAACGAAACATTAGTTATCTACGGCGACAAATATAGTGCAAACCTTCGCATCATTTCGTGCATCCAAGCTCGAAAGTGCTTGTGGAAGGATTGTCGAGCATTCCTAGCGCACATCGTCGATACAAGTCAAGAACTGAAGGACATCAAGAGCATCTCGGTAGTACGCGACTTTCCCGATATCTTTCCAGAAGAACTACCAGGATTACCACCGCAACGCCAAGTCGAGTTTAGAATCGACTTAATTCCAGGAGCTACCCCAGTAGCGAAGTCGCCTTATCGTCTTGCACCAGCAGAGATGCAGGAACTTTCCAGTCAGCTTAATGAACTCCTTCACAAAGGATTCATAAGAGCAAGTTTCTCACCTTGGGGAGCACCGGTCTTGTTTGTAAAGAAGAAAGAAAGATCGTTCCGTATGTGCATCGACTACAGAGAGCTGAACAAACTTACTGTCAAGAACCGCTATCCTCTACCCCGTATCGACGACCTATTCGATCAACTTCAAGGGGCGAACTACTTCTCCAAAATAGACCTGCGATCCGAATATCACCAATTACGAGTTCTAGAGGGGGACATTCCAAAGACAGCCTTCCGAACTCGTTATGGACACTATGAATTCGTGGTGATGCCGTTCGGATTAACCAATGCACCAGCAGTATTTATGGACCTAATGAATAGGGTATGCCGCCCTTACTTGGATCAGTTCGTCATCGTCTTTATCGATGATATACTTATCTACTCTCGAAGTGAGGAAGAGCATAGTCAACACCTACGAAAAGTCCTAGAAACACTGCGAACGGAGAAACTCTATGCGAAGTTCTCTAAATGCGAATTTTGGATTCGAAGAGTCGAATTTTTAGGTCACGTTGTTAGCAAGGAAGGTATACACGTGGACCCCTCCAAAATTAAGGCTATTGAGAACTGGTCGGCACCAAAGACACCTACAGAAATTCGTCAATTTCTAGGTCTAGCTGGCTACTATCGCAGATTCATAAAGAATTTTTCGAGCATTGCGAAACCTCTTACTTCATTAACCCAGAAAGGTGTGGCCTTTGACTGGGAAGCGAAACAAGAGAAGGCATTCCAGACACTAAAGCAGGCCTTGTGCACCGCACCGATACTATCTCTCCCCGAAGGGATAGAAGACTTCGTAGTGTATTGCGATGCGTCAAATCAAGGACTTCGTTGTGTTCTTATGCAGAGAGGGAAGGTTATCGCTTATGCCTCCCGACAGCTTAAGACACACGAAGTGAACTATACGACACACGACCTCGAGTTAGGAGCAGTGGTATTTGCTCTGAAGATCTGGAGGCACTACTTATACGGAACAAAGAGTACTATATTCACCGATCACAAGAGCCTTCAACACATTTTCGATCAGAAGGAACTCAACATGCGACAACGACGATGGGTTGAGTTACTGAATGACTACGAATGCGAAATTCGTTATCATCCTGGCAAGGCCAACGTAGTAGCCGACGCCCTCAGTCGAAAGGAATACATTGGTCGGAGGGTCAAATCTCTGACCATGACTATCCATTCCCACTTATCCACACAAATTAAGGAAGCACAAATGGAAGCTTTACAACCTAAAAATGTGGCGGGTGAATCCCTGCGAGGAATGGAGAAGAATTTAGAAGTCAAGGGTGGCGGATCCTACTATCTCATGGACCGAATCTGGACCCCAAATCATGGTGGTTTCAGAAACGTAGTCATGACCGAGGCTCACAACTCACGATATTCCGTTCACCCGGGTTTAGATAAAATGTATCTGGATCTTAAGAAACTGTACTGGTGGCCTAACATGAAAGCAGAAATTTCTACCTTCGTGAGTAAATGTCTTACTTGCGCTAAGGTTAAGGTCGAGTATCAGAAACCGTCAGGACTACTACAACAACCAGAGATACCGGAATGGAAATGGGAGCGGATTACTATGGACTTCATAGCCAAGTTACCCAAGACGACAAGTGGACTCGATACCATATGGGTCATTGTCGACAGATTGACCAAATCCGCACATTTCCTACCCATCAAGGAGACTGACAAAATGGAGAAGCTTACAAGAACTTACTTAAGGGAAGTAGTGCGACTGCATGGTGTTCCGATATCCATTATCTCCGATCGAGATAGTAGATTCACTTCAAGATTCTGGCAGTCACTACAAAGTTCCCTGGGAACTAGGCTAGACATGAGTACAGCCTACCGCCCACAGACAGACGGACAAAGTGAGAGAACAATACAAACTTTAGAAGACATGCTGAGAGCCTGCGTGATTGACTTTGGAAAGGCATGGGATATTCATTTACCCCTTGTCGAATTTTCATAAAACAATAGTTATCATACAAGCATAAAGGCTGCTCCGTTTGAAGCCCTCTATGGTCGAAAGTGCAGATCCCCTCTGTGTTGGACTGAAGTTGGCGATACCCAGTTAGCTAGAGGAAGAGTTCCTGAAAGCACTCTCACAGGTCCGGAGATCATACGTGAAACAACAGAGAAGATCGTTCAGATTCGTGAACGATTGAAAGCCTCAAGAGACCGACAGAAAAGCTACGCTGACCAAAGGAGGAAACCTTTGGAATTCCAGGTAGGAGACCACGTCTTATTAAAGGTCTCACCGTGGAAGGGTTTAATACGATTTGGAAAGCGTGGGAAACTAAATCCAAGATACATAGGGCCTTTCGAGATTCTTGCCAGAATCGGCCCTGTGGCTTACAAGCTTAACCTACCGCGCGAACTTAGTAACATCCATCCAACCTTCCACGTCTCAAACTTGAAAAAGTGTCTGTCCGACGAGACTCTTGTTATTCCACTCGACGAGATCGAGATCAACGAGAGCCTCAACTTTGTGGAAGAACCAGTAGAAATCATGGACCGAGAGGTCAAACAAACAAAACAAAGTCGCATACCCATCGTGAAGGTTCGCTGGAACGCCAAGCGGGGACCCGAATTCACATGGGAACGCGAAGATCAGATGAAACAAAAGTACCCTCATCTCTTTCTTGTTCGCTAGTATCTTTACTACTTTAAATTTCGGGACGAAATTCTCTCTAACGGGGGGATGATGTGACAACCCGATATTTCAACTCTTTGTAACGACCAAAATGGGTCAAGTATTGTAACCACTTCTGAATAATAAAAATTTACTTTCATAATAAAATGTACAAATAAGTTCTATTTAATTTCCTTCTATTATTAAATGTCTTTGAACCATGATCGTACGTGAAAAGAACGCCCAAATCCGACTTCATATAGCGAAGTTATGATTTTTCCAAGTTCGGCTTAGCAACAGACAACTAAAAACTCGAATCGGAGATCGAGCGACTTTTGGCTGGAATGACCTAAACGAGAATCGAAGGTCTCGACAATGGTATTCCAGCGGTAAAGAGTCTGGCAAAAACCGACATCAGATAAAGAAGTTATGAATTTTCAAAGTAATTCCTTAAACACGATGGGTTTTTAATAAATAATAATAAAATAATTTCGGAATTTGCCGACGGAGTCTAAACGAAAGTTGTAGAGCGTAGTCTCACTTACGCGAGGATATAAAGACCATCGAAAACGGAGTTCGTATGAAGAAGATATGAAATTTTGAAGTTTATTAAATAAATTAATTATTTATTTAATTCAAAATTCGGATATTATCCGAAGGGGAGTCAGCATCCTCCTCCGAGGTACGCGCTGCGTACCCCTGTACGCCCCGCGTAACTGAGAGGATTGGCCTCTGATCGTCCACGTCGCGCTATCCGAAGAAACCGACCCATCCGACCCGTCCGAAGCCCCGACCCGTCCGACCCGACGTCCCATCCGACCCGGCGTCCCATCCGACCCGCGTACCCAGCAACCCGTCCCATCCGAACCGAGGCAGTCGAGGCTTCGGTCATGCATGACGTACGCGTACGCGCTGCGTACGAGCGTACGCCCCGCGTACCGAGGCAGACCAGCCTTACTATAAATAGGATGCGAGGGTTTCCAAAGAAAGGGTTCATTTCTCTTCTCTCTCTCTCAACTTTGCCTCGTTTTCCGTGTCCGTTCAAACCCGAAGCTCTGGTCTTTTTGGCTCAAGTCCCGAAGGTCGATTTTACTCCCGAGATTCCCGAGAATCCCGAGGAAAATCCGTTTCCCGAGACGAAACTCTGCCCGGTTTTCCATCTCGCTATCTCCAAAACTTTCAAGTGAGTTTCATACCCCTTAATCAACCGTTTTAATTATTCTAAATACTTTTATATGCTTTCAAGGGGGGATTACAAGTAAAACACACGAGTATTATCGTGTGTTACATGAAGAAACTCTTTTATATACTGTTATATATTAAAATCACATGCGATTTATAAACCTTTAAGGAACTTTTATATATATATATATATATATATATATATATATATATATATATATATATATATATATATATATATATATATATATATATATATATAACATATGTTACAATAGCATTCGAGCTTTTAAAATATAAAGTTGTTGTAATGCCTGTATAAAACTAAACTGTTCTTAGATTATTCTTTTCTATCTTAGACTCTACACCAAAAATCTATACTTTCATAAACAAGTGATTCCTTTTCTCAATATTTCTAAACAAACAAGACACGCTTTTTGGAAACTATAATAGGTATAGTTTTACGAACAGATTTCTAACTCTTATGTACTAGAAACACATATTTCAAGAAGTTTACTTTCGTATACAAGAACAAACGTAACATTTTAACAAGTAGATCTGTTTTTATACCACGGTTTTGTGAGACGCTAACTTCATGTACGTTCGAGTACACATTTCAAGTCCTGTATTATATACCATAATCCCTTGGAGGGGGAGCATGGTGTTTGTGTATAGATCTATACGGGCTTGACAACCCGCGCCCTGACTGTTAGCTGCAGTCCACCGTTTGGGGTGACAAACGTCATAACATTCCAACGCCTGAAGAACGTTGTGTATAGGCATTCAGAGTCAATAGTATGGTTATAAAACTCACAAGGGGTATTAAAAATGCATTGATTTACAAGGTTTTCAAACTCATTGGTTATTTTACATTTACATACATTTTGGAAACAAACATTGGTCTTGAGTGAAGGCTACTTTTATACTAGTAGAAAATATAGGATTTTCTAAACACAAACAAACAAAGATAAAACATTTCATTTCATTCAAACATTGTCACTTAAATACTTATGAAATTCACCAGCTTAAATGCTGATCTACTCTTTCAAAATTACTTGTATGTCCCAGGAAATCAGTAATTTCAGGTATTCATTTCGCTTTTGATGAAGGGATGCTGCGGCGCCAGTTTAATCTAGTATTTTGACATCATATTGTAATTGGGTTTTGAACATGTAACTTTTGACAAATGTAAACTTTCAATTATATATATGATGGTTGTATTGCTTTCTTTACTATGTATTCATTTGTTACGCTACCACATGAAGTCATCCGCCCCCGAACGTTTCCGCCGTTCAGGTTTGGGGGTGTGACAAGTTTCACCAAGAACACCTCACTTGAGTCTTCAGCCGAAAACACTTGAATCTACAAGTGGCTGAGAACCTCGTTTGTGGCCGTAAACGCCCTTGTATGGCCGTAAACTCCTACAACCAACCGATTTCACTTCTAACACTCTTATTTGTAAGTAAATCTTATGTATTAGGCTGTTTCCTTAACATACTTGCTATATATTCACTAATTGAATACATATGTATTACATGAATTATGTTTAGGACTCGATTTTATTACGGGACTTAACTTGCAGGAATAACTACCTATATCGAACCGTCAATAGAATCACTCACAAATGGTGATTTCATACCCCTATGATTTACCTTTTTCCAATGTTTTAGGGGGAGAATACAAGTAGAACACAATATAATTGTGTTAACTATTACATACAGATGCAAATTGTTGAAAGAAATCATATGCTTTTATAAATCTTTTAATTTTGTCAAAACGCTTTTCAAACTATTTAGATTGTTGTTTTTAAATCAAAAATAATATTCATTTGAATATTTATGTATAATCAGGCTTTAACAGACTTAGGACTATTGCTATTGCCTTAACTCATGTTCCTTGTTTGGTTGTGGGCTTAAGGTAGGATCACCAGTCAAACTGTCGGCTAAATCATAATTATACATGCTAAATATACTCATGAATACTAAAACTCATCTCAGAAACATACTTAAGTCATTTGTAGATACTAAGCAAATGGGTCTTTTCTCCGAATCAATTACAGTACAAACCAACATACTAGTAAACTATAATAGGTATAGTTTAGAGAACCAATACATACTATTTACTAGCTCAAAGAAACATTTCATGAATCAATACATACACAGTATTACTTTTCATTTCAGAGTACACTACTCGTTTTTAAGAACAAGAAAAACGTACATACTTTAAGAAAACAAGTTAACTAGAATGTGAAATACTACTTCATGGTACTTAACAACATCCTTGCTAAGTCATGCTTTATAATCAGAGTCTCCTGTAGGGAGAGCATGAGTTTGTGTATAGATCTATACGTGATGACAATCTCGCACCTTGGCTATTGGCTACGGTTGGGACCGGCAGGTCTACGGGTGAAAAATGTCATACCTTTTCTTTCGGTGCCTGAAGAACGTCGTGTTTTATACTAGTCAATCAAGTATGGTTATAACATCATTCACATTAATCATTAACTAAACACTATGGTTTACTAGACAAACATTGCTTCAGTGGTTTTATTTCAAACAATACTACTTCAAACTATTATTTTCTAGTACATACATACAGTAATGTTCACACATGAACATGCATACTATTTTCCTAGTAAAGATAATTTACAAATATGGAAAAAATACAATTACAATATTTTCAAGATGCAAACATACATTTACAACATTACCAAGTACAAAATATTTGAGTCTTGGGATCAAAGACTACTTTTCATTTATGGTAAAAAATATGGGATTTTCTAGGGAACTTACAAACATTTTCATGAAACAAATACCAACATTAAACACTAAATGCTTATGAACTCGCCAACTTAAATGTTGATAGTCTCTTTTAAAAATAACTTGTATTCTCAGGGAAGCAATAAACAGGTACATTTGCACAGGTTTTGAGAAGATGGAGCATATATTTGACTCGTATTCTCAGGGAAGCAGTATACAGGTACATTTTTGGTGTCAGACAAACTATACAATGAACACACATGTATTAAATATATTATTAATGCAATGGATGTTTTTTCTTGTTTTACTATTGTGTATTGCTATGATACTGTACATCACATCCTCCACCCCCGAATGTTTCCGCCATCTCGGTTTGGGGTGTGACAGATTGGTATCAGAGCTTTCTTTATAGTGAACTGAGTATATCAACCCATAATAGATATACAACTATAAACACAATGGGATTAAAACTCTCTGACTAAGAGTTATACTTTTTAAATATAACAAATATTTTACTAAAGTATACATACATGCATTCATACTAAAACAATGTCATACTATAATAGAACAAAAGTATTGTGAGTGATGAATAGGACGAGTAGGCGTGGGGATATATAATCATTATCTTGGATTGACATAGCCTGATCAACTATGTCTATCCAAGAAGTGATTAGCATATGCCTAGGAATGGTTGTGATGTTGCAACAAGTCTAACAACTTACCGACTTTCATTACAAAGAAACGCTAGAACATAACATATCTGTGATTTTCGCTTTACTTCCCGTTCCTTGTTTGGTTGTGGTCTTAGAGTAGGATTACTTATTCGAAGGTCTATTCTATCTTAGTTATATATAACTGGTATGCGCTACGTAATTATAGAAGTAAATGATTAGGATCACCCTATAAGTATCTTTATGAATACACCTACTACATGCTTCTTACACATCTATTCTCGCTTAAATAACATAGTTGGATTTCATCTACCAGGAGACCCGTACTTCCCTAATCAAAGGAATGGTGGATGGCTTGAAGTTGAGCTAGAAGAAGACAACCCTGTGGTCCCAATAGAAGAAGACCACGCTGAGAGTTCTGAAGATGAGAACGAGCAGGATGTTTAAGAAGACTCTGACTCCGAACCAAAGGTCAGTGATCCACCACAAGTTGCCCAAGTTCCAAATCCTCAACAGGATTTTCAAGGCCCGACGCCTCTGTGGTCAATAAACTTGGGAAGTTGGAGTCAAGAACAGGGTCAACCCCCTCCTTATAATGGGGACCAAGGCTTCTACAACCTAAACGAGGGAGGCTCAGTAGACAGAGTTCTCCCTATACGGGTTTGTCGAGTTTCTCAAAATGATGAACAACGAAGAGCAGCCATCAACCGAGTCATGGAGGTTGATTCTAACTCAAGAGTCAATACGGTTCGTATTCTCCGTCTACACAAAGATCATGGGAGAACCAGGAACCCGATCGATGTCTTACAGAGGGAACTGGCTGCAAGCCAAGCCGAGGTCAGAGAACTTTTGGAACATCAAACAATGTTTGAGAGGCGTATGGTTGAAATGGAACGCCATTTGGCTAAATCAAAGGCTCAACAGATCGATACCCTTTGCAAGTAGAGGAAACTCTACTAACTCTTTTGAGTATATAACTTTAGTTATTGTTTATACACAAATAGTACTCTTTCATGTATATGGTCCGACCTAACAAGTACAGTTTCACTAGGTCTCTATGTTGTAAAAGTTTTCTTCGCGTTGGTATGTTGTAGACCTACTTCAAGGGCAAATTTTCCGAGCTTTATGCTTCTAATATACCAACAGAATTGACATTCATATTAATTTCATCGGAAAAATTTCTATTTAAATTCATACAAACACTACTAGAAAAACAGCCTTTTACGACGCTCATTGCGCGTCGTAAAAGGCTTAGACGACACGCAAATGCGCGTCAAGGAAGGCCCTGTCATAAAGAGAGACGACACGCTTTTGCGCGTTGTCTATAGATGACGCGTATTTACGACGCTCATTTACGACGCGCGTTTACGACACGCAATGCGTATCAAGGAAGACCCTGTCATAAAGGAAAACGACACACATTCGCGTGTCGTAACCTTACGACGTGCGTGTTAATGACACGCAATGCATATCAAGAAAGGCCATGTCATAAATGAAGATGACACACATTTTTGCGTATCATAATTTTAAATGTTTAAAAAAATATTATTTATAGGTTTACTTATTTTCAAATTAAATTTGTATTTAATGTTTCATAATAGAAGTTAAAACATAATATACAAAAAATAGAATCCATTGCATTAATTTAATGTCGTACGAATAATCGTTCCATGGAAAGATAAAACAAATCAATAGAAGTTGTAACAAAAATTTACAAACGAAATAGATACAAAAAAACAATCCATTGCCCCTTTGCTTATTCAAGATCAACCTACAAGTAGCTAAATAATCTGTACAAATTCACCCTTGTTTCTTATCATTTTCTTAAATAATTTACAAACATAATTCCTCCATATATAGTACGTGAACTATAGTTGCAGCTAGCCTTGTTTCTTCTTCTTTTGAGCTCATCTCTTGCAACCATTGCTCTAAGCCTAGTCTGAATAGATACAACAGCTCCTTGTCAATTATGTGAAAAATACAACCAGAGAGTGGCCTACCTTCATAATAGCAACAACTAACGAAGGAGGAATGAAAGAGAAGGTAATACTCACAACAATAGTTGCAGAGAATGCATCTAGGTCCTACAAGATCATACAAATCACTATTTAAATACACACTACATATAAAGGTTTCAATATTCTAATTGCATGTACTTAATATATAAAGACTCCAACAATAAATAGATATGTTATGTTACCTTGAGACACCTTTGAAGGGGATCCAAAAGATAATTTGTAGTCTTATCAACTTGTTTCTACTTCTTATTGTTATGCTTCTGTATTGTTTGGCTTAACAACAAAGGAGTCAAATTGCCAGAAGCTTTTCCCATCCATGGGTCCTAGATTTGGATTTCTCCATACTTGCTTCCACTTACTAGATGTTTGCCATCTGGTGACCATGCAACAAAGAGAACCCAATTCTTGTGCCCTGAATAGATATGTAAAAATATAACAATTTGTTTGGCTTTTGTGATTATGAAGCTAGGATAAACCTACACAAACACAATAAATGAGTAAATTACACTTTTGGTCCCTAAGTATAGCTATTTTTTGCAATTTTGGTCATTTGTTTAGGCTGTTAAACTTAGAGATGTTGAAGTTCATAGTTTTCTATTCTAGGAGAGGTTGACAGGTATACCAACACAGATGCTAAACCAACTAAAAGGGCCTAGTAAAAAAATTGTAAATGTTTGTTCTGAAATTAAAAAAAGTAAAACAAATAAATAATTACATAACTGTAAGTGGAATAGGAAGGGGAACTTGGGTTTTGAGACATGGTTTATGAGATAAAGCCAATACTTGTTATCTTTGGTATGCATTTCTAAATACCTACTAACTCCTCCTATTACAACACTTACAACTCCACTCATAGATCTGAAAAAAAAAATCAGATGATGTCATCAAATGACGATCTTTAACTAATGATGATAACTTACACTAGAAATGTATTGTCAGGAATCTCTGTAAAAATTGACAAAAACCAACATGACCTACAAAGACAAAATTTGAAGAAATGAAATAATAACAACGTATTGGGGTGTATTTAATGGGGATAAAAGGAACGCATTGAGGTGGAACTCATCTTCAAAAGATAGCCACCAATTTTATCAGCAAAGTGTTGAAAAGGTACCTGCAATACAAAATCATTAACAAACATAATATATTTTATTTTTTGTTGAAGTATATGAAAATTGAAGCAGTTATTTTAGTTAGCTACCTCATTTTCCTGTTTGATATCATGGGTAAAGAATTGTTGCATATACATCCTATACAGAGTAATAAAGTAGGAGGTTATTTCCTGTAGTTTACCCAGAAAAGAAAGGAAAAAAAACTTACAGGTTCTACAATATAGACACGTGCCAGGTCCTTCAAAAGGTGAATTGAGAGAAACAAATACGTTTGCAGCATTCATGAGATTAATACTTAACCTCCTTCCCATAATTATTCTTTACATTTCATTGTACAATCTGTTAATCAAATTTATATGTAAAAGGGTCATCAACTTGAACTCACATTCCAACACATTCTTTGAAAAGATGACTATAATTTCTAGCAACAATTCAACTTATAAAAAGGAAAGAAAACAACAATCTAGCTTATAAAAGATTAATAAATAGAGGGTCTGAAATTGCTTAAAGCTCAACACCATTAATCGCTAATCAATAAGATAATACTTTGTTTTTTTAACTTCTCCAACCATTGGTGGTTGTTGAGTTGACCCGACATCTTGTTGGAAAAATCAGGGTTTCCTTCAACTTCTCTCACTTTGTCCATAAGAAGGGATGATGGGCTTACTTCCTTCAAATCAACATTCAGACTCTTCAACAAAACCTGAAAGGCCACAATAACAATAGTGAATATAGTATATTATCAGCATTGATGTTATAAACTTTTTGATTATGATGTGTGTAATATGATGTGTGTGCAGAAGAGTAGGGATCTTGATGGGTACCATAGTTTTCAGCATAAGTAACTTGAACATGAAGGGTTTGTCCATTTGCAGCCCCACCGTATGCTTGGTACACATCCACCACACCATGTGTGGCTGCAATTGCAACTGGTTGTGCATACGAATCTTGACTGTTCACCATTGTTCCTGCAACCAATATATATATATATATATATATATATATATATATATATATATATATTAGAACAATTCATAACTTCAAGTGGGAAAATCACTAAATTACCCCTGATTAAGAAAAAACTAAGAAACCGACCTCACTAGGGTTGTGAACTCCAGGGGGACCCGGAACCGAAGCTTGTCCACTGTTTGCCACATTCATATCAACACCACTTGGATATCCAATTTAAAATAAAATATAGGTATTAATGTATAACAAAGTACATAAATATGAGAAATGACTAAAATACCCTGATGCGTGTGAAGGAACTGGATAAGCATGGGTTACATATTCCACTGGAGGGGCATGACAAGTATGAGGTTGATACTCTCTTGGAGGAGGAGGAGGAGCAAGATAACTAGGAGGAGGATGTTGATGTTGATGATGATGTGGATTATATTCGCGCTTCATAAAAACATAAATAAATATTTAGTTACTAAATTAATAAATTCCCATTTCCTGATTTTAAATTTTACTTTAAAGGTTCATAACGACCACCTCGAGGGACCACCTATGTTCAAGGTTTTGTATCTCTAAGATATCTTGCCCTAAATCTTGATGCAATCTCAGCCAAAGCTTCTTTTGCAACACCATAACTCCTAGGCACCAAGAAGGGTATTTTTGGAAATTGTAAAAGATCAAAATGGGTATTTCAGGAAAGTGAAAAAACCAAAACGGTATGTCTGGAAATTGAGATACCTGAACAAGCTCTTCGTTTTTAGCAGGACACTTGGTTTTATCTTCATTTTCAGCAGCACACTTGCAAAAATTTTAAACTTTTAAAACCCATCTTAGAAGGACTAAAGGTTAGAAAGGAGGTAATGAAGCTATGAGTTGAGAAAAGAGTAATCACAGCAAGGTCTCTAAAACAGACCTGCTGTTCAAAACAGATTTACTCAAAAATCTAAAACAGAAACATAGCTTTAGCTAAACTTTATAGGAAACTGTGATTGTTCAGGATTCCAGAACTATAAATAACTCCTTCTAACTCCAAAGGTTGAATTATATATGAATTTTACAAAAAGGTGTATCACTTTTGTCTCCAACAACACAGTCAAGTGAGGTTTGCCAATTCTACCCAACTTGTGAGTAGAATTCATCCAAACCAAAATTCATAGATGTAAAGAACATACAAATGAAAGTGTCAGAGTTAGAATTGAATGAAAATCATTTCCCAAGATCCAGATATAAAATTCACATAGTGGACAATCACAACCCTAGTAAAAGCTAGTGACTGCCCACTGATCTGGAGTGTGGATCCATTCTAACCAATTTACAATTAGAAATAACACCCCATCTGCTCCAGATCTTAAATTCACAATATTAGGAACCTATAGAAACTTGGAATCACTCTGGATCCTTTTCCAAGACTTAGAAATGATGAAAACAAAATGACATATCAGAATAGACCCGGATCAGACCTAACAGCAAAGATGCCATTATTTCCCATAGATAAAGCCCTTATGAGTGAGGTTGGCCTACTTAAGAAAGTTAACCAACTCAATGTGTGAACTTTGGGCACTGGTTTGGGGTTCGTTTGAGTTTTATAGCTCATGGTATGATTTTTACAAAATGACTATAGATCTGATAGAAAATAGAATCGTAGCCACCCGTGATTCCTTTTTGGCTTATTAATCCTTTTCCATTGTTAAAAAAAAGTTCTACTAAGAACTCATATGTATACAAGACATGAAATCTAAGTAACCCATTGAGATGAACATGTAATCAATATTTCATAGATGTAAACATGATATCCCAGGCCTCTAACATGGAACATGATATACACATATGAAAACTTTTAATTGAATTTACAAATACATACACTAGCCAAAATCAAGGGATATCAAGTACCTTAGTTGATGACTTGAGTAGTGAACTATAGTCATTTTCTGTGCAATCCATCATATAGATCATTGGAACCGGGTAAAAGAAGAATAAAAACAAATGACTGGACAGAAAAAAAAAGTAAAAAGGTAAAAGGAGCTAAATAGAAAGTTATACCAAATGAAAATAGAAATGCCATCTATGTCTTACCATTCCTTGAATGTCTGATATACCTCGCGAACCACAAGTTCTTCCATCTTATCATCATCAGGTTGAACATTTGTTACTGGCATTGTGATATCAATATCATCATAGAGTAGCAGGAAGCCTAAATTTTTAGCAAGTGAAAGAGGACATTTTGGGGCCAAACTAAAAAAACTAGTTGCACTGAGGGCCAGAAGTGTAGTTTACTATATCTTCTTTATAATCTGTCATCCGAAAAAACTATTAAAATTACTAGTACAAAACAATTAAGCAAAATGTATAATTAAGTAGGATGCCAAGTTGGCATGGAAAACTGTTTAACCATCTATAACAAGTTAGGTTGCCATGACCCATTTTAGTCCAACAAATCAGCTATACAAATTAGTACCTACCTGGTGTGATCATGACCCATTTTAGTCCAACAAATTAGGAAAAACAATCCATATAGGCTTGCCCTGTATGGATTCGAGTGCAAGGTGTAATTAGGTACCATATCACTTGGTCTTGTGTACATCAGGTACTGTTATAAGGTATTAATTAGGTAAGATTCTTCTTTTAAGCATTTCTTCAAACACTTAGAGTGCATAACTCATCTCCTTCATTTTCTGCGAGTTCCCAGAATCTAGGGTTTAATATTCTATTCTCAAAACATATGTTCAATATTATCAATACAAGCAGAAAGTAAAGAGACCACAAGAACATAGAAAAATACCTACTTATTTTTTTTTCAAAGAGCAAAGGACCGAGAGTTTTGAGGAATTTTATGTCTCGGGACGGAATCCATCAAGAACGTCTGTGAATCTCGACACATAAATGTACCTATACAAAATTCTAAAAGGTAAGGATGATGACGATGCACTGGCTGTTAGCATACACGAGCAATAGAAACGGGCAAATGAAGGCTAAGAAATTAGGTCTAGCCAGTGTTTGCAAACACATTTGAACGTAAAAATTGATTTCAGAGGAAATCTTGCGAGCATTTCGAGAAGGACAGACTCAGTGAGGTTTTGAATATCGTATGATAACGTATGAGCAAGGAGAACAAGCCCTAGACCCGATGATTCGGGAAGAGGGTTTACTTGTGTTGAATCGATTGGTGTGATTACCTAAGATTGAGAGTGTTTTCTCTTTCTTGAATAGATGATGATCTGATGACGGTGGCTTGGAAATGAGTTTTAATCACCATCATCGTCGATGTGATTATCGATTTGATTGATTGAATTGTTGGGTTCCATTTAGCGGTGGTTTGAGGTTGGAAATGGAAATGGAAAGAGCGCCACCAAGGAGATTGGGGAGCGGAAGAAGAGAGAATCAAAGATGTTCGAAGTGTGGATTGAGTTTTTAGTGTTCAATTTCAACTCAATTAGTAAAGAGTCCAAAACGATTACACCTCTCTGTACCTCACTCAATAATCAAAACCATAGAAATTCTTGAGTTTTGTATGAACTTTTCTCACGAATGATGTTCACGTCACCGGCTCCAAAGCGCCGTAATCATGTCGAGATCCAGAATCGTATACATTTCTTGTTTACAAATCTGTTGTTGAACCCTGAAGAATCGACCTAGGTACTCCCCCCGCTGAAGATGAAGATGAAAGCCCTAGGGCTTTTTCTTGCTAAGTAGAAGAGGCGGGTGGATTAATTTTTGGGATCCAATAGGCGGGGGTAATTTTCGTTGATTCCATTTCCCGCCTAAAATGCGTGTTTCACTTATAAATTATAAAGCGACACATTTACATGACGCACATTTTATTAAAGGCGCCCTCCGCATTTCTTTTTTTTCTTTTCTGACACTAATTTTAGGGCACACACAAATGCGTTCCCTCTATGCTTCAAAATTTACAAAACTGGCATTATTTTTTAGGGCACACACAAATGTGCGTCCTCTATCAGCGAGTGTCATTGTTTGCGCGTCATTAAAGGGCTATTTTCTTGTAGTGAAATATTTAGGATGAACTCCTTATCAAGATATTGGTTGAACTAGGGTAAATTAGTTCAAAAGGACATTCACACAGAATCACTATTGGCGTCTTACCATCATTTTCAGTTGTATTAAACTATTAGCTAAAAGACGCCGAAACGTAGATCAAGAGGACGTATTAACAATCATCCACCGACAACTGCAACTTCACCACCACTGCCACCTTAATTCGACCTTATAGTTTTTCATGCTGTAGTGACCGCGGGTATGACAATAGCCTTAACTCAAATAAACAACAGTGTCACTAGTGGGGGTGGAACAGGTGTAAACTCCACCCAAGGTGATAGTCATGGACACCCTAGGGAGTGTTTGTACAAGGGCTTCACCAATTGCAAACCTAAAACATTTAACGGTGGCGGAGGAATCATTGCCCTAACGCAATGGTTTGAAAAGACAGAGTCGGTATTTTAGATATGCTCTTGTCCTGAAGGGAGCAAGGTTAAATTTGATGCCTGCACTTTCTCCAATCGAGCCCTGACATGGTGGAATGGCCATGTCAAATCACTTACTCTTGTACTGGCCAACTCAATGGGCTGGGAAAGCCTCAAGGCACTGATGATGGGGGAATACTGACCGAGGGGCGAGGTACAAAAACTGGAGCAAGAATTATGGAACCTTACCATGAAGGGTTCTGACATAGCTACGTATACTACTAGGTTCAGAGACCTAGCAGCTCTATGTCCTGGGATGGTGACCCTGGAAAGTAAGAAGATCAAGAGGTATATCTGGGGACTGCCTCCCCAGATACAAGGAAATGTTTTGTCTTCAATCCCTTCCTCCTTCGATAGCGCCAAACAATTGGCCCAACGGCTCATTGACCATGCAGCTTGTCAGCGCACTGTGACACCTGTCCTCGAGCAAACCAAGGTATTCGACAACAAAAGAAAATTTTGAGACAGGAAGAAGAATCAATAGGCACCGAACCCTGCCATGAAACAACAGTTAGTGTCTGTTCACGGTGCAACAACCCGTACTACCCCTGCACCAGCGAAGAAATATGCTCGGACTCTACCTAAGTGCGGTAAGTGCAATTTCCACCAGAACGGCCCTACCGGGAGATGCCCTGTGTAAACTGCAACAAGAAAGGGCAGATTGTCTGTTTCTGCAAGGCACCGCTAGACCAATCACCTAGGTCCCTGACACATGAGCAAGTCGGGCTTGTTATGGGTGTGGCGAAAAGGGCACTTCAAAAGGAACTGCCTGAAGACGAGGAATACTGGTAGAGTGGGGAGAATACTCGCTATTAGTCATGCAGAAGTTGTGGCAGACGCCATGGTGGTCACGGGTACAGTTCTCCTCAATAACTCATATGCATGCATACTCTTTGATTGTGGAGCGGAGAGGAGTTTCGTGAACCAAACATTTAAACACTTACCTAATCAGCAACCACAAGAACTAAAGGAAACATTCATCGTAGAAATGGCTAACGGGAAGACTGAGAGTACTAACGACATATACATAGGATGTGCACTCACTTTAGATAACTATTCATTTCAAATCTACCTCATGCTTGTCTTAGTTAAAAGTTTTGACATCATCATCGGCATGGATTGGTTGAGTCTCCATCATGTTGACATCCTGTGTTTTGAGAAATCCGTCCGTCTTCATCTACCGAATAATGAAACCTTAGTTATCTATGGCGACAAACCAGGTGTGAACCTTCGAATCATCTCATGTATTCAAGCTCAGAAGTACTTACGGAAGGATTAGCATGTGTTCTTAGCTCGCGTTGTATATGTGAACCAGGACGTGAAAGAAATAAAGAACATTCCAGAAGTCCGCGATTTTCCCAACGTCTTTCCCGAAGATCTTCCAGGAGTACCACCACAACTCCAAGTTGAGTTCAGAATCGACTTAATTCCTGGAGCTACCCCTGTAGCCAAATCACCTTACCGACTAGCACCAGCTGAGATGCAGGAACTATCTAGTCAACTGAATGAATCGCTAACCAAGGGATTTATCAGACCAAGCTTCTCACCCTAGGGAGCGTCGGTTTTGTTCATAAAGAAGAAGGATGGATCCTTTTGTAAGTGCATTAATTATAACGAGCTAAACAAACTGACCATTAAGAACCGTTATCCTCTACCACGTGTCGATGACTTGTTTGACCAACTTCAGGGAGCAAGCTACTTCTCAAAGATTGATTTAAGATTCGGGTATCAACAGTTGCGAGTTCTAGAGGAGGATGTTTCCAAAACAGCCTTCCGGACTCGTTACGGTCACTATGAGTTTGTAGGGATGCCTTTCGGATTAAGCAATGCGCCGGCAGTCTTCATGGACTTAATGAACCGGGTGTGTCGTCCTTACTTAGATATATTCATGATAGTATTCATTGATGATATACTTATCTATTCACGCAGTGAGGAGGAACATAGCTAACATTTGCGATAGATCTTGGAAACGCTACGAGCAAAGAAACTTTATGCAAAATTCTCTAATTGTGAATTTTGGATTCGAAGAGTCGAATTCTTGGGTCACATGGTTAGGAAGGAGGGAATTCACGTGGACCCTTCCAAAATCAAGGCAATTGAGAACTGGTCAGCACCTAGAATGCCTACTAAGATTCGTCAATTTCTAGGCCTCGCTGGCTACTATCGTAGATTTATTCAAAACTTCTCAAAGATAGCTAAGCCACTTACCACCCTAACTTAGAAGGGTGTGACCTTTAGCTGGGAAGGAAAACAAGAGAATGTGTTTCAGACGCTAAAGTGTGCCCTATGTAGTGCATCGATATTGTCCCTTACCGAATGGATAGAAGATCTCGTGGTGTACTGCGATGCATCCAACCAAGGGCTTGGCTGTGTTCTTATGCAACGAGGGAAGGTCATCGCCTATGCCTCAAGGCAGCTTAAGACACACGAAGTCAACTACACTACACACGATCTTGAGTTAAGAGCATTGGTATTTGCTATGAAGATCTGGAGACACTACCTGTATGGTACGAAAAGCTCTATCTTTACAGACCACAAAAGCCTTCAATACATATTCGATCGAAAAGAGCACAACTTAAGACAACGGCGGTGGGTCGAGCTACTAAATTACTATGAATGCGAAATTCGTTATCATCCCGGTAAAGCCAATATAGTAGCCAATGCCCTTAGTCGGAAGGAGTACTCAGGTCGTAGAGTCAAATCATTAATTATGAAGATCCATTCACATCTGTCCACACAAATTAAGGAGGCTCAACAGGATGCCTTGAAACCTGAAAATGTGGCAGGTGCAACCTTAAGGGGAATGGGTAAGAACTTAGAAGTCAAGGGTGATGGAGTCTATTATCTCATGGACCGGATCTAGACACTGAAGTTCAGTGGGTTCAGAGATGTGGTCATGAACGAAGCACACAAGACTCGTTACTCCGTTCATCCAGGGTCATATAAGATGTATCTGGACCTCAAAAAGTTATATTGGTGGCCTAACATGAAAGCAGAGATTGCTACCTTTGTGAGCAAGTGCCTTACTTGTGCCAAAGTTAAGGTAATATACCAAAAGCCCTCAGGTTTACTACAACAACCGAAGATACCTGAGTAGAAGTGGGAACGGATTACAATGGATTTCGTAACTAAGTTGCCCAAGACAACGGGTGGTCTCAATACCATTTGGGTTATCGTTGACAGGTTAACCAAGGTCGCGCACTTCCTACCAATTAAAGAAACTGACAAGATGGAGAAGCTAACAAGAACATACATTAGAGAGATTATGCGATTGCATGGTGTACCCATATCTATTATCTCTGATAGAGATAACAGATTCACCTCAAGGTTATGGAAATCACTACAAAAATCTCTGGGAACCAGGTTGGACATGAGCACAACCTACCACCCACAAACTGATGGAAAGAGTGAGAGAACTATTCAAACATTAGAAGACATACTGAGATCTTGTGTGATCAACCTTCGTAATGCATGGGATATCCATTTACCATTGGTCGAGTCTTCATACAACAACAGCTAGCATACGAGTATCAAGGTTGCCCCTTTCGAAGCTCTTTATGGTCGAAAGTGCAGATCACCTCTTTGGTAGGCTGAAGTGCGGGATACATAACTAGCTAAAGGACAACTTCTTGACAAGACTCTCACTGGTCCGGAGATCATCACAGAAATGACATAAAAGATTGTACAATTTTGAGAATGATTAAAAGCCCCTAGAGATCGACAAAAGAGCAACGCAGACAAAATAAGGAAACCCTTGGAATTCTAGGTTAGTGATCTTGTGCTATTAAAGGTCTCACCCTGGAAGGGCATGATAAGATTTGGAAAGCATTGTAAATTAAATCCAAGGTACATTAGGCCTTTCAAGATTCTCGCTAGAATCGGTCCAGTAGCTTATAAACTTCGACTACCTCAAGAAATTAACAATGTACACCCTACCTTCCATGTGTCGAACCTAAAGAAGTGTCTATCCAACGAGACACTTGTAATACCATTTGACAGGATCGAGCTAAAAGAAAACCTACACTTCGTGGAAGAACACATATAAATAACGGATAGGGAAGTCAAACGAACGAAACAAAGTCGTATTCCTATAGTGAAGGTCCGATGGAATGCGAAATGAAGACCCGAATTCACTAGGGAACGAGAAGACCAGATGCAACAGAAATATCCACATCTTTTCCCTAGTCCATGAGTCTTCACTTTAGATTTAATTTCGGGATGAAATTCCCTCTAACAGGGGGATGATGTGACAACCAATTATTTTCTATCTTGTAAAGGTCAATCATGGTCAATGAAAGTCAAATTCATCAAATTAAAGTCAAACTTATTGGTTTATTAGGTTAATAAAGTTAAATTAAAGTTTTTTATACATTTAAACACTTAGTAAAAGTGTTGTAGGAATTTGAAGTTGAAACACACAAAAATCCAAGAATTCCTCTGTGGACCAAAAACTCATTTCGGGACATAAATGTCTGAAACTGCAAACCCTTTTCGGTTGTGAACACCTTCAGACTGTAAACCTCTTCGGTGAGTTTCCTTTTTGGGCCGAAAACCTTCTTACCATACATAGTAAAACCAAGAACTATATCCTCACTTCTACACCTTCTAACCAAAAACACACTATTTGAAACATCCCAAAAATACAAGCCAAAAATTTCATTTGAAAACATTACTAAAACCATAATATCAAATATCATATAATAAAACCCTAAGTCTTGTGTCTCAAAATGTCATAAAATACGTCTCATATCACAACTAATGTCAAATCATGTCAAAAATGTCAGAGTCTAACTCCCAGGCAAAAACTGTGGTGGGCGCCATGGCATTATCCTAAGCCCTTCCCCTTGCTAGTTGAAGTACCTGAAACCAAAACTGAAACTGTAAGCACGAAGCTTAGTGAGCTCCCCCAAACTACCGCATACCATACAATAACTTAATAAACACATACTAGGCCTCGCTCACTGCATCGGACCAAAGTCTGGAACTGACTAGGGCCTTGCCCACTACATCAGACCAAAGTCTGGAACTAACTAGGGCCTCGCCTTCTGCATCGGACCGAAGTACGGAACTGACTAGGGCATTTCCCACTGCATCGAACCGAAGTTCGAAACTAACTATGGCCTTGCCCACTGCATCAGACCGAAGTCCAGAACTGACTGAACATTGCATAACATACTCATAGCATATATCAATAACACATATACTGCATACTACATCGGACCGCAATCCGGAACACAAAACACATAGACATGCCTGAATCACAATGACATCAAGCATACTGTACTAGTTCTCGGGACCACCCCAGCATCAGACCGCAGTCTGGAACTACTGCTATCTAAACGGCCCGGCATTGTGGTCGTAGACCCGTTCCTACTGGAAGGAAACTCACCTCGTAAAGCTGACTGCTGGAATGCTGAGCGGGAAATGTCTGACTGCTGCTCTAGTAACTCCCCGGCTACAATTCCCATAAAGACACTTAGTCAAACAATGATACTAATCTAAGGGTAAAGTGACTATTTTACCCCTGGCCAAAGTCAATATCCTGGTCAAAGTCAACTGCCAGTTGACCTGACTCGCCAAGTTGGGCCGCCAACTCGCCGAGTCCCTATCCTTTCTTCTATTCCTCAACCCGACTCTACTCGTCGAGTTTAACAAAGACTCAACGAGTTCTCCTTCCACAATAACATCGAGTCAACCTTCATCTAACTCGCTGAGTTGTATAAACAACTCGTTGAGTCCTCCTTCATCATATCAACACGTCCAGTCTACGACTCAACGAGTTGTATGAACAACTCGTCGAGTTTATTCTTGTGGGTAAGAAGGTTGGCTTGGACTCGCCGAGTGTGGTCTTACACTCGTCGAGTCCCATGGTTTCCAAATTATGCCTATGTCTTAATACGTAGAATTCCTCCTCTGGACTTGTCTAAATTCCTTCTATCACTCATCTGGGCTCTTTTGAACCACAACAGATTGGGGACTCGAGCCCCGGACTTGTCGAGCTCCAAGAGCAACTCATCGAGTTCCTATTGTCCAAGTCTATAACTCAATTTTTGATGTACAACTCTCATCCAAAATGTAGATATGGGCTTCTAAGGTCGATCTAACACGTAAAGTTATGAACTTTACGTGTATGCATGGAAGTATAAGCTTTAAGGACCGAAAAAGAGGTCCAAAGAGGTGCATAGGCTAATATGGTCATAAAGTTTGCATCTTTATGCCATGAACTTGGTTCTAGAGTCTAGATCTGAAGGTGAATCGGCTTAGGACGTCCAAGTCTTAAGGATCAAGCTTATTGACCCCAAAACTCCATAAAGGGGAAAAGGAGAAAATCTATAAAACGACAAGTCAAGTTTTGAGCTTGATTACCTGAAAGTGAAATGAAACTGATGTTGCTCCTGGATCTAGTCCTTCTCCCTTGATCTTTCTTCTTTCCAACTCTTCTACAAGATACACAATGCACCAAAAACCCTCCAAATCACTAAGAAATCTCAAGTTGCCAAAAGGGAATTAAGGTTTCGAAAGTAATGCTCTGAAGGTGATGGAGGCTGGACCTGAAGCTCATAATGTTGGTTAAATAGGGTGCAAACCCTTTAAATAGGGTTTCATCCAGACTAGCCTACTCGTCGAGTCCAAGCGCGGACTCGGCGAGTAGATTACTTAAACCCCCGTCCCAACCTCGCATCTACTCGACGAGTTAGGGCTGACACTCATCGAGTCACTAATACAAATGGTATGAAAATAGATCAAATACGTAATCGAAATGAGGCGTTACAAATCTCCCCCACTTATCTTAGACTTCATCCCCGAAGTTTGTTGTCTCTGCAAACAACTATGGGTAGTGTTTTCTTATCTCCACCTCGAGCTCCCACGTCAACTCTGAGCCCTTGCGGTGCTGCTAGTGCACCTTTACTAGTTGAACCACCTTGTTCCCCAAGGTCTTTGTCTTCCGATCCAATATCGCCATGGGTCTATCGATGTAATTCAGGTTGCCATCAACCTGAATATCCTCCAGTGGTACAACTGCTGACTCATCTACTAAGGACTTCCGCAGTTGAGAAATGTGGAAAGGGTTGTGGATCTAGTTGAGCTTTGCCGGAAGATCTAACCGATACCCAACCCAACCCACCCGGGCCAAAACCCTAAAGGGACCAATGAATCTGGGGCCCAGCTTGCCCCGCTTCCAAAATCGGATGACACCCTTCCAGGGTGACACCTTCAGGAGGACCATATCGCCCACCTGGAACTCTAAGTCCGAGCGCCGCTTATCGGCTAACTCTTCTGCCGACTCTGCGCAGTCTGAAGCCTGCTACGAACCTGTTGAATCAACTCCGTGGTCTTGAGTACTACCTCCATACTCCCCATGACTCTCTGACCGACCTCACCCCAACAGATTGGGGTCCTAAGCTTCCTCCCATAAAGCATCTCAAAGGGAGGACGATCAATACTGGCGTGGTAACTGTTGTTATACGAAAATTCCGCTAATGGAAGATACGTATCCTAACTCCCACCAAAATCTAGGACACATGCCGGTAGCATGTCTTCAAGAGTCTGAATCATCCTCTCACTCTGCCCATCCGTCTGAGGGTGGAAAGCGGTGTTGAAATGAAGATGAGTACCCATCTCGTCATGAAACCGCTTCCAAAACCTGGAAGTTAACTGAACGTCTTGGTCTGACACCACCGAAACAGGAACTCCGTGATGTACCACTACCTCTCGCACATAAATGTCGGTTAACTTCTCAGCCGAGATGCTCTCTTAGATCGGTATAAAATGCGCACTCTTTTCAACCGATCCACGATGACCCAAATCGAATCAACTCCACGTGCGGTCTTGGGAAGCTTAGTAATGAAATCCATGGTGATATCCTCCCATTTCCACACGGGAATATCCAACAGCTGCATCTTTCCATAGGGCCTCTGGTGCTCTGTCTTAACCTTCCTGTAGGTCAGGCATCTCTCTACATACTATGCTACATCTCGCTTCATACATGGCCACCAGTAATTGGGTCGAAGATCTCTATACATCTTTGTCGCCCCTGGGGGGATGGAGAACCGAGAATTTTTGGCCTCGTCCATCAACACCTGTCGTACGCCGCCGCAGTACGGTACCCAAACCCTCCCATGCAGGTTCATCAATCCTCGACTGTCATAATCGAAGGAAGCTACTCGGCCCACGACCCGCTCATACTTCTTCCTCTCCTCCTTCAGGCCCTCAACCTATGCCTCTTTGATCTGCTCCAGCAATGGAGTAATCACTGTCATCCTCATACATATATCTCTGATCGGGCCGCCACCGCCTTTCGGCTCAGAGTATCGGCCACTATGTTGGCCTAGCCCAGATGGTAAAGGATCTCACAGTCGTAATCCTTTACCACGTCTAACCATCGATGCTGCCTAATGTTCAGATTTGGCTGATCCATAAGGTACCTCAGACTCTTGTGATCTGTGTAAATGGTACAACGGATCCTATAGAGGTAATGTCGCCAAATCTTGAGGGCTAACACCACTTCCCCCAACTCTAAATCATGTTTCGGATAGTTAGCCTCGTGAGGCTTCAATTGTCTAGAGGCATAAGCTATCATATGCCATCGCTGCATCAACACTGCTCCCATACCTATGATCAGAACGTCAAAGTAGACTACAAAGTCATCCACTCCCTCTGGCAGGGTAAGAATCGGTGCCTCGCACAATCGCTGCATGAGCGTCTCAAACGCTGACTGCTGCTTAGGACCCCAGTGAACCGCCACTGACTTCGTAGTCAGTCGAGTGAGCGGTACTGCTATCGTGGAAAAATCCTGAATGAATCTCTTGTGATACCCTGTCAGACCTAGGAAGCTACGGATCTCAGATGCAAACATCGGGACCTCCCACTGCATCACGGCCTCTATCTTGGCTGGATCTACAAGTATACCCTTCTGGTTGACGAGGTGTCCAAGTAATTGCACCTCGCGCAACTAGAACTCACACTTGGAGAACTTCGCGAAAAGTTTATCCCCCCTCAGTGTCTCTAGCACCTCTCTTAGGTTCTCCTCGTGCTGCTCCTAAGTCTTGGAATAAACCAAGATGTCGTCGATGAATACTATCACATACCGATCCAGCATCGGACTGCACACGCGGTTCATGAGACCCATGAACGCGGTTGGAGAGTTGGTGAGCCCAAACAGCATTACCATGAACTCATAATGACCATAGTGGGTCCTAAAAGCGGTCTTCTGAACATTCTCATCCCTGACCCGCATCTGGTGATATCCGGATCGTAGATCAATATTGGAAAACCAAGATGCCCCCTGAAGCTGGTCGAACAAATCATCTATTCTCGGAAGTGGGTAATGGTTCTTCATCGTTACCTTATTTAGCTCCTGGTAATCTAAACACAAGCAGTGCGACCCATCCTTCTTTCTCGCAAACAGGATCGGGGCTCCCCAGGGAGAACTGGTCGGCCTGATAAAACCCATGTCTAGCAGCTCCTGCAACTACGTAGACAACTCTTGCATCACTGGAGGAGCCAACCAATACGGTGCCTTGGCTATCGGAGCCGTACCAGGAACCAGGTCAATCCTAAACTCAACCTGTCTCTCAGGAGGTATTCCAGGAAAATTCTCTGGAAATACATCTAGGTACTCTCGTACCACTGGTACATCGTCAGCTGTCACCTTACTCTTCTCCAGGGCATCCATAAAGTAGGCGACGTACCCCGCGCAACCCTGCTGAAACTAGCGCCTCACTCTCCTTGCAGAGAAAAAAATCGGTATGCGATGTGGCCTCTCGCCCTGAATCACTAACTCTCCCCCACTAATAGTGCGAACTCTCACTAACTGTAGCTCGCAATCAATCACTGCCCTATTGGGGCTCAACCAATCCATACCTACTATAACTTTTTTCGCTCGCATGGGAATAGGAACCAAGTTTACTGAGAACTGCTCATCAAATAATTGTAGTGTACATCCTCTATGAACTCTCGCGACCCTAACGGTCCTGTCATCAACTATTTCCACATGAAGTGGGCAATCCAGCTCCCCCGGAGCTCTGCTAAATTGCTTGCTAAGTGCGAGCGACACAAATGATCGGGTAGCCCCCGAATCAAACAATACTAAAGCTGAGATGTCGTTCACTAGGAACGATCCTATAGACAAACACATAACCATTAGCAATAAACAATAATAATAAAGAGATGATGGAGAAGATACATACCCGTAACCACATCAGGAGTCGTCCGAGCCACCTCGGCTGTCAACTGGAATGCTCTTCTCTTCGCCACTGGTGTCTCGGCCCGACCCTTTCGACCGTCTGTAATCCTCAGGGTAGCAGGAGCGGGTGCCACCACCGGTCCTGCTGATGCTAAACTCGGACACTGGGACTTCTTGTGTCCCCTCTGATTGCAATGGAAGCAAATCAGATCAGATGTTGAGGTGGGAGTCATAGTGGTAGTAGCGGAACAATCCTTGCTCATGTGCCCAGTCCGACCGCACTTGTAGCAGCATGAACTCCCTACCTTGCACACTCCGTCGTGCAACCTCCCACACTTTCCACACCGACTGTGGCTCTGCTGGCCCCTAGGTCTGTGATCGGATACCTTGGGCTTTTTGCCCGAACTCCTTGTGCCAGATACCACCTCTAGCTTCCTCTTCCTCTCCATTTCTATATTGATCTCCCTCTCACAAGCCCTCGTAATCTTGTCATCCAGCGTTTTACAGCTGGAACAGCTCACAAACTGTCTGATATCACTCCTCAAGATCTCATGGTAATGAGCCTTCTTCATCTCCTCGTCTGCCGCATACTGAGGAATGAGAAGAGCCCTCTCCCTGAACTTGGCGGTAATCTCCGCCAAACTCTATCGTCGGGTGGAGATCCTGTAACTCCCTAGTAAGTTGTTGCACCTCAATAACAGGTGCGAACTCGGCTCTGAACCTGGTCGTGAAATCCATCCATGTCATAGCATCAAGAGCTGTGTCATCCCCGATGACACGTCCGACCTCCTCCCACCAATCACGTTCCCTGCCCTTCAGAAGATAGGATGCAAGTCGGACCTTGTCCCCCTTGGGACATCTGCTAGTGCGGAAAGTGTTAGCCACATCAGCCAACCATCTAGTACGCGCAATGCGGTCTCGGACCCCCTGGTAATCGGGAGCTCCACAGGCTCTGAACTCCCTGAAGGTGAGCGTGCGCGACCCCATCATGGCCACCACCTCACCACGAAACATGCCCAATCTCTCATCCCTGAGCTCCATAATACCTTCCTTGATCAAACCAAAGATCACAGGAGTCTGCTCGAGAATAGTACGTGTGATCTCTGAGGAGAGAAACTCCCTAGTCTACTCATCTAACTGCTTGGTCCCCGAGACCGAGCTTGATCCCTCACCTGAACTGCCAACTGTAAGTCTAGAGCGTAGCACCACCATTCTGAAAACACATAGTGACAACTGTCAGAAATACTGATATATCTAGAGGGATCACATACTACCTTCCACATCTATCCGTGCTTTCCTCAAGAATTGCCTTGACTACTCCAAGTCCCTTCTACTGTTATTGTCCTCTGCTACTCTCATCCTAGGCTTGCCCTAGGGTAATCACCAACTCTCTCTGCCATCATCTGCATAAGAAGTCCCCGCTTTCTTCCCCTAACTAGCTCACGAATACTATTACATATTAGTCAGACTAGATAAATTTTCGAATGAGAGATCCTACTCTACAACGGGTGGACTCAAACAAGAGTTGCGAAATAGAGCTAGACTTAACCTTCTGAAATTATTTAGTCCTTGCAATATGTAACTTAACATATTCGTTTACTAGTTAGTGAAATACAACTAGAACTCCTAAAAGCACAAAGAAAACAGCATTCAGGCATTGAGTACACATAATCAAGCATATACTACTCAGATTATCGTCCTGACTAATCTGTACTAGCATGCGGTTCTCATAGAGCTGAACACATATAACAGGCACGTAAGGCATCCTTCCTAGATCCTTAGTCCTAATCTAGCATGATGTTCTAATAAATCTAGTAATCATAACATAGAATAAACTTGTATGGGTAATCTGGGAGTACTTACTTGAGCTCGACTGATCGCATGCACTACACCCTTTCTCTTTTTCAAAAACTCTTTTCTTTTTAAGTTTCTTTTTTGCTTTTCTAAAACTCTTTTCTTTTGAAAACTTTATACCACTTCCTTATTTTGAGTTCAGACACACTCGGAAGTGCGCCCGAAACCCTTAAACCAAGGCTCTGATACCAACTTGAAACATCCCAAAAATACAAGCCAAAAATTTCGTTTCAAAAACATTACGAAAACCACGAAATCAAATACCGTATATTAAAACCCTAAGTTGTGTGTCTCAAAATGTCATAAAATATGTCTCATATCACAACTGATGTCAAATCATGTCACAAATAACAGAGTCTAACTCCCAGGCTAAAACTGTGGTGGGTGCCATGTCATCATCCCGAGCCCTTCCCCTTGCTAGCTGAAGTACCTGAAACCAAAACTGAAACTGTAAGCACAAAGTTTGGTGAGCTCCCCCAAACTAGCACATACCATAAAATAACATAATAAACACATACTGGGCCTTGCCCACTGCATCATACCGAAGTCCGGAACTGACTAGGGCCTTGCCCATTGCATCGGACCGAAGTCCGGAACTAACTAGGGCCTTGCCCACTAAATCGGACCGAAATCCGGAACTGACTGAATATAGCATAACATAATCATAGCATATAACAATAACACATATACTGCATGCTGCATCGGACCGCAGTCCGGAACACATAACACATAGACGTTCCTGAATCACAAAGACATCAAGCATAATGTACTACTTCTCGGGACCGCCCCGGCATCTGACCGCAGTCCGGAACTACTGCTATCTAAACTGGTCGGCAATATGGTCGTAGACCCTTTCCTACTGGAAGGAAACTCACCTCGTAAAGTTGATTTCTGGAACGCTGAGCTGCAAATTTCTGACGGCTGCTCCGATAACTCCCCAGCTACTACTCCCATAAAGACACTTAGTTAAACACTGATACTAATCTTAGGGTAAAGTGACTATTTTACCCGTGGCCAAAGTCAATATCCTGGTCAGTGTCAATCGCTAGTTGACCTGACTCGCCGAGTTGGGCCGCCAACTCGCCGAGTCCCTATCCTTTCTTCTATTCCCCAACCCGACTCTACTCGTCGAGTTTAGCAAAGACTCGACGAGTTCTCCTTCCATAATAACATTGATTCAACCTTCATCTGACTCTCCAAGTTGTATGAACAACTCACCGAATCCTCCTTCATCATATGAACACGTCTAGTCTACGACTCGCTAGTTGTTAGAACAACTCGTCGAGTCTGTTCTTGTGGGTAAGAAGATTGCCTTGGACTCTCCGAGTGTGTTCTTACACTCGTCGAGTCCCACGGTTTCCAAATTATGGTTGTGTCTTAATACGTCAAATCCCTCCTCTGGACCTGTCTAAATTCCTGCTATCACTCAGCTGGGCTCCTTTGAACCACAACAGATTGGGGACTCAAGCCCCGGACTCACCGAGTTCCAAGAACAACTCGTCGAGCCGCCTATTGTCCAATTCTATAACTTGATTTCTGATGTACAACTCTCATCCAAAAGGTATATCTAGACTTCTAAGGTCGATCTAACACATAAAGTTATGAACTTTACGTTCATGCATGGAAGTATAAGCTTTAAGGACCCAAAAAGAGGTCCAAAGAGGTGCATGGGCTAATATGGTCATAAAGCTTGCATCTTTATGCCATGAACTTGGTTCTAGAGTCTAGATCTAAAGGTGAATCAACTTGGGATGTCCAAGTCTTAAGGATCAAGCTTATTGACTCCAAAACTCCATAAAGGGGCAAAGGAGAAAATCTATAAAACCACAAATTAAGTTTTGAGCTTGATTACCTGAAAGTGAAAAGAAACTGATGTTGCTCCTGGATCTAGTCCTTCTCCCTTGATCCTTCTTCCTTCCAACTCTTCTACTAGATACATAATGCACCAAAAACCCTCAAAGTCACTAAGAAAGCTCAAGTTGCCAAATGGGAATTAGGGTTTCAAAAGTAATGCTCCGAAGGTGATGGAGGCTGCACCTGAAGCTCATAATGTTGTTTAATAAGGGTGCAAACCCTTTAATTAGGGTTTCATCCAGACTAGCCTACTTGTCGAGTCCAAGCGCGGACTCAGCGAGTAGATTACAGAAACCCACGTCTCAACCTCGCATCTACTCAACGAGTTGGGGCTGCCACTCGTCGAGTGACTAATACAAATGGTATAAAAGTAGATCAAATACATACCAGAAACGCGGCGTTAAACTATTTGCTCTCAAGATCTTGAACCGAAAACTCCCATTCTTTCTCAACTATCATACGAGAATAGATTGAATCTCCTTAAGATCTTGCGAGATTCATTTATTGTTCTTCATATCATCAAGCCTTCGCCTTCCAATCTTCATACCTTCAGCCGAAAACACTTGATTCTCCTTAGTTTCACTAAGAACACCAAGAACACCACACTTGAGTCTTCAGCCGAAAACACCTGAATCTTTAAGTGGTCGAGAACCTCGTTTGTGGCCGTAAATGCCCTTGTTTGGCCGTAAACTACTACAGCCAACCGACTTCAGTTCTTACACACTTATTTGTAAGTAAATCTTACATATTAGGTTGTTTCCTTAACATACTTGTGATATATTCACTAATTGTATACATATATATTACGTGAATTGTGTTTAGGACGAGATTTTGTTATAGGACTTAACTCGTGGGAATAACTACCTATATCAAACCTTCAATCGAATCACTCACAAAAGGTGAGATCATACCCCTAAAATTTATGTATTTCTAATGTTTATAGGGGGAGAATACAAGTAGAACACAATAGAATTGTGTTAACTATTACATACAGATGCAAATTGTCAAAAGAAATCATATGCTTTTTTAAATCTTTTAATATTGTCAAAACTCTTTTCAAACTATTTAGATTGTTGTTTTTAAATCAAAAATCATATTTATTTGTATATTTATGTATAATTAGGCTTTAACAGACTTAGGACTATTGTTATTGCCTTAACTCATGTTCCTTGTTTGGTTGTGGGCTTAGGGTAGGATCACCAGTCCAACTGTCGGCTAAATCATAATTATACATGCTAAATATACTCATGAATATTAAAACTCATTTTAGAAACATACTTAAGTCATTTGTAGATATTGAGCAAATGGGTCTTTTCTCTGAATCACTTACAGCACAAACAAACATACTAGTAAACTATAATAGGTATAATTTAGAGAACCAATACATACTATTTACTAGCTCAGAGAAACATTACATGAATCAATACATATATACTATTAGTTTTCATTATAGAGTACACTACTCGTTTTCAAGAACAAGAAACACAAACATACTTTAAGTAAACAAGTTAACTGGAATGTGAAATACTACTTCATGGTACTTAACAACATCCTTGCTAAGTCATGCTTTATAACCAGAGTCTCCTAGAGGGAGAGTGTGAGTTTGTGTATAGATCTATACATGATGACAATCCTGCACCTTGGCAATTAGCTAGAGTTGGGGCCGGCAGGTCTACGTGTGACAAATGTCATACCTTTTCTTTCGAGGCGTGAAGAACGTCATGTTTTATACTAGTCAATCAAGTATGGTTATAACATCATTCACATTAATCATTAACTAAAAAATACGATTTACTAGATAAACATTGCTTTAGTGGTTTTATTTCAAACAATACTACTGCAAACTATTATTTTCTAGTACATACATACAGTGATGTTCACACATGAACATGCATACTATCTTTCTAGTAAAGATAATTTACAAATATGGAAAAAATACAATTACATTGTTTTCAAGATGCAAACATACATTTACAACATTACCAAGTACAAAACATTTGAGTCTTGGGGTCAAAGACTACTTTTCATTTATTGTAGAAAATATGGGACTTTCTAGGGAACTTACAAGCATTTTCATGAAACAAATACAAACATTAAACACTAAATGCATATGAACTCACCAATTTAAATGTTGATACTCTCTTTTCAAAATAACTTGTATTCTCATGGAACCAGTAGACAGGGTCATTTGCATAGGTTTTGAGAAGATGGAGTGTATACAAGACTCGTCTTTTATTTTTGATATACATTTTTGGTGTCATACAAACTATACAAAGAACACACATGTATTAAATGTATTATTAATGCAATGGATGTTGTTGCTTGTTTTACTATTTTGCATTGTTATGATACTGTACATGACGTCCTCCAACCCCCTCCCCCCCGATTGTTTCCGCAATCTCGGTTTGGGGGTGTGACGGGACTGCTGAGAGTAGTCTGAAGGGCAAATCTCTTGCATCAACTCCTACTGATGTTGCCCCTGTCATGGCTATTGGGCAAGGTAAAGGAAAGAAAAGGAAGGCTCCTTATAAGAGCCACAAGGGCAAGCCTGCATGATGGATCCTCTTCCAGTGGGACCAAAGTTGGTTCTGCTACCCCCTCTGCCGACCCTAAAGAAGAAGAGTGCTTCTACTGTCGTGAGAAAGGGCATTGGAAACGAATCTGCCTGAAGTATCTGTAGGACATCAAGGATGGGAAGGTAAAGCCAACCTTTGCAGATATTTATGCTATTCAATCTAATAACTCATCACAGGCTAGTTCTTGGGTCCTTAATAAATGATGTGGTTTTCACATATGTTCTGATTTGTAGGGTCTAAGAAGAAGTAAGGATGTGGAACATGGGAAGATGAACTTGGTCATTAGGAATAGGAAAGCATCGCTTGTCACCAAGATTGGATTTTACTCTCTAGTTCTTAGTAGTAGGTTAGATCTAGATTTGAATAATTGTTGCTACTCATCAGAAATGACACGAAACATTATTTCTTTTGATGGTTTATATAAAAAAGGTTTTAGATTTTCGTTTAATAATGAAATTGGTTCTATTAATGCTTTCTTGAATGGTTCTTTTTACTTTGAAGCATTGCCTTGTAATGGAATGTATGAAATTGTGATGGTTGTAGACAACTTAGGAAATAATGTGTTGCAAATTGATTCGTCTAATGGTTTGGACAAAGCATGTTTGTGGCATTGTCGTCTTGGACATGTTAACAAGAAGCGCATGGGATAACTCCAAAAGGATGGAGTGTTGGAGTCATTTGACCTAAAATTAGATGAAACTTGTGAGTCTTGTTTATTTGGAAAGATGACCAAGTCACCCTTCATTGGTACTTGTGAAAGGGGTGAGGGTTTGTTGGATCTCATACATACTGATGTATGTGGGCCCTTCAGATCCACCACAAGGGATGTGAGCCGCTTCTATGTGACTTTTACTGTTGATTATAACAGATATAGGTATATCTACTTAATCAAGCATAAGTCAGAAACATTTGAAAAGTTCAAAGAATTTCAACAAGAAGTGGAGAATCACCTGGGCAGGAAGATAAAGATGAAACGATAAGATCGGGGTAGTGAGTATCTTATTATCGAGTTCCACGAGTATTTCAAGGACTGTGGAATTGTTTCACACTTGATTCCACCGAGGACACCACAACTCAATGGTGTAGCTGAGAGGTGCAATCGAACCTTGTTGGACATGGTTCGTTCCATCATGAGTCGTACTTCGCTACCTATCTCATTCTGGGGGTATGCCTTAGAGACTATAACCCATATCTTTAATTTAGTCCCAACTAAGAAGGTTGGCAAAACACCTCACAAGATGTGGATAGGGAAAGTTCCCTCTTTGGCACATATCAAGGTTTGGGGTTGCGAGGCTTTCGTAAGACGAGAAAATCACGACAAGCTCAAACCTCGTAATGAGCATTGTATTTTCATCAGCTATCCATAGAAGTCTTTTGGATATCTCTTCTCTAAACCGAGTGACAATGTTGTCTTCATTTCAAGGAGAGGGGTCTTTCGCGAGAGTGAACTCATATTCCAAGAGGAAAGTGGGAGGCAAATTGATCTTGAAGAGCTTCAAGATTCAAGCGATGAAGGAACCTCTAACACTAGTGATCAACCCGAGGAGGAAACTCAGGTTGAACCTGGTTACGAGTCCCTACCTCTTAGACGTTCCAGTAGAGTTAGTGTTCCACCTGTGTTGTATGGTTTCCATATAACAACTAAGGGTGATACGGTTATTAGTGATAGTACACTAGTAAATTTGGATGAACCTAACTGCTACAAGGAAGCCATGGCAGGCCCAGATTCTACGAAATGGAAAGAGGCAATGGAAGTCGAGATTCAGTCCATGTATGACAAATAAGTTTGGAACTTGGTTAACAATGTACCAAGTCGTAAGACGGTCTGGTGCAAATGGATCTTCAAGAAGAAGACCGACATGGATAGGAAAGTACACACGTATAAGACGCAATTGGTTACGAAGGGATTTTCTCAAACTCTTGGACTATGATGAGACCTTCTCTCCAGTTGCAAAGATTAAGTCTATAATGGTTATGCTAGCCATAGCAGCGTTTCATGACTATGAAATATGGCAGATGGATGTCAAAACCGCTTTCCTCAATGGGAAGTTGGCTGAGGATATTTACATGAGTCAGCCAGAGGGTTTTGTCGATGTGAAGCATCATAACTGAGTGTGTAAGTTTAAGAAATCCATTTATGGATTGAAACAAGCATCTCATAGATGGAATCTTTGTTACGATGAGAAAGTCAAAGAGTTTGGCTTTACGAGGAGCGAGGATGAGTCTTGCGTATATGTAAAAGTTAGTGGGAGTATAGTTAGCTTTCTCGTGTTGTATGTGGATGACATACTACTCATAGTAAATGACGTCCCAACCTTGCAGGAGGTTAAATCCTGGATTTGGAAGTGCTTCAATATGAAGGACCTCGGAGAAGCTGCTTATATTTTGGGTATAAGGATTTTGAAATATAGGAGTAAGAGACTAATAGGAGAATTCCAAGAAAAGGGACTTACTAATCCAAAGCAAAACCAAACTGAGTAAGACATAGAGCCCAAGTATAGATGATGAGATAGCATAGATAAGCAGAGTACCTTATGCTTCCGTAGTTGGCTCAATCATGTATGCTATGACATGTACTCATCCTGATGTGGCCTTCGCCTTGATCATGGTCAGCAGATATCAAGGGAACCCTGGCAGAGCTCATTGGACCGCAGTAAAGAATATTCATAAGTACCTACGAAGGACCAAGGAATGGTTTGTTATCACCGGAGCGAGTGATAACTTGAGATTACGAGGGTATAGTGATACTAGTTTTTAGACAAACCGAGATAATTTCCAATCACTATCAGGCTGCGTCTTTACCCTAAATGCAGTAGTGACATGGAAAAGTTCCAAGCAGGATACCGTGGCTGATTCAACATGTGAATCAGAGTACAAATCAGTAAGCGAGGCGTTAAAGGAGGAAATATGGCGAAAAAACTTCATTGGAGACCTTGGAGTTGTACTGGCCACAAAGGAGCCTATGGAAATTTTCTGCGATAACGAAGGTGCGGTTGCCTTAACCAAGGAACCAAGAGATCATGGAAGATCCAGACATATCGACAGGAAATATCACTTTATTAGACATCGGGTGGAAGAGGAACTCCTCATAGAGAAGATGGTTCATCAGAGGAAAACCCAGCAGATCAACTTACGAAGGGACTGATTAGGGTTAAGCACTTGCAGCACGCTAGGAGCATTGGGATGAAGGACGATATTAGTTTTAGTGATTAGATAGTGTTTAGAAACTTGTAATAGATAAATTGTAATTAACGTTTGATGATTAAATAAAAGGTGATAAATTTATAAGTTACTGTCTTGTGTTAATTATTTATAATTGTTTCACTTTGCAAGTTTGACTTCCTGAATAAAAATATTATTCTCACTATCCACAGTCGATCATACATTAGAAGTAGGTATGAAGGAAGACTGTCATGAATTGGCTTGTAGACTGTGTAAAGCATGTAGACATAGCAAAAGTTTGCTACAACGTTCATGAGTGCTCCTGAAAAGAGAATTGATTATTGGATTAAACCCACACTTACATGAATCACTTCATGGAATTTAATCATGAGTGATTGTAAGACGATAATATCATATACTCTTTAAACCTAGATATATGAGTTGTTGTTTGCGACTTGGTTGTGTATTGATAATGCCTAAACGCATCAGTAACTTGATGTTATAAAATGTATTGTTGTGTACGATTTGATGAGAAAAAAGTACAAACATATGAGTCAAAGTTTATTTCCTCTTTTTATCCCACAAGGGTAAAAGCGATATCTTGGGCCCCTCGATGATTTGGTTTGACTTATGTGGCGGGCCCGGTCAGGACTAAGTTGATGTGTTCAATTAAGTTCTATGTCAGATAAATCAGAAATCGGGAAACAAATTGACGGACAATAAGTATGACTATGGTCCATGTCATTGTCCACAGGATATCTTGATAACGGAGGACTATACGATCCCTATAGGACGTGTCATTTGACTAGGTCAGTGTTGACAGAAGCTTTTGAGAGCTACGATTGCTAATCGGATTATGAAGACATACATGCATTTATAGTTACTAGACTTATCAAAGTGGGAGACTGTTGGATTAGATGTCTAAGCCTCTAACTATAATTGGTATGTACTTGACCCGATAGTAGCATGGTCCTTTTGGGTTGCCTTCACCAAAGCAGCTTGACTGGATGAATAAAAAAGAAAGAGGTAATTATGATTTATTAATATATTATGAGAATAATATACTAATGGAGAAATCATATTGTTTAATTAATATTGGTCAATAATTAAATTAGAAATAATTTTGTGGTCAAAAAAGATTAATTAAACTAAGGGGAATGATATTGTAATTATTGGATAATTGCAAATTGGGCTAAGGAAACCCTAAAGTATTGAGTGGACAAAATCCTTATGGATATCCCATAAGATTTCGTCCAAGAAGGGATTCCAGAAGGATATTATGGGCTGCTTAGAGCCTAAGCAACCAGTTCAGTGTTTGACTGAAACCCTAACTCCTCACCTATACAAGGACACCCGTGGCTTCCTAAATTCGGCTACACCTAACCCTAAGAGTTCCTAAGAGCCGGATTTAGCCTTCCCTCGCTCTCTAATATTCTCCGACTTGATTTGGTGTTTGTGATCTATTAGAGGCACAACACTTGAGGTGATAAAGTTCTCAGGAGCTGAAGTTCTTCAAGGAACAATCGAATGTATGATTCTATCTTGTTGATTTCGATTTTTATGATATGCTAGGTTAGGGTTTGCAAGTCTTGGACAATTATTGCATGTACAATTAGAAAAACTAGATCCAAGCATTAAGGTTTGCATGTGCACCATAGGAATGATGTAATACTCAAAACCCATCAATAAACACACACACAACAAGGTAAAAACACACACACAACCACCCTTGTGGTGGCGAACGGTGGTACATGGTGGCAGCCACCACCTCACGGTGGCGGTGGTGGGTTTTCCGGCCAAACCATCACACCTAAAACCTTATGAAAACCAAAAAGATAGGTCTACATGAATACACAACCATACACAAACTCATAGCCACCTCCCACGGTGGCTTGTGGTGTGAAAATACGGCAGTGACGGTAGAAGGTAGTTGAAATGGCGGTAGGTGGTGATTTGTGATGACAGCCACCACCTCACGGTGGTGGCGATGATTTCTCTTGGTCCCCTGCCCAATAAACACATCAAAATACGCGAGTTCATGCCGTAAATGCATCCAAACACAGCTACGCTCACGGTGGCTTATGGCAGTCGGAGGGAAAAAAGCGATGGAACAGTCTCCTTCATTGGTTGTACAAGCGGTGGCGGCGGCTGTTAGCTGCTGTGGGATGAGCTCCAAAGCGGGCGGCATTCGGAACGGCACCGGCAACAGCCGAGTAAGGATGTGAACAGCGAAAAAAAAAGAGAAGAAGAAAAGGGAGGACAACAGAGAGGTGGCAATGGGCGCTCATAGCTTCACCGGTGGTCGTCTTTGTCACCAACAGCAGGGCACGACGGTGGTGTTTCAACGAATGGCAACGCCAGAGGTGGAAGGGAGGTATAAGGGTGGTGGTGGTGGCTGATGAGGTTCCATTAGGGTTAGGGTTTGTTACAATATATATGAAGGCAACTAGGAGGGTGATGGGTTATGCCCGTGAATTTCAAATCTTGTTTCATTTTTACACTTCCAGCCCTCCCCATAATAATCTTTTCAAATTAGCTCCAATGTTTACCATTTAAACCCTGATTTATGAAATCCCTTATAAATTAAGTATGAAATTTTACCAAGCAGCCCCTCCATCTACAAATTATTTTCAACTGAAGTCCTCATGTTACCAAATGGCCCCTCCACTACAAAACCTTTTCAACTTAGGTCCAAAATTTACTCGTTAGCCCATGCTTTCATAAATACTTTCATATTAAGTCTAATACATACCAAATACTCCCTGTCTTCTATAAATCTTTACAAAATAAATCCTGAAACTACACTTTAACCCCCAAATAATCTAAATTATAACATTTGGCTCCCCAAAAACAACACCCTACTAGATATTATGTATTTTAGGGCTACTATTCATATTATTTTTTTCTATTTATTTATTTAATAAATGGGTGTTACAACTCCCCCCCCCCCCCCCCACATAAATTAGATTTCGTCCTTGAAATCATTCCTTACCATGACTTACACGCCAAACAACTCAAGTAACATGACCACAACCCCGGACACACCCTAGCCTTCCCAAGGTAACCGTAACCAACCCTCGCAGGGTTCTAAAATCCGAAGATAAACAAATTCCTTGCAATAAGATCACATCTATTTTGTCTGGAATCTGCAGTCTCGAGGTGGTATGAATCCCTGACAAACCATCCATGTTGAGCTTTTCCAAGCTTAATTTTCCTCGACTGACCGACCAAATGCACACTCTCTGCCTTGGTTATCTTGATGCTACCATTCGAGAAAAATCATTGACCATAGTCAACCATAGAGCACTTGTTCTTGACAGAAGGATCAAATAATCCATCGAGTAGAAGATCCATCCTTGCAATGGTTAGACTCAGACAAGAGCTACGTAACAGGATCAAATCGACTACTCTGAGATTATTTAATCCTACTGTGAGTGACTTGTCACTTCCTAATCAATCAGCTATCTCGTCCGTACTTGCAACCTAAAGCACAAATGCTAATAATGCGCAAACACTAAAACAGCCCGAAACAACATGTTGCCACATGGCTGCTTTCCAAAATCTACCGAGACCTTCCTGGTCTCAATTCATTTGTCAGTCATCTGAGCTACCAGGTTTTGGCACAGTCGCTAAGATAAAAGGACTCCCACACAATCGTCCCCACACGAATTTTGAAAAAATCCTCTTCTATCAATAATTACCACTAGTTATCTTACCACTGTGCCTCTAACAACCTTCTGATCTAACTGATCGGGTCCATACTTCGAGTGTTGATGTCACCAATCTAAGGCTAAAAGTTATTGCTACCTTAACAATGGTAGCCTTATATCACAACCAATCTTATACGGTCCATTTCTTCCCGGATCCCATAACTGTAGTGGCGTTCCTACAGTCTTATCGTTGGCTCAACCAGGTCTAATTCCTCTGGGGAAATCCATAAACCAATCTGTAGATTTGCCACGCCCTCACTGCTGCACCCGAACCGATGGGTACTACTGTTCTTTCCGCGATCTAATATTTCTCTCATGTTATCTACCAACCTAGTGAATGCTACGGCTACACCCGCAATCTTACAACACTATAGCACTATCTCCCAACCTCGTGAATGCTATGGCTACACTCGCAGACTTACAACATTCTAGCATTATCTGTCATCCTCATGAATACTATGGCTACACCCACAGACTTACAACACTCTAGCACTATCTACCAACCTCGTAAATGTTAGGATGCGCCCGCATACATACAACACTCAAGCACTATTTGCTAACCTCATGAATGCTACGGCTACACCCGTAGACTTACAACATTCTAGCACTATCTGCCAACCTCGTGAATGCTACGGCTATGCCCGCAGACTTAGAACACTCTAGCACTATCTGCCAACCTCGTGAATGCTACGGCTACACCCTCAGACTTACAACACTTTCCATACCGGTCAAACATGCACTCGACCTATCACTCAACTGAACTTGAGTCCTAACTGGAGCTCTAACTTGGTTCCCTAAACCTGTTATCCGATGCCAAAGAAAAGCGTGAACCAAATGTAGAACGTTTTCTAAACTCCCAACTCACTCAATCCTCAACCTAGACGGCCTGACGGGGATGTGAAACTCATCCTAGTTTCACACTTATTTCTGCTCTTGAATACCGAATCGATTCTCCCCCACTTAGATTCAACTAACCCTTCATGGCATGTGAGAATTGAAGGATTCCCAATCCTTCTTGTTTTCTAATAATCCACTGATGACAACTTGTTCTTACGAATTATAGCGATCACTTACCAATTAAACCCTAAGATCACCCATCCTCTGAAATCTGGTCTACTCTGACACTTCAATCCATCTTCCATGCTGACAACTGGAGGCCTTAATCTTCACCCTGGCTAACGAATCTTCATTCCCTCTTCCAATCTTGCAGCACCACTGAACTCTACCGATCACAACCCATGCGAAAATACAATTCTCTTGAACATCCAATGACCAAACACTTATGCGTCTAACACCCACAACTGACACTACCATATTCATGCTACCAGTCCTTTCCTAGCAACGGTAGTGCCTTGAACTCCAAAGTTCTTCCATAGACAATTGTCGACCATACCTGAACAATGATAGAACCACTGAACTATGACTTCACTAGAGAGCTATCGCTATAGCCCTGACCAAATATCCTCTAAATAATACTCCTGCATAGATCCCGACAAAGATTAGGGATAATAACAGTACACGCGAAACCCTCTTTGCAAGGTACGTCTCTCTGTAGGTTCATCAAGGACTTTTTGACATGCAGAATGGCATATGACAACCCTTGATAACCCAGACGATAGCAAAGAACTGACCCGAGATCTGACTTATCCAAACACACTCACAATTCCAAAGCAATCCAGATTCCCGACATCCACCTAGTAGCAGTAGAAGATGGCATACCCTCAACATCTGTAGGAATCTTGATCACCTTCTCCAGAGATACTTCGACCCTCCTGAGATCATGGTGCAAGATTTCCTTTCGATCTTGATGACATGAACTAACTATAGGATCCTCCTTCCTAAAGTATTCTAAGGGTTCATAGGCTTTTGGCTTCAGATGAGCCCTTAACCGCCCCACGACAAACCTGGCCCGAAAGGCCGCGAGATTACTATCTAAAGTTCCCAAATCCCTTCCTTTGCTAAACAAAAGACCACCGACGTCCACTCATGTGATCACCCGATATTTCAACTCTATGTAATGACCTAAAAAGTCAAGTATTGTAACCACTTTTGTGATAATGAAACTAACTTCGAAAACAAAATGTCCAAAAAGTTTCTATTTAATTACCTAGTATGTTTGATGTCATTAAACCGTGATCGTACGTAAAAAGAACGCCTAAATCCAAATTCGTATATTGAAGTTATGATTTTTCCAAGTTCGGCTTAGCGACAGACAGCTAAAAACTCGAATCAGAGATCGAACAACATTTGGTCGGAATGACCTAAACGAGAATCGAAGGTCTCGACAATGGTATTTCAGCGGTAAAAAGTCTGTCAAAAACAGACATCAGATAAAGAAGTTATGAATTTCTAACGAAATTTTCTTAACGCGACCTTTTAAAAATAAATAATAAAAACAATTTCAAAATTTGTCGACGGAATCTAAACGAAAGTTGTAGAGCGTAGTCTCGCCTACGCGTGGATATAAAGAACATCAAAAACGGAGTTCGTATGAAGAAGATATGAATTTTAGAAGTTTATTAAATAAATAAAATATAAATTTTATTATTTAATCTTAGTATTATTAGAAGGAAGAGTCAGCAAGTCGATCCGAGTTACGCCCAGCGTACTCAGGGTCTATGCGAAGCTATGCCCCGTCCCATCCGAACTCCGAGGCAGTCGAGGATCCGGTCATGCGTGACGCACGCGTACGCCAAGCGTACCGAGGCGGTTCCCACCCCCTATAAAAGGGATGCGAGGGTTCCGAAGAAAAGGGCCATTCTCTCTCATTTCTCTTGCGTTGTTGCCTCGTTTTCCGTGCCTGTGCTAACCGGAAGCCCCGGTCACTTTGCTCAAGTCCCAAAGGTCGTTTATAATCCCGAGATTCCCGAGAATCCCGAGAAATTCCGTTTTCTCGAGAAGAAATTATGCCCGGTTTTCATCTCGCCTCTCTTCGATCTTTCAAGTGAGTTCATACCCCTTAATTAACCCTTTTAAATATTCTATAAATGCTTTTATATGCTTTCAAGGGGGGGAATACAAGTAAAACACCCGATTATTATCGTGTGTTATATAAAGTTTTATTATACACTTTTATTCAACAGAATCATATGTGATTTGTAAACTTTATAGGGAACTTTCGTATGTAAAATATATCACGATAACATTATATCTTTTTAAATGAAAAATGTTGTTATATATGTATAAATTTAACACTCTTCTTAGATTTCATGTATATGTGTCCAACTTAGACACTATAAAAAATCTATACTTTCATAACAAGTGATTCATTTTCTAGGGATTTCTAAACAAACGAGACACACTTTTAGAAAGCTATAATAGGTATAGTTTTACGAGAACATTACTAAATTTTACATACTAGAAACACGATTTTCAAGAAGTCACTTTCACATACAAGAACAAACGAACTTTTTAACACGTAAATCTATTTTTATACTAAGTTTTGTGAGACATTAACTTCACGTACGTTCGAGTACACATTTCAAGTCCTGTATTATATACCATAATTCCTTGGAGGGGGAGCATGGTGTTTGTGTATAGATCTATACGGGCTTGACAACCCCGCGCCCTGACTGTTAGCTACAGTCCACCATTTGGGGTGACAAACTATAAATGCTTAAGGGACTAATACTCTCTGATAAAACATTTTTTTGTTTTACGCCTAAGCCGCGTTTCATTTAACTTATAATGTTAGTTCATTCAAGTACAAATACATGCATACAACAAACTTATTTTCATGATTATAACTATACAAGAAGTATTTAGACAAGTTGGACACTACGATTAAGACTCGATATATGTAATCGGATTTGGGACAAATATAGCATGATCTACTATATTTGTCCAAGATCGGACCAATATATATCGAGGATTGCTCGTAGTGAGAAACAAGTCAAAACTTACCAAAACATCACGAGAATCAAACACACGAATTTAAATACTATAGGAGTATTTATTACTTAGAATAGCTTAACATACCTGTTTAGTCTCACATGTTCCAAACATTATTCGATTCTTATAACCCTATTCTCATACAGTCAAATGGCTGGATTTCACCACCCCGGCGACCCCTACTATCCCAACCAAGGCAACGGGGGATGGATCGAAGAGGATCCCGAGGAGGACGAAGAACCCATAGAATTGGATGATGACTACGGTACTGACTCAGAGCCGGAAGTGATCAACCCACCACCCGCACAACCTCTCGTCTTCGTAAGGAACTTTCAAGGACCGACTCCCGTCTGGGGAAGTCACCTCCACCATTGGAGCCAACAACAAAACCTACGCCCTCCCTACGACATGTGCCGAGACTTCTACGATGTCCGCGGCGGAGGTTCGGCTGATCAGGCACTCCCAGTAATGGTGGAAAAACTAGCCAATCAGTCCTACCAATCCGGAGTTCAAGCTAGCCGGATTCGGGATGTCAACGTGGAAGTACAAGTTCACACTTCTGACATCCGTAGGCTGGACAGAATTCAGGACAATGCCCAACTCCAAACCGAGGCATTTCAAGCACAAATGATTGCAGCCCTCGCCGAATTGAGGGAACAACAAGCCGCCTTTGATAGGCGTCTAATGGAATCGAAGCAATCGGATGCAGAGTCAAGCTCCAAGCGCAACCTACGTCGCAAGTAGTGCTTGCCAAAATCTCAAATTTTGTTATAAGTTAGGACCTCGGCTAAAAGTTTTTAAATTTCTTAAACTTTGTACCTGGGGACCCTTATAGGGGTCAAATTTTCGTGATCATTGTATCAACTATTATATTAATATAAGTGGCACTATTATTACTACATGGAGTATTTCATTCAATCCTTAAAAAGTTATGGAAAAGCCAAATGCTTGTTTTATATTTTCAGACTTACAAATAACTTTCATTCTTCTATTTTGAGACTCGTAATATCATCTATTGTTGGGCTATAGCAATTTAGTTCATGAGACACATACAGTTTCTATGCTATGAAATTCTTATCTTTATCTTTTCAACCTATAGTTGAAGGATGCCTCCGCGTAGGAACCCAAGACGAAACAACGGTGGGGAAGCACCTATACCACCACCACCTCCACCTCCTCAATTTGATGTTGTCATGTTCCAAGCAGCAGTCACCGCAGTTGTAGCAGCTGCCATGTCACAGATCAATAACCCGAGTACTACTGGCTCAGGAACTGGCACACATCCATCCAACCATGGCGAGAGTCATGGGCAATCCCGAGAATGCACCTATAAGGACTTTAATAATGCCAAACCCCGGATGTTTAATGGAACTGGTGGTGTGATGACTCTGAGGCAGTGGATTGAAAGGACAGAATCAGTCTTTGAAATTTGCTCCTGTCCCGAGCACAGCAAAGTCAAGTTTGCAACCTTCACACTTACTGATAGAGCTTTAACGTGGTGGAATGGCCATGTTAAGGTACTTACCCTGATAGTGGCAAATTCCATAAGCTGGGAGAGCTTAAAAATCATGCTGATGAGAGAATACTGTCCACGAGGAGAGATTCAAAAAGTCGAGCACGAACTCTGGACTCTTGGAATGATTGGTACCGACATATCAACTTATACGAATAGATTTTGCGATCTGGCAATCCTTTGCCCAGATATGATTGCTCCTGAGAGCAAGAAAATAGAGAGATACATTTGGGGACTGTCGCCCTGAATTCGGTCAAGCGTGTTAGCTTCAAAACTTGACACTTTTGACAGTGCCAAGGAACTGGCACAATCTCTTGTTTATTACGGAAGTCATCAGAACTCAACGGTTTCTACACCAGAACCGCAAAAGAGAAACAACAACAACAATAACAGGAAGAGAGTATGGAATAAAGGGAAGGGTGGTTCTTCCCAAGAATCCGCGAAGAAACAACAACTGGTTTCAGTGAACGCTGATATAATACCTACTATCGTTCCTACAAATCCCTACCCAACAAAGCCTTATGGGGGTAACCTTCCAAAGTGCACCAAATGCACTTATCACCATCATGGACCTTGTCGGGAAATGCAGTGCTCCAACTGCAACAGAAAGGGACACACTGTCCGTTTCTGCAAGGATCCCGCAAAGCCGATCACTCAAGTTCCCAGTGTGGGTGTAGGCCAAACTTGCTACGGTTGTGGCGAGGTGGGCCACTACAAGAGAAACTGCCCAAAGGCAGCAAATACTGGCGGGTGGGACAAGTTTTGGCTATAGGCCACGATGAAGCCGTAGCTGATCCGACTGTAGTTGCTGGTACGTTCCTTCTCGATAATTCATATGCATGCATATTATTCGATAGTGGAGCGGAGAGAATTTTCATGAGTCAAAACTTTATTCACTTACTTAAACATAAACCTAGAAAGTTAGAAAAATCATTCACTGTAGAGATGGCAAATTGAAAAACGGAAAACACTAACTGCATATACATGGACTGTACGTTAACTTTAGACGGTCATTCTTTTCCAATCAACCTCATGCCGGTCCAAATTAAACGTTTCGACTTTATAGTCGGCATGGATTGGTTAAGTCTTCTTCGCACCAACATCCTGTGCTTTGAGAAAGCAGTTCGTCTTAGTCTTCCTAACGACGAAACATTAGTAATTTACGGCGACAAATCAAGTACAAACCTTCGCATCATTTCCTGCATCCAAGCTCAAAAGTGTTTGCGAAAGGATTATCATGCATTTCTTGCACACATCGTCAATACAAGTCAGGAAGTAAAGGATATTAAGAGCATTCTAGTAGTACGTGACTTTCCCGATATCTTCCCAGAAGAACTACTGGGATTACCACCACAACGCCAAGTCGAGTTCATAATCGACTTAGTTCCAGGGGCTACCCCAGTAGCGAAATCGCCTTATCGCCTAGCACCAGCAAAGATGCAATAACTTTCCAGTCAGCTTAACGAACTCCATCAAAAAGGATTCATTAGACCAAGTTTCTCACCTTGGGGAGCACCGGTCCTGTTTGTAAAGAAGAAAGACGGATCGTTCCGCATGTGCATCGACTACAGAGAACTGAACAAACTTACTGTCAAAAATCGTTATCCTCTACCTCGCATTGACGACCTGTTTGATCAACTTCAAGGAGCAAACTACTTCTCAAAAATAGATCTACGATCCGGATATCATCAATTACGAGTACTAGAGGAGGATATTCCCAAGACAGCCTTCCGAACTCGTTATGGAGACCATGAATTTGTAGTGATGCCGTTCGGATTAACCAACGCACCAGCAGTATTTATGGACCTAATGAATAGGGTGTGCCGTCCTTACTTAGATCAATTCTTCATCGTCTTCATCGATGATATACTTATCTACCCCTGAAGTAAGGAAGAGGATAGTCAGCACCTACGAAAAGTCTTAGAAACATTGCGATTGGAGAAGCTCTATGCGAAGTTCTCTAAATGCGAATTTTGGATTCGAAGAGTCGAATTTTTGGGCCACGTTGTTAGCGAGAAGGGGATACACGTGGATCCCTCCAAAATTAAGGCCATTGAGAACTGGTCGACACCAAAGACACCTACAGAGATTCGTCAATTTCTAGGTCTCGCTAGGTACTATCGCATATTCATAAAGAACTTCTCTAGCATTGCGAAACCTCTTACTACATTAACCCAAAAAGGCATGGCCTTTGACTGGGAAGCGAAACAAGAGAAGGCGTTCCAAACACTGAAACAGGCCTTGTGCACCGCACCGATACTATCCCTTCCCGGAGGGATAGAAGATTTTGTAGTGTATTGTGATGCATCAAACCAAGGACTTGGTTGTGTTCTTATGCAGAGAGGGAAGGTTATTGCTTATTCCTCCCGATAGCTTGAGACACACGAAGTGAACTATACGACACACGATCTTGAGTTAGGAGCAGTGGTATTTGCTCTGAAGATCTGGAGACATTACTTGTACGGAACAAAGAGTACTATTTTCACCGATCACAAGAGCCTTTAACACATCTTTGATCAGAAGGAGCTCAACATGCGACAACGACGATGGGTCGAGTTACTCAATGACTACGAATGTGAAATTTGTTATCATCCTGGCAAGGCCAACGTGGTAGCTGACGCCCTCAGTCGAAAAGAATACACTGGTCGGAGAGTCAAATCTCTGACTATGACTATCCATTCCCACTTATCCACCCAAATTAAGGAGACTCAACTGGAAGCTTTGCAACCTGAAAATGTGGCGGGTAAATCCCTGAGAGGAATGGAGAAGAATCTAGAAATCAAGGGTGGCGGAGCGTATTATCTCATGGATCGAATCTGGACACGTAAACATGGTGGTTTCAGAGACGTAGTCATGACCGAAGCACACAGCACGAGATATTCCGTTCACCCAGGTTCAAATAAAATGTATCGGGATCTTAAGAAACTGTACTGGTGGCCTAACATGAAAGCAAAAATTGCTACCTTCGTAAGTAATTGCCTTTCTTGCGCTAAGGTTAAGGTCGAGTATCAGAAACCGTCAGGATTACTGCAACAGCTGGAGATACCGGAATGGAAATGGGAACGGATTACTATGGACTTCGTAACCAAGTTGCCCAAGACGACGGGTGGACTCGATACCATATGGGTCATCATCGACAGATTGACCAAATCCGCGCATTTCCTACCAATCAAGGAGACTGACAAGATGGAAAAGCTTACAAGAACATATTTAATGGAAATAGTGCGACTGCATGGTGTTCCGATATCCATTATCTCCGATAGAGATAGTAGATTCACTTCAAGATTCTGGCAGTCACTACAAAGTTCCCTGGGGACTAGGCTAGACATGAGTTCAGCCTACCACCCACAAACAGACGGGCAAAATGAGAGAACAATACAAACTTTGGAAGATATGCTGAGATCGTGTGTAATTGACTTCGGAAAGGCATGGGATATCCATTTACCCCTTGTCGAATTTTCATACAACAATAATTATCATACAAGCATAAAGGCTGCTCCGTTTGAAGCCCTCTATGGTCGAAAGTCCAGGTCCCCTCTGTGCTGGACTGAAGTTGGCGACACCCAGTTAGCTAAAGGACGAGTTCCTGAAAGCACTCTCACCGGTCCGGAAATCATACGAGAAACGACAGAGAAGATCGTTCAAATTTGTGAACGGTTGAAAGCCTCTAGAGACCGACAGAAAAGCTATGCTGACCAAAGGAGGAAACCTTTGGAATTCCAGGTAGGAGACCACGTTTTATTGAAGGTCTCACCATGGAAGGGCTTAATACGCTTTGGAAAGCATGGGAAACTAAATCCAAGATACGTAGGGCCTTTTGAGATTCTTGCTAGAATCGGCCCTGTGGCTTACAAGCTTAATCTACCGCGTGAACTTAGTAACATACATCCAACCTTCCATGTCTCAAACTTGAAAAAGTGCCTGTCCGATGAGACTCTTGTTATTCCACTCGACGAGATCGAGATCAACGAGAGCCTCAACTTTGTGGAAGAATCGGTAGAAATCATGGACCAAGAGGTCAAGCAAACGAAACAAAGTCGCATACCCATCGTGAAGGTTCGCTGGAACGCCAAACCGGGACCTGAATTCACATGGGAACGCGAAGATTAGATGAACCGAACGTACCCTCATCTTTTTCTCTGATTCACTAGTATCTTTACTACTTTAAATTTCGGGACGAAATTCCCTCTAACGGGGGGATGATGTGACAACCCGATATTTCAACTCTATGTAATGACCTAAAAAGTCAAGTATTGTAACCACTTTTGTGATAATGAAATTAACTTCGAAAATAAAATGTCCAAAAAGTTTCTATTTAATTACCTACTATGTTTGATGTCATTAATCCGTGATCGTACGTAAAAAGAACGCCCAAATCCGACTTCGTATATTGAAGTTATGATTTTTCCAAGTTCGGCTTAGCGACAGACAGCTAAAAACTCGAATCAGAGATCGAGCGACTTTTGGTCGGAATGACCTAAACGAGAATCGAAGGTCTCGACAATGGTATTTCAGCAGTAAAAAGTCTGGCAAAAACAGACGTCAGATACAGAAGTTATGAATTTCTAACAAAATTTTCTTAACGCGACCTTTTAAAAATAAATAATAAAAATAATTTCAAAATTTGCTGACGGAATCTAAACGAAAGTTGTAGAGCGTAGTCTCGCCTACGCGTGGATATAAAGAACATCAAAAACGGAGTTCGTATGAAGAAGATATGAATTTTAGAAGTTTATTAAATAAATAAAATATAAATTTTATTATTTAATCTTAGTATTATCCGAAGGAAGAGTCAGCAAGTCGATCCGAGTTACGCCCAGCGTACTCGGGGTCTATGCGAAGCTATGCCCCGTCCCATCCGAACTCCGAGGCAGTCGAGGATCCGGTCATGCGTGACGCACGCGTACGCCAAGCGTACCGAGGCGGTTCCCACCCCCTATAAAAGGGATGCGAGGGTTCCGAAGAAAAGGGCCATTCTCTCTCATTTCTCTTGCGTTGTTGCCTCGTTTTCCGTGCCTGTGCTAACCGGAAGCCCCGGTCACTTTGCTCAAGTCCCAAAGGTCGTTTATAATCCCGAGATTCCCGAGAATCCCGAGAAATTCCGTTTTCTCGAGAAGAAATTCTGCCCGGTTTTCATCTCGCCTCTCTTCGATCTTTCAAGTGAGTTCATACCCCTTAATTAACCCTTTTAAATATTCTATAAATGCTTTTATATGCTTTCAAGGGGGGGAATACAAGTAAAACACCCGATTATTATCGTGTGTTATATAATGTTTTATTATACACTTTTATTCAACAGAATCATATGTGATTTGTAAACTTTATAGGGAACTTTCTTATGTAAAATATATCACGATAACATTATATCTTTTTAAATGAAAAATGTTGTTATATATGTATAAATTTAACACTCTGCTTAGATTTCATGTATATGTGTCCAACTTAGACACTATAAAAAATCTATACTTTCATAACAAGGGATTCATTTTCTAGGGATTTATAAACAAACGAGACACACTTTTAGAAAGCTATAATAGGTATAGTTTTACGAGAACATTACTAAATTTTACATACTAGAAACACGATTTTCAAGAAGTAACTTTCACATACAAGAACAAACGAACTTTTTAACACGTAAATCTATTTTTATACTAAGTTTTGTGAGACATTAACTTCACATACGTTCGAGTACACATTTCAAGTCCTGTATTATATACCAGAATCCCTTGGAGGGGGAGCATGGTGCTTGTGTATAGATCTATACGGGCTTGACAACCCCGCGCCCTGACTGTTAGCTACAGTCCACCATTTGGGGTGACAAACGTCAGAACATTCCAACGCCTGAAGAACGTTGTGTATAGGCAAATCCGAGTCAATAGCATGGTTATAAAACTCACATGGGGTATTAAAAATACATTGATTTACGATGTTTTTCAAACATATTGGATATTTTACACGTACATACATTTTCTAGAAACAACCTTTAGTCTGGATAGAAGGCTACATTTATGATAGCAGAAAATATGGGATTTTCTAGGAACAAACAAACAAAAACAAAACATTTCATTTCATACAAACATTGTCATTTAATACTTATGAAACTCACCAGCTTAAATGTTGATCTACTCTTTCAAAACTACTTGTATGTCCCAGGGATTTAGTAATTACAGGTAACAAACAGCTTTTGAAGAAGGGACACTGCGTCGTCAGTTAAATTCATATTTTGGCATCATATTGTAATTGGTTTTGAACATGTACCTTTTAACAATGTAAACTTTCAATTATATATATGATGGTTGTATTGCTTTCTTTACTATGTATTCATTTGTTACGCTACCACATGAAGTCATCCGCCCCCGAACGTTTCCGCCGTTCCGGTTTAGGGGTGTGACAACTCCCAAAACTCCGTGAGTAATCTCCGATGAGACGAACTTCTGCAGTCACACATCGACTGGCCTAGGGCCTGCTCCTGAGTCGGAACCAGAATCTGAATCCCATTCCTGAGTGCTTTGCACCATACTGAACTGACATTCCAAAGATCCAAATGTACCCAATAATCATATCCCATAGGGTTCCTGGATTCTCCAAGGCTCTCCCCTATTCGAGTATGGATCTTATGCTTTCAGTAGTACTGGCCCAATACTACCTTCCACATCTATCCATACTTTCCTAGAGAATCATCCCAAATCCTCCAATTCACCTTCTCAAACTAATACACACAAGTCTCACTAAACCTCACTACTAACCCATTGAAACATTTCCTAGGCTTTCCTAGGTTCTCGACCTCACCTAGCCCTCAGCTGCTGAAACACTCCTACCAATGTCAACTAACTACCTCATGGATATAATCACATGCAACAGAGATCAGATAATCCTTCAAGTAAAAGACTCAATCCTCAAATGGTTGGACTCAAACAAGAGTTGCGTAATAGGGCCAAGTCCTTCACTATGAGATTATCCCACATGTACCCCATGTAACTTTGCATATCCACTTAGTAGTCAATTCACATTACCAAGAGCCCTACCAAGCACAAAGCAAGTAGCATTCAGACAATGGGGAAAATACAACCATCATATCACTATTCATACCATTCTATCCTCTAATCAAGAATTTGTACTAGCATGTAATTCGAAGGATCATACAATCAGGCATAACCCTAACATGCTATCCTATCACTGACTGATCAGTACTCGCATACAGATCTACAAGCACATATAGTAGGCATATAAGGCATTCTTCCTTGATCCTTAACCCTAATCTAGCATGTAGGTCTCATAATTATAACATATCATAACATAACATGTATGGGTATATTGGGAAAAACTTACTTGAGCTTGGCTGATTGCGCGCATCACACACCTTGTTCTTTTCAAAGTTCTTTTCACTATTCAAATTATTTTCAAAAAAATTATATAAAATAATTTTTTTCTTTTGAAAAATTTCATACCAAGTCCTCAGTTTGATTCCAGACACACCCGAGAGTGTGTCCAAATCCCTCAAACCAAGGCTATGATACCAACTTGTAACATCCCAAAATTCAAGACCAAAAAATTTCATTTTTAATTAGGTTATTATAAAACCAACAGTATAATAAAAACATCAATAATGACATCCCATGTCAAAACCAAAGCACCAATAATCAAAACATGTTATCATAAACAATATCAGAGTGTAATCCCAGAGATCTCATATACGGAAAACATAGTGTGATGCGCTGCGATCGAGCCGACTCCTTTCCTTTGAAAACGAAGTACCTGAAACCAAAACTGAAAATCGTAATCACGAAGCTTAGTAATTCCCCCCATCATACATTCCATACAAATAACATACTGTCGGGCAATTCGGGGGTACCTGACCTACCCATGTCAAGCAATTTTGGGGTGCTCTACCTAACCTGTCAGGCAATTCTGGTGTGCCCGACCTACCCTGCTAGGCAATTCTGGGGTGCCTGACCTACCCATGTCATGCAATTCTAAGGTGCTCGACCTAGCCTTCGGTTTATCTCAACCGACTACATGGACTATTTCACCCCTACCACTACCACATAATAACATAACATAAACATACTGCTAGGCATGCATGGGTACTGACTACCCCTTCAGTGTCTTTCAACCGGTATCCGGGGACTATATCACCTCCACTACTACTAACACATATAACAGAGCATCCTAGCACACAAAGCATATCAGATAGTGGAAAACCAGACGATTATCACAAATACAATCATCTCATAAATAATCACCTACTGGTGGGCCGACATTAGTGTTGTAGACCCACCTCTACTAGAAGGTAACTCACCCCGCGCTGCTGAAGTCCCACAAACAAAAGTCGGACTACTAGACGACAGATTCCCGAACTGTCAACATCAAAAGAATACCAAATTAATAATGGGTTCCAAGACATAACCATAAGTCCATGCATGGGGGTAAAAGACTACTTTACCCATATCTTCGCTTGATTTAAGCTCAAGGCCCAATCTAAAGGCCCAAAAGTCAAACTATGAATCAAAGCCTAACATATGGCCTAATTTTCCAAATTGGGCCCGATCCTTTCCATGGTCTTACCCTAAGGCCCAACCATTTATTCTAGTATATACATTTGGCATTTCCAATGGTCCAACCTCTCATGATCCTTAAGGCTCAGTTATAGCCCACCTATGGCCCAATTTTCCAAATTGGGCCCAAAACCTCACATGGACCTTACCCTAAAGCCCATCCATATATTCTAAGCCCATATGATTGTTCTTGGATGGCCCAATAATAGCCCACTCATCAAAGCCCAATAGGAAGGCCCAACTCAAGGCCCAATCAAAATTAGGGTTTTCACATAAAATGATGATTAGGGTTAAGTGTTTCTCACTTAACCCACTAATGACTTCATCCATTAAGTCCATCAATCTATTTGGTAAATCATATAGTGTGGTCGGCTTAATACATAATTCCAATCCGATCATCCAAATGCGGGTCCCGACACTCCAAAACACATATATCTAAAATTAGGGTTTTCTAAACCCTAATTAGGGTTTCCAACCCAATCACAACCCAATAGGCCCAAAAGCTAAGTCTTTAGATCAATTAGGGTTTTATTAGGCCCACTATGGTCTCATAAGTCTGGCACCACCCATTACCACCTCGGGTAGTGGTGGTCAACGACGGCTCAAGGCGGAGGCCACCACCTTACGGTGGTGGTTATGGTTCTAGTCCATTTTTGTCCAAGCATCCCAAAAGCAATTAAACACAAGGAAAAGCACAGCGCCACCAAACACGGCGGTTGGTGGTGGCAGGAGGCGACAGCCACCACCTTACGGTGGTGGTTAAGAGTTTTCTTTATTATACTAGTCACTAAATACAATTTTAAAATGCTTTAACATAAAGTAAACACACACACAACAAGGTAAACACACACACATACACACAACCACCCTTGTGATGCCTGGTGGTGGTACATGGTGGCACTCACCACTTCACGGTGGTGGTGGTGGGTTTTTCGGCCAAACCATCATACCAACAACCATATGAAAACTGAAATTAACAGGTCTACTCGAATACACAGGCATACACAAACTCACAGCCACCTCCCACAGTGGCTGGTGGTGTCAAGATACGGCAGCAATGGTAGAAGGTATTAGAAATGGCGGCAGATATTGATTTGCGATGACCGCCACCACCTCACGGTGGTGGCGATGCTTTCTCTTGGTCCCCTGCCGAGCAAATACATCAACATACGCGAGTTCACGCCAGAAGTGCATCCAAACACAGCCACCGTCGCGGTGGCTCATGGCAGCCAGAGGGAAAAAATCGATGGAACAGTCTCCTTCGTTGGTTGTACAAGCAGTGGTGGCAGCGGCTAGCTGTTGTGGGACGAGCTCCAAAGTGGGTGGTGGTCAGAATGACACCAGCAATAGCCGAGTGCGGCTGTGAACGACGATATAAAAAGAGAAGAAGAAAAAGGAGGACGATGGAGTGGTGGCAATGGGCGCTCACAGCTTCGCCGACGGTCCTCATCGTTACCGACAACAGGGCATGATGATGGTGTTTGAACGACTGGTGGCGCCAGAGGTGGAAGGGAGGTATAAGTGTGGTGGTGGAGGATGATGAGGTTCCATTAGGGTTAGGGCTTGTTACCATATATATGAAGGCATCTAGGAGGGTGACGGGTTATGCCTGTGAATTTCAAATCTTGTTTCAATTTTACACTTCCCGCCCTCCCCATAAGAATCTTTTCAAATTAGCTCCAATATTTACCATTTAAACCCTGCCTTCTGAAATCCCTTACAAATTAAGTCCAAAATTTTATCAAGCAGCCCCTCCCTCTACAATTTTGTTCAACTGAAGTCCTCATGTTACCAAATGGCTCCTCCTCTACAAAACCTTTTCAACATAGGTCCAGAATTTACTCTTTATCCCCTGCTTCCATAAATCCTTTCATATTAAGTCTAACAAATACCAAATACCCCCTGTCTTCTAAAAATCTTTAAAAAATAAATCTCAATACTACACTTTAACCCCCGAATAATCCAAATTATAACATTGGGCTCCCCAAAACCAACACCCCACGAGATATTATGGATTTTAGGGCTACTATTCATATTAATTTTTTTCTATTTATTTATTTAAGAAACGGGTGTTACAATATCTTTCGTATTCCCACGTACACAAGAGACAAAGAACTTAAAAAGTGAACATTTATTCACCTAGGTCTGTTAAGTCCTAAATACATGTATAGATTTGATTGACACCATTTACCTACTAAAAGACACTTAAAATGGATTGGATAAGAGACATTATGAAATTATAATTTGAATTGTGTGTGGTAATGGAGTACTTGGTAAGGGCCATTTGTTGTCCGGAATTGGATTCCAGGAATGAAGTGTAACCAAAGAGGGAATCCCTTGTGGAGCAATCGAAATCTCATACTTAAGGCAATTGATCCTAGATCAATTCATTGCGAAAGGAAAATCAAACAAAGCCACTAGGAAACATCTACACCTCGACTCTGTCAAATCAACAAAACCTCTAGAATTCGAAAGATAAATAATAAAAAAATAAAAAAAAAACTCCAACATTCATCAGACACACACAACAAATTGATCACAAAACCTCAGAACTAAACAATGTGGAGCAAACGCCAACTTGACATCCTTCAATCGGAAACATACAATAAAATTAAAGAAAAATCGACTCCTTTCATAAGTGAATGGCCGGTTCTGAGGATTCAAATGCCCAGGACGAAATGGATAAAAAAGGCCCTTAGGCCTTAACGTGTAACACTTTAACGAATTAAATTAAATAAACTACTTTTTTTATTAAAATGACGATAAACCTTATAACAATAAACATAGCAAAATCAAAGTATTTTAATGACTAATAACATATCTGATAGTATTCTTGAATGCAAATTGGTTGATCAACTCTTTGTAGTCTATACTCTCTAAGATTTTGTTCTCAATAGATATCATCCCCAAACTGCTAAGCCTTTCTTGGGTCATTGTGGAGCGTAGGTAAGATTTCACAAATTTCAATTTGGAAAAACGCCTTTCTACAGATGCGACCGTTACTGGAATAGTCAACAATATTCTATATGCAATGCTTGCATTTAGGAAATAATCAATTTTTTTCAAAAACTTCTAAACATCTACAGGGTTGCTAAATTCAATGGTTTCCAATGTCTCAAATAATTTTAACTCTGTACAAAGCTCCTCGGCATCAATATCCGATCTTTCGTCAAACTTGAGTGCTTTTTCAAGACGATGACAATATAACTTAAGATCTTTATCTTCAATTCCCTCAAATTATATGGAAATAAAAAACCAAATACTTTATCATACTCTTTGAATTGTTCAAATCTTGTTTCAAGAAAAGAAATAGCTTGATCAACTATGTATAAGAAATAATTGACTCTGAAATTCTCTTCAGGTGTAAATGAAACTTCTTCGCTACTTGAACTCTCATCAAACCTTTTTTTCCTTTCAATCAAACGCTTTTGTGGAAATATTTGATCAATACCCATTTCAATAAAAATCTCCTTAGCTTCAACAATCGCTTTTGAAAAACCAGTTTCTCTATAATCCTTGAAGTACCCAATCAATTTGTTTATTTCTATAATAGCATTATCAAGATGCATATCCTTTGATTTTAACTTCTTACTCTCAATATTCACATGGTTTAGTACTTCATACCAAACAACAGTTGATACCAAAAATTCAAAGTCACTAAGCTCTTTTTCTGCTGGTGAAGTTGCTTCACTTGCAATTGCAACATCATTCTCTTTTTCTCCAACTTGAAGTAAAGCTTTCTATACATCCACATGTTGCAGTTTAATAGCCTTTACACTCTCAAACCGACTTCCCCAACGAGTTTGACACAATGACTTAAGACTCCAAGCTTTAACATTATCTTTCAAAATTTCCCACCTCTTAGTAGAATTTGCAAAGATAGTATAAATATGTTGGATGAATCCAAAAAAGTTCTTTCCTTTAACACACTTGTTAGCCATATCAGATAATGTTAGATTAAGAGAATGGCAACCACAAGGAGTGTAAAATGCTCTAGGATTTATATCTAAAAATCTCTTTTTCACTCCTTGGTGTTTTCCTTTCATGTTTTCCCCATTATCATAGCCATGACCAGGCATATCATTAATTTGAAGACCAAGAGAATTTAACTCTTCAAGTGTAATATCAAATAATCCTTTTCCGGAGGTATCATCAACATTCAAAAAACCAAAAAAAGACTCCTCGATAGGAACAAAATTATATGATAACTTTAAATACCTCACTATTATATTCATATGTTCTTGGTGATTTAAATTGGGAGTACAATCAAGTTTGATTGAGTAGTACTTTGTTTTCTTTATCTCCTTGATAAGTTCTTTTTTAATATCTTCATCTAGCAAAGATATTAGTTCTTTTTGGATTAGGTGGCCAAGATAATGCACATGAAGCCCTTCACTTGTGATCCGTTGCACATGCTCTTTGATAATCGGGTCAAACTCTTCCAACATTTCAATGACACCAAAAAAATTTCCATTACCTATTAAATACAATTAACAAATAAGAATTGGAATCAGTCATCATAATTTACAAAAAGATTTTTGGTGGTACTGGAACAAAAAAATACAATTTATAATTACTTTTTTATACAACTTATCATTCGATCCACGAAATGCTAAATTATGTTTAGCAAGAAACTTCACTACTGCAATAATTCTTAAAAGCACTTGTTTCCAGTAATCTCTTTCTTTCTTGAACTGTTCATGTTGAACTTTATCAATTGTTTTGTTCAAGTTCAATCTTTTACGCATGTCAAACCACTTATTCCTATTTGTTAGATGATCCAAAGAAATTTCGTGTTTTTTAACCCTAGTGGTAACATGGTGCCAATCTGCATAACCTTCACCATCTAATTTACCTTTCGAAATCCCTTTTCTAAACACTTTACAACAGAAACAAAATACCCTGTCTAGCTCATTCGAATATAATATCCATACTCTATCACACTTCTCCAAATTCGATAAAGTTCTTGTATACAAAGCTGCAGAAAATCGTCTACCAAATTTATCGTAGGGACCATACATAATACTATTATCTCTTTAGGATCTTTCCCAACCAAAATTTTAATCTCACCAGAATTAAGTTTTTCCCACCTTTTAGATCATATATATCAACAAGCTCTTTAACAGGCTCATGCTCTTCTGTCTCTTCTACTTCTACATGCTCTTGCTCTTTAATGTTCTCTTCAACATGCTCTTCAATGTGCTCTTCAACATTCTCTTCAGTGTGCTCTTCAACAGGTTGTCTATGGATAAACTTATCTACAACACCGGCATCAACCTTTCTATTTTCTTCATCTGGTTTTCTTTTTTTACGTTTTTGATAAACGAATGGTTGCTTAGACTTCATCACTACAAGTTCATAAGTTTCAACTTTCAACATTCAAGAAATTCGAATAAACATAATTTGATAAACAATTTTACAATAAACATAAACTCATAATTTAAACTACTAAACTGGTTTCTATGAATCTTAGAAACTAATTCATTCATTCACTATTCTATTAAACTGATTTCTATAGTAGATAAACTGATAATAAAATATTAAATTCATTAAATATTCTGTTAAACTGATAATCTATGAAAGTATGAATCATTCAAGTATTCAATTGACAACTATAAACTTGATAATCCTCAATTTCTCATAAATATGACCTGATTGGTTGATTAGCAGGAGATGATTGACCCTTGATAATCCTCAATTTCTCATACAAGATCGTTGACCCTTGTTGAATGAGTGAATGGCGCTAAGCCGCTGAGTTGTTGTCTTGCTGTTGCTGAATGCTTGAATCAGTGAATCGCTTTCACGATTCACCCTTCTCCTGTCTTTGCCGATCACTTTTTTTAAATGAACGAACGAGTACTAATCGATGATCGTGAATCGTGATGTGGCTTCCCGCTTCAGTGTGTGCCTTCGTTCAATCAATCAATTCATATTAATAGGCTGCAAATTGTCGATTGTGTACACTACCAAAAAAAATTGGCCCTTTAAGATTTTGAGCATGTTCCAATGCCTATATTGCACATGGGCTAAGCCGACACTAAGTGATTACGTATTTCTATGTGTTTTCGATTGTGTGTCTTCGTACATGCTTGTGTAAGTGTGTGATTGTGAACAGGAGTCAGAATGGAGTACAAAACCATAAGAGTAGGTAGAGGAGGATGTCATCCATGAGCAATCAACGAGGAAGAAGAGAAGAGAGATTGATGAAAGGATAACATTACCTTCGACGTTAAGTAATGATGAACGCAACATCAAATGCGAGGAATTAAGCTCCAATTGAGGTTTTTCGAACCCTAATCACACCTTAATCGATCAAACTTCGGGGAAATGATAATTGAAGCTTCAATTGGGATAAATAGGGCTTCAAACTTTAGAACACGGTACTGAAGTGAACGAAGGTGAAAGTGGTGATGTTCGATGTGGTAGCAGCGCCAGGAAGAATCGTCGACGGAAGACGGAAAGCGAGGTAAGGATGGTGGTGGTGGTCGATACAAACAAAGGAAAGTGATGTGAGGTCTGTATAGCATAAATACGTAATGGAGATGATAACCACAGTTTGCATTTATTTTTTAGAATTTCACCCTCAACTAATCGTACTTAAGCTATTACCCTTTCATCTTTTAATCATTTCCGCTAAGAACCTTACTAGGATTGTTATTACTCCGAAACCCTTTATACCAAATTACGAAATTACCCTAACATCAAATGGGTAAAAGTCACTACTTTGAGAAGCTATGTAATGACACCATACTATCTAACACTATATCATTAATGTGAAATTACCATAATGCTCTTTAATCGAACAAACTATCATCGTGGCCATTTACATAATATGAGTTTATAGTTCTCCTTTTTGCTTTTAAATTTATAATGAAATTTGTTTGGTGATCATTATTATATGGTCCTAACTTTTTTGCGATTTTCAATCATATATTCAATAACTATAATTGTAGTTACTATTTTTTTTTAACTCATAAATATATAAATACCCAGTGACTACTATGTTTGGTCAATAATTCTTTAATTCAGTGACCATTATTTTTGATCACCGGGTATTCAATTAAGTGACCACTATTTTTGGTCACTAAGTCTCCAATGCCACTATTTTTAATCATTAACCCTCCAATCCAGTGACCACTATTTTTTGTCACTAAGACTCCAATATAGCGACCACTATTTTTGGTCACTAATACTTGCTATGACATACATTTAAACTTTATTCTACATTTTAGTGATGGGTGAGTGACGACCATCCTGATTAAATTTGTAGGATTACCAAAATTTAGTGTGGTGACTAAATGATGTTATTAGTGACCAAATTTTAGTCCGTCACTAAAATAGAGTTTTCTTGTAGTGGATCTTTAATCATATATATCAAAGACATAAGACATATGCGAGATAACATCAAGATATATGATAATAGTATCTTCGATATCACTCAAGAGGTTAACTGTTATTCAAGATATTGAACATAGTAAAAATAAATGTAGAATATGTCCATACCAATAGTTATAAAAAATTAACAAATGAGTTTCACTTAGATCGATTTTGTCCTTTTGGGCCTTGATGATTGCATTTTTGTGTTCAACTCAATTGTCTCATTCAATTGTCTCATGGACATCGTTACAACTAGGGATGAGTAAAGGTGGATACTCTCCTTAATTATCAGGAACCGGAACCAACAATTCCTAAAATGTTTGCATCAAGAACCGACGGCAAGCTGTTCCAATACCGGATAGTCGGTTCATTAAATTTGTTAAATTTTTAAAAACTTATAAAAGTATATCTATTATACACTTACAAGAAGTTATCGAAAACATCAATATATAATTCGCTAGGTATTAAAAATCAGGATTAGAAAATATCATTAGCTTCAATAACATGACGAAAAAATATGTGCATGTTTCTTAAAACCCTTAAAGGTTCAAAAAATTACTCAAAATCTACAAATTTAAATGGTGTTATTCAACATAACAAATAAAGTATCGTTACCTCTGTTACCACCACCTTTTCTGTCATAAATTGTCATAATCAAATATGATTACTCAATATATATATATATATATATATATATATATATATATATATATATATATATATATAATTATTTATGATTAGGCATATACGTATAAACATATATAAGCATATATGATTATACCTCTCTGCCATATAATCATTTATAATTATACATACCTTGAAGCTGCCGGTACGCTCGAGCAAAAGAGTAGCGGTTCTATAAAAATAAGAATTGGAACCGAAACCGCTTAAAGTGGTTCGGATTCGGGAATCGGCGGTTCGAAGGCGTTTCCAGTTCCGGCTACCCAACACTAATATACCTGAAATTAATATACCAGGTACCCGGCAGACGGGATGGAACCGATTTTGAGATTTGGTTTTATAGTAGTGAAACTAAAATCACTAATACTCGTCTCATGAACATTCTTATATACCCAAAAAACAAAAATTAAAAAATTGAAATTGTTTTTTATGCGTCGTAGACGTGTGTTTTGATGGAGTTAATTAATTGGACTAACTATGCAAAAGAAATTGAATTATAAATCGGAATAATCATGCCAAACAAGCACGCACATGCACCATTCATTTATGTAATTTACCATGCATTATATATAGATAGCTCCATGCATGCCCCCATTTATTCATAGATATATGCTCACAGTTTTTGTATTAATCGTCGTTTCTCACTCGTTCAAAAAAAATAAAACATCCATTTAATCTCACGAAAATGAAGTTATTCCAAGCTTACCACTTACTCATCTTCCTTTTATTAAAAACAACATCAGCAAGTGATCCAAAATATACCAAGCCGGGTTGCCAAGTTATGTGCGGGGATGTGATAATCCCCTACCCTTTTGGGATTGGGGTAAATTGTTCTGTGAGTGAACGGTACAATGTTGATTGCAGCCGGTCGACCCCATATCTACCCGCACTCAACAACGTGCAGGTATTAGAAGTAAACTTACAATCCCAAACGGTAACAGTTAATGTCTCAATGATTTCCGACTGCAACAATCGTATCTGTACTAGCAGTCAAATCTTGGGCATTGAACTTGGTGAAAGCAGCCCATTTCTTTTTTCCAGATTACACAACCTGTTTGTTGTAGAGGGTTGTGGTAATGCGGTCATCTTGGACCAAGGGACTGCAGTCACCGGTTGCTCAACAACTTGTCGCAATGAGAGTGTTGGCGTGAAAGACAAGTGCCTTGGCATTACTTGTTGCCAAACAAGACTTCCTTATTATCTTAAGAGTTATAGCATGGATCTCACTGGCTTGGAAAGGCAGGGTGGGGATGAAGCTTGTGGGTCTGCCTACTTGGTGGACAAGATGTCATATGATGAGGGAAGGTTTTCTGGCAAATCTGTTGCCGGGGACAACACTTACATCCCCATATCACTGCTGTGGACTTTGTCAGAGCGTGAGTTCAGTCGAATAAAGTGTTGTTCGATGGGGTTTAATCTCAAAGCTGATACGGGTAATGGTGGTTCAATCAAGTCGTGGAAATGCGTTTTTCCAATGGGCAATAAAGGAAGTCCTTATTTAGTTGATGGATGCTACGGTATGTAATTTTGTATTTGGTATTTAAGTTTTTGTTTTACTTTTCTAGCGTACTTGTGTACCGGTGAACATTTTTTAACAAGGCACATTTTCTTATATGACGTGCTTTCAGATGATGAAAAATGTGCAAGGTGCGCAGAGGATGGAGGTGAGTGTGAATACTATGATGTATATGATGATTATGACAGGATTAGCGAATACGAGTTCGTTTGTTCTCACGTCATGAAGGGTAATCGAAGACATTCTAAACCCACGTTATCCATTCACTAATACAGAAGATGTTTAATAAAACGGTTTATTTTATTTTTTGATGTGGTTATTAAACCGCTTCAGAAAATATAGCATTATAAAATAGTGTTGTTTTTTGAGGCGGTTCTTAAACCGCCTTAGAAAATGTCCAAAACCGCCTCATAAAAATAGCTTCATAAATGATACTTATTTTTTAATGCTGTCCAGAACCGCCTTATAAATTATACTTATTTTTTGATGTTGTCCAGAACCGCCTTATAAAATATAGCTTTATAAAATAGAGTTATTGAGTTATTTTTTGATGCTGTTAATAAACAGCCTTAGAAACAATTATTTTTTGATGCTGTTATTAAACAGCCTTAAAAAATAGAGTTATTTTTTGATGCTGTTATTTTTTGATGCTGTTATTGAACAGCCTTAGAAAATAAACGGCCTTTTAAAATACAATACGAATTGCAACATAAAATATCATAAACTGCTTGATTTACAATACAGAAACAAAACAACAAAAAATCATAATAGATGTAAAGGCACAAACCATACAAGAGATTCAAATTATCTTAATAAAAATTCACATTCTTTTCTAACCTTTTCATCCTTGTATCTATTTACAAATTGATATAATAACTTCAGGTATGTAAGTTGTTTAGGAAGTTAACTAAAGAAGCATATTCAAGTTTTTTTTGATATAGACGTGTTCAATTTCGTTATCACCATCTTCATATGGCCCCTCTTCGGTATCTTGCAGACTTTTGGAGACGATGCCCATCTTTGACTCTGTTACCTCACTTGGGTAGGAATTCAGAAGCTAATTAAATTACAAAGTAATTTTATCAAAAGGCATACAATCCATTTAATTAAAAGGTAAATTACACAGGTTAGAAATATTATCAATACAAAGGAAAAAAACTTGCCTTGATTCAATTGTTGTAGATGAAAGACATGAGATTGTTTCTTTTTTTAGGTTTTTTCTACCTTTATATCTTCCCCTGCATAGATATGTGCTCTCCTTTGAACGTCACAAGCTTCTTTGCCCAACCCCTTCTTTCTTCCACAACCTAACTTAAGAAATCAGAGTATCAGACATATAGATTAAGTAATTTTATGAATCAAAATTATAAATCAGAAACATACCTGTCAGTCTTGACGCTGGGTTGATCGCGATGGACAAAGATGACTATAGTAGAGGTCGACTCCTCAAAGATTATTCAGATTCATCACGGGTGAGAGGACCCAAGGATGTTGGTGAGGGCGGCAGTAGTCGATGATATTAGGGTTTGTGTGGCCAAATGAAATTAGATTGAGGAAATATAAAGGGGAAAAGAAAGGCATCGCGCGGGGAATGAAATTTTGGAAGGAGCTTCAGCCCAGGAACAAAAATAAAGAGGGAACTCAATCCAAAACTACATCAAAAAATGCATTTGCTATTACTATAGTTTTGGAAAACGGCATCAAAAAATACATTTATTAGTGCGATTTTTAAAAATAACATCAAAAAATGTATTTATTAATGCTTTTTAAGAAAACAGCATCAAAAAATATATTTAATAGTGCGATTTTGAAAAACAACATCAAAAAATGCATTTATTAGTTCTTTTAAAGAAAATAGCATCAAAAAATGCATTTGTTAGTGCGGTTCCTTGATTTATTAATGCTAAAGTGTTGTAATGGTGCGGTCGTAGGCTAAAACCGCACCAAAAAATAAACCTCATCGCACTAAAAAATACGTTTTGTACTAGTGTATATTGGTGCTATTCTAGGTAATGGTTTATCATCCATATACAAATTATATTCGAGAGGAGCTGTTGAAATTCGTATTAGGATTATTATCCACTTTTCATAATCTTTAAAAAAAATTAATAAAACGGATATTTGATATTTGTCCAAGTATGATCTCTTATTCAAGTATAATTGACAAAAGATCTAGTTTGTATGATAGAATGAAATAATACATGAATGTGATGAACAAACGTACATAATTTAACCAAATGAATCATTGCATGTTTATTTGGTCTGAATGAATGGAATGGACAATTTCAATCATGTTATTAATAAATATAAAAAAAAATATTGTTATTTTATAAGATAATTAACTTTATTTCAACAAAAGTAAACCATTATAAATTGAATATCCATATCATATATCAGATATTCTATTTTTTTGAGGTTGATGGTTGATGTCTTTTAAATAATATAGGAATTGGGATAATTTAGATTGTTTAAAAATAAATTAAATTTGATTTTAAAATAAATAAATTAATTAAACATAAACATATTTCATTTGGGTTAATATTATAAAAGCCCTAAATTTTTAACATGTAATTGGAAAAAACCCTAATATTTTTTTTATTATTACTATGGCCACAACTTTCTCGCAGAATTATCAATCTAACCCATTTAACTTGTTTCATGGTTAATTTGGTTAATTTTTTTGCAAAATCAGTCCTAAAAGTTCATATTTGGTCCCTGAGGTTTGGAAAACATGATTTTTTAACTTTATTTTTCGTTTTTTGCATACTTTATTTATTTTCGTTTTTTTATAAATAAATATACATTTTTTATTTTCTTTTTTGTACAGACTTTATTTATTTTCATTTTTTAAAATTATTTTTCATCAATTTGATTTATTTACTTTTTTACCTTTTGTTTTCTATTTTATAGTGTATATATAGAGTATATTAGAGTTTTTTCTATTTGGTTTTTTTCATAATTCTTTTTGTATTATATTTTAATTTTTTCATCTTTTTATTTTTTCTTATTTGTTTTCCAATTATTTGTTTTTTTTTGTGTATTTTTAACTTATATGGACCGAGTATTTTGAAAATTTTCCAAATTTAAAAAGCATGCACTTCCTAAGCCATTTTACAATGTAATATACAAGAAAAACCGATACTTATACATGAAATATATAATATAATTCTTACATAATATATGAACTAAAAACACACATGACTATTTGGTTTCCTAAATGCTCAATTTTTACTTTGCAAATCGTTGACTCCATTCTGCAGCTAATGCATCATGTTTACTTCTGTCTACCAAGTACAAATGAGTAATTCCTGGAACTTGAGGTTTATCTACAACAATTGAAAAACAAAATTACCAACTTTATCCAAATTTCAAATTTTTAAAGATGCTAAAAGATTATAATATAACAATTCAGATAGGGAATTTAAGGATTAAACTATAACAAAAAGAATGAAATACATACAAGGGTTAGGGTTGGTGAAGATTGATCTCAAAGCAAGTAGCACCTTTGAAATTGTTAAAGCACGACTCCAACTATTTTCTTCCAATATATCCAAGGTAACATTGCCTGTTGAATCTACATTGCAATGATATATTCATGTTTTGAAATACAAAAAATAAAAACAAATAATTGGAAAACAAATAAGAAAAAAATATAAAGATGAAAAAATTAAAATATAATACGAAAAGAAATATGAAAATAAAAACTAAAAAAACTCTTATATACTCTATATATACACTGTAAAATAGAATACAAAAGGTATAAAAGGTAAAAAAAAAAAATCAAATTGTTGAAAAATAAAGTAAAAAAATGAAAATAAATAAAGTATATAAAAAAAGCAAATAAATATGTATATATATTTATAAAAAAACAAAAATAAATAAAGTATACAAAAAACAAAAATAAAGTTAAAAAATCATGTGGTGTAATTTTTTGCAAAACTCAGGGACTAAATTTGAACATTTTAGAACTGATTTTGTAAAAAATTTAACCAAGTTAACCATAAAACTCGTTAAATGGGCTAGAATAATAATTCTAGCGAAAAAGTTATGGCCATAGCAATAAAAAAATATATTAAGGCTTTTTCCTATTAGGGATTAAAAATTTAAAGCTTTTATAATATTAACCTTATTTCATTTGGAACAAAATTCATGTTTTATGTTTAAATGGGTAAAAAATAAATAATTATAACAAAAAAAGTATGTTTGTTTATATTTACAATTAAAGAAATATTTGAATTTTTAAACATTTAATAAAAGAAATTAGTTTCAATTTCATTTACAGATGAAAAAAAACAAAAACTCCCTATATCGACCCATGCCATGAAATGGAACCGTATTCCTATATGCATTCAATTCATTTCATTACAATCAAACATTACTTTTTTCATTTGTCAGAGTTCCATTCTATTCTCTCTTTGATTGATTAGCAAAGTAAACTATCAAAGTATATTGGGTAAATGGCACAAAAAACACTATTTTTATATAGAAATTCGATTTTGACACCGTGTTATTTTTTGTGTCAATTTTGACATTGTGTTTTCCAATTCGTTACAATTCTGACCACTTGATCGGTTAACCAGGTTACATGCTGACGTGGCATGATGACGTGTCAGTTTTGATGACGTGACATATTGACATGATATGCTGACGTGTCAAAATTGATTTTTTTTCCACAAAAAACACTAAGTTTTTCACTTTTTTTCGATTTTGACACTAAGTTTAATTTTTTATTTCAATTTTGACACTATGTTTTTTTTGTTCCAATCGAACATCATTTATCAAATTTTGTTCAATTTTGTCTATTTTCCATTTGAAACCATATAAATATATTTTTTTATTACATTTTAAACCGTATAAACATATTTTTTTCGTTTAAAAACCACATTTTTATTTAAATACAAGGTGTTTTTTTTCTTACATTCAAAGCATTAGTTATATCATGAGAATCAAACTAACAATAAGCTTCTAATAAGATGTAAAAATTTGATGGGTTGCAAACTTGATATCTAAATTTTGATCAACTACACGCCTATAAACCTTCAAACACATTTTAAAGTTGCATATTAATATAAAATATAATTTTTATATAGTTAATACATATTTATACATAAAAATATGGTTTGAGTGTAAAAAAAATGTATTTATACAAAACTATGGTTTTTAAATGAAAAAAAAAACATATTTATACGGTTTAAATGTATTAAAAAAATATTTATACGGTTTCAAATAGAAAATTGTCAACATTGAACAAAATTGAAAAAAATGATGTTCGATTTGGAAAAAAAAAACAGTGTCAAAGTTAAAAGAAAAAATTAAACGTAGTGTCAAAATCGAAAAAAGTGAAAACTTAGTGTTTTTTGTGAGAAAAAAAATTCAATTTTAACACGTCAGCATATCATGTCAGCATGCCACGTCATTAAAACTGACACGTCATCATGCCACGTCAGCATGCAACCTGGTTAACCGGTCAAGTGGTCAGAATTGTAACAAATTGGAAAACACAGTGTCAAAATTGCCACAAAAAAAAACACAGTGTCAAAATCGAATTTCTGTATAAAAAAAGTGTTTTTTTGTGTCATTTACCCAAGTATATTACATTTTCGATGCATTTTCTCTATCTATTCATATTTAAAAAAGAATTAATTAAATAAATAAAGAAGCTCGATTTAAAATTAAAAGGAACTCAGGCCCTGTTTTACGTACACATTTTTCAATTCTGATTGTAAAAAGCTAACCTTTATTTTTTGGAATTATGAAAATATTATAAATTCTACAAAGCTTTTTAGGAGATAGAACGAATGAAATCCTTGATGGATTTTTTACTCTCTAGGATCAAGTCATTACTTTCTTTTGGCGGTACTGTACGTTGTTATTTCATATCCCAAATATCGATGTCGTGTTGTCCTTAATTCAGGTATTAGCATAAGCATCGGTGTAGTTTTTCTTCTGGCGATCAGCTATGCCTCGTACAAGGTGATCAACGAAGCAATAGCCAGGAGACGCAGAATGAGATATTTTAAAAGGAATGGGGGCCAACTACTAGAACAACAAGAAAAATCCGACCCATCCTCAGTTGTTAACATCACGATGGTGGATTCCTTCCCATCGTCAATGATGGTAGATTCCTTCCGTCATCAAGATCTCAACATCCATATCTGATTTCAGTTTCACGATGGCGGATTCCTTCCCATCGTCAACAGCTCGGAGTCCAAATTTGATTTCAGTTTCACGGTGGTGGTCTTCATCGGCGATCAATCTGGGTGGTGGATGATGGTGATAACTAATCTTCTTCATTAGCATCGATTTAGATCTGGGTTTCTTTGAGAAAGGGATTTTGATTACACTGTGCAGAAAAGGATTTATTGGCAAGATCTTGAAGGTAATCGATCTGCATTATTTTTCTTGAAAGGTCATTGTTTTGTGTCTCCGAATTTGGTGGTAGACGGCGGTGGTGGACTGTAGTGGTAATGGTGATTAATTTTTTTTTTAAACTTGTTATTTTGAGTTGCAGATAGCAAATAGGATATTTCATTAGACATTTTTTTTTATTTACACGTTCACTATGTTTAAACTCAGACAAAAGGTAATGTTTCCTAAAAAAATGTTACTTAAAAGATCAAGAGCTCCAGAAGCCGGAGTTGCTCCGGTGAGATTTCGCCGGTTGACCGGTTTCCATGAAAGCTCATGTATTTTAAGGTGTTAAGGTTAGATAAATCAGGAATGGAGCCTGAGAGGGTGTTGTTTGCTAAATTCAAGATTTCAGGGACTGAAGTTGTCCGATTTCAGAAGTAGTTTGTTTCCATTAAATGACATGGCTACCAAATTATAAAGATAAATTAATTATTAAATGTCATATTAGCTTTATGACCTGGTAACCGGTTAATTTTGATAAAAAGAACTTAATTGACAGGTCATATACAAGTTTAGTGGTGTAATGTGCAAGAAAATTACGTTAGTGACCAAATCGAACAAATGACGAAACTTTAATGTGCTACAGTGTCACTTTCCTTGTTGCTTTTGTTTTCTTGTATAAATTTTTAAAAATAGGTGTACTCTAAAACAAAATTTTTGATATAAAAATCCATCTGATTAGTGCATTTCTTCTTTTTCTTCTTCTTGCGACTCTTATGGTGAAAGGTAACCTTTTATATATATATATATATATATATATATATATATATATATATATATGTGTGTGTGTGTGTGAGCATAGACGGTTACCTATCTGAATTGTTTGGAACTCGAAATGAAACCGGTACTAACAATTCTAAAGATATAGTATCCGAAACCGATTATTACAGTCCAGTATACTTTGGAACCATAACCAAAACCGCCAAAACCAGTTCTGGTACCTAGCACCCGATTTCACCCTTTTTGATCTATTAATTTATTAAAAATCAACATTTACAAACCATAATTATAAATCACATAAGCTATATATGTTGGAAATTTTAGGCATTTAGTATTTTGATTATTATGAAACCCACCTTTACATCCTCATCTATGATTATTATTAATTCATAATAATAAAAAGGTTCTCACCTCAAAAACCAAAGGACATAATCCCCTAATACATAGAATCACATCACATCACGTGTTCCATCAATATTTGTATATATGTATTTGCTTTTTTATAAACAATTCATATATATATATATATATATATATATATATATATATATATATATATATATATATATATATATATATAATAGCCGTTTACCCGCACGAAGCGACGGGTGCGAATAGATTATTTCATAAATTAGTTTCAAGAGACGATTAATTTTTTTGTGCAAAGCGGCGAACGACCAATAGTTTCTTTGTGGCCGGCGGAAAAACAGGTGGGGTGATATTCCTCTGGAACCATCTTTGTTTTTGCTTTTGTATCTTTATTTTGTCGGTAAACCCTTTTGTCATATGCGTTTTATATTTCTTCTTTAACACAACCCAAAGAAACAACAACTTGTTCAACAATTCCACATGTTTATCAGTAATACAAGTAAAAAAATAATTATCATAAATTATGCATCTCAATTTACTTAATTTAAGCCATTTTGCTTAGTAAAAAAATAATTAACATAAATTATTATTTTTTAATAACAAATGCTATTAACTAATATTATTTTCCGTAAAATCTTACTTGTTAAATATTAGGTTTTCGTCTATTTGAAAATAAATATTTTCATGTTTCTTTTAAGTTGCCAAGAAATGATCATATCAAACCAGTTAACTTATAAACATTAAATGTTTTACATTTTTAAGAGTAAAAACCTCAAAATTGTAGTTAGTTATTGTTATCGCCTTTAAATCTACTAAATTGTCGTCTCTCATCAATTTTCACTGTTTGCCCTCTTTTTTTAAAAATATTTTTCAAACTTTAAATTTTTACTTTTTTGCTAAATTTTGATTTATAACAATATATTAACTTTATTTTCGTAATTTTTTTTATCAATCAAATTAATTATATTTACAGTCGACAAACAGAAAATAGATTATGATTTTTATATATTTCAACTTCTTTGATGTTTTAAACATTCAAAAATTATGCTACAAATTCTCTCAAGTTAATTGTTATTTTGTACATAACTTTCTTTTTATCAAAAAAGAGTGAATATTAAGGAGGGCATATTTGTCTATTCTAATTTTATAGTTTCGACACATTTGATATTCAAATATAATTAAAAATAATGAATACGTATCTTATTTTAATTTGATATGGTATATAATTCACGCTCCTTGGTTTTCTTATTTTTAAAGACGACACTTGAACCGGTAAGTAAACATGTATTTTTGTAAGATGGACCAATTGACGATAATACCCTTTACATGATTAAACATCAAATAAATTCAACCTCTGTTTTATAAAGCATTTCACAACTCACTCAAAAACCTTTGAATTTCTTGTAGTAAATGACTTGTTTCAAAACATTTCATACTAAATCTGACATTTCTGTAAAAAATAATAACAGTACAATCATAATCATGTCAAGAAAAATCTCATTTCTGTTCCGTTTTACAAAAACAAACATGCAGATCCATCAACTAATTTGTAAAAATTTGCAAATCATACCTGATTTTTATACCTGTATATATAACAACAAAAAAATAATAAAATAAAATGTCAAATTTGCCCCTGGAGTGAATAAAACTCTCGACTTGGTGTTAAACTAAGAAAATGACAGGCAAACACACACAAACACATATTCCATTTGTATCAAAGAAAAGTAGGTCAAGAAGACAAGTTTTTTCTCTTTTGAAAAAAAAATGTAGGTCAATAAGACAATTTTTTTAATGGCAAAAATAATCATTTTTTCACCATTTCCGTGAAAATCAAAAACAAAAGTCAAAGTGCAATGCTATTAACATGCAAAAACAAAATTAACACAACCATTTCTCTTACAATATCCTATATAAATGAGCATTTAGGCATGTACTTGTGTGTCAACCTGCTTTATGTTGGTGAATATATCCCAAATTGAACCTAAGTATACTATCAATGAAGAAATGTTACAATAATAATAATAATAAATGGTAACAAGTTTTATCAAAATAACATGTTGACAGTACAGATGCACACATATGCAACTGAGATGAAAGTGAACGTATTTCTACGATTTTGGGGTAAACTTTAGGTTGGAAAATCTAATAAAAATCAAAATCTTTCTTTAAGAGAAACAATGGATACATAAAAACTTACATTTAGGCCATGATTGGGCTAAATGTGGAAAATAGCAATATGTATTACAAATATACACATAGACCCATAAAGCCACAAGCATACATACACACAACACCCTCACACATACATATTGCCCATAAACAAAACAAAATTACCAGAATTCAAGAAGTTGTTTCACCAAAAATATTCAGAATCGAGTCCTAGAGTTTTTTCACCTGAAACACAATACACACATCAGTGAATATGAATAAAGTGTAGCACACCACAGATAATACTATTAAATCTTAATTCTAATAAATAAGTAGAACTCTGCCACGTGTCACTCTCTAAGGACCCCAAAATCGAGTTTTCCCGCTCATTTATTCATCTATATTTACGTAAATCCCATTGAATCAAAGTTCAAACTGATGCAATAAATCCGGAAATTTTAGCTGTCAATTGCAATTTCGTGCGTGATTTGAGGAGATTAGATTAGTAATTTGAAAAATTCAGTTATCACCCCCTTATCTTCACGCTCTTCTGGTTTTGCGCATGTTAAGCTGGGAGGAATCGAAAGGAGCGTGAATAAGATGAGTGTCCGATGGTGCCCTGTTATTGTCTCTGTTCTTGGGCTATTGGTGTTCAAATCCGCTTTGTTTGTTGATGGAGGTCGATCGGTCGCTGAGTTCGCTTCTATCGCTCCGCCATAGCCGACGCCTTTGCTTTTTGTTTCAGTTTTCGTCGTATTCATCTTCTCCGTTCGTTTGTGTACTTGCAAGTAAAATCTTCGGTTTGTGTTCAGTTTTGTTTGGTTCGTTCGGTTCCTGCTGTTTTTTTTTGCCCCCTAAGGCGGAATGAGTTCACTCCAATATTCCAATGACGGAAGGAGTCGGCACAGGTGGAGAAACAACCCAAGAAAACGCTGACGGAGGCCAATGCCACCGCCGTCGTTTTTTTACCTCGATCACTACCACCATCAGCCGCCTCATCTGGACCTGAGATTAGGGCTTGATGAAGACCATCGCTCCCACCGGACTCACTCCAATCACTCAAACGAGAATGGAGGAAGATTCCTTTCTCACCACCGCCTCATCTGGACCTGAGATTAGGGCTTGATGAAGACGATTGCAGACAAGAATCACTGTTGGGTTAGTTTGATTCCTTTCTCACCAGTCTCACCAGTGGAGAAGAACCTGTCGACAGACCTCTGACTTTGATGGATGTAAGTTTCCATGTTAATTTCATTTATTTTTTATGCTTAATCTCTATGCATATGGTTGCCCAAAGCAAACCTGATAGATGTTATGCTACACAAATATGGTTTGCGATGTGGTTTTGATTATAGTTTACAGATTTGTGTACTGATTTTGCTTTAGTTATTTAGGGTCTTGATTTTGATTTTCAGTATTGGTCTTATTCTCTTATTTTTGGGTTTTGACTGATTTAAAAAAAGTGTGGGTTTTGATGTTGCTTCATGAATCATCTTCTCCATCACAAGTTGGCAATAGCCCTATGAGTAGGTAATGATGAAAACATATTTCAATTTTCAGGCCTAAAAAACATAATATTTGATAGTTGTATTGGAGTAATAAGAAGTGGATGTTTTATGATCCTTCAGATTAACCACACTGTCAACAAGGCAAAGAGTTGCAGGATGTACAATCTACTAAAGCATGAGCATTGTTGGAGATATAAGTTAGTAATGCAGGAGGTACAAGTCTAGACCCTAAAAGCATGTGAAATCTGAAAAATTATTGGTAGAGCTTATTCAAACATAAGCTTTTCAATCATGACAAGCCTAATACCAAGTATGTTTTTTTTTTTTTTTTTCAGAATCTGCATTTGGTGGATCCTAAATACACTGGGTAGATGTTAAAGAAAGTTTTCTTTATTATTTTTAATCTTGTATGACCTACAATATTGAATTTTGTTATTTTTTTGTAGACACTTGGAGAAACAGAACGAACTTCTCATGGATGCTTATAGATCAATGTCACATGCATTACATAAACTTCAGGTGATGCGTTCTTATGTTCATCTTTATTTTTATATTAATAAAGATTAAAAAGATGTTTAGTTTTTATAATTGGATTCCATTCCATCTTCTATTACAAACGGCCGATTGTTACTCCTTCGGAAGTCCTTTTAGATTATGATTCTTAACATAAATTGTTGAAGGGTAAAATTGGTATTTTGAAGAAAAAAAACTTGGAAAATAAATTATAGGAATATTAATCAATTGTAATCTTTTTTTAACTTATTTTGTTAACTTATAAGTTACATGTATAATAAAGTAGTTGAATACTAGGCTTAGGAATTGGGACGAGGCTTGAAAATGGTTAACTCCATGATGGAACATTCTAAGAGATAAAGGCTTAAGCCGAAGATTCAACATGGTACTATTTTTAACTTTCTTTATTTGTGTTTATATCTTTTTGTGATTTGATTATATATTTGTTCTTACAAGAATCAAAGTTACGGTTTTAAAAATAGAAGTGATAGTTTGTTATTATTTCATGTCTTTTTTAGTTTAATGGTATTTTTAAAACATTTTGCATAGTTTTTATTATGTTGTAGCCACAATAGTATGTAAAAACTGAAATTTAACGACTAAAATTGTTATATTGAAGAGTAATCTACAATCCGAAGTTCATGCGTCAAGAACATCGTTTGGGTACGTTTCAACCCTAGAATTTTCCAATTTCAAGCTTTATTCATTTTAGTTTTCTGATTCATTTTTTTATCCATACAGCTGCAGGTTTACAAGGCTCCTGAGTTGGAAACATCTAAAATTTTGTTGTAAGTTTTTTTTTTTTTTTTTTTTTTTTTTTTTTTTTTTTTTTATGTTTGAATAGGTTTTTGGAATGTTGACGTGGCAATATCAACAAGTCATTATAAAACGTCTTGCATTGGAGATGCTCTTGGTGTTGTTTGCTTGAAATTTATTGATTGAAATGCTTGAAAATTTGACTAATTTTATTTCAATTTTGTTCTTCAGACATCCGTCTCCTTCAGTAATCATTCCTGCACTTAGAAGTGTTGGGAATATTGTTACAAGCGATGATCACCAAACTCAGGTACAGATTCTACATACTTTCCCCATTAAGTCCTAACTCTTTACAAATTTTCCCTCGATTTTTTTTCCACTTCCCCCTAATGTGATGCCATTTTCACAAATATCTTTTTAAAATCGTTTATCCAGACAACCCTTATGGGAAAGAAAGAAAGAAACAGGTCTCTGTTGGACCTCCTTTGAGATTCATGTATTCTAGAATGTCAAAGTAGGAAAAGTCAAAGTCAAGCAGAATTTGGGTTTAATAAGTGGTTTTGAGGGAGTCTATTCTGTTAGATGAAATTAGTCAGAAAAGGTTGTTAAGAGAGTGTATTAATCAGTGAAAGAAAACAATGAGAAGTAATTTGTCTGAAATTATAAATAACCCTTTTCTTTTTCTTATCTCTAAAATTTATAGTTATTGATTTGTGATGTTCATTTTCATATTTTTCGGCATTAACTTATTTAAAAAAATCGTATGTTGAATGTTTACAACATTTTTTTAGCATTAGGTTGGTTTCTACAATAATGCGATCAATAAAAGTAAATTGTTATTTATTGCATTTAAGTTGTCGATGCAATCCTTCTTATTGATAAGAACCAGCGGACGCCAAAAGTGATTGCATTCTACAAAATGATATTTTTATAGCATATCTACAAATACAAAATACCAATCGGATATTCAAAACAATATCCTTTTGTAATTTCAACCAATCATTATATCATTATGAGGTTCTTAAATTGAACATTAGGAAATTATATAGAAATTGCTACCGAAATTTAGTATATAAAGTATAAAAATATAAGTTTTTAACTGAAAACTAAAATTTATATGATTGTGGTCAATTTGATATTTTCACCTTTTTATGTCTTTTTTATCATTTGGCCAATTGTGAATGTTTTGTATGTTGGTACATAACATGATAGAAAGCTTCAACTTTTGGTAGAATATCATTTCTTTTTCATTAATTCACAAATAAAAATTATTTCATATATCTTGAAAAATAATTTACATTTTTTTTGAATAAACAGTGATAATGTTACATAAAAAAACATAAATCTCTTAATTAATAAATTTAAAATTACTAAACTGTCTTTAGCTTTAATCTATGTTGCAGTGGTGGCTATGGACGAGGAGAGGATTGCAGGTTGCTGTCGTGGATTTTGGGACAAATTGTTTAACATGAGCTTTATGGTTGACCATGTGTTGATACTTGATACTTCTCATTTACTTTGTAATTAAATACTTACAAATTAAAAAATTTATTGAAATATTCAATATTACAATTTATAAGTTATAAGAATTATTGAAATATTATTTTATTAAATAATTAATTTTTAAATTCAATTTAGAAATAGCACCCGTGGGTTCCACGGGTTTTAACCTATATATATATATATATATATATATATATATATATATATATATATATATATATATATATATATATATATATATATATATATATACCCTAATCCTAATTAACAAATTGGAAAAATGAAATGGAAAAAATTGAATTCATACCAATTGGAACATTATGTTGACCGAAAGAAGCTTGAAACATTGCATTCATCTCCTTCTCTTATTATTTCACTCAGTCAGTTTTCTATTCATTAAAACAAAAAAAAACATCAAAACTAAAACCCAAATAAATAATAGACAAATCTCAAATGATGATTCAGTTTTAAAAAATATCCATTTTCATCTTCATTTCATTCTCTTCTTTTGTTTTATAATTTGCAAATATTTTTTGTTGCTTAACCCTCACTTATTTCCATTGAAACTATGAACAAACAAAAAGTTGTTAAACTACCTGACTTGGGGGTGAGGATGGAAGGAAGCTGATATAGACAAACGACCATGCTTTTCATTGAATCCTACACTACCACAAATTAGAATATAAGAAATCCATTGAAAGCTTTACCTGATTTCATGGATTACGTATACTATGAGGTTCATATTTCTAAAAAAAAGAACGATTCTTGACCCATCCTGCAAACATTCTAAGAGTTAAACAGACCTGCAAAATGAATTCGAGAGGCTAATTGAGTTTGCAACCTGTAAATAGGTTTCAGATTAAGAAGCATTTATATAGGCACATGGCATGCAACATAGTAACACAAAGACATTTGAGAAAATTCCCTACAAATTCAAATTATTATTTTTGTGAGAAACTTCATTTGTTTATTTATCAAATTGGCCAATCTAAGGTTACTTGGACCGGTCCAGACGGTAGGCAAACCTGGCGACCGCCCAGGGCCCACGTCTCTAATGGGCCCAAAATGTTTAGGCTATATATATATATATATATATATATATATATATATATATATATATATATATATATATATATAATATTACCTAAATAATTTTTAGTGCCTAAAGTTGGTTGAAACTCAAACTAGCACAAAAGATAAACAATTTGGCTTACTTGTTATTGCTAATTGAATGCATTTATAGTGAAGAATAGATGACTTAGTTTTTTTGAATATTTATTATATTCGTCTTTAAGGGGCCCTTTTTTTCTTTGTGCCTCGGGCCTCGTGCACGTTTACTAGTGATTTTAATATTAACAATATTTACAAATAAATTGACCAAATAGGTTTAACAAATAAAATAATCTAACATATTACTAAACAATTGACAATTAAGAGCCTTACTGGAAAAAGAAAAGAATGAACAAAATATATAAAAAAAAAACTTGGCGGTCATCCAAATTTGGTAGGAGTGTGGTTAGGTGGTTAGGTTACACAGATCTGAGGAAGGAAAAGTATACAATTAACAAAATCAAGAGCAAATAGTGTATGTACGCAATTGGGGAGAGCTAGAGGCAGTGAGTGAGGAACACAAAACAAAAATCATACCCGGAATTGGGCTGTAGAGGAATGCAAAACAAAATTCTATAAATCTGTAAAATAACTAAGGATTAACATGTTTTGTAGCCACGGATGATTATCTTAAACGGAAAGATGAAATAAATTTTATAGATCAGTCCAGATCTTCTTAAGTAAGGGGAGAGAGAGAGAGAGAGAGAGAGAGAGAACAAAAATGAACCTCGGTGATGTCGATGAAAAGGGAAGTAGCAGAGTGGTTAGATAAGAACGATGTTGTGTTAGGGTTTTGATGTTGGGGTTTGGTGATGTTATGGAGGAAACGTTTGAAGCAGTGGTGGTCGATATATGAACATGGGTAGGTTTTGGAGAAGAAAGCTCTGACGATGGCGGCGGTGGGATGGCATTTGAATGCATCTTAATGGGTTTTTAAGGACGATAAGAGAGGAATATCTTTGTTTTGTACCTCGTCTAGTTTACATCATTTGATCGTGGATCCTTAAAAATAAAATTGCATCAATGAATTGAAGAAGTCAGGCCGAGATAAATGGAAGACGGGGCCGAGATAACATGGATTCAAGTTTGAATATAACTATAACTCGTTATTAAATGTTGGTATGGATCGGGACTGAATAAGACAATAATTCTTATCTTGACTTTTTTACTTATCGACCAAAAGTAAGATTAGCTAATGCATTAAATGATTTAAATAACGCAAAAATGTTTGTACGACTTAAAATTCAGCATTTGACCAAAGATGCTTTATAAGGTATATATATATATATATATATATATATATATATATATATATATATATATATATATATATATATATATATATATAACAGGGTTCTTTTAAGAATTTTCGAAAACTAGTGGTCTTAATTTTTTTTTTTTCATTCATATAAGATTACCCGATAACCATATATGAATAACGGTAATCATATATGAATATTTTTTTTTTTTTTTTGAATTTTTTTGTTTTTTATAAATCTCGACTCAACATATATATATATATATATATATATATATATATATATATATATATATAAACACACAAAGAAGTATTGTAAAAATCCCGACTAGGTCTCTATTAATTTCTAATTAGTCCCCAGCCGCATTCGGCTGATTAGAATGTGCCTAACGATTCATCCCTACTTATACAATGAGTGAGTAGTTTCATGCGATGGGATTTGAATACTTTGAAAAATTATATATTAAATTATTAATATAAACTATTTGACGAATAATTAGTGTTGTATTATTATGAACTTTGTTATGATATTTTTCATTAAATTTTCTAAAATTTATCTATTTAACAATATATGGTTCCCATTTGGGAAAACTGCAATAAAGTCTCTACATATTGGCCTCATAATCGATTTAGTCCCTATATATTTTTTTATTCAATGAAGTCCTAAATACCGGTAATCGTATTCAATTTAACCCTTTGACCCGGTCAACAGGTCATCCAACTTTCAAAAATTACATTTTTCGCCCAAATTTCAAAATTTATTACAAATTAGGTCCAAAATTTACACTTTGGGCCCATATTTTAAATTTTGTTACAAATTTGGTCCAAACTTTACCCTTCTTGCCCAAATTTTAGAATATTATTATGAATTCATCATAGCTTTAGTTTTTTTTACAACTTTCTTTCTCAAAAAAATTGTTTCTAATATGTTTTTTCTTTATAAAATCATATTTATACAAAAAACGTATTTTCGCATAAAAATCTTATATTTTCTATATGAAAACTTTTTTTTTTTTTATGTTTTTTGTATATGAAATTTCTAGTTATAAAAATATGTATTTATAAAGTATATAAATATATACAAATCCGTTTTTATAAAAAAAATGTACAAACACCTATCACCTTTATATATATATATATATATATATATATATATATATATATATATATATATATATATGCACACAAATAGGTGTGTATCTATATTTTTTTTATAAAATCGTGTTTGTTTATATTTTTTTTTATAAAAATGTGTATGAATAATTTTTTATATAATACGTGTTTGTCTACATTTTATAAAATCGTGTTTGTATACATTTTATAAAGACGTGTTTGAATAATTTTTTATATAATATGTGTTTGTATATTTTATAAAATCATGTTTGTATACATTTTATAAAATGTATACAAGCACATATTATATAAAAAATTATTCAAACACGTTTATATAAAAAAAAATGTAAACATACACGATTTTATAAAAAAATATAGATAAAATAGGTGTTTGTATACATTTTTTTGTAAAGTACATTTTTGTATATATTTTTTTTATAAAAACCGATTTGTATAAATGTATATACTTAATAAATACCTATTTTAATAACTAGATATTTCATATACAAAAAAAAATAAAAAAAAACTTTTTATATAGAAAATATAAGATTTTTATGTGAAAATACGTTTTTTTGTATAAATATGATTTTATAAAGAAAAAACATATTAGAAACAATTCTTTTAGAAAAAAAGTGGTAAAAAAAACTAAAGTTATGATGAATTCATAATAAAATTCTAAAATTTAGGCAAAAAGGGTAAAGTTTGGACCAAATTTGTAACAAAATTTAAAATTTGGGCCAAAAGTGTAAATTTTGGACCAAATTTTTAATAAATTTTGAAATCTGGGCCAAAAATGTAATTTTTGAAAGCTGGATGACCTATTGACCGGGTCAAAGGGTTAAATTGAATACGATTATCGGTATTTGGGACTTAATTAAATAAAAATAATATATAGGGACTAAATCGATTATGAGACCAATATATAGAGACTTTATTGCAGTTTTTCCTTCCCGGTTAATTCCCGCCTAACCGATTAATCATTTAACCTTAGTCCACTAAGTAGCTAATGTCGAGCATATTTCACAACATATATGTGTGTGTGTGTGTGTGTATATATATATATATATATATATATATATAGAGAGAGAGAGAGAGAGAGAGAGAGAGAGAGAGGGAGAGAGAGAGCTAGGTTCTTGTATTTAAAGTAATTATTGTGTTATTGTATGCATAAATGTGGACCAATCAAAATTAAATAAAAATTTTAATAATTAAATAAATAAATAAGGTTAATTTAGTAATTTGATTAATAACTTCCACATATACTCCCTTTAATCGTGGTATGGTAGATTGACTTTTAACCTAATTTATCCCCATTAAAGCTTTTCCCCACTTATATCTATAGCCCGTTCTTGTGGTGCTTTGAAGATATTCCAAACCGATCATGATTCAGTTATTATTATTATTATTATTATTATTATTATTATTATTATTATTATTATTATTATTATATTAAATATATAAAAAAGTATACTAATTTTTAAATTCATTATTATTAATATTTTTAATAATACATATAAATACACTTAAGTAAAAAAAAATATTAAAGATATTATTTAAAGGTGATGGTGGTTGTGATGATAATGCTTTAAGCTTTGAAATCAAGAATATCTGTTTGAATGTCCTCACTTTGTATATCATCATTTCACATTTTTTATTATTGTTTTCAATTCAAAATATTAACACTTAACAATTTAAAAGAAGTTGTTTATTTGTAAAATTGTGTATAAATAGTTTAAGATAAAAAGATTTCTCACTTTGTATATAAAATTTCTTAAGGTAGAATGATTTCTTTTCAAATCCAACAAATCCACAATAAATATTTACATTGGTTACCCATTTCAAATTTCGAAAATATTAATTACAATATTTTTTTTAACAGAAAGTAATATGACTTGTTTTGCTTTATCACACTATATCTGCTATGTTTCTAAAAAAACTACAAGGATAAAGTAATGAAAAGAACAACACACATGTTGGTAATTAAAATACTTACACACAAGACATACACGCATATCACACGCTCACTATTTGTAAACAATTTGAAAAATCAATAGCTTCTTTTAAATTGTTAAATGTTCATATTCTGAATTAAAAACAATAATAGCAAATGTGAAATGACTATATACAAAGTTAGAATATACAAATAGATATTTATGATTTCAATGCTTAAAGCATTACCATCCGCTCAACCTTCACATTTATAAAATGTCTTTAATATTTTTTTTAATTTAAATATATTTATATGTATTATTAACAATATTAATAATAACAAATTTAAAAAATAGTATACTTATTTATATTTTTAATAATAATAATAATAATAATAATAATAATAATAAGATTTTTGTTTGCAGAAAAGCCCTAATATTTTTTGTTTTTGCAGAAAAAACCCAATATTTTGGGTCAATTTATGAAATAGTCCCAAATTAATTTCTTACCGGTTCCAACCAGTCAAAAAGGGTCAAAATGAGGATTCGGGGATGGGATGGGGATTGGGGTCTGATGCAATACCCGCCCCCGTTGCCATCTCTAGCAGGTTAGTCCTAATTCCTAAATTATATATCTATTTAAGACTAAAATAAACCTCAGAAGCACCCAAAATTGTATTTATGCAATAAAGCATTAAGAAAACCTCAGATCAGGCAACCATATTCTTTTTCTTTTGGCAGCATCATATAGTTTCTTTAAATTTGACAGTGATATTCCATATATATATATATATATATATATATATATATATATATATATATATATATATATATATATATATGGAAAGGATCAAATGAGAACACTTAAAAGGTTGAAATAAGGGTATTAAAGGTATTTTACAATTTAATTAAATATGGACAATTGGAAAGTAAATAATTAATTCGGAAAATCATGGGAAATTTTTTTACAATCTAGTTAATTATGAATTAGCACGGGATAATTAAATTGTTGCTATAATCATGGGATATAATCCCAGTTTCCATGATTATAGATATCACGATTCCACACACCATTTTCTTTATCGATTTCACGTTTCAAAGAAGAAATCACCATTTCCAATTGATTAATGTTGAAGTAAATAGTGTTTTCTTTCTGAAGTAGACTTCTTAATCGCAATCGAATAGTAGCCGTGCAAATACGAAAACGAACGATAGACAAAGTAATCCTTAATTTCAATTTCTTAATTCTTTTACAATTGATGAATGGGATGATCAATCAAATGGTATCCGTGCTTAAGTATTTACAGTTTTCATCAGCATTTATGATTCATTATGTTAATTTAATCAACCAATAATCATCGGCAAATAGTCGTAATACAAAAATTTATCAGCCAAATGGTTTATTATCTATAAAATCGATTAACATGTTTAATAACAAATGAATACCCAATGTGAATGAGTTATTAAAATTGATGGGTGTTTTGATGGAAAACCAACTTCTTATTTATGATCATGAATGAAAAAATAATGTAGAAGGAATGTAAGTTATAATAATTGGTTTAGATGCAAATGTTTAAGATTTTTAAGAATAAACATGAATGTACACACATTACTGATAAGAATAATGTGGGTGGTATATTTCTTATTACATTAGTTGGGTTTTTTTTATTAGCTATTCATTTATGATTATAAAGTATTTTTGTAATTGTTTTGATTTTTACATGGATGTTATGTAGTAGGTAAAGATTACAATTTAGTAGCTGAACCTTACAACATTAAATTGTTTGTGTATCTAATCAAAATTTGAAATTTTCACAGCCAACAATCACGAAGGCGTTTATTTCTAACATAATGCTTGCTTCCAATCATAACTAGCTAGCGTTTTTAGTGTTTCTTTCATCGTGATATTAATCATAAACGAATTAGCAATAAATTTGTAATTGGATATTACATATTTCACCAGAAAAAAAATATATATTTTACAGTAATTTGATAGATATATAGAAATAAAAGAATGATTGATAGTTCCCATTTATTTATTAATAAATGATTAAAATGGTGATTAATATATTTTATATAATAACACAGTTGACAATGGAATCATGAGTGAATATACGGCTGTTGTTTTAATAATCATAAGTGAAGAATAACTAAATTATATAACTATTAGGCCAATTACAAGTTGAATCCCCAATTCTTAATATGGTCAGAAGCTTTGATCATAATAGCAATCAATATCTTACAGTTCCAAAACACTTCCAACTAAAAGGTTTCAAATGTTCACAATTTTCCATTAAAAAATCAAACTGCAGATAAATTTGAAACTAAGAAAATAAATTAATGCGAAGATGTTCATGTTTATGTTGCCTAATTTGGTATAAATGTAAATTTCATTGTTGTTTTCAGCAATTTACTCATAAAAAAGGTAAATATATTTCTTATATTGGTAATGGCTGTAACAATGCTTAAAAAGTCCCAACCAATACCGACTTTGATTTTTCAAATACCCAAATATGCTACCTCGCAAATCCAGCTATCATAATACCTTTATGTTGTTTACAGGCGTAATCAATTATGATTACAGAAAAGTCACTTGGGTAAAACTCAAAAATATCAAGCTTTATGTTTTTGTAACCCGTTATGTGATGGTAATGGAAGTTGTATAAATGTATACATACTTAATCATTTATGATTTAAGTAAATGTATGAAGTTAAATCGAAAATTACAGAAAGAAACTTGAAAACTATTTACATAATCATTTAAGATTATGTAAGTGTATTACGGAAAACTAACAACCGAATCATTTATAGTCACTAAAAAATTAGGGCAAAAAACTAGAAAACTACACATTTAATCATTTATTATTACTCAAAAACTAGGGACTCAAACATTCCAAGCATAAACATTCCACTTTCTAGTTACATACATGTAAGGGAAAACCTCGAAAATTAGGGAAAAATTAGCAAGGAAGAAGAAGATGAATCTATTTTGCATGATTGAACAAGTATGGGGATAAAATCGACCAAATCCTCATGATGTACCGGATGAAAATTAAAATTTGTAGATGAATTAAAGTTATTATCCTTGATGTTCTTCATTATCAATTTCCCACTTCAACTGCTTCACCTGCAACCTGAATCCATGATTTTATATAACCCAGTAAACTATGTTTCTAAAACAAGATAAATGTCTTCCAGCTATACCGTCGAGATGCTAATTCCACTCCCTTCTGGTTGTGAGCGACACTTATGATGATGGTGTCAAGATATACAATATATGGAATTACTAGGATCCAAATTAATCAGAGATACTGATTCTCAATTTCTGGCGGTGTGTCGATAAAGATGAAGATCTCACATGATATATGTTATACGAAATTTTTGGGATTCAAATAAATACCAAATATATTCTGCAAATCACCTCTTCCTCATCAATCTCTTCATCGTTCTCCATTTCCACAGAACCAATTTAATCTTCATTCAAACAGAATCGTTTCAACAAAATTGGCATATGAAAATCAAATCTCATGTATACATAATCAAAAACGTACCATTAGCACTATCGATCTTTTTTCGAAACATGAACTAGAAGAAAAAAATATAAAAGAGAATAATAATCACACCTTCAGACCACCGGGTCACAATCGGTGTGCAGTCCTAATACCGCCGTAGCATCACCTATATCGCCGCCAACAGATCTCCAACACCACTACATCACCCTCCTTCTCAATCTCACTCGTGTACTCTCTCATCTGTTTCTCTTTTAAGAATCAACAGAGTTTTGATACAACTCATTTGATTGATCTCTACAATCAGCTGAAAACACATGAAAATGAAGTTTCAGAAATGTATGAAGAATCAAAACAGATTATTGGAGGTCCTTTGGCTCTTGTTTCAAAGGTATCAGAAGTTGATGTTAATGAAAAAAGATGGTTCAGATAATGAAGGATTTTTAATGAACTATGATGATGAACCTGTAGCATTCTACTCAAACAACAGAGTTAAAAAGTTTTTCAAAAAGCCTTTTAATCCAAAAGGAAAGGCTAGTGATGCGAAAAGTGGAGTCACAAAAATTGGAGGAGAGGAGAGGAAGATAATGGAGAAAGCTGAAGAGAAACAAAAAGATGCGAAAGAAGTGAAAAAGCTGAAAGGTGACTCAGGAATTTACTGTCACTACTGCAATGGTGCGAATCACTTCGCAGCCGATTGCATGTTGCGAAAGAAAGAAGAGAAGAAAGAAAAAGTTAAAGATGAAGCATACTATTCTAAAAAGATTGAAGAGTTGCACACTAAGACAAAAGGAGTGTCTCTAGTTGCAAAGGGTGAATCTGCTGATGAAGAGAGTGGAACGTATCAGATCTGGTCATCAGGATCTGATGATGAAGAAATGAGGCATCCCACACGTGGAGCCATGTTCGCAAGTTTTGAAGATTGCGAAGAGGACATTTCAGGGAGATGCTTCGTATCCAAATCCACGGACAAATCACCCATGACCACCAAGGTACATGCAATACTTGAATCTTTTAATATTCCATTATCTGGTTATGATGCTGAAATCATCTCATTTGATGATACTGTGGCTTATTTTGATTTTGTTATTGTGTCTGCTAGTACTGAAGCTCAAAAATTAAATATGCAACTAGGTGAGACACGAAGAGAATTAGAAATAAAAAGGAGCAGAGTAGAAAAACTTGAAATGCAGACCAAAAATGTAGTTGTGATAGGAATAATCTTACAAATGATGTTAGGTTGTTGCTAGCACAAAGGAACATATATTGTAATTCTGCCAAACGATTGTATGCAAAATTAACTGCTTTACATCATTTTTCTGACATTAGCAAAGAACAACATATGAAACTTTTACCTTTTCTTAAGTATGAATGTGAAAAAGTTGATGTTGTTTCTTATGATTGCGAAAGTACAATTGCTCAATTTGACAAAATACCTGATGATAGATATCCATATGGTATTATCAAAATTGATGAATTTCTGAATGCTGATGAGTTGGTTAAAATTGTCAATGAAAGTTTGACAAAGAGTGAACAAGTGAAAATCTTAAAGAAAACAGAAACTTCAACTCTTGCCTCTCAATTCAATTATGCTAATATTGATGACAATTCAGATAATGTGAGTGAAATCAGTGAGATAGAAGAGGAAGAAGAGGTTGATTGTTCTCAATTGTCAATCATTAATATCACATCTAAGATCAAAGGTAAAGAAATTATAGTTGATTCGATAGTAGAGGATGAAATTGATAAACCTTCAACTTCACAACATTGTAAGTTTGATAATGTGGAAGTTGAAAGCTGGAAATCTGATGATAATGATGAAAACAAAGAAGAAGTGAAAGATTCACATGAAATACCTCCACGAGTTGTGGTTGATCAAGTGTTTAAGAATACAAAAGAATTTGACAAAATTTTAAATAACAAAGGCGCACATTATTTGGAAACCAACACTGTGGTGTATCCAAATTTTGTATGCACTGATAAAACCATTTTTCCAAATCAAGTTTTTGTCACTACTGGAAATGCTGAGAAAATTCATCCTGAATTCAACAAAATGATTGAAAAAGATAATCTAAGGTCAACTACTGAAGGTTTTTTCGCAAATCAAAACACAGAAGACAACAATTTAACTCAAAATCCTTATGTGTTTCAAAACCAAAAGTCATTACAAAAATGGGTGGTTAAAGGTGAAAAAGCAAATCAAGATTTTGAAAAAGTTGAAAAACTAAAGGCTGAAGTAAAATTAAATTCTCATGAATTCAAATTAATGGTTGGAAATTATTCAACAGAAAATAATGTTTCAAAAAGAAAAGCAAGAAAAGCAATTTTCTGGCAAGTTGTGTCTAATGACAAACCAAGAGCTGAAAAAGAACAAATTTCAAAAACAACATCATCAAAATTTCAAAGCAAAAATAAACAATCAAATTCAAGTTTTCATAAACTAATAAATTTTGTTGACAAAATTCCATATGTTCGCAAATATGACAACAATCAAAAATTTGAGAATTCGCAAAAATTTGTAAATAATCAAAAGTTTCAAAATGTTGGCAAATTCACGAATACTTCATCAACTTTAAAAAACTCAACTCAAGCAATAGTGAAATTTTCACCAAAACAACCAAAATTTCCAAATCCTGTCTCAAAATCGACCAAAGTTTCATATACAAAAGGAAAATCTGATGTAAGTACGATCAATCGTTGGTCTGAAGGGAAAGGAAGAAAATATCAAAGTGGGATGTTTTCAGAGCAACAAATCAAGAATGCATTTGACAAGTTCGCAAATAACTCTTCCACTACTAGTTCAACATCTCATAATTCGCAAGTTTCGGTTTAAAAATGGAAACCAATTATCAAAAATGCGAATGTTGTGAAGGATGAGATTACAATCAATGGAAATCCAAAACTAATGAACAACTATATTTCAATATCTAGATCTGATGATGTTGATATAATGGATTCTGTCACAAACAAAGTGAAAACATGGTTTTTAAATTCAAAGAATTTGTTTCATTCTACTAATGATGGACCCAACAAGTCTTGGGTTCCTAAAATTTTCCAATAAATGTAGGTGATGTATGATGAGCAATATGATATGAAATGGTATATTGATAGTGGTTGCTCTTGTCATATGACTGGAAGAAAGGAAAACTTGCGAGATTATAGAATCTTGGAAAATGCAGGAGTAGTCAAATTTGGGAATAATCACAAGTGTCAAGTGAAAGGCTATGGGAAAGTCACAAATGGACAATTCACTATGAACAGAGTTGCTTATGTTTAAGGACTTCAACATAATTTGATAAGTGTGTCACAACTTGTTGTAGGTACTGGAAACCAATTTGTATTTAATGAAGAAGGAAGTATCATTTCAAATGCGAAGTCAAATGAAGTACTTCTCAAATCCAAAAGATATGGTGATATGTTTACACTGGACATCAAACCAATTGTGGGAAAACCTGCTGTGTGTTTATTATCAAAAGCATCTAATGATGTCAGCTGTCTTTGGCATAGAAGATTGTCACACTTGAACTTTCGCAATATTAACAAACTTGTCACTGAAGATTTAGTTTGAGGGTTACCTGTACTAAACTTTGACAATGATTCTCTATGTGCAGCTTGTGAACAAGGAAAATGTTAAGTTATTAATAAACTTAAAGATCGATTAGATCTTCTTAACAGGTAATGCGATGGATGTAAAAGCAGTAAATAACACAAGTATGGATCAATATGTGTTGAATGATTAGATCAAACAATCCTCAGCAGAGCTCGACTAAGAACTTCCACTGTAGAGGATTTTAGGGTTACAAGAACGATAACAATAAACTTGCTGAATACTCTGATCGTTCTATTCTATCGTTACTTTCTAGGATGCATGCAAGCTCCTATATATACTAAACCCTACTAAACTCACGGATGGACAGGCCCATATCGGAGATACAAAATGGACTAACTAACGAGCCCAATAGACGCAAATCATTACACAAAATACGACCCAACAATCTCCCCCTTTGCGTCAAATTGGAGTGAGACTACTTCTTCTTCGGGCCAGCAGCAGGAGCCTTTTTTACAGTATCAAACAAACGTGTGATAAGAGCGAGAATAGTCTGTCTGAACCGAATGTACCATTGAATCATATCATCAAAGTACTTGATATCATCCGCTGTGTTCTGCTTGCATCTGTGGATGATCCCCAAAACGTGCTCCAAACATGCAGTGGTATATAGATGTTTGTCAGCCAAGGCGAAAAGACATTTCTGTCCTTTGTTTTTGGTAAACATGACCGAATTCCTCCTCGAGTCAATCTTCCCCATCTGCATTTGGTTGAGATCACTGGCAGAGCCAACAGGAGATATTGTAGGTTTCTTCTTAAATACGCTTGCAATATCCTAATCCATCAATGCAACTTCCATGATGTAGCACACGAGCATCCTCTTGAAATGATCGATGATCGGACCGTATTCAGCTTCGTTGGTGAGGAGGATGTTGTGCAAGATAATCCAATCATGGGGATTAAGGTTGGGAAGATCTGCAAGGGAAATAGTATGTTCTGTTTTGGCAGATCCCCGAAGTACCTTGAACCGGACGTTGATAAAGTTACCTTCACTGTACGGCTTCAAGACCCGAACATTGACAATTTTCTGAGCGCTCCAAGTCTGATATTGGGGTTGAGCAGCCTTCAGATAGAAATCAATTAGGTCCCGATCAACCTGTGGATGAGGATGAGGGAATTCTGCAACGTTGGAAAAGGCATGAAAGATGAAAGCCTTTCGGGTCAATGACATGTCGAACTGTGAGTCGACAGTATTGGAATGATCTAAAGAGATCACAGGTTCCAGCTACAAGATACTCGGTGTGTCAATGGCTTCTTTAATCATCCTCTTAAGAGTCCAGGAAGGAAACAGAGTTTTCCTGCTCTCAAGAAGGTCGTGGGCTTCCTTCTGTTTACGTTCGGCTTCTTCAGCCTCTCTTGCCACACGAGCACTGATGTCAGCCTCATTGCATCGACTTTTACGCTTCAACAAGTCGGCGATTGTTTCTTTGTCTTCTTCTTCTTCTTCCTCTGCAATATTTTTGCCTTTGTCTTTCACACCGGAACTAGAGGCTTGGCCTACTGGATGAGGTTCGGTATTGTGAGTAGCTGTGGAAGTAGGAGGTGGTTGAGACATTGTTTCCTTCTCTCCCCCTTGTTTCGGAATGGACACGAAATCAAGGAGCCCTTCGATTTTGCTGAGTAGGGTGAGGGCGGGAGCGAGCATCTCTGTAAGGTCACGCCTCACAGTGTAGTTAAGAATTGGATCATGTGCTTCTAAGATGTTGGAGATGGCAGAGTGGACATCCAAAACACACGATTTGATGACCTCCCTTTCAGATCGAAGAGATTCAATCTCCTGTTGAGAGTTGGAGAGTTGAATGCTCTTGACTTTCAGAGCAGTAGTCTTCCTTGCGAGAGCATCCATGAGAGTGTTCTTGGCAGCCAAATCTTCTTGAAGCTTGGAGAGACGTTCCTCGAAGGTTGTTCGAAAAGCTGAGTTGTCGTCAGAAATTGTTTGACGAAGAGAAGCGAATGACTTCAACTCAGTTGCGACTGATGTTGCTAGCTGGTGGACAATCGGTTCCGGCGTAGTCTTGGCGGCGTTGGCACTCTCCTGTAAAGACTTCAATAGGGAAGAGGCATTAGTAAATAGTTTATCGAATTTTTCGGTCGCTGCCTGACAAGCTTTGGTGGAGGCATCTATGGCAGTGGTTGCAGAAGCAAGTGAAGCTTGCTGAGCTTTGGAGAAAGCGTCAATAATTTTCTGAACTGCAGCATCAGGTAGGGAGGACTGAGAAGTGGAAGAGGAGGCGATGAGTGAGTCAATTTTATCATGGAGCTCCTAGAGATGCCTTTTGGTGACAGGAGCGTCGTCATTGTCATCACTCTATACTTGAAACGGGCTATAGTAGACCGAGTCAAAAGTCATATTCTCCCCGCCAAGGAATGGTTCTTCTCCCTCTGATGGTGTTGGTGATGCTGGTGGTTCGGTAGTATGGGTAGGTTCGGGTTGTGTTGTTTGTTCGGGTGCTGGGGTGGTTTCGGGTGCTGGGGTGGTTTTGGGTGCTGGGGTAGATTTAGGTGCGTCAGTATGAACCCCCATATCAGATACGTTGGTTCTAACATCTGCAGTGGTTGTTGTGGTTGCTTCGGTGAATATTGGTGTTGGTATTGGGATGGAAGTGGGTGGTATTTGAGTAGTGGAAGTTATGGGGGAAATAGAAATAGGAATGGTTTTAGGTGGAGAGGAAATTGGAGAAGTAGAGACATGAACTTCAGGGGTTGGAGATCGTGGTGGAGTATTACCACGTTGATAGCCTTCAAAATCAGAACTATCACCTTCAGACTCGCTTGAGGAGGAAGCGATAATTAACTTTTGTCGCGGTTGGGTTTTTCTCCTCTTTTGCTGTGGAGACTAAGCAGCTTTGGTGGGTTTCCTCTTCTTTGGAGACGAGCCTTTCGCCCCCTTGGCCACTTGTTTTCCCTTATCAGCCTTCTTGCCTCTTGGAGCAGGCTTGTCGGCGTCATGAATGGATTTCAGCGTTTCCGGAGTAAGATCCCTCGGACCAGAACGTCTGAACTCTTTATACGTCTGAATGATCCTGCTGTTAGCCGGAACATCACCATACATCGTTTCTGGAATAGACCTGTTGAACGGAAATTTTGAAGCATCCGACACAATGATCTTCGTGGTATGGAAGGTACCAATCGAAGACATTGGAGCACCAGCGACAATGGGGACGTGGTACTTGTCCATCACCCATTTTGTGATAATGGTCCAGAATTGAGCATATGAAATCTCTGAATGTCTGGAAGTGGAGGAGAGACTCTGAATGAGTTGTTGCCACAGAACTGACCCATATTCCATGTTGATGCCATTGTAGATACCATACATGATGGAGAAAAATAAACGGCTGGCTCCATCAGACCCGACGCTTCGTTCAGATAAGCCCTTAAATAAAACAGTGAACATCCCATTCCACTGTGGAGGTAGGCACGACTTCTTGAATTTCGTCACCTTAGTAAGCACCTCCGTGTATCCCATGTTGTAGAACATGTTGAACAGATGACCCATGGGGATGGATTCCGGATTAACCCTGGAAGAATCTGCGTCAAACCCTAACAATGAGCAGAACCGCTGCTTTGAAATCGACGCTTTGTGTTCAAAGATATCAAAGAATATTTTGTCGACGACCTTGTCGTAGTGAGCAGTGGCAAAGATCTGTTACAAGAATTCCATCGGAACGGTTTCAGCCCTGGTAAGTGCAGGAGCGATTGGAGAAAACTTCAGACACTCGATGATGGGGAACATAAATGCATCATACGATTGAGGAGTTAAATCGATGATCAAGCTTTGTTGTGGGCGGATGGGCAAAATGTGAGATGTTGCGTGAACTGAGGAAGAATCTGCCATTGTTATGAAGAAAGTGAAGGAGATGATGAACAGTGAAGGTTTAGGGATTTCTTGCTCTCTGGGAATTATAATTGCAGTAAAGAGCTAAACGGTGGAGGATGTTGCCTTTTATACTGTGGTTTAAGGAGAGAGAAAGATCTTCCCAAATCTTCTATTGAAAAACGAAGGGTTTTTCGGAGTTGACTGATGCGTGACAGTTGGGGTTGCCGATGAACACGCATGAGAGAGAATGTCAGGCCCCTAATAACACGCCTTCCCATCAGGCGCCGTTTGGAGATGAAACGGTTCAGATTCGCACGCGTCCCTCTTGCGCCGTTTGAAATCAAATCGATTAGACTCCCGCCTGAGTCATCATGTCGTCATCTTATCCCTTTAGAATAAAACAACATCTTTAAAAAAAAAAAAATTCGCCCACGTGGATCAATATTTACCACATCCTTTAATAAATCACCGATCCGTTTAAAATGCCTTGTAATTAAGAGAACCTGAATTTTGGAAAATCAAAGATTTTCGTGCTTAGGGTGTAAAAGAAAAGAAATAAAGCAACACTGTTGGGAAAATATGTGATGTCAATAAAGACACGAAACAAATGATCTCGGGCATGAATCTCTTCCTTCAAAGTCAGGAGAGACTTTAAAGTGTTTGTGTGGTTTCCCGTTGAATAACGATCAGACACTTGTTAAGAAGTGTTGAAAGGCTATTTTTAATTAGGCTTATGAGGGTGGATATCGCTTCGATTCAAAATTCCTAATCTTGATATAAGACAGAAATCGAACGAAGTACTTGTGAGACCGGTGAAGTCTGTTGAACAAGTAGGTTGGAGATAATTTTAATTTGGCTAGGAAATTTATAAAATCTCAACAAAAATTAAAATTGGATCCCAAGGGAAGAAATGTTATGGGTGTTAACAATTTCATAGGAATCACTCAAAAGAAAGTTGGAGATTTCATGTGGTACCTTCGTCAATTCATTAGTGAGAGCTTGAGCAATTTAATTGGTCATCGTCAATTCATAATGGGTATTGAATTTTGGGTTTCATTTAGCACGTAGTGACACGAAGCTAAGATCATGAACGCAGAAATTGTGCAACCATAAACCTCAGTGGTAATTTCTGAGAGTCTCAAGGGTTACGTTTGTGAAGCGAATGTGATGGAGAAATGCAACATAGATGGTGTAAAGAAATGAAAGTACCTCTGCTATAAAGATTAGGACCAAGCAGAAAACTCATATCTCATGTGAGAAGAGAGTTAGCTAGCTTATGATTAGAATAAATAAGAAAGCCTAATTGGGAAGACAATGTTTGTTTATACGAAGTCAGTAAGGCCTATTATTCAGAATCATGTGAGGCTTTGGACACATACAGCAGCATGCTTCTAGGGACACTTAGCTAAATGAAATTATATACCTACACTAAAAAAATGAATAAATAAAAGGAAAATAAAAAAAAATTGAAAGCCAAGCAAAATATATATATATATATATATATATATATATATATATATATATATATATATATATATATATATATATATATTTGGAGTTTTTGAATTTATGAAAGAGAAAAAAATATTTTTGGAATTTTTTTGATAATAAAAAAATAAGACACACAAAAAAAATTTGGGAACCGAACCCGAGCGTTCGGTCTATTTCGGTTGAGAAAAACATTGGAACCGAACCCGAGCGTTCGGTCTATTTCGGTCGCCAAATAAAATAGATTTGAAAAAGAGAATAACTTTGACAATAAGAGAAACGAATATGGAAAATTTATACATAAGATCTACAACCAAGGAAACTACCGTTGAGTGATGAGCGAAAAGCAGATAATGCAACCGAACCCGAGCGTTCGGTTCATTTCGGTACATTAGCACAAGACCTGAACCCGAACGTTCGGTCTATTTCGCTTCTTGCTTTTGAGCTTTAAGAGGTAATTTTTGGTACTGACTCTGATTCCATCATACCTAGCCCTTGTAGTATTTTGTTAAAAGATGCTTCAGGAAGAGCTTTGGTGAAGATGTCAGCCAGTTGATCAGTGGTTCGAACAAAGTGTATTTCGACGTTCCCATCTTCCACATGATCCTTAATGAAGTGATACCTCAGTGCTATATGCTTAGTCTTCGAGTGTTGCACTGGGTTATGACAGATCCTAATTGCACTTTCAGAGTCGCAATATAGTGGGATCTTTTTCATATTGAGTCTATAGTCCCGGAGTTGGCTTTGGATCCAAATCACTTGAAGTACAGGAGGCAGCTGCGATGTATTCTGCTTCAGCGGTAGACAGAGACACACAGGTCTGTTTCTTTGATTGCCAACTAACCAACTTCCCGTCTAGGAATTGGCAGCCTCCAGTGGTGCTTTTCCTGTCTAGTCCACAACATCCAAGGTCTGCATCTGAATAGGCTTTAACGAAGAAACCTGAGTTGGATGGATACCATAAGCCGAGAGAGGTAGTTCGCTTGAGATACCGGAGTATGTTCTTCACTGCAAGCATGTGAGGTTCACGGGGATTTGCCTGAAATCTAGCACAGTAACAAACATAAAACATTATATCAGGCCTGCTAGCAGTGAGGTACATTAAAGAACCGATCATTTGGCGATATAGCGTAATGTCGACTGCTAGCTTATCCAAGGATAGAGTGAGCTTGGTGCCGAACGCCATTGGAACTTTAACCTTTGAGTCTCCCATCATGCCAAATTTAGCAAGGAGAGTCTTCGTGTAAGCTTCCTGGTTAATAAAGATGCCTTCGGGTCCCTGTCTAATATTCAAACCAAGGAAAAAGTTAATTGGACCCATTGAGCTCATTTCAAATTTAGTCTCCATCAGCTTTCTAAATTCAGCCGTTAAGCTAGGATTCGTTGAGCCAAACATAATATCATCGACATAGATTTGAACAATCATAAGGTGGTTACCTTCCTTCTTACGAAAGAAGGTTGGGTCAACCGAACCTTGTTTGAATTTGGACATCTTTAAAAACTTGGTTAGCGTTTCATACCAGGCCCTCGGTGCTTGTTTCAGTCCATATACCGCTTTGTCCAGAATATAACAGTGATTGGGATATTTTTCATTGACGAATCCAGGAGGTTGCTCCACGTACACCGTTTCTTCGAGCTCTCCATTTAGAAATGCACACTTTACGTCCATTTGGAAGACCTCAAAGTTCTTGTGTGCAGCATAGGCAAGAAATATTCGAACAGATTCCAGCCTAGCCACAGGAGCAAAAGTTTCCTCATAGTCGATTCCTTCCTCCTGGCAGTATCCTTTCACCACTAGACGAGCTTTGTTTCTAACCACATTGCCTTCCTTGTCCAGCTTATTTCTAAAGACCCATTTAAGACCAACAACCGAGGCATCTGGAGGAGTTGGAATGAGGCGCCAAACTTTATTTCTTTCGAATTCATTAAGTTCGTCTTGCATAGCTTGAACCCAATCGGAATGATCAAGAGCAGTGTTAACTGTCTTTGGTTCAACTTTTGAGACGAAGGAGTTAAACATACAAAACTCTACTTTTGAAAATAAGGAAGTTTGCTTTGCCTTTAGTTGAGATCGGGTCAGGACCTTTTCAGAGACATTACCGACAACCTGTGAAACAGGATGATCTCTGGTCCATTTGACAAGAGGAGGGTAATTTGGATCATAGGATGGATCCAATTCAACATTTACCATCTCTTCTAGCTCAGATTGACTATCATCGTCATAAGACATATCAACATTCTCCCCCTCGACAGATAAGCTTTCAGGTATATCTTGGCTTTCCGGAGCTACAGGAGTTTTGGGTGGAGTTGAGCTTTCGAGTACCACAAGACTTTCTGGTACAGATTGGCTTTCGGGTACAGCTGGGCGTTCGGGAGTAGCTGGAGAACAGTTCTCCCCCTCAACATGTGAGCCCGGCTGTGAAGATGAAGGTGGATCCTCCCCCTTAATTGAAGCATCATGCTGTGGAGGGTCGTTGGAACTTGATCCTCCTTCATTCATTTGCTTGGCAGCATTTTTGATGAGTTGCTTCAGATGATCTACTTTGTTGTCTGCTGCACTAGCTTCTGAGAGAGTGGCCTTCTCTGGTTCATCGAATAACTCAACAAACTTCTCAAACAGATTTGCAATCGAGGCTGTGACTTGGCCTGTTTGAGAAAAAATTTCTCCTACTGTGTCTTCACTGGCCTTCAGCTTTTTGACATAGTTGTCATCGAAAGTCACATAATAAGTTTCTTCAATTTTCCTCGAATGTTTGTTCAAAACCCTGTATGCTTTCGAAGTGAGAGAGTATCCCAGAAATATCCCTTCATCGGCTTTTACATCAAACTTGTTACGATGTTCTTTAGAATTGAAGATGAAACATCGTGAGCCGAATACGTGGAAGAATTTGACATTTGGCTTCCTGTTGTTGATGATCTCATAAGGAGTGAGATTAAAGCGTTTATTGAGATAGGACCTGTTCTGCGTAAAACATGCTGCAGCAATAGCATCAGCCCAAAAGTATAAAGGTAAAGAAGCAAAACTTAGCATGGTTCGGGCCGCCTCACACAAAGATCGGTTTCGTCTTTCGACAATTCCGTTTTGTTGAGGGGTGTAGGGAGCTGAGAAGTTGTGACTGGTTTCTTTTTCTGCCAAGAAGTCTTCGAATTCTTTATTTTTGAACTCCAGCCCATTGTCGCTCCTGATGTTGCGAACGACTTTCCTCAGCTACACTTCAACCTGCTTGATAAACGTCTTTAGCTTGAGAGTTGCTTCAGATTTGTGCTTCAGAAAGAACACCCATGTAAAACGTGAAAAGTCATCAACAATAACAAGAATATACTTGCTACCACCGATGCTTTTGATAGATGATGGACCACACAAGTCAATGTGAATTAACTCTAATGGTTCAACAACTTTAGTGTTTACAATCGATGGGTGGCTATGACGACTCTGCTTCCCCATTTCACACGCAGCACATAAATGTTCTCGATTGAATTTGAGCAATGGAAGACCTCGAACATGACCACCTGTGACAAGTTTGTTGATATCCTTGAAGTTGAGATGAGAGAGCCTGCGGTGCCACAGCCAGCTTTCGTCAGATTGTGCTTTGGATAGCAGGCAGATAGCTGGGTTTCCTTTGATAGGTTTGAGATTCAGGGGAAATATTTCGCATTTGCGCTCCGATTTGAGAATTACTCTTTTTGTTTTCTTTTCAATTATCTCTGAACCCTCATCGTCGAAAGAAACCTTGAGACCGGTTCCTCCAACAAGCTGAGATACACTAATGAGGTTGTGCTGTAGTCCTTCAACGTATGCAACCTTTCTGATTGTGAAATCTCCATTTGTTATCATTCCATAGCCTTTTATCGTGCCGAATGAGTTTTTCCCGAACTTAACATTTCCACCGTTTGAAAGAGACCGAAATTCCCTCAGCTATTCCTTCCTTCCTGTCATGTGACGTGAGTAGCCACTGTCAATATACCATTCTTCGTCAAACTGCTCGTCACTGATAACCTACAAAAATTAAGTAGATTTAGGAGCCCAAAGTTTCTTGGGTCCACGTTAGCCTTTCACAGGAACAGGAATAGTAAGAGAGATGTCAACAAGATATGTTCTTTTTATTAAAGTTGTTTCATCTTTCTTTTTAATGGTGAAAACCTTAATTTTATTGGGATTTGTTACAGACGGTTTGGATTCAGGTTTAGGCACTGGGACATTGGAACGCTTTTGATCGGTCTTGACTGAGGAAACCTTCGATTTTCCTTTCAAATCTGTTGAAGATTTTGGATTTTGAGTGTGAACAGAATTGGATTTAGAATGAGGTTGAGAGGAATTAGAATGAGAGAAGTTAGACTGAGAAGTTTGCTTGACTTGAGGTTCTAGGTATCCCTTTTGTTTTTGATTATTAGTGGGACCGAACCTTGAACCTTGATTGCTTTTACTCTCGGAACCAAACTTTTGCTTTCGGTAGCTGGTGTTCTCTGAACCGAACCTTTCCTTTTCGGTTATTGTGATCCTCAGAACCGAACCTTTCCTTTCGGTTGTTATTACTTTCTTGCTTCCTAACAACATTTTTCTCTCACGTTGGATTTCTGTCATGATAAGAGAAATGGGCGTTTTGAGATCGCCAAAAATGTTTTCGTTCAGAGAGATTTTTCTTGTATCTCTGATTCCTTTGCTGCTTCTGATTCTTTACTTGCTTCGGCTGTCGATGGATGTTGGCTTTTTGCTTTTGCTTCTTGTCTGCCGGTTCACTCTAAACTGATGATGTTTCGCTTGAAGGAGTGACTTTTTCTACAGGAACTCCTTTCTCTTCAGGAACGTCTTTTGTACCACTAGTACTTGGCACGTCGAAGTTATCAGGCTTGTTCAAAGGCTCTGACACATATCTGCCTTTGGTTTTCCAGGATGTCCGTTCCGACAGACCAACGGTTTCATCAGCATTGTTGATGGGGGCAGACCCGAAGAACTCATCACAGCCATCAGCATTATCTTCATTTACAATGGCTGTGAGTTCGGCTGTCTGATGTTCGGTTACTCCTGTGACCTTATATACCTGATTTGGAGTCGTCCTTACCTTTTGGTATACAACAGCTTTTTCTTCAAGGATCGGGGACTTTTGGTGGGACAAACGAGCAAACTCCACAGAATTTTCTGAAATAAGATTTTTGTGTTTTTCGGGTTCGCTCTTGACAAACTCAGAACAGTCAATTTCATCCTCTACAGAAATTTCACTCATATCATCATCCTCAATAAGCTCAGATGCATTTTCAACATAAATTTTATTTTCTGAGCTCAAGTTGGCATTCAATGAGTCAAACTTTTGTATGGTTTCGGTCCTTAGTTTCAGTTTTTCATTTTCATCCAAAAGATTTTTCAGCATGTCCTTATGGTCCTTGGACTTTATGAAAGATTCGATTTTTTCTAGACCATACATATACGTCGGATTTACATCCTCAGACGAAACTACACTTTCGCAATTATATGCTTCTGCGTCAATTTCATCTTCCTTAAACTCAAGAAAGGGCAAAATCATGCGATGAATTTTCTGTCCTATTTCACAGTTAAGATGAAGTTGAGTGATGTTAGAATAAAGACGCTTAGCAATCAAACAAAACACATTTCTTTGTTTCAAAAGTTTTAAATTGTCTCTTTGTAAGTAAATGTTTTCGTCTTTGGATTTGATCAACTCCGACTCCTTCAGCTCTATCCACATCCTCCGTTCCTCACTCTTTGAAGACACCCTGCTTAATTTGTTAGTTAGGTTAGAATTGGTGACCCGTGTTTGAGTTAAACTGTTGTCTAGATGAGAGATTCTTGAATTTACATTTTTTTAGTTCTTTTTCATATGAATTTTGTGGGACTTTGAATGAAACAAAAATGGATTGTACCTTCTTGATTAATTCATCAAGCTCATTAAACTGCATGCTGAGAGGTTTTGCTGTGAAGCAGAAGTCCTCTCGCTCCTTCATGTCTTCATTCCCACCGTCTGTGTTGTATCCCCTCATTTGAGATACATCTGTCACCATCAAACACCTTCCACCGCTTCCTTCACCTTTCGCAACATAAGCCTTTCCATGAGATGGCTTTCTGACTTCATCATCCTTAGAGTCGGTTGACCAGACCTCCACGCCACCGAACTCATCATCCGCTACCGAACCCTGCACAATTAAAGCATTCATAGAAGGGTTAGCAGCAGTTTTCTTTCTCTTGATCTCTTCTAGCTTTTTCATCAACACAGCTTCTTCATCCTTTTCTGCCATTTTCTTTAGGACACAGTCTTTGGCATAGTGGTTCTTTCCTCCACAGTAATAGCAGTTCACCCCAGAATCCCCTTCAGCTTTCGGCTCTTTCTTTTCTTTTTCTGCCTTCGGTTCCTCCCTCACTTTTTCAGAACTATAGCTTCCTTGCCAATTTCGGTTCTTATTGGTAGGAAACCTTTTCTTAATAAACCTCTTTGGATTTGACACCATCATTGCATAGTATTCAGAGGTAAGGTCATAGTTTTCTAAGTTAAGGTCTTCATCTTCCATCACACTTTTGCTTTTTGAAAGAAGGGCCAAGGAACCCAAGCTTGAAACCACATTCTTCTCCTGCAAGACAATCTTTTCTTGGGATTTCAAAATTCCTACCAGCTTAGCCAATGAATAAGATTTGAATTGCTCATGAGCTTTAACAGTGGATACAACCGCTCTCCACTCAGATCTAAGACCATTCAAAAATGTAACTTTTTGTTCAATCAACTTCCTTTCAATATCGTGTTTAATCATCTTACTGAGAAGATGATTGAAGCGATCGAATGTCTGAGTAACAGTTTCCTCGGGATTCTGCTTAAATTCGCCAAACTCAGACAAGAGTAAGGTCTGAATGGAATGTTCCAGATCTTCGTCTGTGGAATATAACTCTCGTAGCTTATCCCATATTTCTTTGGCAGTGCTGCATGAACTCACTAGCCTGAAAGTATCCGATTGAAGAGCGAATCTGATAAGTCTCAATGCTTTAATATTGCACTGAAACTTATCCTTTTCATCTTGAGCAATATCTTTTACGTCCTTCAATAGATCATTATACTCTTTCTGTGTTTTAATGATTCTAGATGTTGCTGAATGAGTGAATGGTCCAGACACGATTGCTTCACAGATTAGGTATCCATTGTCTTCAGATCCAATAACATAATCTTCAAAGTGATGTGCCCAGACTTCGTAATCCTGGGTGTAAAGGATGGGAATCTTCGTCGTTGATCCAATGCTATTTGAGATGTTTATGGGATTTGATTGTGACTCGTCCATGCTTGATCGTAACCTGTTTGAAAGATCAAACTTGTAATATATATAAGATTAGGGCAAAACAAATAAATGCTGAGATACGTCAATTAAGGGATGACGGCTCAATAAATATTAGTTAATGCGGAATAACCCTAATCGCAACCTTTTTCACAGAAAAGATGTGTATGAATTACACAGCCTCCCGCTCTGATACCAATTGTTAAGTTATTAATAAACTTAAAGATCGATTAGATCTTCTTAACAGGTAATGCGATGGATGTAAAAGCAGTAAATAACACAAGTATGGATCAATATGTGTCGAATGATTAGATCAAACAATCCTCAGCAGAGCTCGACTAAGAACTTCCGCTATAGAGGATTTTAGGGTTACAAGAACGATAACAATAAACTTGCTGAATACTCTGATCGTTCTATTCTATCGTTACTTTCTAGGATGCATGCAAGCTCCTATATATACTAAACCCTACTAAACTCACTGATGGATAGGCCCATACCGGAGATACAAAATGGACTAACTAACGAGCCCAATAGACGCAACTCATTACACAAAACACGAGCCAACAGAAAACAACATAGAAAAGGTCATCCGATTGTGATCGATTCAAAAATTGTAGAACCATTGGAACTTCTTCACATTGACTTATGTGGACGGTCGACTGTTGCTACAATCAATAAAAAGCGGTACATTTTATTTATTGTAGATGATTTTTATCGATTCACATGGGTATTTTTTCTCAGGTTAAAATCTGAAGTTGCTCAGACGATGATTGATTTTATCAAAAATATTGAGCTTAGTCTGAAAAAGAATGTTCGCAAAATTAAAAGTGATAATGGTTCTGTGTTTAAGAATTAAACTCTTGATTCTTTTCTCACAAGCAAAGGCATTTCGCATAATTTCTCATCACCATATACTCCGCAACAAAATGGTGTTGTTGAAAGAAGAAATCGATCTCTATGCGAAGTAGTCAGAACCATGTTAACATATGCGAATCTGCCTCAATATCTTTGGGCTGAAGCAGTTTCCACTGCATGTTTTACTCAGAATCGATCATTCATTCATTGAAGATTCAATGTTACTCCATATGAAATAATCAATAATAGGAAACCTAATGTCGAATTCTTTCATGTTTTTGGTTGTAAGTGTTTTATAATGAATCTCAAAGATACTTTGTCCAAGTTCCAAGCTAAAGCTGATGAAGGCATATTCTTAGGATATTCGCAGAATTCAGTTGCATACAGAGTGCTTAACAAAAGAACTAGAAAAGTTGAAGAAACTTTCAATTTAACATTTGATGATTATTATCTTAAACAAACGGATAGTAAATTTGAAAATACATCAATACTTGTTGATTCAAATACTCAAATTGATAATTCTGAAATAAATGATTTTGATTATGACTTAATTTTCGGAATACCTGACAGGGCAATTGAAGCGGAAAATAATGCTCCTCACAATCAAACATCAGAATCCTCAAAACATACTGATGATTCAACAATTACTATAAGGTCAATATCTTGCGAAAGGGTGCCTAATGTTCGTATGGAGGGGGAACATACGATCAACAATGAAGATTGTCAGTCAACTTTCGAGGGGGAGAATGAAAATATGAATCATGAAGTTGAGGGGGAGCATTCGCAAAATCAACAGGAACATCATTTTGAGGGGGAGGATCAAGATGAACATCATGTTGAGGGGGAGCATGATGAAACAGAGACAATTAATCTTGATGAAAATGATGAGTTTCATGAACTAAATGAAAATTTTTCTGTTGCAGGATCTGAAAATGAAGATATGTATGAAGATGCACCATTGGAATTTGATCCTAATTTTCCACCACTTGAGAAATGGACAAGAAATAATCCAAAAGAACAGGTAATTGGAAATCCACAAGATAGTGTGTTGACAAGAGCTCAAATTCGTGCGAAAAATGAGGTACTGAATGCGAACCAAGAACTATGTATGTTTAATGTCTTTATTTCGAAAATAGAGCCAAAGACAGTAAAGGATGCTATGGAACACTCAGATTGGGTTATTGCTATGCAATCTGAACTGGCTGAATTTGAACGAAACAAGGTTTGGAGATTAATTTCTAAACCTTCTGATGTTTCAATTGTCGGATTAAAATGAATTTTTAAAAATAAAACTGACAAAGATGGCAATATTATTCGCAATAAAGCTAGACTAGTGGTTAAAGGTTATTCGCAACAAGAAGGAATAGACTATGAAGAAACATTTGTACCTGTTGCAAGACTTGAAGCAGTTCGTATATTTTTAGCTTATGCAGCTCACAAAGACTTTGATATTTATCAAATGGATGTCAAGTGTGCATTCTTAAATGGAGAACTAGAAGAAGCAGTGTATGTTGAACAACCACCAGGGTTTATAAATGATGAACATCTTGATCATGTTTACATCCTAGATAAGGCTGTATATGGATTAAAACAAGCACCAAGAGCCTGGTACGCAACACTTACAAATTTCTTGAAACAATCTAAATTTAAACAAGGATCAGTAGACCCCACATTATTTCGCAAGAAAGTTGGGAATCATCTAATGCTTGTTCAAATTTATGTTGATGATATTATTTTTGGCTCAACTGACCCATCATTGTCAATTGAATTTGAAAATCTAATGAAAAGTCAGTTTGAAATGAGCATGATGGGAAAAATTAATAATTTTCTTGGATTGAATATAAGACAGAACAGGGATGGAATCTTAATCAATCAAGAAAAATATACGAAGAACTTGCTTGAAAAGTTTGGAATGACAAATAGCACACAATTAAGAGTACCAATGGCAGTAGGAACAAGACTAACTCCTTCGTTAGATGCTCCTGCTGTTGATTTAACACTTTATCGAAGCATGATAGGTTCTTTATTGTACTTAACTGCAAGTAGACCTGATATTATGTTTTCGGTTTGCAATTGTGCTAGATATCAAGCTAATCCCAGAGAACCTCATTTGACTGCAGTGAAAAATATTTTTCGCTATCTTAAGGGAACAGTTTCTTTAGGACTTTGGTATCCTTCGAAAAAGGGATATTTCATTCAAGCCTTTTCAGATTCTGATCTAGGAGGATGTACTTTGGATAGGAAAAGTACAAGTGGTGGATGTCAACTATTGGATGGGAAGTTGGTAAGCTGGAAATTGAAGAAACAAACTTGTGTAGCTATATCAACTGTTGAGGCTGAATACATTGCTACTGATGCTTGCACTTCGCAAATTATTTGGATTCAGAGTCAACTTCTTGACTATGCAATAAACATGAAAAAGATTCCCTTGTATTGTGATTCACAAAGTGCAATTCGCATTTTTCATAATCCAGTACAACATTCAAAGACAAAACACATTGCTCTTCGATATCATTTTATCAAAGATCATGTGGAAGATGAGAATATTGAAATTCATTTTGTTAAAACAACTGAACAACTTGCTGATATTTTTACAAAACCTCTTGATGAAAAATCATTTGTTAGAATTTTAGCAGGTTTGGGGATGATTGATGCGAATTCAATTACAAAAACTCAAGCATGAAAGTGTCGTTCAGCAGTTATGAGTCAAAATTGTTCAGATGTTACTGTTCATCCAGAGGCTTCGCATGGCTTCGCATCCACATCTTTTCGCATTTGCGATCATAACAACTAAGGTTAGGTTTGCGATTCATTTTGTAGTTTTTAATTTTGAAAAATCAAAAATTCAAAATGATTTTATGTTTATTCATGTTTGTTTTGAAAAATTAAAAATCCAAAAAGATTTTATTTCGTTATGTTATTTTTTTTATTTTTGAAAAATTCAAAAATCACAAAAATAGTTTTGTTTTCTTTGTTCTTTAAACATTGTGTGCTGTGAGTTTAGTACAGGGCTTAATGCGAAGAGGTCATGCATATATATGTTTCTATGGGAAGATATCAATTTTATTTTAAAACTAGTTAGGATGTCCCTAGAAGCATGCTGTTGTATGTAGACCAAAAGCCTCAACACGACTCGATGTGTGAAAACTGAAAGCCTTAATGAATCTTTCATACGGAGGGTTTTCCCAATCAGGCTTAAATTCACATCAGTCAACTGAGCTACCTTACTCTTTTCATTGAAGTTAAGAGTTTTCTGTTTTGTCCATTATAACAGAGGTACACTTCGATTCTTAATCAATCTTTTTATACCAAACAATTCTTTCAATATAAATTTTCGAAGAGATTTTTCCTTGAGGTCTTTGATCAATCCAATCAAAACGTAGACAAATCACAAGTCTGTGTTTATGATCTAACATCATGAGACCGTGATGGAAGTGAAACCCAAATATCATAAACCTTAAGGAATTGACGGGGAACATCGTTCCAGATTTTAACAAAACTTTTGTTTCAGTACCAAAATTTCGAAACTCCAAATCATATTCAATTCGCATGTGTGGTCTTGATCAAATATTCGCAACCCACGATGTTTGTTACCCAACAAGATCCAGAACAAATTTTTTTATGAATATGATTTCTGTGTGAGTTTTATTCGCAAATCCTAGTCATGATAAATACTTTCAAAAGCCAACTTGTCACTAACTACACTGGTCAAACAAGTAACTTCATTTACAATTTCTCACCTTATGTTAAGGCTGATATGTAATGAAATTTGAAACCAATCCAAAATATCTTTTAAAAGAAGCCCTTCAATACTTATCTAAAAGTATTCGATTGTAATTCACGGGAAACTACACAAGCTGTTGATCATCTCTCTTGATGATTAATGAAGCAACCTTTGCATGGGGTTTAACTGCCTTCATGTCAAATTGAATTTTTGACATCACAGAATTTCAATTTTTTTTTGTTTCTCATCTTATTATGTTGACAAATGCACACACGAAATCCTTGAGGTTCTGAGTAAAACCAACTCAGGCTGATGATTTCGCAAATCTGGCATATGACTTCACTTTACATCCCTAAAGTGAAAGAGCCTTGCCTCCATGAGAAAGGTTTTAATGGTTCAAATTCTATAACGGGAAAATTGACAGATTGTGTACTCAAGATGGTTGGTATTCTATCCGGTTTTCAAGGAGACGGGACAGTTAATTTTTGAAGCATGGTTATCTTTTGCAGTCATGATCCGATTTTCAAGGTGCCACATCGGATAGCATTAAATGTATCCCGCTTTAATTTCAAATCAAATTGGGGAAACAATAAAAGGGGGATCAAGATCATTGTATATGGTTACGCAAACAGAACTCTCACAAACCTAAAAAGATTCAAACTTGTTCAACTTCATCTCTTTCAAACCCTAACAATGGCTATCACTCAATCAAACACTGATGAAGTTCTTTCTCAATCCCTGATGAAAATCCAAAGCACCAATTATCAAGTTGATCCGAATGTCTCTTCTTATCCTGAAGGATTGAAGATGCTCATCGTTGCCCTGAAACGATCACCCTTGTCCACCGCCATGTTTAGTTCCTTCTCTGTTCCGATGACATGGTTATCTTTGGCAGCTTCAACGGCATCATACAACCATACTACTGATGTGATAACCTTCAACTTGATGAACAACAAACGGGTTAAACTTTCCAAGAAGATGTTTGTTGAATTCTTGCAAATTCCAAACAACCCTCCATTTTTCAAACCCGTTAATTCTCAAGTCGTCCACATGTTCAATGAAATGGGCCATCAACCCACTCTGGAGAAGATCAGTGACTTCAGAAAGTCAGGGTTACCGTGTATATGGAATTTTCTGTTTGACATTTTTCTCAGATGCTTAACAGGACGCACAGTTGGTCTTGATAGGGGGCGTGTGGAGGTTTATGCCATGGTAATGGGATTGTATTATGACATCAGTGTAGACTATGCAACTCAGTTATGGAAGGAATTTGTTAAGAGTCTGGAAAACACAAATTCGGAAAAAGGAATATCTTGTGCAAGGTATTGGAGCTTGATTCTTGAAAAGGTATATGAAAAGGAGGGAATTTCAGTACCAGAGGATGTGGAGGTTGCAGAATTCTCTCTATATCAATTTCCAAAGGTAGTTGAAGAAGATGAGGAAATATTTACCCATGTTGCTTGCATTCCAGATGTGATGCTTAACAAGGTTTCTCCAACTCACAAGGTGTTGGTGCGCTACATGAAGACTTTCGATCCAAATATGGAGACTGGTATTTTGTTAAGTGTTGCAACCAAACCCTCAAAGAAGAAGAAGGCTATCAAGAATGATGCAACTGCTCAATCTTTGAAACAGGGTCAAGATAAGGAGATTCAGATAGTGGAAACCTCACCAAAATCAAAAAAGGATATAATACCCTCAAAATCGGGGGTATTGAAAAAGATTCGCAAGACTGAGGTGAGCAGTAAAGCGGTTACCGTTCGCAATATTACAACTCCTGTCTCTCCAGGATCTAAGAGACAACGTGCTCAAGATGTTGCGAAACAAATGCAACAAACATTGTTGAAAAAGCGAAAGCTTATTATTCGCAATGAGTCCTCAGATGAAGAAGTGGTTCCTAACACCCCACTAATCTCTACACCGGTAACTGTTTCTGATCCACATGTATCAAATTTTCAAGTTTCACAAGTTTCCTCACAACCACTCGAAATAGTCACTACCAAATCAGTTTCTGAGTAGGTACCTATTTCAGATACGGTTGTCAACGTATCTGATACGGGGGCACCTATCACGAGTGTTGAAACCACTTTACCAATCACCTTACCCATTTCTTTACCACTTGTATCATTTCCATCTACAACACTATCCACAACCTCATCCATTTTTGATCATCCACATCAAAACCCATTTACAACCCTTTTTCCCTCATAATCACCAGAAACTCCTCAACCTTCGCAACCTTTATCTGATAATGAAACTGACGGAGGAGCCTTTGGAGGAGTACTTGAAGACATTCACTTTGATTCAGAGGAGGAGGAAATACCTGATCATATGCTTATGACAGTAAAGCAATTTAAAATCTTGAATCATAAGTTGAATGCCATTATTCAGTCGCAAGCTGATTCTGGCAGGATGTCTTCCATCTCAGCAATGGAGGTTGATATTATGTTGAGAAGCGAATAATGGAAAAGGTTGATCAGTCTGACAAAAATAATGAGCTTCTCATTCGAGCTCAAGGCAGTATTTTTTCTACAGTGGTCCAGGACTTAAAAACTATTGCAAAAGAACGTCATGTTCTGTTTGTACAGGATGTGAAGAAAGTTCGGGAGGATGTTAACTTTAAGCTTGAAGAATTGAAAACCGAACTTGCGAAGGAGCTCAGGGATATTACTTCTCAAAATACCAAAGTTCAAAAGAAGGTTGATATGGTTGCTACAGAAGTACACAAGGTTGTTGCTGCCCCTATCCTTGAAGCTAACCACAAAGAAACCTAGGAGAAGTTTGATCAGTTGATCAAGTTGGTGACTGAGCTGAAAACTGTGGTTTCGCAATCTTCATCTCAACAAATTCTCACTCATGAGTTCTTGTCTCTAAAGGTTAATACTTTGGAACAAGCAATTCAGAAAGCTCTTGCACCAATCGCAAATTTTACCTCTTTACTACCGAAGAGTGCCCCACCTGCTTTCACAGGGGTGCAAGGGGGAGAGAAAAATCTAAGTAAAGAGGAGGATGCGAAGACAGTGGGAAAACTTATATCTACCCAGCTTAAATCTACTCTTCCAATACTTACAATGCCAATTTCCTCAACTACAATAACCACAAGACCGATTGCCAATGGAATTTCGATTGGGGCAAAAGAAGGAAGTTCGAGTTCAAAACCTCAAACAGATGTTGTGGGAAAAGGAAAAGGAATATTGTACGAAAAATCGAAGGAGGAGAAGAAAGTTGAGGCTGAGGCAGAGTTAGAAAGGATGAGGCAAGTGCAAAGCATTATGAGGCAAAGAGCAAGTGATCCTCCCACGATGAACAAAGGAGATCCTGCGAAGCTGTACTCTTATGAAACCATAGAGTCAAAAGTTGTGGGGAGGGAAATGTATGAATTCGAGAAGAAGCCAAAAAGAAGTTATGATATTGCAAATTCAGATAATTGTCAGCTAGATTTTCCAATCAACGAAATGCTCTTCATTACTGCTCAATACAAGATTAGCGAGAAGTTTGATAATCCAGATGATTACATACACATGAAAATCAGATTTCATGCTTTATTGGGGAAGAATCCGGATGAAGTATGGTCTTTAATGAAGATCAAAAAGGTGTTAACAATCAAGAAAGATACGATTTGAAGACATGCTTCAAAATTTCCGTTACTTTGTTATTCGAGCTGATAACAAGCAGTATGACTTCACTACAGCTGACTTTCCTTTGATGAACTGCAATGATTTGATTCAAGTGGCTCTCATTTTGAAGCATATGGAAGAGAATAAGCTCAAAGGATCTGAGACTGAAGTGTTCAAGATAGGCTTCGCACATGTCAAGACATATATCGACAATTACTTTGATTGCTTAGCTCTAACTGATGAAGAATTGGCGACTACGTTGTGAAGAGAAGTGAACGTTCCTTGGGAAGAAACCTTATCCCAGTCAGCTTTATCAAAATATGTTGTTGGGGAAATATGAATGAAACCTTTCGGCATGGTGTTTTCAAGAAGAGATACGAAGGGGAAGCCCAAGAAATTTTTGTTTAAAGTCTCTGAGGTGGAAAGATATACTTCTTCGCAATATACGCACTTTATTGTTCGTATGAACAATTGCAAGAAGAATAATGAAGGAGACAAGAAGGATCTCAAGAAGGTGATTTCTTGGTATGGAGAAGTGCGAAAGACAATTCACTCTGCTGTTCAAAGGCTTATGGATTGAATAGCATCGACTGTTTACAAAGGGGGAGATTATAGAAGCAAAATTGTAAAATTCGAATAGTGTATTTGTTTAGTTTTGCATCTTTATGTTATGTTACTAAGTCAATTTTGTGCGAAGTGTATTGTTTAGACTGAGTATATTTTTTGTACACTCAGGTTCCCTATAAATAGGGACTGAGGATAGAAGTAGAGGAGAAATTTCTCAAACGCAAATATCCTTTCTGCTTATTCTTTAATCAGTCTTCATCAATATAAGATCTGATTAATATTTACTCTTAGTGTTCTTACTTTCAATCACTCAAATCATATTTGCTTTCGTAAATCTCGATAACAATTCTCTTCAATAAGCTTAGGTTTTTATGTTCAAACTAATTGTTTGTGTGAATGTATAAATGATTGTGGGCCAATCATTTTATTTATTTTAAGAAAGTGATTAATACATATTATTAAATTAAAGATAATTAAAATATGTCATCTAATTTTATTTTAAGGGTGTTTTAGTCAATTAACATAAATTTAAAAAAGGAAAATTTCAGATTTTAAGGAATAATTAATTCTCTAAACTTTAAAAGTCTGATTTTTTGGATAATAAATATATTAATTTGCACAGGTATATGAGAAATCTCTAATAAAGTCCTAAAATTTTGGCCCGGTTTATGTTTTAGTCCTAAGCTAATTTTTGTTTACGAAAAAGTCCTAAAAACCGGTAAAATTTTGCATTTTGACCCCTTTTGACTTGTTGGAACCGGTAAGAAATTAATTTGGGAGTATTTTATAAATTGACCCAAAATATTGGGCTTTTTCTGCAAAAACAAAAAATATTAGGGCTTTTCTGCAAACAAAAACCTTATTATTATTATTATTATTATTATTATTATTATTATTATTATTATTCTTATTATTATTATTATTATTATTATTAAAAATATAAATAAGTATACTATTTTTTAAATTTGTTATTATTAATATTGTTAATAATACATATAAATACATTTAAATTAAAAATATATTAAAGACATTTTATAAATGTGAAGGTTGAGCGGACGGTAATGCTTTAAGCATTGAAATCATAAATGTCTAATTGTATATTCTAACTTTGTATATAGTCATTTCACATTTGCTATTATTGTTTTTAATTCAGAATATTAACATTTAACAATTTAAAAGAAGCTACTGATTTTTCAAATTGTTTACAAATAGTGAGCGTGTGATATTCGTGTATGTCTTGTGTGTAAGTATTTTAATTACCAACATGTGTGTTGCTGTTTTCATTACGTCCCAAATACCGGTAATCGTATTCAATTTAACCCTTTGACCCGGTCAACAGGTCATCCAACTTTCAAAAATTACATTTTTGGCCCAGATTTCAAAATTTATGAAAAATTTGCTCCAAAATTTACACTTTTGGCCCAGATTTTAAATTTTGTTACAAATTTGGTCCAAACTTTACCCTTTTTGCCTAAATTTTAGAATTTTATTATGAATACTTCCTAACTTTAGTTTTTTTTACCACTTTATTTCTAAAAGAATTGTTTCTAATATGTTTTTTCTTTATAAAATCATATTTATACAAAAAAACGTATTTTCACATAAAAATCTTATATTTTCTATATAAAAAGTTTTTTTTTAAAGTTTTTTGTATATGAAATATCTAGTTATTAAAATAGGTATTTATTAAGTATATACATATATAAAAATCCGTTTTTATAAAAAATATATATACAAAAATGTACTTTACAAAAAAAATGTATAGAAACACCTATTTTATCTATATTTTTTATAAAATCGTGTTTGTTTACATTTTTTTTTATATAAACATGTTTGAATAATTTTTTATAAAGTACATGCTTGTATACATTTTATAAAATGTATACAAACACGATTTTATAAAATATACAAACACATATTATATAAAAAATTATTTAAACACGTCTTTATAAAATGTATACAAACACGATTTTATAAAATGTAGACAAACATGTATTATATATAAAATTATTCATACGCATTTTTATAAAAAAAAAAATAAACAAACACGATTTTATAAAAAAAATATAGATACACACCTAATTGTGTGCATATATATATATATATATATATATATATATATATATATATATATGTGTGTGTGTGTGTGTGTGTGTGTATATATATATATATGTATATGTATATATATATATATATATATATATATATATATATATATATATGTATGTATGTATATAAAGGTGATTGGTGTTTCTATACTTTTTTTTGAAAAATACGTTTTTGTATACATTTTTTTAATAAAAATGGATTTGTATATATTTATATACTTGATTAATACATATTTTTATAATTATAAATTTCATATACAAAAAACATAAAAACAAAGTTTTTATATAGAAAATATAAGATTTTTATGCGAAAATACGTTTTTTGTACAAATATGATTTTATAAAGAAAAAACATATTAGAAACAATTTTTTTTGAGAAAACAAGTTGTGAAAAAACAATAGCTATGATTAATTCATAATAATATTCTAAAATTTGGGCAAGAAGGGTAAAGTTTGGACCAAATTTGTAACAAAATTTAAAATCTGGGCCAAAAGTGTAAATTTTGGACCTAATTTGTAATAAATTTTGAAATTTGGGCCAAAAATGTAATTTTTGAAAGTTGGATGACCTTTTGTCCGGGTCAAAGGGTTAAATTGAATACGATTACCGGTATTTAGGACTTAATTGAATAAAAAAAATATATAGGGAGTAAATCGATTATGAGGCCAATATGTGAGGATTTTATCCCAGTTTTCCCAACCGGGAACCATATATTCTTAAATAGATAAATTTTAGAAAATTTAATGAAAAATTATAACAAAGTTCATAATAATACAACACTAATTATTCGTCAAATAGTTTATATTAATAATTTAATATATAATTTTTCAAAGTATTCAAATCCCATCGCATGCTACTACTTCACTCATTGTATAAGTAGGGATGAATCGCTAGGCGCATTCTAATCAGCCGAATGCGGCTGGGGACTAATTAGAAATTAATAGAGACCTAGTCGGGATTTTTACAATATTTGTTTGTGTGTTTATATATATATATATATATATATATATATATATATATATATATATATATATATATATATATATATATATGTTGAGTCGAGATTTATAAAAAACAAAAAAATCAAAAAAAAAAATATTCATATATGATTACCGTTATTCATATATAATTATCGGTAATCTTATATGAATGAAAAAAAATTTAAGACCACTAGTTTTCGAAAATTCTTAAATGAACCCTGTTATATATATATATATATATATATATATATATATATATATATATATATATATATATATATATATATATATATATATATATAGAGAGAGAGAGAGAGAGAGAGAGAGAGAGAGAGAGTTAGGTTCATATATGAACCTTAACTATTGTGTGATTGTAAGACCAAACATCAACCATTGATCTAGAAAGGGGTATGATCAACATTTTCTTTTTTATTTCCTAAATTAAAATAGTTGTATATATGGAAGCAATTCGAACGTTTCAAATGATAATATATTTTCAGTTGTTTAATTAGGTATCAGATTTGTTTAATTAGGGTTCAGGTCAACATATTGTTTTCATGCATCTTTTATTAATCAAGTTTTGCTGTAGTTCGTTTGAAGTTGTCATACTCAACAATTCTGATTTTGCTACGATAATGAGTATCGTCGATGATGAAATCAACACCGGTATAAGCGATGGATCTGTTCGATTTCTATTTGGTATAAATGTATGATTTTATCTGTTTTTTTTGTTTATATTTTTTACATTATCCATCTTAAACTGATTATTTTTCCACTGATTCGTCCAATCGTCATATGAAATTCTTAAAGAATAATGAGTATTGTCGATGATGAAATCAAACATCAGTATAAGCGATGGATCTGTTCGATTTCTATTTGGTATAAATGTATGATTTTATCTGTTTTTTTGTTTATATTTTTACATTATGTTTCTTAAACTGGTTATTTTTCATTGATTCGTCCATTCGTCATATGAAATTCTTAAAGAATGATATATTTTATCATTCATAAAGAATCTTGTATTCTTAAAGAATTATGAAAACTATTTTCAAAATATATACGTTCTAACCGATTATTCATAATTAACTTAAATAGTTCTGTTAAATTGAACAAAATAAAGGAATTTGTTTGGTAGTACTTTCAGTTTGAACATTATTTTATAATAAACTTACAACTTAATATGTATTTTATATATCAGATTATTAGTCTATTGAAGAGGATGAATGATCTTCTTAATCAGGTGGTTTTGAAGCATTGCATGGGACACAAGAAAGCAATGTATCAAAAGTTGGTTTTGGATATAGTGGAAGCTCATTATATTCCGATTGAAGGTTGTGTGAAACCACATTATGAGAATGTCGATGTTGAGAGAAATGCAGTTGTGGAAAGGAAGAGACTTTGTAGGATTTGCAATAAGTTGACAGATCATGATATGAGGAATTGTCGATATTGGAAGATATATCGTTATTGAATTTCAATTCGTTTGCTAGTCATTTTATTTTCTCATGGTTATGAGAATTTATTTTCATTAAATGTTCGGATATGTCTGATTTCATTAAATAAGATAATTATAATTATATTTATTTTCATTTCGAATAAGATCGATTTCATTGAATTAGTTTTTTATTTTTAATTATTATTATTATTTTTTTTGAAAAGGCAAATCTAACATTTATCCAGCTTGAATTAGTTAATTACAATTATATGTACTTTCATCAAATGTCGGAATACATTTATACCAATAGTACATATTCTTCAAGAATCGAGCAAAACAACAAGTTGTATTAAATTTGGAAGTATGATATGTATTTGCTCAAATGTATCAGACTTTGATTTTAGTTACTTGTATTTTGGAGTCAAGAATTTATTTTATCAATTGAAAATATAAATAATAACGAAATTTATTTACGTTTTTAATGAATATTGTATTATCCAAAAATATGAAGCGTTTAACATGCAGTTGCTCTGATTTTGATTGTTCAGTTACTTTTTTGCCAACTCTTCTTATTCCTCGCCTATAAAACCAAATGGACAATGAAAAGACAAGTAACTTCCTAATGGAGAATGAAATAGTGAATCAGATTGTGCATAATCAAAGCATCAGAATGGAGAATGAAATGCAGAATGAAGAATTTATCACTCACCAACAGCCAGAAGATCAAATTGATTGGTCAGATAATATAGATGACGAAAACTATGTTTCGGATTATGTTGATCATGAAGAAAATGAAGGTAAAAACTGTCTGAATGACGCAAAACTACAAACATTGTTATTGTTGTAATTCACATTCTTGCAAAAATATAGTCAATATTTTTTTTTTGTAACCATTATAATGTTACGTATGAACTGATACAGAAATCAGAAGCAGTAGTTGTTTATTCTTTAGGAATGTGTTTTAGAAAATATATTCAATCACACATTATTCTTTAAGAATGCTACTAATAAAACATTAACTAATATATTACAGTTGCAGAACAATTTGTAGTTGTAAGTGATTATACATCTCCGGGTGGGACAAATTATTATACACCCAAGACCAATGAAGATGTAAAGCCTAAAGTCAACGACATATATGATACATATGATGCAGCTGTAGAAATGTACAAAAATTATGCATTTCAAGCAGGTTTTGATATTAGGCTAGGATTAAACAAGAAGAAGACGGATGGTACTTTCACAAGCAGGTACTTATTATGTAATAGAGAAGGAAAGCCCAACACTGGTAATGTTGACACTATTGATATTCAGTAAAAAAAAATAAAACGAAGAAAAGATATGCATAGGACAGAATGTGAGGCTCATATTGTATTCAAGCTCCTTCCTTAATCATATGTTGATACTTAAGGCTAATATGCATTTGTCACATGCAAAAAGAAAACTAGATTTGTCTCAGCAAACTTACATTTATAACATGTCTAAGAATAATGTTTGGGCAAAAAAAGCTTATAGGTTAATGTGTGGTCTCCAAGGTGGGTGTTCAGTTTGTGGTGGATTGGCGATTGATTACAAGAACTGTGCTAGGAATTTAAATTGTTTTATTGGTGGTAGTGATGCCCAATTGATTGTCAACATAATGGAAGAGAGAGTTAAATATGCACCAAACTTCTCATTCGAGTTTAGAGTCGAGGAAAAAAGATTATTTTCAATGTTTTGGGCTTACGGAACTTCCAAGTATAACTATAAGGAGTTTGAGGATGTCGTTTCATTTGATGTCAACTACCAGACTAACAGGTTATTAGGTTACTAATAATTTTTTAAAATACATTTTCATGATTATAACATATTTTACATTTAGGTATAACATGGTATTTGTTCCATTTACTGGAATTGATAACCATAAGAGGTGTGTCACATTTGGTGCTAGATTGCTTACCCGAGAAGACACGGATTCTTACAAATGGTTACTAAAATGTTTTTTGAAAGCTTTTGGGAGTCCACCTAAGATTATAATGTCTGATCAAGATCCGACAATCAAAAAAGCAGTTGATGAATTGTTACCACTATCCAGTCATCGTTTATGTATGTGGCATATAACAACAAAATTACCAAAAAAGGTATACATACCACTATTATTTTCTACAATTGAATATTCTTTACAAAAAAATTTCTTATTTAATTCACAATTTCTGTTATTCTTTGTATGCTTACATTTTTATGTTGTTTGTATTTTTTTTAGTTAACTTGGGAAATTGCCAAGAATTCAGACTTTAAGAAACGTTTCAACAGCTTGATATGGAATGCAAAAATTAATGAATTAGAGTTTGAAGCCGGATGGGACAGGATGATTACAGAATTTCATCTTGAGGATAACACATGGTTAAGAAAGATGTTTGGTTTGAGGAGACTTTGGATTCCTGCATTTTTCAAGAATGTTCCACTGTCCGGTTTGATGAGAACCACATCACTCTCAAAAAGTCAAAATTGGTCTTTTCAGAACACTACACTATACGGATCATATATTGTCAATTTTATGATGACATTTGACTTGGTCATGGAAAGACAAAGGCACACTCAAAATTCATCGGATTTCACAACTACAACTACATTTCCGAAGAACATTACATATCTTCCTTATGAACCACACGCAACAAAGGTTTACACTAGAAGAATATTTTATCAAGTTCAGGAAGAGATTTTTGAATCTGAAAAATCATGTTTTATCATAAAAGTCGTAACGGATTCTTCTGATGGTGTCGACATGTTTGATGTCTTAGAGAGAAAGAAAAGTGTTAGCACACGGACAAAGGAAGTTGTCCCCGACCAACCCGAGGAGGAAGAATATCATTTTGATAGTCTTGTGAAGGACAAAGATTTTAAGGTATGTTTGTGGTATTAATTGATATTGAAATTAATTAAAATTCAAATCATAGACATATTAATTGATATTGAAATTAATTAAATTTTCATCAATAAAGTGTAGGTTACTCACAACAAGAGTGAATAATCCTTCATGTGTACATGCATGCATTTTGAACATGTTGGAGTTCTATGCAGGCACATATTTTCTGTTATGAGGTACTATAATTTTGAAAAAAATACCCGAAAGATATATATTGAAACGTCGGTGTAGAGACATAATTCCTCCAGAATTATTGAGGCGTCGGCTTAAGAATTCTCAAATGAAGGGAAAAGTTGACCAGGCAGCAATCGACATCTTTTCAACTGTTTATCACTGTGTCTCATTTTTGAGTCATGATCCAGTGAAGTTGCATGAGTACTTAGAGGTGATAAATAAGTTGAAAATGAAGTACTGCCTTTCATCTTCGTCTGACAATTTGGTTAACAGGAATCATTTTGAACAGATTATAGGTGTTACTCTTCCAAAGGAACGTGAAATTGAGAATCCTTCTATAATCAACAACAAAGGTTCTGGTACTCGTGAAAAACGACTTAAAAGTAAAAAAGAGATGTTGACAAATAAATTTCATAAACCAAAGAGAATGTGTAACTCATGCAAATAGAATGTTAATCATGATAAGAGGAATTGTCCCTTGAAGGCTAAAGTAGTGTAGTATGTTTTTGTCCCATTTATGCAACAAATGAATTAAACGACTTTATGTTTTTCATTAATTTCTTTTTCAATAAAGAGTACGTGTTATTTAGATTGTTATAAGTAGCTAAGTACTCATTGTTATAAGTAATTAATTCCTTTATTCTTTGTTTTGTTATTTTACCTTCACCTGTTCTAGTTTATTATTCAATACATAATCATTTTTAAAACTATGTTTTATAATTAATTCTTTCGGAATATATACTATCACAAGCTATTATTTGATTTATTACATGTAAGTGCAGCATACTTGGGAACCATTAGTTACACGTAATAACCAACCAATGCAAATCATTTTTGAAACTGTGTTTTATAATTAATTCTTTCAGAATATATCTACCAGAATGTCCAGTTAAATGTAATTCAAAATTATCATTCAATACAATATTAAAACACCATATTCTAAGAGATTATCCACGTAAATGATATATATTTTTACAAACTATTTTTACTGATTGTCAATGCAAATCAATCATCCTAAGAACCACCAATTTCAAGTATTGTTTACTCATATTCCTAATAAATCAGCCATAAAAAATCACATTCCACATATATTTGTTAGAATCACCAATAAAATCATATCTTAATTATATAAGAGTTCAAAAAATTGTCACCATCCAAAACCTTTAACTTTTATTTCAATCATATCTTCCATAAACCATCATTTTTTTCATACCTTAACTTCAAAATAATAAGATGTTCCATCAACCAAAGTCTGACATAAGTTAAAACAAATGACATAAAAAAACTTAAAGCAAACCAAACAATATCAAAACTATTGTTTTGCAAACCGGACATTCAAAACACTAACATTGTTATACAACTATACCCGTTTCAACCACTTTTTCCCTTTCCTTGATTTTTTTATACTTCTTTCTTTTATTCTTTGCCAACTCCTTCGCTTCATCAAACAACATACTTTTCTGCAATATATCTAGCTTTGAAAACTTATCAGCTTCTTCTAACAACATGTATTTCTGCAGGTTGTGATCCGAGGTCATCAGTCTATACATATATTTGTACCTCAGTCTTGATAATACCGCAACATCACTATGTTTTATTCCTTTAAATCCTGTTTCCCACTTCCCTTCGGGATCTCCCTTATAGCACTCCATGTGCCTCATCAAATATAGACCACAGTCAGGACCAATATCACGGACTTCCCAAACCACTCTCATGATTTTTGCTTCCTTTGAGTACAATTCAGCATGCATTCGATGGTTTTGTGTCATCAAGTAGTTGCAAAAGAACCGTTGCTGCAACCAAAGTCAAATACGTATTGTTAACCATAATTTATTCATATATGATTTCCATATTTGCTAAAATGTAATAATATTATTTCTTACAAATGTTCTTGGTATTTTTCCATATCGACTTTCAACTGTACCGATACGTTTCACATGATCAATAATCAAATATCTTCCCCTCTTTAAGTTGAAACACAACAGATAATACTTGTCAACATCAACTATCGGGAAGAAAACCTGCACAAGTGACTAAATTAATTAACATGCTATTCACATCAATACTTTTGAAATTTATATCTTTCATTATAAAAAAATACCAGTCCAACATCACTTATGTTTGCTTTGATATCCAAATTTCCAATGAACATTTCAAGCATTAAAGTGAACTCCTTAAGTTTAGAAATCTCAAGTTCTGTTTCGTCCATCACTAATTCATTCTGCAGGAATCAGTTAACCAACAATTAACATAATAACACATTTCATTTGTAATGAACTTCAAGTATTAATAAATTTCTACATACCATAAAATAGGTATTAAAGTACAATCTTGCTGTTGTTCCTAGTTCTCTGTATCGTTCCATAATGTTTAAGAATGTTGCCAAGAATTAATTATCGACCTATGAATGAACATTTTTTCTTCAAAGAAATACGAATCACCTTGAAGAAGTCTTTCTCCTTCTTCGAAATCCAAAATCACATCCCTACTTACACATGTACTCATTAACAATCATGTACAAACCATATTCCATGTTTAATATATATGATTAAAAAATGAATATAAAATTTAAACTTACAATTGATCTCTTTTAGAAGCGAAAATAGAGTTGCAAAGAGTCGTTTCTTCTTTTCATACTCTTTCATGTACCCGAGTTATCCTATCCACAAATGGTGTCTGCTCATAGTTTGTAACCTTACCTTTCCTTCTCCCAGTCACATTTGATTCTTTTTCAATGTTCCCTCTATCCTTCACAACAACTGATTCGTTTAGATCAGTCAATAAATTTCTTGAGCTTTGTGCAGTAAAAGTTGTTTCCTCATTGATTGTCTCTTTTAAACTCTTATCAACCCCATAATTGTTATCTCCAACATAAGTAACCTTCTTATCACCTGTTACTTTATCCATCATATCCAACACTTCATCTATAACTCTAGGGAGTTTAAAGAATTGTGAACTACTTAATTCATTTATATTGCCCCATGCTTCATTATTTTCACCCATAGGCGTCACGTAGTCATGTGCAACTTCTTTCCCTTCCATGTGTTGCCCAATGTCTTCTACATTCTATTTTGTCCCGTATGGTGTAACATGACTTTTATTTGACCCGGAAGCTTGTCCAAAATTTTCATGTTGTGCATTTTTCTGTAACATGTCATCATCTGTGTCTGTGTCCTCATCAATGCCATCACTTTCATTTACAACTGCATCTTCATTAATCCCCACATCATTAAACAACATTTTCATCAATGTCATCCTTTCTCTCAATATTTCACTATCAGGAAACTTTTTCAGCCCTTCAATTAATGCTTTTGACATGCTTCCTTTTTCAGTCAATACTTTATTTTACTCGATGTTAAATATGGCACAATATGCCTGCATGTACCAAATACTTAAACTGTCATAAACAAATAATATTACACATTCATTGATTCAGAATAATTAATATCAGGAAAAATTATTATTAATCCATTATTTAAGATTCAAATAATTTTAAAACTTATCGTCGATGATGAAATCAACACCGGTATAAGCGATGGATCTGTTCGATTTCTATTTGGTATAAATGTATGATTTTATCTGTTTTTTTTGTTTATATTTTTTACATTATCCATCTTAAACTGGTTATTTTTCCACTGATTCGTCCAATCGTCATATGAAATTCTTAAAGAATAATGAGTATTGTCGATGATGAAATCAAACATCAGTATAAGCGATGGATCTGTTCGATTTCTATTTGGTATAAATGTATGATTTTATCTGTTTTTTTGTTTATATTTTTACATTATGTTTCTTAAACTGGTTATTTTTCATTGATTCGTCCATTCGTCATATGAAATTCTTAAAGAATGATATATTTTATCATTCATAAAGAATCTTGTATTCTTAAAGAATTATGAAAACTATTTTCAAAATATATACGTTCTAACCGATTATTCATAATTAACTTAAATAGTTCTGTTAAATTGAACAAAATAAAGGAATTTGTTTGGTAGTACTTTCAGTTTGAACATTATTTTATAATAAACTTACAACTTAATATGTATTTTATATATCAGATTATTAGTCTATTGAAGAGGATGAATGATCTTCTTAATCAGGTGGTTTTGAAGCATTGCATGGGACACAAGAAAGCAATGTATCAAAAGTTGGTTTTGGATATAGTGGAAGCTCATTATATTCCGATTGAAGGTTGTGTGAAACCACATTATGAGAATGTCGATGTTGAGAGAAATGCAGTTGTGGAAAGGAAGAGACTTTGTAGGATTTGCAATAAGTTGACAGATCATGATATGAGGAATTGTCGATATTGGAAGATATATCGTTATTGAATTTCAATTCGTTTGCTAGTCATTTTATTTTCTCATGGTTATGAGAATTTATTTTCATTAAATGTTCGGATATGTCTCATTTCATTAAATAAGATAATTATAATTATATTTATTTTCATTTCGAATAAGATCGATTTCATTGAATTAGTTTTTTATTTTTTATTATTATTATTATTTTTTTTGAAAAGGCAAATCTAACATTTATCCAGCTTGAATTAGTTAGTTACAATTATATGTACTTTCATCAAATGTCGGAATACATTTATACCAATAGTACATATTCTTCAAGAATCGAGCAAAACAACAAGTTGTATTAAATTTGGAAGTATGATATGTATTTGCTCAGATGTATCAGACTTTGATTTTAGTTACTTGTATTTTGGAGTCAAGAATTTATTTTATTAATTGAAAATATAAATAATAACGAAATTTATTTACGTTTTTAATGAATATTGTATTATTCAAAAATATGAAGCGTTTAACATGCAGTTGCTCTGATTTTGATTGTTCAGTTACTTTTTTGCCAACTCTTCTTATTCCTCGCCTATAAAACCAAATGGACAATGAAAAGACAAGTAACTTCCTAATGGAGAATGAAATAGTGAATCAGATTGTGCATAATCAAAGCATCGGAATGGAGAATGAAATGCAGAATGAAGAATTTATCACTCACCAATAGTCAGAAGATCAAATTAATTGGTCAGATAATATAGATGACGAAAACTATGTTTCGGATTACGTTGATCATGAAGAAAATGAAGGTAAAAACTGTCTGAATGACGCAAAACTACAAACATTGTTATTGTTGTAATTCACATTCTTGCAAAAATATAGTCAATATTTTATTTTTTTGGTAACCGTTATAATGTTACGTATGAACTGATACAGAAATCAGAAGCAGTAGTTGTTTATTCTTTAGGAATGTGTTTTAGAAAATATATTCAATCACACATTATTCTTTAAGAATGCTACTAATAAAACATTAACTAATATATTACAGTTGCAGAACAATTTGTAGTAGTAAGTGATTATACATCTCCGGGTGGGACAAATTATTATACACCCAAGACCAATGAAGATGTAAAGCCTAAAGTCAACGACATATATGATACATATGATGCAGCTGTAGAAATGTACAAAAATTATGCATTTCAAGCAGGTTTTGATATTAGGCTAGGATCAAACAAGAAGAAGACGGATGGTACTTTCACAAGCAGGTATTTATTATGTAATAGAGAAGGAAAGCCCAACACTGGTAATGTTGACACTATTGATATTCAGTACAAAAAAATAAAACGAAGAAAAGATATGCATAGGACAGAATGTGAGGCTCATATTGTATTCAAGCTCCTTCCTCAGACAGGAAAATATATGGTTCATGAATTCGTTGAAAGACATAATCATATGTTGATACCTAAGGCTAATATGCATTTGTCACATGCAAAAAGAAAACTAGATTTGTCTCAGCAAACTTACATTTATAACATGTCTAAGAATAATGTTTGGGCAAAAAAAGCTTATAGGTTAATGTGTGGTCTCCAAGGTGGGTGTTCAGTTTGTGGTGGATTGGCGATTGATTACAAGAACTGTGCTAGGAATTTAAATTGTTTTATTGGTGGTAGTGATGCCCAATTGATTGTCAACATAATGGAAGAGAGAGTTAAATATGCACCAAACTTCTCATTCGAGTTTAGAGTCGAGGAAAAAAGATTATTTTCAATGTTTTGGGCTTACGGAACTTCCAAGTATAACTATAAGGAGTTTGAGGATGTCGTTTCATTTGATGTCAACTACCAGACTAACAGGTTATTAGGTTACTAATAATTTTTTAAAATACATTTTCATGATTATAACATATTTTACATTTAGGTATAACATGGTATTTGTTCCATTTACTGGAATTGATAACCATAAGAGGTGTGTCACATTTGGTGCTAGATTGCTTACCCGAGAAGACACGGATTCTTACAAATGGTTACTAAAATGTTTTTTGAAAGCTTTTGGGAGTCCACCTAAGATTATAATGTCTGATCAAGATCCGACAATCAAAAAAGCAGTTGATGAATTGTTACCACTATCCAGTCATCGTTTATGTATGTGGCATATAACAACAAAATTACCAAAAAAGGTATACATACCACTATTATTTTCTACAATTGAATATTCTTTACAAAAAAATTTCTTATTTAATTCACAATTTCTGTTATTCTTTGTATGCTTACATTTTTATGTTGTTTGTATTTTTTTTAGTTAACTTGGGAAATTGCCAAGAATTCAGACTTTAAGAAACGTTTCAACAGCTTGATATGGAATGCAAAAATTAATGAATTAGAGTTTGAAGCCGGATGGGACAGGATGATTACAGAATTTCATCTTGAGGATAACACATGGTTAAGAAAGATGTTTGGTTTGAGGAGACTTTGGATTCCTGCATTTTTCAAGAATGTTCCACTGTCCGGTTTGATGAGAACCACATCACTCTCAAAAAGTCAAAATTGGTCTTTTCAGAACACTACACTATACGGATCATATATTGTCAATTTTATGATGACATTTGACTTGGTCATGGAAAGACAAAGGCACACTCAAAATTCATCGGATTTCACAACTACAACTACATTTCCGAAGAACATTACATATCTTCCTTATGAACCACACGCAACAAAGGTTTACACTAGAAGAATATTTTATCAAGTTCAGGAAGAGATTTTTGAATCTGAAAAATCATGTTTTATCATAAAAGTCGTAACGGATTCTTCTGATGGTGTCGACATGTTTGATGTCTTAGAGAGAAAGAAAAGTGTTAGCACACGGACAAAGGAAGTTGTCCCCGACCAACCCGAGGAGGAAGAATATCATTTTGATAGTCTTGTGAAGGACAAAGATTTTAAGGTATGTTTGTGGTATTAATTGATATTGAAATTAATTAAAATTCAAATCATAGACATATTAATTGATATTGAAATTAATTAAATTTTCATCAATAAAGTGTAGGTTACTCACAACAAGAGTGAATAATCCTTCATGTGTACATGCATGCATTTTGAACATGTTGGAGTTCTATGCAGGCACATATTTTCTGTTATGAGGTACTATAATTTTGAAAAAAATACCCGAAAGATATATATTGAAACGTCGGTGTAGAGACATAATTCCTCCAGAATTATTGAGGCGTCGGCTTAAGAATTCTCAAATGAAGGGAAAAGTTGACCAGGCAGCAATCGACATCTTTTCAACTGTTTATCACTGTGTCTCATTTTTGAGTCATGATCCAGTGAAGTTGCATGAGTACTTAGAGGTGATAAATAAGTTGAAAATGAAGTACTGCCTTTCATCTTCGTCTGACAATTTGGTTAACAGGAATCATTTTGAACAGATTATAGGTGTTACTCTTCCAAAGGAACGTGAAATTGAGAATCCTTCTATAATCAACAACAAAGGTTCTGGTACTCGTGAAAAACGACTTAAAAGTAAAAAAGAGATGTTGACAAATAAATTTCATAAACCAAAGAGAATGTGTAACTCATGCAAATAGAATGTTAATCATGATAAGAGGAATTGTCCCTTGAAGGCTAAAGTAGTGTAGTATGTTTTTGTCCCATTTATGCAACAAATGAATTAAACGACTTTATGTTTTTCATTAATTTCTTTTTCAATAAAGAGTACGTGTTATTTAGATTGTTATAAGTAGCTAAGTACTCATTGTTATAAGTAATTAATTCCTTTATTCTTTGTTTTGTTATTTTACCTTCACCTGTTCTAGTTTATTATTCAATACATAATCATTTTTAAAACTATGTTTTATAATTAATTCTTTCGGAATATATACTATCACAAGCTATTATTTGATTTATTACATGTAAGTGCAGCATACTTGGGAACCATTAGTTACACGTAATAACCAACCAATGCAAATCATTTTTGAAACTGTGTTTTATAATTAATTCTTTCAGAATATATCTACCAGAATGTCCAGTTAAATGTAATTCAAAATTATCATTCAATACAATATTAAAACACCATATTCTAAGAGATTATCCACGTAAATGATATATATTTTTACAAACTATTTTTACTGATTGTCAATGCAAATCAATCATCCTAAGAACCACCAATTTCAAGTATTGTTTACTCATATTCCTAATAAATCAGCCATAAAAAATCACATTCCACATATATTTGTTAGAATCACCAATAAAATCATATCTTAATTATATAAGAGTTCAAAAAATTGTCACCATCCAAAACCTTTAACTTTTATTTCAATCATATCTTCCATAAACCATCATTTTTTTCATACCTTAACTTCAAAATAATAAGATGTTCCATCAACCAAAGTCTGACATAAGTTAAAACAAATGACATAAAAAAACTTAAAGCAAACCAAACAATATCAAAACTATTGTTTTGCAAACCGGACATTCAAAACACTAACATTGTTATACAACTATACCCGTTTCAACCACTTTTTCCCTTTCCTTGATTTTTTTATACTTCTTTCTTTTATTCTTTGCCAACTCCTTCGCTTCATCAAACAACATACTTTTCTGCAATATATCTAGCTTTGAAAACTTATCAGCTTCTTCTAACAACATGTATTTCTGCAGGTTGTGATCCGAGGTCATCAGTCTATACATATATTTGTACCTCAGTCTTGATAATACCGCAACATCACTATGTTTTATTCCTTTAAATCCTGTTTCCCACTTCCCTTCGGGATCTCCCTTATAGCACTCCATGTGCCTCATCAAATATAGACCACAGTCAGGACCAATATCACGGACTTCCCAAACCACTCTCATGATTTTTGCTTCCTTTGAGTACAATTCAGCATGCATTCGATGGTTTTGTGTCATCAAGTAGTTGCAAAAGAACCGTTGCTGCAACCAAAGTCAAATACGTATTGTTAACCATAATTTATTCATATATGATTTCCATATTTGCTAAAATGTAATAATATTATTTCTTACAAATGTTCTTGGTATTTTTCCATATCGACTTTCAACTGTACCGATACGTTTCACATGATCAATAATCAAATATCTTCCCCTCTTTAAGTTGAAACACAACAGATAATACTTGTCAACATCAACTATCGGGAAGAAAACCTGCACAAGTGACTAAATTAATTAACATGCTATTCACATCAATACTTTTGAAATTTATATCTTTCATTATAAAAAAATACCAGTCCAACATCACTTATGTTTGCTTTGATATCCAAATTTCCAATGAACATTTCAAGCATTAAAGTGAACTCCTTAAGTTTAGAAATCTCAAGTTCTGTTTCGTCCATCACTAATTCATTCTGCAGGAATCAGTTAACCAAAAATTAACATAATAACACATTTCATTTGTAATGAACTTCAAGTATTAAAAAATTTCTACATACCATAAAATAGGTATTAAAGTACAATCTTGTTGTTGTTCCTAGTTCTCTGTATCGTTCTATAATGTTTAAGAATGTTGCCAAGAATTAATTATCGACCTATGAGTGAACATTTTGTCTTCAAAGAAATATCAATCACCTTGAAGAAGGCTTTCTCCTTCTTCGAAATCCAAAATCACATCCCTACTTACACACGTACTCATTAACAATCATGTACAAACCATATTCCATGTTTAATATATATGATTAAAAAATGAATATAAAATTTAAACTTACAATTGATCTCTTTTAGAAGCGAAAATAGAGTTGGAAAGAGTCGTTTCTTCTTTTCTTACTCTTTCATGTACCCGAGTTATGCTATCCACAAATGGTGTCTGCTCATAGTTTGTAACCTTACCTTTCCTTCTCCCAGTCACATTTGATTCTTTTTCAGTGTTCCCTCTATCCTTCACAACAACTGATTCGTTTAGATTAGTCAATAAATTTCTTGAGCTTTGTGCAGTAAAAGTTGTTTCCTCATTGATTGTCTCTTTTAAACTCTTATCAACCCCATAATTGTTATCTCCAACATAAGTAACCTTCTTATCACCTGTTACTTTATCCATCATATCCAACACTTCATCTACAACTCTAGGGAGTTTAAAGAATTGTGAACTACTTAATTCATTTATATTGCCCCATGCTTCATTATTTTCACCCATAGGCGTCACGTAGTCATGTGCAACTTCTTTCCCTTCCATGTGTTGCCCAATGTCTTCTACATTCTATTTTGTCCCGTATGGTGTAACATGACTTTTATTTGACCCGGAAGCTTGTCCAAAATTTTCATGTTGTTCATTTTTTTGTAACATGTCATCATCTGTGTCTGTGTCCTCATCAATGCCATCACTTTCATTTACAACTGCATCTTCATTAATCCCCACATCATTAAACAACATTTTCATCAATGTCATCCTTTCTCTTAATATTTCACTATCAAGAAATTTTTTAGCCCTTCAATTAATGCTTTTGACATGCTTCCTTTTTCAGTCAATACTTTATTGTACTCGATGTTAAATATGGCACAATATGCCTGCATGTACCAAATACTTAAACTGTCATAAACAAATAATATTACACATTCATTGATTCAAAATAATTAATATCAGGAAAAATTATTATTAATCCATTATTTAAGATTCAAATAATTTTAAAACTTATCACAACCTCATATACCTCATACCATGTCATCATTCTGAATGAGTTATATAACATAATCACGTCTATATGATCGAATATGTAATTCAAACCTAAATATTTTATTATAATGTGCCTATTCTTAAATATAATACACCATCACTTACACAATCAAACTTAATATGATTCTATGTTAAATGGATATAAAATAATAGTGCTTACCTCCTCATCTGCAAATTCTCGCAACTGTTTCCAACTCCATATCTGTATGACTACTAACATCTTCATTCTCATCATCTTCTCTTTTGATGAACTGCCCCATCCCAAGAGCATTCGCATTCACCTCAGAATCCTCGATCTTTTCCAGCTTATCTCCAGTAACATGTATTATGAAAGGAGTCCTTTTTTTCAATTTAATGCTTTCACTTATGCGGACATTAAACACATAAACAAGCTGTACACATATTACTAATTTGTTACAACATATAATAATATAACAATTATAGAATAATAATCATTAGTATTTAAAATATATTTATGACATTCATACCAACAATACGGTAATAGGCCCTGAGTAATAGCAAAACCGGTCGTCCCGATTCCATACTTGCTTCCTTGTCATCAAGCTATCAACCATGTACTAACACCAATCAATAGCTGAATAGTCTTCCAATAGAACTAACTTCTCAACAGCTTTTATTTGACATGTCCCCATTTGCTTTGACTCAATAAAGGTGTTGATAAACAATATAATAAAATTAAGTCTAAAGAGAATGTCATCCACTCTTGACTCCTTTATTTTTTTCAAATACGCTGTACTAGAAAACAATTTTTTTGGATACTGAGCCATCCATTCTTTAAGTACATGATTGTCCGTCCCACGGGAAGGTAGTTCCTTAATATTAACACCCTCCATAGGTATACCCATAATCTCATGTATCCTTTCTTTGGTTATTTCCAAGGCACCATTTGGAAACACAAGTCTATTTGTCAATGGATCATAATTATCAAGAAGATAGTAGTTTAAGTGCGCTGGTAAACTACCGATATCTATATCTAATAACATACCTAAACCCATTTTTTTAACTTTCTCTTTTTGCGCCTTTGTCAAACTCCTTACAGCTAGGCTCATCTTTGCTGGTGACATTCTACTATTTAGTCTTCTAAGCCCTTCTGGATGCCTTTTATCCATCTTCTTTTCCATTCTATTTTCCAATTTCTTTTCCCTTACCTTCTTCTCAAACTTCTTCTTTGAATTGCTACTTATTTCAATTGGCTTGTGCATCCCAGAACCATATTCCTTTTTACTTGTTTTAGCCTTTGCTACTAAATTACACTTTCTTTTTGATCTGATTTCACCAGCTTTGATACCATCATCTTTTCTTTTAACTTTTCTACCATTCTTTGGTGATTCTACTATGTGCTTGTTCTTTTTTTTTTTTTTTTTTTTTTCTGATTTTCATTCCTCCATTCACTCATACTTGCTTCTTGTTCTACATGGACTTCTACCATTGGTAATTCTTCATTAAATGCTGCTACAACTTGCGGAGCTTGTTCTATTAAACCAAAACCTGTCAATGAAATCAAGTTAAAACCTGTCATTGAAATCAAGTTAAAAAAATAAACCATTTTACTCACATTATGTAGTCTCATTTAATTTGACATACTTTCATTTATTATGTATTTCACACCATTCCTGAAGAATATGTTCATTGTGTTGTTCCCATTATTCTAAAAGAATTGTTCACCACTTTTTTACTACCCCACACCAATCTCAAACAGGGTCTGTACATTGAAACATTCTACAAGAATGTATTGCACTTCATATAGGCCGCTGACCGACATTTGAATTCATAGTTAAACTAACATCATTTTTTACTTAAACAACTCTCCTTTATCCTTAAATTATGTATTTAACCATTACAACCAACATAAACTCTAAAACTTAATTGTTGTAGCACCAGTTCATATCAACAACAAAGGAAATGTGATCACCATTGATTCTTAGAGCATTCCATGTACAAGAAGATATACATATTAACAAAACACTTGTTAAGAAGCCACAACACCCACAAACCCAAAACCAACTGATCATTGTAAAAAAAAAACCCACTTTTCCAGTGAGTTACATCTTCAAACCCGAAATTCTTCGAAACATAAATTATTACCTGATTCTTCAAGAATAATGATTCATTCTTATAGAATACACTTTAATACACTAATAATATTATGATTCTTGAAGAATAAGTCACAAAATCATTATTAACTAACCTGCCATGTTCAAACTTACCCTGTTTAAACCCAAACTGCTTTTGGACTAAATTTCATAAAAAAATTTATCATACTTCATGTTATCATACTTACAGAATGAATATTTTCTTGCAGATAGCACTTGCATTCTTGAAGCATATACCGCAAAACAAAAACTTAAACATTACCTGGCAACGGTGGATCGACAAAATCGTCGTCGTCGTCATCGATATGAAGTGGCACAGATGCTGTGTTTGTGAACTTCGTTTTGAAGTTCTCTCTTAATCTTGAGCTTGATCGGTGTCTCATTGTTCGATTATTCTGCTATGGTCGATTATTTGATTTGAATGTAAACCCCTTATCAATCCTTTTATACATCTAGCCGTGTACTATATTTTTGGAATTGGTGATATGCTATCTTTTACAGAGTGGATGATTGATTTGTTTTGAAGGAAATCGTATATTCATTTCTTAATATCATACACATTCTTGCCTAATAAAATGGGTATTAGAATGTGGAACGAAACAATCGGGTTATACAATTGTAACATTTCGACTTCCTAATTTAAATCCTACAAAAATACTGAATTACCCTTATAACATATTATTGTCGATCTAATTTAAAGATTAAATAAAAAAATAGAATATCAGCATTAATTCTTAATCAAACGATGCTTCTCATCCGATGGACCAGATTTAGTCTTACATTCACACTATATTTAAGATTCACGTTTAATCCTAACCCTATATATATATATATATATATATATATATATATATATATATATATATATATATACCTTATAAAGTATCTTTGGTCAAATGCTGAATTTTAAGTCGTACAAACATTTTTGCGTTATTTACAATCATTTAATGCATTACCTAATCTTACTTTTGGTCGATAAGTAAAAAGTCAAGATAAGAATTATTGTCTTATTCAGTCCCGATCCATACCAACATTTAATAACAAGTTATAGTTATATTCAAACTTGAATCCATGTTATCTCAGCCCCGTCTTCCATTTATCTCGGCCCGACTTCTTCAATTCATTGATGCAATTTTATTTTTAAGGATCCATGATCAAATGATGTAAACTAGACGGGGTACCAGAACAAAGATATTCCTCTCTTATTGTCCTTAAAAACCCATTTGAGATGCATTCAAATGCCATCCCACCACCGCCATCGTCAGAGCTTTCTTCTCCGAAACCTACCAATGTTGATATACCGGCCACCACTGCTTCAAACGTTTCTGCCATAACATCACCAAACCCCAACATCAAAACCCTAACACACCATCGTTCTTATCTAACTACTCTGCTACTTCTCTCTCTCTCTCTCTCTCTCTCTCTCTCTCTCTCTCCCCCTTACTTAAGAAGATCTGGACCGATCTATAAAATTTATTTCATCTTTCTGTTTAAGATAATCATCCATGGCTACAAAACATGTTAATGCTTATTTATTTTACAGATTTATAGGATTTTGTTTTGCGTTCCTCTACAACCCAATTTTGGGTACGATTTTTGTTTTGTGTTCCTCACTCCCTGCCTCTAGCTCTCCCCAATTGCGCACATACACTATTTGTTCTTGATTTTGTTAATTGAATACTTTTCCTTCCTCAGATCTGTGTAACCTAACCACACTCCTACCAAATTTGGATGACCGCCAAGTTTTTTTTTTTTTATATATTTTGTTCATTCTTTTCTTTTTCCAGCAAGGCTCTTAATTGTCAATTGCTTAGTAATATGTTAGATTATTTTATTTGTTAAACCTACTTGGTCAATTTATTTGTAAATATTGTTAATATTAAAATCATTGGTAACCTTCAGGGCTGGTCCAAACGTATACGAGGCCCGGGGCAAAAAGAAAAAAAATGGCCTGTTAAAGACAAATATAATAAATATTAAAAAAAAACAGTCATCTATTCTTCACTATAAACGCGTTCAATTAGCAATAACAGGTAAGCCAAATTGTTTATCTTTTGAGCTAGTTTGAGTTTCAACCAACTTTAGGCACTAAGAATTATTTAGGTAATATTATATATATATATATATATATATATATATATATATATATATATATATATATATATATATATATATATATATATATATATATATATATATATATATAGCCTAAACATTTTGGGCCCATTGGAGACGTGGGCCCTGGGCGGTTTCCAGGTTTGCCCACCGTCTAAACCGACCCTGGTAACCTTAGATTGGCCAATTTGATAAATAAACAAATGAAGTTTATCACAAAAATATAAATTTGACTTTTGTAGGGAATTTTCTCAAATGTCGTTGTGTTACTATGTTGCACGCCATGTGCCTGTATAAATGCTTCTTAATCTGAAACCTATTTACAAGTTGCAAACTCAATTAGCCCCTCGAATTCATTTTGCAGGTCTGTTTAACTCTTAGAATGTTTGCAGGATGGGTCAATAATCGTTCTTTTTTTTAGAAATATGAACCTCATAGTATACGTAATCCATGAAATCAGGTAAAGCTTTCAATGGATTTCTTATATTTTAATTCGTGGTAGTGTAGGATTCAATGAAAAGCATGGTCCTTTGTCTATATCAACTTCCTTCCATCCTCACCCCCAAGTTAGGTAGTTTAACAGCTTTTTGTTTTTTCATAGTTTCAGTGGAAATAAGTGAGGGTTAACCAACAAAAAATATTTGCAAATTATAAAACAAAACAAGAGAATGAAATGAAGATGAAAATGGATATTTTTTAAAACTTAATCATCATTTGAGATTTGCCTATTATTTATTTGGGTTTTGGTTCTGATTTTTTTTTTGTTTTAATGAATAGAAAACTAACTGAGTGAAATAATAAGAGAAGGAGATGAATGCAATGTTTCAAGTTTCTTTCAGTCAACATAATGTTCCAATTGGTATGAATTCAATTTTTTCCATTTCATTTTTCCAATTTGTTAATTAGGATTAGGGTATATATATATATATATATATATATATATATATATATATATATATATATATATAATATTTAATAGTATTATCTGTGGTGTGCTACACTTTATTCATATTCGCTGATGTGTGTATTGTGTTTCAGGTGAAAAACTCTAGGACTCGATTCTGAATATTTTTGGTGAAACAACTTCTTGAATTCTAGTAATTTTGTTTTGTTTATGGGCAATATGTATGTGTGAGGGTGTTGTGTGTATGTATGCTTGTGGCTTTATGGGTCTATGTGTATATTTGTAATACATATTGCTATTTTCTACATTTAGCCCAATCATGGCCTAAATGTAAGATTTTATGTATCCATGGTTTCTCTTAAAGAAATATTTTCATTTTTTTTTTCAGATTTTCCAACCTAAAGTTTACCCCAAAATCGAAGAAATACCTTCACTTTCATCTCAGTTGCATATGTGTGCATCTGTACTGTCAACATTTTATTTTTGATTAAATTTGTTACCATTTATTATTATTATTATTATTATTATTATTATTATTATTATTATTATTATTATTATTATTATTATTATTATTATTATTATTATTATTATTGTAATATTTCTTCATTGATAGTATACTTAGGTCCAATTTGGGATATATTCACCAACATAAATGTGACAACCCGAAATTTTCATTCGGTCAAACCCTAAAAGTCAATCACTTCTTATTATAAGTCAAAGTCATTATTTCTTATTTTTAACAAATTTAAAGTTCGTTTGATTATTTTAATATTATTTCTTAAACGAACGGGTGAAAGGAAGTGTCGTCTCGGGTTTTGAAATTTCAAAACCGCAAACACCACGTGTCTTAGAAATTCACGGCCAAACTTTTATGTTTGGGCCGAAAAATCTTCCAAAACCGTGAACTCATGCATTAAGCATGACTTTACTCCTCAAAACTAGTCACTTTTTACATTTACACTCAAGAACACTCCAAAAACTCTCTCAAGTATCATCCAAGATTTAATTCAAGATCTTCAAACTTGTAAGTGTTCTAGCCATTTTAAGTTGGTATAACACTTAATCTAGTGATTGTACATCTTTTCATCCATCCATGTTTGTGTTTTGATTAGATTTCCAAAAACACCAAGAAGACCAAGAACACACACTAAGTGTTCTTGGACTTTTAGCTCATTTCAAGCTTCCTTATAGTAGGTACTTCCATCCATGAGTCTTATAAAGCTTGAATTGCATTTTAACAACAAGAAAACGTGCCAAGAATACAAGGATCAAGGTGTTCACGGTCCAAGAAGATTCTTGGGCCGTAAACACCCAATAAGGCACCAAAGTGTGCCTAAGTCCTTACCTAGCCCTAGTTTGATGTCTAAATCTTCACTTGATGTGTTTAAGCTTTGAAAAACACCAAACTCCACCACTTTTATGTGTTTATGGTTTGGGGATCTCCCAAAACCGTAAACATCCTAATATGAACTTATATGGACCATATTCCTTCCTTAGGCCTAAAAACTAACCTAGACAATTACCTTGATGAACTAAGGACTTGAAAACATGCCCATACCATTTTCCATATGGGTTTACGGTAGTAAACCCAAAGGGAAATGACCATGAGGCCGTAAACTCCTCAAAAGAGGTGTATTGATGCCCTAATCCCTTCCAATGGCCTAACCACCATGTAGAAACACTTCAAAGGACTTGCAAAACCTCAAAACAACTTATGGTCATAAGGTTTAGAGTTTACGACCATAAACCCTTGAGTTTACAGCCATAAAATCCTTGGGTAATGGTCATAAAAACTGTAAACTCCAAAGGAGTTTACCCTTGAACCCCAAACACTCTAGTCTTGCCCTACAAACACTTGGATGCAACCCTTGTGATGTTTAACACTTGAAACAAAGTGTTTTCATGTTCTAGAGTGTCCGAACTTAATTTATTAGCTATAAAATGGCTAATTAGTTATATATATATATATATATATATATATATATATATATATGTTTATTATATGATAACTAGGGTCGGGTGTGTGTACAAGTCCCCAATTGTCACCTAGCACCGTATCCGACACTTCAATCCAATCCACTCACTGCAAGTGAGCTCATACCCCTTTAAATAACCTTTGAAATACTTTTAAATGTTTTAAATGCTTTATGGGGGGATACAAGTTGAACCATGTTAGTTATTAGATCAATCACATGTGATTAATAACCAACATGCAAATAGATTTTTCATACTTTAAACTGTTTTGTCAAGCAAATGACTTTAAACTGTTATCAAACTATTTTACATGTTTTTAAACTTATATATTGTTAAACACCATGTCTAATACATATATAGTTATATAAATAAGGTTTGAAGGACTTAGGAGAAATATCTCACTTTACTTCCTGTTCCTCGTTTGGTTGTCGTCCTAAAGTACCCGGTTGTTTGTCCGAGTGTCGTTGAATTCTTACTTATATATTATGTGTATATGTAGAGACATAAAGATTCATATCTCAGTTCAGTACATTCAGTCATTCCTCAAATTCACTAATAAACTATAATAAGTATAGTTTAGGGTTATACTACTTACTACTTTTAGTACCACGAATCATACAAGAAGTCAGTTCATTCATTAGTCAATACTAATTACTATGAGAACATATGCATTACATTAATATGAGAACATATACAACTATACTAGAAGAAGAACATATACAACTATACTAGAAAGAGAACATATACAACGATACTAGAATGAGTAACAATACATTACATATACATGAATACGTTAACATAAATGTGATCCACTGTATCAGAGCATGCCTTCAATTTCATGGTCCCAGTTGTAGCCAGAGTCTCTTGGAGGGAGAGCGTGAGTTTGCGTATAGATCTATACTGGATTGACTATCCTACACCTTGATGCTAGCTACAGTCTGACCTGCAAGTCTGCGGGTGCCAAACGTCATACCTTTTTACGACTTACACTGTCGTGTTTCATAGTCGATAGTATGGTACGATTAATCACATAATACCTTGATATAAATCCGGTTTAAGGTAGTTAGTACACCAGTAGTTCCTATAATACAACACTACAGTACTAAATGCCTAAATTTTCCAACATATATAGCTTATGTGATTTATAATTATATAGCTTATTTGATTTATAATTATGGTTTGTAAAGGTTGATTTTTAATAAATAAATAGATCAAAAAGGGTGAAATCGGGTGCTAGATACCAGAACTGCTTTTGGCGGTTCTAGTTCTGGTTCCAAAGTATACTGGACTGTGATAATTGGTTTCGGATACTATATCTTTAGAATTGTTAGTACCGGTTTCATTTCGAGTTCCAAACAATTAGGACATGTAATCGTCTATGCTCACCTATATATATATATATATATATATATATATATATATATATATACACACACACATAACAGGTTACGTTTCACCATAAGAGTCGCAAGAAGAAGAAAAAGAAGAAATGCACTAATCAGATGGATTTTTATATCAAAATTTTTGTTTTAGAGTACACCTACTTTTAGAAATTTATACAAGAAAACAAAAGCAACAAGGAAAATGACACTGTAGCAAATTAAAGTTTCGTCATTTGTTCGATTTGGTCACTAAAGTAATTTTCTTGCACATTAGACCACTAAACTCGTATATGACCTGTCAATTAAGTCCTTTTTGTCAAAATTAACTGGTTACCAGGTCATAAAGCTAATGTGAAATTTAATAATTAATTTATCTTTATTAGGTAGCCATGTCATTTAATGGAAACAAATTACTTCTGAAATCGGACAACTTCAGTCCCCCAAAATCTTGAATTTAGCAAACAACACCCTTTCAGGCTCCATTCCCGATTTATCTAACCTTAACACCTTGAAATACATGAGCTTTCATGGAAACCGGTCAACCGACGAAATCTCTCCAGAGCAACTCTGGCTTCTAGAGCTCCAGAATCTTGATCTTTTAAGTAACAATTTTTTAGGAAACATTACCCTTTGTCTGAGTTTAAACATGGTGAACCTATAAATAAAAAAAAATGTCTAATGAAATCTCCTATTTGCTATCTACAACTCAAAATAACGAGTTTAAAAAAAAATTAATCACCACTACCACTACAGTCCACCACCGCCGTCTACCACCAAATTCGGAGACACAAAACAATGACCCTTCAAGAAAAATAATGCAGATCGATTACCTTCAAGATCTTGCCAATAAATCCTTTTCTGCACAGTGTAATCAAAATCCCTTTCTCAAAGAAACCCATATCTAAAATCGATGCTAATGAAGGAGATTAGTTATCACCATCATCTACCACCCAGATCGATCGCCGATGAAGACCACCACCGTGAAACTGAAATCAAATTTGGACTCCGATGTAACGCCTGTGTTTCTAGGCCTGTCATTAATATTGATATAATAGTCTAGGTTAACCTTTGTAACCCGTTTTGAAATAATAAGAGTGTATTATTTGAGTATTATGCGTTTTGTGCTTAATTGCTTAATTATGTGGTTTGATTAATTAAGAATAAAAATAAGCGTCAAAATTGAAGTGTAAAATAAAATTGATGTCTTTGGATAATGTTGTAGTAGTTGAAACGAGGTTTCCGAATATATAAAGAACGCCCAAATCTGACTTCGTATGAGGAAGTTACGATTTTCTGAAGTTTCGACTTAGCGGTATGCAGCCTGAAATACTCGATTTGAGATCGAGCGGTTTTTAGCCGAAGAAATCTAAACAACGATCGAAGGTCTCGTTGTTGGTATCGAAGCGATGAAAAGTTAGGTGAGAACGGACGTCAAACGAAGAAGTTATGAATTTATAACGAAGTTTTTCTGCCCCGGCCTATTAAAAATAAATAATAAAAATAAATTCAAAATTAGCCGACGGAGTCAAAACGAAAGTTGTAGAGCGTAGTCTCACCTACGTGGGGATATAAAGAAGTCGAAAACGGAGTTCGTATGAAGAAGATATGAATTTCCGAAGTTTATTAAATAATTTGTATTTAAATTTAATTATTAAATCCGACATTATCCGAAGAGGAGTCATCGGACTCATCCGAAGTACGCCCAGCGTACCAGCGTACGCCCCGCGTACAGCGAAGCATGACACGCCTCGCACTCGAGTTCTTCGGATACGTAAGCAATGACGATTCTGAGGCAGTACGCCCAGCGTACTCCGAGGCTCCAGCCTCCTATAAATAGGATGCGAGGGCAGCCGACTCCTTTGCTATTTTTCTCTCTTCTCTCTCCCGTTTTGCATCGATTTGCATGCCAGAAGTACCCCGAAGCAAGTCCCGAGATCCCGAAGATCCCGAGAAGTAAGATTCCCGAGCCGAAGCTCTGCTCGCGAGAAGTTCAATTTTTGTAGAGATCTTCCAGATCTGCTGAGGATTACTACTTCTGCAAGTCGTAGTGCTGTCCGATCATCTTCTGATCAAGTGAGTGTATACTACGTTTCATAAACACGACAATAATACAAGTATGGTTTGAGTGTATTAAGTATATTGTGGTTTATACGTGTGAGTGTGTAGTTACTTTCTTCTAACGCATAAATATGAAGTATTTTATACAAAATACGTGTTATGTGTATAAATTTGTTGTTATATGTGTGAATGTATATTCATTCTCTTCTATCTCATAGATCTAATTTATTTTCTATGAAATACGTGTTATGTGGGTGTGCCTCATCTGTTATGTGGAATATATATATTGATTGAACATGCTACACAGGTTTTAAACTATGTATAAAAATATATATTTTTATCTACTAATATGTTGGGTAGAACATGGGTAGATAGTTGGTGTGTAATAAACATATGAGAGGCCTCGATGTTGTTGTTGTTGTTGATCTAGTTATTCAGCGGAGTATGGATAACGACCACAGACTCTTTCTAGACAGTCATGTGGAACGCTAGCAGGTTCATAACCTGTAGGTGTTGTGAACGATGTGTTCACCGGTGTACTCTATCCCCCTCATGGTTGCCTTTAGGATATCTATTGTTGAGGAAACCCCTTAGCAGTAATGTCCGTCCCGATGAAAATCCTAGATTAGGTCCCTTGAGATAGATGTTGTTTTAGGGACGTAAAGTGAGGATAACGGGAATGGGTAATCGGGATAGTGATTGGTTGGTGAAATTAAATATAATTAATTTATTGTGGGTTGAAAACCCTATATGCTCACCAAGCTCCCAAGCCTGACCCACTCAGTTTTATTTATATTACAGGAAGTGGCGCAAGGGCGTAAGATGGATGAATCATCGAGTTGTTTTGTTTACAAGTCTGTATATATATATATTTGTTGAATGACTTGTAATGTTATCGTTTATGCTTTATGGTTTGTATCGGAACATGACATCACGAGTTTTGATTATATAATGAAAATGCATCTCTTGATGAAATGCTTTGATAAATATTATTTTATCATGTTTGTTTTGGGAACAAATTCCACAACACTTTTAAATCAAAAGGATTTACTCTGAAATTATTTTAAAAAGCATTAATGAAATCGGTTTTTTCTGGCCGAGATTTTGGGGATGTCACATCCGAGCTGTTGACAATGGGAAGGAATCCGCCAGCATGAAACTGAAATCAGATATGGATGTCGAGATCTTGATGACGGAAGGAATCTACCATCATTGATGATGGGAAGGAATCCACCATCGTGATGTTAACAAGAACTCATTTGGTGGCTCCTCAAGATCGATTATAACAAAAAATGATTGTAATCGTTCAATTACACAAATCGATTCTTACATCAAGAAAAGTAAGAAACAAAGAACACAAATTGATTTGGTGGCTCCTCAAGATCGATCGATTATAACAAGAACTGATTGTAATCGATCGATTGCAGAAATCGATTCTAACATCAAGAAAAGTAGAAACAAAGAACACAAAACTAAATCCATACCGTCTTCGGCTTATGATGGGTAAATCCATATCCTTCACTTTCCAATCGTAAATTCATTATGAACCAACTCCAAATTAGGGTTTTCGACGACATAGGTGACACAGTTTAGGGCGATATTGGCGCCGTTTGTGGTGGTTTTGGGTGACCAATTGTTGTTTACGGTGTTTAGGTATGTGAACTCGTTGGTGAATGAAGGAACGAAGAAAACTGTGATTTGTTTTCTATTTTTATTCATTTTTTTTCAATTTTTTTCTTTTTGGTTTTTGAATTTATGTAATTAATCAGAATATTCCTGCCATGTAGGCATTTTGACCGGGTAACCTGTGAAAATTGAGCAAAATGACCAATTTAACAGGTTAAACGTGACTTTAGTGTCCTATTGCGCAAAAAATTAACATAAGTGACCAATCCGAAAAAAGGCGCAAACGTCGTTGTGCTACAGTATCAATTTCCCAAAGCAATATATAGTGCTCCCAGGCTTCACACAATTTATTTGACGTAAGAAATGCGATTTGCACAAATGTTGTCATGCGTTTTGTGTGTGTGTGTGTGTGTGTGTATATATATATATATATATATATATATATATAGGGTTAGGTTTATGTGAGACGACCTAATTTTGTGAGACCGTGAGATATTATCCGTGCCACTCATTTGGTAGATTAAAAAAACATTTTAAAATGAAAAATAGTTGAAAATTTTTGATTTTTTTTTTCAAATATTATTTTCGGAATTTATATTTCCAAAAAAAAAAAATACCAAAAAAAAAAAAAATAAATACATTTTTTTACATATTCTAGCTAATATTAGAATATTGCACATATCTGATAAATGTAGGAAAATATTCTAACATTTTAAAAATCACATTAAAATATATACAATATACTATTGTATTAAAATATTTCACGTATTTTTCAAAAAAAAAAATAGTAGTTTTATTTTATTATTTTTTAGGTAATTAAAGTTTCGAAAATAATAATTGAAAAAGTAATTTTGGATTTTTCTTTTATTTTACATTTTAAAATTAATTGAGTTTGGATTTTCCCTTAAATAATAATCTATTTTCCGTCCATTTAAAATATATTTCAAGGGTTATATATCCTGGTAACTCATGCTATGCATTCACAGTCCGACCTTAATAATCTCCTGTTATTATGAGTGATTATCTTTACGTATATCACGATATTGAATCCGTTACACAATTATCAGAATAAAATTTTTGTTATACCCGAGATTGTGTTCATAGGATACGATAAAATAAAGGATTAAATATGACTAACGATAAATCTTTTGGTATCGATCATTGACTAGTACTGGGTTCATTAAAACTCTTGAATGGTGTTGATGATGATTCAGCAGTAGTTGGCATCGTTAATACCTGCTTGCCCTTGCCCATCACGTGGTCTATATTAGCTTCAACCCTAGATGGAACATGTGATGTCCTTATGGATTCTAATTCGTGTTCAACTTCCATCATCGTGGGCCTATCTTTCCCCTTTATACACAAGCATCGCATAGCAAGGTTAGCTAGTGCCAATAATTCATCCGTAGTACCCTCGTTAATGACCATTTTATCAAAAGTCGAGATCACACATCCTTCTTCCATAGCTGAAATGAAGTGCGCAGCCAACTGCGTTTTTTGACCCGATGTAGTTTGGAATATTGGTTTTTCCCCGGTTAAGAGTTCAACCAAAACAACTCCGAAGCTGTATACATCACACTTTTCATTAAAGTGCTCGGTTTGCAAGTACTCAGGGTCAAGGTAGCCAACGGTACCAATGACCATAGTAGTCAAATGAGTCTCATCCGGTGATATATTCCTTGAGGTTCCAAAGTCGGATATTTTGGCGATGTTATTATCATCTAAAAGTATATTGCTGGTTTTAACGTCTCTGTGGTATATCGGGATGGACGTTCCTGATCCAGAATGCAAGTGCGCAAGTGCTCTTGCAACTTCAGTAGCGATTTGTATTCTCATTTTCAATGAAAGTGGAAATTCATTGGCTTCTTTGTGAATGCGGTCGTATAAGGTTCCGTTTGAAACGAATTCCGAAACAAGTAAAGGAACCTTGGTCTCCAGGCAGCATCCCAATAGCTTGACCACATTCGGATGAATGACTTGGGATAAAATCACCACCTCATTGATAAATTGATTATTGATTAATTTTTCTTGTTGGCTTTCAACAACTCTTTCTGATTTCTTAACAGCTACGGTTCTTCCATCAAGTAGCATCCCTTTGTAAACTGTACCTTGGCCTCCCACACCAAGAATTCTCTTCTCACTGAAGCAGTCAGTGGCTTTCTCTAATTCACGTAAAGAGAAAAGCATAGTTTTGCCAACTGAGGATGGGTCGGATTTTTCTTGTTGTTCTAGTAGTTGGCCCCCATTCCTTTTAAAATATCTCATTCTGCGTCTCCTGGCTATTGCTTCGTTGATCACCTTGTACGAGGCATAGCTGATCGCCAGAAGAAAAGCTACACCGATGCTTATGCTAGGACCTGAATGAAAGGCACCACGACATGACTCACATTTAATAACATTTCTTGGTTGCATAAGGAAATAACTACTCCATATACTCGTTTATTGGTCTACGTGATTAAAAAGTCTTCAACTACAAATCTCTTAATTCATTATTTTGATAAAATTACAATATTTCTTAATTACGGAAAATGAATGCTAACTTTTTACATTTGGAAATGGAAAATCTATACATAAAAAAGAGTTGGAGATCGTTTTTCTTTAAATCGGGCAACTTTTAACATGAATAAATAGTGTAAATGCATTAAAAATGTAAAATATATACTTTGGTTTAGAGCTCATTTTGCCGATTCTATTTTGAAAAAAATAAAAAATAAATACTCCCTATAAGAGATTATCATATTTGGAAAAAGAAAAAATTACAAAAATGGTTCCTATAATTTACCAAAGGTCATAAAGTTAGTTCCTGCTAATTTTTTTTATGCAAATGGTACTTATGGTTTGCAAAACTTACAAAGTTGTTCCTTTTTACTAACACTGTTAGTATATAACCGTTAGAGACTGGATACGTAAGGGTATTTTTGTCTTTTTAAATATAAAGGGACTAAATTCCTGACATTTGATAAACCATAGGGACCATTTTTGAAGTTTGTTTGGAAAAAGAAAATTAATTCACTAAAGGAAGGGGGGAAAGCTTCAAATTGTGACCTCAACCCCTTAATATCACAATGGACCTTAACCATTTGAGATGGAAGCTCACTTGGTTATAACTTTCTAAAACTAATTTATATAATAACAAAAACGTTAATACATAAATAATAAATAAATTGTTAAAAACATTTTCTTACATAAATTTTTTTAATTAAAACAAAATTTATTTTAGTCTACTATCAAAAAAATAGTTTTTTTTACAAACAATTTTTTATGTATTTTTAGTATTTATTTAACGTAAAGTATTTTTTTTATATCTTTAAAAATACGTTTTCGTATAAAAAATATGTTTTCGTAAAATATATTTATTTATGTTTTTGAAATAATAATAATTAACACTAATCATGACATAAAAAATATATAAATTATTTTGGGTGGTTAGTTCTAAAACTTTTTTTTCGGTTATATGTATTAAAAACAACTTAACAACGATTTTGTTATGTATCTAAATAATTTGTACGGTTTTTTTATGTCAAGTATACTATTAATTATCGTTATTTCAAAAAGCTATATAACTATTTCTTTTCATCTTCATTTTAACCATACGATTTAGAACTTACGATTAAGATTAAATACGTATTTTAAATAAGATATATATCTGAATAAGTTTTTTTTAAATACATATAACCGAAAAACAGTTTTTAAAAAACCGATTGGTCCAATCAGTTTTCTGAAAACCATTTTTTGGTTATATTTATTTAAAAAAGATGAAATACGTATTTTAAATAAGATGAAATATGTATTTTAAATAAGATGAAATACGTATTTTAGAACGAGCGACCCAAAAGAATTTATATAATTTTTTATGGCGTGTGTAGTATTAATTATTATTATTTGAAAGACATAAAAAAATATTTTACGAAAACATGTTTTTTATACGAAAACGTATTTTTTAAAGATATAAAAAAATATATTTTATGTTAAATAAATACATAAAAAAATACATACAAATTGTTTGTAAAAAACTATTATTTTTATAATACAACTAAAATAAATTTTGCTTTATTTAAAAAAAATTATGTAAAAAAATGTTTTTAATAATTTATTTATTATTTATGTATTAACGTTTTTGTTATTATATAAGTTAGTTTTAGGAAGTTATAACCAAGTGAGAAATGGTTAAGGCCCTTTGCCATATTAAGGGCATGAAATTTTCTTTTTCCAAACAAACTTCAAAAATGGTCTCTGTAATCCCTAACGGTTAGAAAAAGGGTCAGTTTTGCAAATCACAAGGACCATTTGCATCAAAAAAAAAATTAGCAGGGACGAACTTTGTGACTTTTGATAAACCACAGGGATCATTTTTGTAATTTGTTCTTGGAAAAATGTCAATATTAGAGATCCTAAAACCAATGTAATGGTTGAGAAATCGGTATCTAGCTCATAGTTGGAAAAAATATCCGTTTTATAGATTTTTTAAAGTATATGAACAGTGGATATAGTAATACCAAAACCAATTTCAACAGTTCCTCCGTAATATAATTTGTATATCTATGAGAAAAAGCATTACCTAGAATAGCACCCATGGATAAACGACGAGGTCTAGAAAGTGTGGGATGAAAATTGGGAAAACAAGAGAACGCATATTCGCTAATCCTGTCATAATCATCATATAAATCACGGTATTCACACAAACCTCCAGTATTTATACACTCTAAACATTCTTCTGTCGCCTGTGGAGCCACTGCCATATAAGACAAAGTTCGTTGTTAAAAAATGTGCACATATACACAAATATGCCTGCTAGAAAAATGGAAAATGACTTAAATGTCCAATGAAGTTTCCAAGCCATTGAAAAAACCCCAATCATGTTTTTTTGTTCAAAAAAATCCAACGAACTTAACCTTTTGTCTAAAAAGTCCAACAAAGTTCCAAACCGTTCAAAAAACCCCAATTTTGTTTTGTTTAAGTTAATTGGATTTTTTTAACAGTCAAAACATGATTGAAGTTTTTTAAACGTTTTGGAAACTTGGTCTAACAAGTCATTTTCCAGATACGGTAATAAGCCACGTTATCTGTTTCTCTTATTTGACTTTCAGGAAAGTGTAACTTAGTAAGGCTTTTTAGACAAAATGTTAAGTTCGTTGGATTGGTCAAAGATCGGCACGCCATGCCGCGATACCACCTCTCTCACATACACCTTTGCCAGCCTCTCTGCAGAAAATCTCTCACTGATAGCAAGAAAATGAGCGCTCTTTGTCAATTGGTCAAAGATCACCCAAATTGCATCGACACCTCTCGCAATCCTCGACAATTTGGTGATGAAATCCATGGAAATCTGTTCCCACTTCCACTGGGGAGCCTCAAGTGGCTTCAACTCGCCATGTGGACACTGATGCTTGGCCTTAACCGTGCGACAGGTCAAACACCTCTCTACAAACCACGCCACATCCCTCTTCATACATGGCCACCAATAGTCTCTTTTCAGGTCCAAATACATCTTAGTGGCCCCGGGATGGATCAAAAACCTCGACCTGTGTGCCTCCTCTATCAAAATGGCATGTGCCCCACCCTCAAATGGCACCCAAATCTGGCCCTGGAAGGTCATAAGCCCCCAACTATCAGCAATGAACTCAAATATCTGTCCGATCACCCGCTCTCGCTTGCGGTTTTCCGGTTGCATGGCCTCTACATGGGCCTCCCGAATGGTGTCCCACACCGAGGTCATCACTGTCAACCACAGACAAACATCTCGCAATGGGGTACTCTCTGCCCTACGACTCAAGGCATTGGCTACCACGTTAGCGTTGCCCGGGTGGTACAGGATCTCACACTGATAATCCTTTACCACATCCAACCATCTCCTCTGGCGCATGTTCAGGTTGGGCTGATCCATCAGGTACTTCAAGCTCTTGTGGTCCGTATATATGGTACACCGAACCCCATATACATAGTGACGCCAGATCTTGAGGGCGAACACCACGGCCCCCAACTCCAGATCATGGGTAGGATACATCGTCTCATGAGGCTTCAACTGCCTCAATGCGTATGCTATCACATGCTCTCTCTGCATCAGCACCATACCCAGTCCCGATATCGACGTGTCACAATATACCACAAAGTCCTCCATTCCCTCTGGAAGGGCTAATACTGGGGCTTCGCACAATCTCTGGCGAAGTGTCTCGAATGAGGCCTGTTGCTCTGGGCCCCAACTAAATGCTACGCCCTTCTGGGTCAACCTGGTGAGAGGAAACACAATCTTGGAGAAATCCTTGATAAAACTCCGATAATAGCCGGCCAACCCTAGAAAACTCCTAATCTCTAAGGGGGATCTCGGTACCTCCCAACTCATCACCGCCTCAATCTTGGCCGGATCGACCAATATCCCGCTCTGGTTGACAAGATGTCCTAGAAAATGAACCCCTCATAACCAGAAATCACACTTGGAGAATTTAGCGTAAAGCCTCTTCGATCTCAGAACACCGAGGATCTCCCTCAAATGCTCCTCATCCTGCTCTCTAGACCTCGAATACACCAATATATCATCAATGAACATGATTACAGAACGATCCAGCATTGGCCTGCACACCCTGTTCATGAGATCCATGAATGCCACCGGTGCATTGGTGAGCCCGAAAGGCATCACCACGAACTCGTAATGCCCATAACGAGTCCTGAATGCTGTCTTCTGGATATCCTCATCACACACCCTCATCTGATGATATCCAGACCACAAATCAATCTTGGAGAACCAGGACGCTCCCTGCAACTGATCCAACAAATCTTCGATCCTCGGTAAGGGGTAACGGTTCTTGACCGTCAGCTTGTTCAACTCCTAATAATCAATGCACATCCGGTGTGAACCATCCTTTTTCTTGACAAAAAGGATCGGCGCTCCCAACGGTGAGCTACTCGGTCGTATAAACCCCTTCCCCAGCAGCTCCTAAAGCTTCGAAGATAACTCCTGCATCTCTGGAGGTGCAAGGAGATAGGCGTTGCCCCCGGAACCAAATCGATACAGAACTCCACCTGCCTCTCGGGAGGCACCCCCGACAACCCCTCGGGGAAAACATTCGGGAACTCATGCACTATCGGGACCTCATCGACCGACCTTGGTCTCTCCGTACCTACTCTCGTATCCACCACATAAGCCATAAACCCACTACAGCCCTGCTGTAGACTCTGCCTCGCTCTTGCGGCTGAACAAAATGCTGACCCAGAACGGGTACCCTCGCCATAAATTGTAAGAAGTCCCCCACTAGGGTCTCGTATGGTCACCAACTGTCGTTCGCAGTCGATAACCACTCTAAATCTGCTCAACCAGTCCATGCCCACAATGACACAGACATCGCCCATAGCAATCGGGACCAAATCGATCAGAAACTCCACGCCGAAGATCTCGAGTACACATCCACGAATCACATCCGTGGCATACACTGCTCTGTCATCAGCTATGGAAACTCGCAAAGGTCGACCCAACGCCTCCCGACGGATACTGATGTGCTGACTAAAGGTTAACGACACAAAAGACCGACTCGCACCCGAGTCAAATAACACCAAAGCAGGTACAGAACACACAAGAAATGTACCCCGCATATCATAATATAAGCATAACACCACAACTCAAAATAAATAGATGGAAGAATACATACCAGCCACAACATCGGGTGCAGCGCAGACCTCCTCAGCTGTCAACTGGAAGGCTCTCCCGCGAACCTTCGGCGCCTCAGCCTTCACCGACCGACTCTCTGTAGCTTGAACGGCGGTAGGGGCAGATCCCTGTGATGCTCCATGTGTTGACCCCCTCAACTGCGGACACTCGGCCTTCCGGTGTCTGGTCTGGTTGCAGTGAAAACAGAATGCAAATCCCTTGGGGAAATCCTTGGCCATGTGCCCCTCCTTGCCACACTTGTAGCAAGACCCTGCTCTACACACTCCCTCGTGACCCTTGCCGCACTTGCCACAAGTACAACCCTTCTGGTTCCCTGATCTCGAATCGACGGGCTTGGCCCGCTTGACTGTCGGCTCGGACTGAGCCGGTAGCTAATCCCTCCACTGAGACTCTGCCTCCTCTCTAACCTGCATCTCCAGCTCTATCTCCCTCTTCCGATCATTTTCCTGAAGCTCGACAATTGTTCGATACGACGAATTCACCACGAACTCTCGTATGTCCCTCCTCAGAATACTCAAATACCGACTCATACGTGCCTGCTCAGTAGACACGTGCTCAGGGCAGAACATCGCCCTCTCATGGAACATCCTGGTGATCACAGTAACAGACTCAGTACCCTGATTGAGGGTCAAAAACTCCTGGGCCACGCGCTCCCTCTCCACCGGGGGAACATACTCATCACGAAACATAGCGGTGAACCTCTCCCAGGTAACCGTGGCAAGCTCAGCAGACGAAAAGTGCGCCATCACAAACTTCCACTAGTCCTTCGCTCCCAAGAGAATCTGGTTCAGCGCGAACCGGACTCTCAAATGCTCTGGACATGAACACGTATAGAAACATCCCACAATATCAGAAACCCATCTCATCGCAACAATCGGATCCTGTGTCCCATCAAACTCTGGTGGCTTCGTGTTGCTGAAATCCCGGAACAACAACGAATCACCACCCTAAGGTCTGGCAGCAGCAACAACTGCGGTAGCTGCAGCGGCTGCAACCTCAGTAACTGCTGTGTATCTCTCATCGAAAGTCTCATTCAGTGTGGTCTTAATAGACCCGAACATCTCTGGAATCTCTGCACAGATAGCCGCAACCACCTCCTCATGGATCATCTGGCGGAGCTCCTCATCACTCACCCCGCTGGTCTCTGGTCTGTGGTGTGTCCCAACCATGAGGTGTCTGAAATACAACATAAAAATATTAGAGATACGCTCGAGCATACTCGCACTCGATAACTCAACCCTATCTTACTTGGGCTGCGAACTGCTCCGGTGTCTTCAGTTGTACGGTCCCAATACTACCGTCCACACTGCATCAGTATTCATCCCAAGTCCTCCTCCCAGGATCCCAAGTCCCATGTACTCTACTCTCTCTATACACAATCTACCCTCTAGCAGATCTCTCATAAGCTCCCCGCTGCCATCTATTCACTCTCAAGCATCTCCTAGAAGCAAAATCCCTATGCTAAGGCATCACAATTCAGGCCACTCTAGCCCTAATAAGAATACCTAGCCTACTCTAGCATGCATATCATATCATAACATATCGCATAAATCATAATGTAGGGGTATTTTGGGAAATCACCGTTCGGGCGCTGGCTGATCGTACACACTGCTCTGCTCAGCTCTTTCAAAAACCTTTTTCTCTTGAGAAAATTTTGTGAATTTTATCTCTCAAATCTCTCAAATCCTCAGTTTGAGTTTAGATACGCCCGAAGGTGCACCCGAATCCTTCAAACCAAGGCTCTGATACCAACTTGTAACACCCAATTTTTCAAATAATTTTTCACATTGTTAAAAGCACATTTTCATTCATAATTTTTATAAAAACATCACTTTATCACATAACTCGCTGAGTCAGACCTGGACTCGCCGAGTAGGGCCAACTCGCCGAGTCCAGATACTGACTCGCCGAGTTGAGTCGGGCAGAGGCCAAAACCTTGATTTTTAGCAAACAAAACAGTTAAGCATCACATACAACTAAAACCAATCAAGGCTCTGATACCACTGATGGGTTTTTTGCATAAGAAACAATCCTATGTGCTCATACAAACCCTAATGCTTGGATCTAGGTTTCTCTATTGTACATGCTTTGAATCCAAGACTAATAAACTTAGATCTAACATATTTTAAACTGAATTAGGGTTTAGAGAATTACCTTTGATTGTTATATAGCAATAACAATCAATTCCTTGCTTGGATTGGCTTCAAAAGCTTAGTGCCTCAAGTGTTGCACCTCTAATGGAGTCACAAACACCATATACAATTTGGATGAAGAGGAGAAGAAAGAAGGCTGCCCAAAAATGACTAGAGACCCTAGAGAATCAGTTGTCCGCGTTTTTGGGGCCTAACGGGTCCTTTATATACTTGTGTAGGCTGCTAGGGTTTCAGTCAAAACTCTAATGGACAACTTAAACTCTAAGCAGCCCATGGAACCTTCTGGATAAGGCCATGGACGAAAATATGATGGGCTCCCATCTTAATTTCGTTCACCCCTTATTCCTTTAGCATTCCTTAGCCCAATAACTCAATTATCCAATAATTGCAGTCCAGTCCCCTAAATTTAATTAATCTCTTTTAGCCACAAAATTAATTACCAATTAATTCTTGACTAATATTAATTAAAAAATATGATTTCTCATTTAATATATTATTATCATAATATATTAATAAGTCGTATTTAAACCTCTCTCTCCTTAATTCATCCTACATATTGCTATGGTGAAGGCAACCCAAAAAGACCATGCTCATAATCGGCTCAAGTACATACCAAAATAGTTATGGACTTAGACACTAATCCAACAGTCTCCCACTTGGATAAGTCTAATAACTGTTTTCCGTATGACTTCTAAACCTGATCAGCAATCGTAGCTTTCAAAAGCCCCTGTCAACTCTGATCTTATCAGATAGCGTGTCCTCTAGATAAGGGATTATATATTCCTCCATTCTCAAGATATCGTATAGACAAAAGACATGAATTTCAATCATTCTCTCCATACTCTTTCCTGACTTCCGATTTATGACAACCGATAACAGACTACAATTGAACACATCAACTTAGTCCCGGCTTGGCCAAGCGCTTAGGTGTCATCACTAAATCATCGAGAGGCCCATAAATATCGCTTTTATCCCACTTTGCATAAAAGGAATGGATAAAGTTTGACTCATATGCTTGATTGTATTTACTGATCGAATCACACACAACAATAATTTTTTATAACACCAAGTTACTGGTGCGTTTACTTATTATCAATGCGCAACCGGCCAACAAATAGCAACTCACACGTCTCGGTTTCAAGAATATACAATATTATCGTCTCATTAATCACTCATAATATAACCATGAAGTGATCCAAGTGAGCGTGGGTTTAGTCCAATACTCTAGTCTTATCAAAGCACTTATGAACTCTGTAGCAAACTTGTGCTATGTCTAAACTTTTCAGACAATCTACAGACTCTTCATTACAGTCTTCCAACGTATGATCGACTGTGGATGTTTGAATAACCTAGTTATTCTGGAAGTCAAAACATGCAAATTGAAACATAACAATAATACTTAATCCTATATGGCCCCAAACTTGTGAGAGTAAATAAAACAATTCTATTTATCCACCATATTGATTACTCATTATTTATCATTTAATGTTTCGGATAATCAACTCATTACTTGAATTACAACAATAGATATCCCATGCATAAAGCATGCACACTATGTTTCCTATGGTCCTTACTTTGTAAAATAGATCAATTGAAGAACCTTTTCAATGATGCTCATTTCACAATTCCCAATCCTTACCATTAGTGTAAGAACGCAAGGTTCTTTGCTACTATTAGAATATGCTAGAATCTAACATCTTATGCAACGATCCTTTCGTAAAGTCATTAGCACAAAATTCACCAAGACTTAGCTAATGAAATCATGAAGTACTCTATCGGAAATTGTTACAAGACAATTTCATAGACGTGAAGTCTCACATTCAAAGTACATTCATTTGAACATCCTTCCTGCATAAAAGTTTCTAATCTAGGCATAGACTCTCAATATCCAACTCCCAATATGGAAACATTTCTACATTTGCCATATGACAACTCATTCTTAATAGAGTCTTATCTATTCATAATAATGTCGATATGGTTCATCCAATACCATACTTCCAACTACTCACAAGCGACCAATCCTCAGCGAACTTTGGATCGTCCTTTGATAGTTGTTTAATTATTTTAGTCAAAACAAATTCTAGTCCTTTTTCCCTCTTAATGCGCTAGACATTTGGAAAATTTTAGAATGGTAACATATTATAGCATTTGCAACCGATCCTATACCCGAAGCGTATGGGACACGATGCATAATGTCTTACATAAAGATATGATACTTTACCAATCTTTTGCCATAATATTTTATGTGTCATGTTCTCACAATTCGAACTATGAAGAGGGATGCTGTAATCATAATCGAAATTTGAGAACACACAATGTATCCTTTGACTAAAAATATCAAAATTTCTCAATCAAGCTTTAGATTTTGAAACAAAGTTTAATATTCTCTCCCTTAATTATATCAAAACAATTTTTCAACCCATGCAACTTTGCAAATTGAATCTTTGTTTTTCTATAATTAATATTGCTAACTTGCAATACTCGCCATAATAATCATACAAGCATAACACTTATGCTCCCACTATCATGATTATCGTATAAGCATAACACTTATGCTCCCACTAGCTTTGACATGTATTTAGAAAACAAATGAACTTCCAAAAAACAATGCCTATCGAATTTATGAAATTCATATTTCTAATACCAGATGCTTCGATAAGCCTTTATCTAAGCTTCTTAAACTTATACACCTTTGCCTCAGATAGCGCATATGTGTGCTTAAACAATTTAGAACTTATGTTACTAAGTTCCAAATGTTCAAACTAATTTGCCAAATATCACAATTCGAACTATGGAAAGGGATGCCATAACCATAATCGAATTTGAGAATACAATTTTCACAATTGCTATCTTCTTAAGATCTCTCTTAGTGAAAGCATTTCTTCACAGTCATTTTCATGAAGGAGGGAATCTTATGACACTTAGATCTTATGGTGTATGAGTTCCTATCCATGTGAATTTGCCAAAACCAAAGCTTGCGACAAATCAAAACTCATATGGACTGAACTTGATTTCTTGCCTTATGGTAACACGAGTGCCCACCATGTCTTCCAAGTAGTTTAGTAACTTGTCCTTACATATCAATGTACTTTCCATCGACTAAGGCTCTAGTATGCATTCAAATGAGAACGCATAGAACTCACATACACAATTAACTCAATTGGAATGGCACCTAAACAAAATAATGTCAGCACGATAGGTTGTAAACCTCAAGTCGTGAGCTAGTGATGATCTATAAGGTTTATTCTTGATTTGTTCTTGAAACCTTTCAAGACCATTAAGACTCCCACTGACTCCTTGACATATAAGATTCTCTTGTGAAGAAACATTTCTTGACAATGAAAATATTCAAGAGTTAGTGTAGTTCTTATCAAGACAAAACACTTCACATAATTGGTCATAGTTGGTCTTTGTCTTATCCAAGACAGCACAACTTACCAATTTCAAATGTGCAAGAATAAGAAAACTTTTCCAAATTCCACATTTGATGAGTGTTATAAACCTACTTAAGACTTTTCACTCAATGTCACAATCTTGACTCTAAGACTTGATATTGGAACGAAGTATGATTGACTTCTTGATTTAACCATTTCTGCAATTCTCGATTCCTCTTCTTAGACACGCAATTGAACTAAGACTCATTTAGAGGATCAACTGAGACATGGTTCTCAATCATTAAGACTTATGATAAAACACAATAAAAGGTACTCTCCCTTCTTCTTAGAATAGAGAAACTTTTATCTTTCTACCTACTTGATTCTTCTTTATTCGTTCTACTATTCATTGAAACTCTTTCAATCAACTCAGAATTACACTTAATCTTATAAGTATAATCATATTTACTAAAATTTAGTAAATCATGACGAATATCTTTGTCACTCTTGTGGTGGACTTGATCAACGCACAACCAAGTGTACTTGATCTCCTAGTCCTTTAATTTACACTTTGTCAAAGATTAGTCTAAGTTTACCAAATGTGAAAGTTTTTCATTCATCATATAATACACATCACATGATTCCAAGTTTCTGTGCAATTGAAACTTTGGGCGATGAGAAACTCTCCCTATTTGGTAAACTTCTGTCATTTCCACAAATAACGTAATTAAGAATCAAATCCATTTTGCTAATAGTAGAAACATTCAAACATCAATTTTCTCATACATGCCATCGCAAGGATAAATAAATAAGATAAAATCAAAATTTATTTTATTGCGGAAAAAATTTGTCCTTACAATGCAATTCAATTGAAAAACTATGTTATTACATATTTCTTAACAATCTATTCTAACTCCAAGTAGTAGCTCAAGAATCCATTTTTCAAGTAATGCAATCAAAATCCATTTCTTCATGATTAGATTCAGCTCACTTCTTCCCTCAAGCTTCCTCTCTTTTCTTCGATCCTACAAAACATCAAAATGTAATCTTATCACATCATGTATTAAGAATCTAGAATAGGAACTCAAAAGAGTTAGATAATGGATTTTACCTGAAGTAGAGCCATACGTCTTGACTCTCCCATTTCTTAGATCTCTCAGGTAGTTAGGGCAGCTTCGTCTCTAATGCCCCTTCTCTTGGCAATAAAAGCAAATGGACTCCTTTGGCACAACACATCGGAAAATCACAGACTTAGTTCTTTCTGGACTTCCAATGTTGCGAGTGTCCATTGAAGTTTGGGAGTTTGATTCACCAGGCAAATTTGCCTGACCAGCACCCCAAATCATTGCTGATTCAGTAGCTATAAGCAAATAGGTGAGATTAATGAGGTTCACGTCGTGATCCATCATATAGTACTCTCTAATGAACTCACTATATTATTTAGGAAGTGACTGAAGAACCCAGTCAGCAGCCAACTCGCTTGAAATCTCAACACCCAACATGCTTAACCTATCAATGTGTGACTTCATCTCTAAGACGTGTGCACACACAGGTTTTCCATCTTCATGTTTACTTTCCAAAAGGGATTGAGTGATCTTGAACTTTTCAAGTCTTTGAACTTGTGGGTCAGGGAGAACAATTGGAGGGGATGGAGGAAGTGAAGCATGACTCTCATTTCCTTGATCGTATCTCGGAACGTCATCTTCATTTGGAAAGCTTGTTCCAAAGGATTTGGGAAGACCATTGTAAGATTCAGACATCTACAAAACGGGAGAAAATTCAATTTAAGTTGATTGAGTCCTTAATAAAACACCCAAATGAGTTATTAAGGCTAGGATCCAACACAATATTCTACAACCTAGAAAAGGGATGCTGTAATCTAGTTGCAGAATATTTGAAGGTAAGAGTAGATACCCATTCAATCGCCATTTTATAGACAATTTCCTTAAACACCCCTTATAGACCAGCTTCGTGAATGAGGCCTACTAACGGTAAGACCGACTGTTTACTCATACATATATAATAATAGACTTTTAATATTATATATAGTATAGGGTGTATTTTACACTTTTAAAATACTAGGTGGTTTAATTTAGTAAATTATGCTTTTAATTTAATTACATGTAAACCAAAACATTATGGGTTTGTTAAATCACTTTTAATTATACACTTTAATTAATTAATAAAACCATAAGGGTGTGATTTGAACTTTTCAAATTACTAGGGTTTTAGAATTTAACATTTCAAAACATTAGGGATCAAATAACAAATAATTCAAATTAAACAATTAATTTCATAATTATCTATATTTGACCTAATCTTATTTTAGTCATTAGATAATTACCAAATAACTTTAAATAATCCATATTTATCACATAAACAACCAATATTTAAAAGATTTGAAATTATCTATTGTTTTGGCAAGGATAATCATTTAATTAAGATAAAATTCGGATTTTAACTTCATAAAACAATTTAAGCATCCAAGTCAAAACAACAGCTAAATCCCGAAATACCCTCTGTCTGGCGCAAAAACTCACCGAGTCAGACCTAGACTCGCCGAGTAGGGCCAACTCGCTGAGTCCAGATACTGTATCGCCGAGTTGAGTCGGGCAGAGGCCAAAAACTCGATTTTTAGCAAAAAAAAAAACAGTTAAGCATCACATACAACTGAAACCAATCAAGGCTCTGATACCACTGATGGGTTTTTTGCATAAGAAACAATCCTATGTGCTCATACAAACCCTAATGCTTGGATCTAGGTTTCTCTATTGTACATGCTTTGAATCCAAGACTAATAAACTTAGATCTAACATATTTTAAACTGAATTAGGGTTTAGAGAATTACCTTTGATTGTTATATAGCAATAACAATCAATTCCTTGCTTGGATTGGCTTCAAAAGCTTAGTGCCTCAAGTGCTGCACCTCTAATGGAGTCACAAACACCATATACAACTTGGATGAAGAGGAGAAGAAAGGAGGCTGCCCAAAAAAGACTAGAAACCCTAGAGAATCAGTTATCCACGCTTTTGGGGCCTAACGAGTCCTTTATATACTTGTGTGGGCTTCTAGGGTTTCAGTCAAAACCCTAATGGACAACTTAAACTCTAAGCAGCCCATGGAACCTTCTGGATAAGGCCATGGACGAAAATATGATGGGCTCCCATCTTAATTTCGTTCACCCCTTATTTCTTTAGCATTCCTTAGCCCAATAACTCAATTATCCAATAATTGCAGTCCAGTCCCCTAAATTTAATTAATCTCTTTTAGCCACAAAATTAATTATCAATTAATTCTTGACTAATATTAATTAAACAATATGATTTCTCCTTTAATATATTATTATCATAATATATTAATAAGTCGTATTTAAACCTCTCTCTTTAATTCATCCTACATATTGCTATGGTGAAGGCATCCCAAAAAGACCATGCTCATAATCGGCTCAAGTACATACCAAAATAGTTATGGACTTAGACACTAATCCAACATTTATCACATAATCAATTCATAACATCACATCCTAAGATCAAAAATATGTAAAGCCCCTCAAGTGTGTACTGATCAAGCCGGCGCCTTCCCGCGATCCTCACTGGTACCTGAAACACATAACACAACACGGTAAACACAAATGCTTAGTGAGTTACCCAAATTACCACACACAACACATATTTGCCACTCGAGGCTATAACTCTGTTTGACCCTCTGGTCAATGTGTCTTAGTGGGACCTTCCGGTCCCGTAACTCTGGTGGGCTCTCTGGCCCTAACTCTGTGGGTCTTATGGTCCAAACTCTGTAAACTCTGTAACATGCATAACATAAAACACATAGAAATCTCATCATCCAAAAACATACAAATACTCTATCACATAACTCTAATTAACACTCTAGGTAAGGTATAACCCTCTTAATCCATAAAGTTGATGAATTTAAGCCTTTGCATGGCTGGACAAGTCACTAACACCCATAATATTCCATTTCCTAACTGTAGAAGGATCAATACTCAAGCATGACTTCATATCAACGACCAAGATGGGAACTTTATGGATCTATAACACAAATACCACTGAAAAGGGATAGATCTAGGTCCATGGAGCACATTACACTCATAAAGTCTCCACCTTTGGGACTTTTAACCCTAGAAATGGCCCATGCAACATCAAACCAAAATGAAGAGGAAAGTTTTGAACATTATACCTCTAGATGCAGCTCCTTCCTCTGTAGATCTCAGATCCAAACTTGCAATTCAAGATCTAGCCTCCACAAGCTCTTCTCCTTCTTCTTCACTAACACACCAAAGCACTTTTAGCTCCAAAACAGTCACTCTCAAGCTAAGGACGATGGAAGGCTCTCTTAGGGTTTCACTAACTGATATGGAGGATGAGAAATGAGCCTTAGCATCCATTATATAGTACACAAGTCAAATATTAGGGTTTGCGTATGGACCCATTACGCCCAACGTAACCCTGGGTACGCCCAGCGTACCCAGGCGAGTCCGTGTCCAAATTAAGCGCATGAGTACGCGCAGCGTACTCCCCAGTACGCCCAACGTACTCATTTGCTACAAGACCTCTCTCAAGGGACCACTTTTGACAACTTGACAAAATGGAAGGATTTAATAGCTTTTCCTGGATTTTGGGATGTTACAATGTACGCCCAACGTACTTCTCTGTTAAGCCACTTTTCCCATTAAGTGCTTAATACTCTAATCTAGAAGCTACAATCACAGATCCAAGTCCCTTTCAACACCTTAATCCATAAAGTTGATTAGTTGATGGCTTGCAACCCACGAAATGAGCCCAAACATAAAATGTGACAACAAACTTCCATGAACATGGCTAGATCTCATGCATGAACTTATGAGGACATTCAACATGGCAACTTTCTGGCATAGGGACTCATTTAGCACTGAGAGCGGCAACTCTAAGCCTAGAATTCAGATTTGAACCATAAAGCTTCATCCTTTGGACCAAAATGGTCCAAAAACTCAACCTAAGAGATCTAAGGAAATAACCACCAAGTTCAGATCTTTATACCTTGAAATGGTCAGAGATGAAGCAACAATCCCAGATCCACGACCTCTTCTTTGAACCACCACATTGCTAAGCTCCTTTCTTGCTTGGAAAATGGATCCACAACACTAAAATTCTCTCAAATAGCCTTACAAGCTCCAAGAACACTCAAAGAGGACTAGGGTTTCGTGAAAACTGCCTAAGGGTGAGAAGGAGGCCGATATCCAGAGCATTATGTTCTTTATATGGTGGCACACCCTAAAATTTAGTGTTTAGGAACTCTAGACGTATGCTGGGCGTACTTCTTGTACGCTAGGCGTACGCCTATCTGCGCCCGCGACCAATCTCCTTTATACGCTGGGCGTACCCAGCCGAACACGTGCATGCATCCCTTGCATGCATGGTGTGACATCCCCAAAATCTCGGCCAGAAAAGACCGGTTTTCATTTATGCTTTTAAATAATTTCAGAGTAAATCCTTTTGATTTGAAAGAGTTGCGGAATTTGTTCCCAAAACAAAACATGATAAAATAATATCTAACAAAGCATTTCATCAAGAGATGCATTTTCATTATATAATCAAAACTCGGGATGTCATGTTCCGATACAGACCATAAAGCATAAACGATTACAAGTCATTCAACAAATATATACATATGCAGACTTGTAAACAAAACAACAAGATGATCCATCCATCTTATGCCCTTGTGCCACTTCCTGTAATACAAATAAAACTGAGTGGGTCAGGCTTGGGAGCCTGGTGAGCATATAAGGTTTTCAACCCACAATAAATAAGTTATATTTAATTTCACCAACCAATCACTATCCCGATTACCCATTCCCGTTATCCTCACTTTACGTCCCTAAAACAACATCTATCTCGAGGGACCTAATCTAGGATTTTCATCGGGACGGACATCACTGCTAAGGGGTTTCCTCAACAATAGATATCCTAAAGGCAACCATGAGGGGGATAGAGTACACCGGTGAACACATCGTTCACAACACCTACAGGTTATGAACCTGCTAGCGTTCCACTGAACTGTCTAGAAAGAGTCCGTGGTCGTTATCCATACTCCGCTGAATAACTAGATCAACAACAACAACAACATCGAGGCCTCTCATCTGTTTATTACACACCAACTATCTACTCATGTTCTACCCAACATATTAGTAGATAAAAATATATATTTTCATACATAGTTTAAAACTTGTATATCATTTTCATTCAATATATATTCCACATAACATATGAGGCATACCACATAACACGTATTCCATAGAAAACAATTCAAATCTATGAGATAGAATAAAGTGAATATCCATTCACGCATACAATCACAAAATATACACATAACAAATATATCATATAAAATACTTCATACTTACGCGTTAGAAGAAAGTAACTACACCCTCACACATATAAACCACAATTTACTTAATACACTCAAACCGTACTTGTATTATTATCATGTTTATGAAAGGTAGTATACACTCACTTGATCAGAAGATGATCAGACAGCACTATGACTTGCAGAAGTAGTAATCCACAGCAGATCTGGAAGATCTCCACAAAAATCGAACTTCTCGTGGGCAGAGCTTCGGCTTGGGAACCGCACTTCTCGGGATCTTCGGGATCTCGGGACTTGCCTCGGGGCTCGAGAATAATACTGGGGCTTCGGGGTATTTTTGGCACGTAAAACGATGCAAAACGGGAGAGAGAAGAGAGAAAATTAGCAAAATAGCCGGCTGCCCTCGCATCCTATTTATAGGAGGCTGGAGCCTCGGAGTACGCGTTGCGTACAGGCGTACGCGGGGTGTACTGGCCTCCGAAGTCGTCACTGCATGCGTCATCCGAAGTGTCGACACTCTTCGGAGTACGCGGGGCGTACGACGGATCGGACTGCTGACTCCCCCATTGGATAATGCCGGATTTTTCAATTAAAAATAAATACAAATTATTTATCAAACTTCGGAAATTCATATCTTCTTCATACGAACTCCGTTTTCGACGTTCTTTATATCCACGGAAAGGTGAGACTACGCTCTACAACTTTCGTTTAGACTCCGTCGGCAAATTTTGAATTTATTTTTATTATTTATTTTTAATAGGTCGCGACAGAAAAACTTCGTTATAAATTCATAATTTCTTCGTTTGACGTCCGTTCTCGCCTAACTTTTTATCGCTTCGATACCAACAACGAGACCTTCGATCCTCGTTTAGATTGTTTCGGCTAAAAATCGCTCGATCTCAAATCGAGTATTTCAGGCTGCATACCGCTAAGTCGAAACTTCGATAAATCATAACTTCCTCATACGAAGTCAAATTTGGGCGTTCTATATATATTCGGAAACCTCGTTTCAACTACTACAACATTAACCAAAGATATTAAGTTCATTTTACACTTAAATTTTGATGCTTATTTTTATTCCTAATTAATCAGACCACATAATTAAGCAATTAAGTACAAAACACATAATACTCAAATAATACATTCTTATTATTTCAAAACGGGTTACAAAGGTTAACCTAGACTATTACATTGCTAAAAATGGCAAGCCCGGAAACACAGGCGTTACGCATGGGACTTACTTGCCAAACATTTCCACTAGGGACTATTATTGCCAATAACTTCAAAGTGCTATAACTTCTTCGTTCTTAGTCCGTTTCCGACAGACTTTATATCCATGAAAAGGTGGCGAGAAGCCTTACGCTTCTAACAACTCATCATTACCTAAAACTTCCTGAACAAGAGCCCAAAATCTTCAAAAGACCGAGATGTCAGATTACGATTATGCCCTTGTCCTCCGAAGCCACAATCAAACGCTTAGATCATGTATACCCTAATACTCACATCCGAAAAGGGCTAAATCCTTCCTTTCCTAAGGTCTTAACCCCATGAAAACTGATAATTTGGCCGTAGCCCCTAGAATCGAAGTACTTTCAGTACCAGGTGTTACAACTCTCCCCCACTTAAATTAGATTTCCTCCTCGAAATGTCTCCTTACTAACACCCATCACCCGAAAACTGATCTGAGGATGCAACCGATGATTCTATGCTTGAAACAATCTTCCTAAGACGAATGAAAGCCAAAACGATCTTCCCTTCTGAAGAAAATGAACATCGAACTTCCGCATACCACTTCTGTCTTCCCCAGTGTTCTAAAAGGCGCGCCATGGCGCGCGCCAAGGCGCGCCATGGCGTGAGGCGTGGCTCCGCCGTTACGAAAAGCCTCATAACGTTGCTGTTAGGCGTGGCGCATGACAAGGCGTGATATGGCGCGCCATGGCGTGTTATGGCATGTTATGGCGCGTGTTTTTTCGTTTGAGACACGGTTTTTTGCTCTTTGTTATGTCTTTTCTAATCGGAGATACATGTATTCTGGTTTTCGTTAAATTTTTGTTACTAGTTATTGATCTAACACTTATAAAAAGTAGTTATATTTAATATAAATTTATATTTATGTGGTAATATAATTTTAAATTAATACAAAATCGCTTCCTTACATCACGCCTTGAAAAACACCATGGCTCGCCATGGCTCGTTAAGCTTGAGGCTTGACCATGCCGCCACACCACGCCTCACGCCATTTAGAACCTTGGTCTTCCCAGCGTCTGAGTCCCATACTGGTCTGTGTCCCTGAAAAACTTCTCCTGCATAATCATCTATCGGTCAATTATATTTGACAGAAGGCTCAGATAATCCTTCGAGTAAAAGATTCATCTCTGCAATGGTTAGACTCATACAAGAGCTGCGCAACCGAGCCAAATCCATTACTCTCAGTTTATTTAATCCCGCTGCAAGTGGCTTATCACTTCCGATCCATAAGCTACTTCACACACGAGAATCATCACTTTTGGTCGAACATCATGCTGCCTCTAGCCTTCTTTCCAAAAGAATCAGGACCTCCCAGGTCTGAACTTATCTGTCCACTATCTGGAATACCGGATTCCATCCGGTTACTAAACCACTGATCACCCTCTCATTCGCTCCTAGCTACTCCCGAAGAAAACTTTGGTTATTGAAATTGCTCTATCTACCTTGCCACTCTGTCTCTACAAGTCCTGGGATCCTCGATCCCCCAATCTTGACCCTAAGGTCACTACCAGGTCCCACCTTCCTTGCTACTGTCGCACGGGCCTCGCCCACGGGTCTCACCCAAACTATACTACTGAACGAACCTGAATCTAAACGAACTATCCCTTTTCCTGATCACTATCATGCTAACTAGGAGGTATGGGCCCCACCCACACTCCGCTAACTAGGATATACAGGCCCTCACTCACACTCCACTAACTAGTCGCTAGCAAATGATGCAGCTATCCCGTAGTCTTACAACACTCTCCATGATGTATCAACCACTGACTATCAATCTAAATCCATTCCATGTCGGACGTTCACGCAGTCTACATCCTGACTCATACGAGTCCTGTTGGCGATCCTCCAACCTGGTTTCCCCAAACCAACCATCAGCTAATGTGAATATACGAACTCAATGTTGGAAAGTTTCCCAAACTCCCAACTCACGTGCTCCTCAATCCAACTAGCCACTTGGGCTGCTTTCCTTCTCAACAAAGATGCGAACTCACCCCATTTTGCACTTACTTCGACTCCTGACTACTCATATGGTTCTCCCCCACTTCGATTTAACTAGCTCCTTACAACTCACTGCATAAGAAGGATTCCCAATCCTTCCTACCATCTAATGATCAATCTGCTGGAAAACAACGCTTACCTTTGCAAGCGTACCAAGACTAACCATTACAAAAGAAGTACTACTCCTGAAGACTAGCGGAAAACTTCTAGAGTTCCAGCAAAACCGATCACCCCTGCTTGCTTGAAATGTTACCACACTCAAGCTTTGAAGACCCATAAGTCAGATGTTCCAACCCATACCTCAGCAACGAGCCACTTCCTTTAGCACTTCCAACCAGTCCAAGCTCAAGGATTGAACTCAACGAATCCTGATGATGCTGGATAATCGTCCTGTGTGTGACAACCCAAAACTTTCCATTCTGTTCAACCATTCACTTTAATATGAATTAAAACTATTTCTACTAACTTTCAAACTTTTTGGAATAAGTTTGAGTGGTTTAAAGTTAGTGCTTCAAGAGATATCAGGAGAGTGGATACCCTAGGGTGTACTAAGTAGCAAAACATGCCCAAAACTTCAAGAGTTTTGAGTTTACGGTCCAGAATGGTATTGGGACCGTAAACCCAAAAGGCTATATAAGTGTGACTTAGTTATTTCAATCACTTTTTCACATTTCCAAAGACTAGAGCTATTTCTCTCTCAAGTAGCATCCCGTTTTTCTTCAAGATCTTCAACGAGTAAGTGTTTCTAGCCCTATTATCATTAGATCAAGTGTTAAACATCAAGAAATCATCAAGTTTCCCCAAGAACAAGGTGTTCACGGCCCAAGATCTTCTTGGACCGTGAACACTAAAAGTAAGACTTAAATGTGCCTTTTGTCCCTTTAGACCTTGGGAACAAGTATAGCAACAAACCCTAACATGTTTAAACCATAAGAGCCTCACGAAAAAACCCAAATATCACAAGGATGAGGTGTTTATGATCCAAGAATCTCCTTGGACCGTAAACTCTAAAAAAGAGTGCTTTAATTGTGCCAAAGTGCCCCTAAACTCTAGCCAAACCTTCGAAGCAAACATGGAACCTGAAAGACCCTGTTTAATGGTTTGGTCTAGGTATACTAATTAGTGGTAGTGATTGGGTATAAAGTCAATTTTGTTTAGTTTATGGTTTGTATGTGTTTACGGCCGTAAACTCCTTACGGCTGTAAACTCTTTGCGGTTGTAAGTCTTGGCTATAAATAGGGCGTTGTGTCAGACTTTATAGTGTGTTGATGCCTTCGTGTTTTCTCCAAGTTATATCTGATGTTTTATTGCTTTAAGGCGTATGCAAGCTTGGTTCGTTTTGCTATATTGCTTATTATTTCACCTTTGCTTCTGTTTTTCGTCTTTGATCATTGGTAGATCTATTTTTCGGACTTTACAATTGGTATTAGAGCAAGACCAGTGTCAAAGATGTCCTACAGTTGTGTTTTTGCTCAAAACGATATTCGTAGCGAAAGAAGGGTTTTATTCCAGTCGATTTTCGTGTGTTTAAGAGTTCACGGTCCGAGCTTACGACCGTAAACTCCAAGTTCACGGCCGCAAGCTATTCAAGGTTCATACACCACAATCAAATATATTCTACAGCACATCGAGTTCCTGACTTAAGGCTTTCTGAATAATATTTCCTTGCATTAAAATTTTCAAATAAAATAAGTTTTTAACAGATAATTGGCCGTAATCATTGGCCGAAATCATTGGCCGTAAACTCGTGAATTCCTTTAAAAATCAGTAGCCGTAAATCGATTATCAGATAATCGACTTTAAAAAATTGCATCATAAATTTCTTTGTTCCAGAATTCTAATTTTTCACGGGCCGTAAACAAGGAGTTTACGGCCGTAAACAGTTCTCGACAGTAAATCTTTTCTTGGCAGTAAACTCGTTTTTAAAATCTTAATTAATTAATTTTTGGAATTCATAACAGTAAATTAATTAATTAAATTTTTTGTCTTATTAAATAAATAATTAACTTTATTTTAAAAATGGAATCACAAAGTCCTAATCAATATCAAGAACTCGATGTTGTGATGGGAACAACCACGCGTATTCCAAGACTCATGTCCGCTGATTGTTTTCCCGAGTGGAAATATAGAATTGAGAAATATATAAAGATGAAGGACTCCAAGATTTGGAAATGTGTTATAAAGGATCCAGTCAGAATCACCACTACAGTTGGGGGGCAAGTGGTTGACAAGAAAATTGAAAACTACACTGATGAAGACTTTGAGAGTGTAGAAGGACAAGAAAAGGCATTGGCCATTTTGACTATGGCTTTATCTCCAGACATTGCTCAAGGATTCAGAGAGTATACTTATGCTAAAGCACTGTGGGAAGCCCTTATTGAAGTATATGAGGAAAATGAAGACATGCGAGAAAGTCGCCAAGATATGTTGAGGCAACGCTTCAACATGTTTAATTATGTTCCCGGAAAGACTCTCGAAGCTCAACTGCAATGATTTACATCTCTCAACACAGAGATGACTGTGGCAGGGATCTTCTATACAAAGTCAGAAATTAATAAGAAGCTACTAAATGCTCTCCCAAAATCTTGGGACATGAATGTAGCTGTGATTAAGAAGACTAAGGATCTCAATCGCCTTTCTCTAGCTGAAGTGATGGCTGTCATCAAAGCGTGCGATATTGATGACAAGCAGCGAGAGATCAATCATGTGAACTCCTACTCAGCTGCCAATCTTGGTATTTCAACTAATAATGCTATTTCTTCTTTCTCTTATACCCCTACAGGTTGATCTTCTTCTGCACCGGTCATTCCCTACCCACAGAGTCCACCTCTCGTGTCTACCCAAACTGCTTCATCCTCAAATGTGGCTTCCTCTTCAAAAGGAAAGGAGGGTGATGAAAACCTTGTCTTTGCAGCAGGGCTTGTGAATTGCTACAATGCTCTTGTAGCTGGGGAACTTCCACCTCAATTGTCATTTGCAGATCTTGATCAAATCCATCCGGAGGATGTTGAGGAAATGGACATCACATGGCAAATTGCCATGGCTGTATTTAGGGCAAAACAGTTTGCCAAAAACACAGGGAAGAACAATTGGGGAATGAGCACTGACAAGAAGGTTGGATTCAACAAAGGAAAGCTTCGATGTTTCAATTTCCACGAGCCAGGGCATTTTGCTCGTGATTGCCCACACCCCGATAGAAGGGTTAATAATGACAGAACAATGGTTGCAGTTGGGAACAACCGAAGCAGTGGTCAAGCAAACAATGAAAAGGCTATGGTTGCACAATCTTTCGACTGGGATGATCAAATACAAGCTCTCAATTTGTCTGGACCATAAAATGCTCATCTAGCACAAGTAAGGGATGACACTCCAGCAGGGATTGTAGCAGCTGAAGACAGTGTGATGAAGCTACAATTTGGCTTGATGGTATCCTCTTCCCATGAACCTAATTCGTCCAAGGTAAGTCTCCCATCATGCTCTAAGGCTTGTATAGATTATGTGAAAACTTTACAGGATAAAATTGAGACATTAGGCAATGAAGTAGAAAATCTTAGGATTCTTCGTGAACTCAATGACAAATTAATAAGAGACGTAGAAGACCTTAGATATGAAGGGTACCGACTTCGAAAAGGACAAAAACCACTTAAAGCTCAACTAGAATAAAAAATTAAAGACTTTAGGAGACTCCAGGAAGACTACAACAACAAATGTGAAAACTATGATTATGTAGTCAAACAAAATGCTGAGCTAGTGGCTGAAGTTGAATCTTTGAAAGGAAAATTTGAGACCGCCAAACTTGATGTTAGAAAATATGATTTCTCAAGTGAGGTGGTTGCAAATATGATAGACCAAAGTATGCAGTTTAAAAGGAATCAATCAAAAGGTCTAGGGTATAATCATGTACCCCCTCCTTTCAAGCATTCATATGTGCCCAAGCCTTTGTCCAAAGAAGAGATTGTCAATGAATCATTTATGATTTATGGCAAGCCCTCCGGTTTTGTTTCGGGAGGATTTATTAATGTTGAAAGTACTAACATTTCTACTTCTCCTACAGATCAATCCTTGAATTAGTCAAAGCACAAAGTTGAAGGATGTGTTTCTGAAAATAAAATCGAGTCGAAACCTGAAGCTTTCATTTTAAATAAAGACAATTCTTTTTCAAATGTTTTAATTGACAATATTTCTTGTGGTGTTTTTAATTATTCTGATACAGTAGCTGTTACCTCTGATACAGTTTTGAGTGCTTTTAATATGTCTGATAATTTTTTGAACAATTTGGTTAACAATTTGAATGTTTGTGATAAAAATGTTGAGACACCACTAGTTTCACAACTCTCAATAAGTATAGCACCCTCACTTGCCTCACAACCTAATAATGTTGCATGTTTCTGTGAGACAAGCAAGGGTGTTTGTAGGGAAAACGAATTTGATAAATGTAGCACAAGTTCTAACAATAACAAGCAGATTTGTTTTAATTGTGGTACTAGTGGTCATATTGCTAGAAATTGTCTTAATCGAATGTTTGTGAGTCATAATCTTCCAAGAGGTGAGAACGAGTTCAGAGGAAGGTCTTTAAATAGAAATTCCTCTAGAAGCCGCTCTCGAAATGATGATTGGGTAGATGAAAGAAATAGAAACAGGGATATTTTTCACAGACATAAAAAGGTTTTTAATCACCTTGTCCCGAGCAGTCTGTCAAAAAGGAGCACAGCCACGCCAAGGTCAAGCTCATCCCAAAGCAGTAGTGGATCTTCAACCAATTCTGGTAGAAGTAACACATGCTTTAAGCAGATTGTTAAACATAAAATGACAAAGTGGATTGAATTTTTCAGAAAACCTAATTATAAATGGAGGCCCAAATCTGCTCCCAATACATCATCCGTGTCCTCAGAGAAGTTCATGTGCAATAAATCTGAAAAGGCATCGGGATCACCCAGGAAGATCATGACCTGGGTGCCCAAATCTAATTAAACCCGCACATTTTGTAGGGACAGTTGCGGGGAAATGTCGTCAGACCCTGGTTTGTCGACAATGGCTGTTCCCGGCATATGACGGGAGATATCACCCAACTGTGCAACATTCAATCATTTAATGGGGGGTATGTCTCTTTTTCGGGTGGAGATGGAGGGAAAATCACTCAAAGGGGAACCGTGTCAAATGGAGTTCTAAGTTTCGAAAACGTAAATTTCGCTCCTGAGTTGAAACACAGTCTGTTAAGTGTTTCTCAAATCTGTGACAAGGGCTATTCTACGCATTTCACTGACAAGGAATGCATGGTCTTAAAGCCAGGCTTTGTCATCCCTGAACAATGGATTCTCGTAAGATCAAAAAGGGATGGGAACGCCTATATTATTGATATGAATAGCAATCTACCAGAACAAGTTACTTGTCTATTCTCCAAGATCTCCGAGCAAACTGCAATGCTGTGGCACTGAAGATTAGGTCATGCTAACGCCAAGAATCTAAATCGTCTTGCGGAAAATGAGATGGTCCGTGGATTGCCCGTCAAGGACTTCATTACTTTTGAAAAATGTGTGTCATGTGCTCAAGGAAAGCACCATTGAAAGTCGCACCTGCCAAAACAGGTTAACTCAATCAGTCAGGTTCTCTAGTTACTTCACATGGATTTATTTGGTCCAGTGAACGTGCTAAGTATCAACAGAAGTTCTTACTGTTTAGTTGTGATTGATGATTTCTCTCGATTTACGTGGGTTTTCTTTCTATCCAACAAAGCTGGCATCACTGAATTGATCAAAAAGTTCATCATACTTGTTGAGAATCAGACCAATCAAAGGGTGAAGGCACTTCATACCGACAATGGAACAGAGTTTAAGAGTTCTGTTCTTAATCACTTCTTTGCTGAAAAGGGTATCCTGCGTCAATTTAATTCAGCTCATACACCTCAACAAAATGGTGTTGCTGAAAGGCGAAACAGAACACTTAAAGACGCTGCAAGAACGATGCTGTGTGACTCCAAGCTACCTGTTTTCTTTTGGGCGGAGGCGATAAATACTGCTTGTTATGTTCAGAATCGATTGCTCATCAACAAAGCTCAAATGAAAACCCTGTATGAAATTTACTATGGTCACAAGCCATCGGTCTGTCATTTTCGAGTATTTGGCTGTCCTTGCACCCTACTTCACCTAGATGCCAATCCGAAGTTCAATGCCAAAGCTGATGACTACTATTTTGTTGGGTATGCTGCAAGTACCGCTTATAGAGTCTATAACAAGAAAACAAAATAGATTGTGGAATCCTATGACGTGCGTTGGTTGGAAGAGAATGAGACATACGCAAGAGTGGGTCCGGACTGGTTGTTTGATTAAACGTCACTTTTCAAATGCTTAAACGTGTATTCAAATGATGTATCTAGAACTGATTCGCATTGGAAGAGTATCTCTGAAGATGAAGACGAAGAAGTCGTATACAAGCCTGTATCTAAACCTTCTAATTCATCGAAAGGAAAGTCTAAAGCTTCACCCGAATGGGAGTCCTCTGACTCACGCAAGGGAGAATCTTCTGCTGCATCTGAGGGGGAGCCTTCTGCTTCATCTCAGGGGGAGCCTTCTGCTGCAATTGAGGGGGAGTCTTCTGCAACATCTTCGGAAAAGTCCTCTGCTACTCCTCAGGGGAGGCCGTTCTTGGAACATGACAATCCTCAATCAGACCACATTGATTCTTCTGATGCTGAATCGAGACCTCACATATCTTCAGAGAAAGAGTTCGTTCCAAATGATGCTTCCGCTGTCTCTTCAACCCTGATGGAATTACTCTTTCTTGACCTTACTGCAGATGAGTATGTTGCAGAACCATCTGGTTCTACTCAACAAGCAAATGAAGGAGGTCTTAACATTCACACTCTACCTGTCTCTATCAATGACATCAGCCAAGAAATACCCTCTAGGGTTCAACGGGATCATCCGATCGAGAACGTTATCGGCCAGCTAGATAGTGGTGTTAAAACTAGAAGTCAAAGTGGAGACGTGAATACATGTCTGTATTCTTGCTTTATCTCTCAAATTGAGCCCAAGAATGTAGAAATGGCTCTAAATGAACCTAGCTGGGTGGATGCAATGCATGAATAATTGCATCAATTTGAAAAACTCGGTGTTTGGAAATTGGTTGAGTTACCGAAGGGCAAGAAGTCTCTTGACACACGATGGGTCTATCGCAACAAACAGGACGATTCAACGGTTATTGTGCGAAACAAAGCCAGACTGGTAGTATGTGGGTTTCGACAAGTCGAGGGTCTTGACTACACTGAGGTTTATGCTCCAGCAGCTCGCTTGGAGGCTATTCGTATCTTCTTAGTGTATGCTTCGTATATGAACTTTACTGTTTTTCAAATGGATGTCAAGACTGCCTTCTTGTACGGCAAGGTGAAGGAAGAAATCTACATTGATCAACCTCCAGGGTTTGTCGACCCGAAGTTTCCTAATCAAGTTTACAAGTTGGACAAAGCGTTGTATGGACTGCATCAAGCTCCTAGAGCATGGTATGCCACTCTAACAAAGCATTTGCTCGAACATGGTTACACCCGCGGTACTATCGATCATACATTGTTCATAAAGCATGTCGACAAGGACCAGATACTCGTACAAATATACGTCGATGACATAATCTTTGGATCAACAAGCCAAAAGCTTTGCAAAGAGTTCGAAAGTGTAATGAAGAAAAGATTTGAAATGAGTTCGTTGGGATAAATGACCATGTTTCTGGGGCTTCAGGTTAAACATAATTCAACCGGAATCTTGCTACATCAGACCAAGTATGTGGAGGATATTCTTGAGAAGTTTGCACTTCACGATGCTAAATCTGCTTCTACACCGATGGCTGAACGACTTCTCCTGACTCCAGATCCAGAAGGCGAACCCATAGATCAAACTCTCTATCGATCGATGATCGGATCCCTGATGTATCTTACTACAAGTCGACCAAACATTATGTTTGCAGTTTGTCAATGCGCACGTTATCAGGCTAATCCTAAACTCTCTCATCTTATTGCTATTAAAAGAATTTTTTGGTATATCAAAGGAAGCCCTAAATTGGGTCTTTGGTATCCGAAGAATTCTGAATTTAATCTTCATGCTTTTACTAACAACAATTATGGAGGTTGTGAGCTTGATAGGAAATCAACTTCAGGAGGATGTCAATACCTAGATGACAAATTAGTTTCATGGCAATGCAAGAAGCAGCATACTATCTCGACTTCGATAGCAGAGGCGGAATATGTAGGTGCATCAGCTTGCTGTTCTCAAGTTATCTGGATCCAACATCAGCTGTTGGACTACGGTTTGAATTACTTAGAAACCCCTATCTATTGTGATAATGAAGCTGCCATACAAATTGCTAATAACCCAGTCCAACATTCTAAAACCAAGCACATCGATATTAAAATTCACTTTATCAGAGACTATTATGAACGATCTTTAATTCGAATCGAACAAGTCCACACTGATAACAATGTGGCCGACTTGTTCACAAAGCCTTTTAACAAAGCTCGTTTCGATGTGCTAGTGGGATTTCTGAAAATGATATGTTTTGAGGATTAAGTTTTTTTATTTAATTTTTATTTTTTTTTATTTTTGGTTTTATTAGTCTATATTTTGAATTTTTGTTAGGTTTGTTTTGAATTTTTGTTAGGTTTGTTTAAATTTGCGCATTGTTTTGTTTCGTATTCTCACCCATGCACGAATTTAGGGGGAGAAATAAAATCCAAAAACAACAAAAAATTACAAAAAAAATCCAAAAATAGTGTCATTTCTGTTCAGCATTTTAAATTTTGTTGTTGACAACCTCGGTTGTAAGTACCGTGATGGGAAATGATATTAACAAGTGATAAAGGGCAACCTGAATTGGCGTAACGTACCTAAGTTGAATCGTCTATGCTCTGTACTCGATGTGCTGGTAGGCACGAAAGATTTTAAAATGGACTTGACTAGGAAAGTTGAACCTAATGAATTTGAGGACTCGACAAACTTTGACCTAGTTAGATCCGTTTAAACTGATATCACGACGCTCGGATAGGTTGAGCAGGGAGATAAACATGAGAATCTACTCGTCACATTAATTGAACCCGTACTTGGAACCGTGGCTTAACTTTTCCTCGATGTGCGGATTTTGTCCTTAATTCCGGTTGGATGGGGCGACTGGTAAATTCCGATAAATTAGGTCTGTAGAAAATCGTTTTCTTTCTTTCCGTCTGTTAGTCATATGTTGTCTCCTTTGCGCGACTTCTAATCCGACCTGGTACACAACATATGCAACTCTATTTCTCTGCAGGATATATATATATATATATATATATATATATATATATATATATATATATATACATGTGTGAAATACTTCTCATATGTTAGCCATATGTTGTCTCCTTTGCGCGACTTCTAATCCGACCTGGTACACAACATATGCAACCTTCTTCTTCTCAACCCCTCTGAAGTAGTTAGAAATAGAATTCTGTATCTCTTCTCTCTCTGAATGGTTGTCTACTAACGCGGTGTAAGGAGTACTTTGGAAGTTCTTGATGGTTGGGGCATATCAGGAAGCGAGAAACACGTTCCAGTACATCTAAAATTGAACTCATATAGATTGTCTGTAGATCTCGCTGCTCGATTTAGGTGGACAACAATATCCCTGGTTGTAGTCAATTAAATGGTCATAAGGTGAATTTATTTAAGATTTAGGAGTTATCATAATTACAAAAATTTACAATTAGGTATATGCCTGAATCATGTCATTGGTAAAAGGTCCAAAAATGTCACAAATCTTTCGTGCTTAAGTGGACCACAATACTGGCAATCGGTCAGACGAAGTTGTGAAGATAAGGGTACCGACAAGTGGAATAAGGCCATCCAATAACTTTGATCCAAGCATCACAAAAGAAGTTAAAATTTATTTTGTTTTATTTTTATTTTAATTTTAATTTTAATTTATTTTTTTTATTTTTTATTTTTTATTTTATATTTTTTTTGGTGTGCAATTTCATATTTTATTTTATTTCATTTTTACCTTTTACTGTTTTATTTTAATTTAATTGGTGGAAGTTGGATATACTGGGTTGTTATCAGGTAAGAAGTAAGGAAAGGTGAAAAGGTAAAAAAGGGAGTTCATTGCCGGAAACTCCTCATTCACGAGTTTCCGGCCGCAAACACTCTCTAAACCCTCTCAAAAAGGCAAAAATTTTTCTTTGATTTTCGGAAAACCACTTACATCATCGCAAAGGTAATCATCTCTAGATCACAAATATGCAATTTTTTTTGAGTTTCACCGTGTCATCTTGCCAGAAATCGCAAAAAAACGATTCGACGGAGCTTACAGCCGTAAGCTTAGGCCGTAAACTCCGAACACTTGAAATTTGGACTTGATTTTAATTTATATTGGTGTTATTGATACTCACATTCATGAATCTTCAAGTATTAAGCATTAATTCGAAGTGTAGAATCGATTTTTGAGGATTTTTCCACTGAAGGTTCTTAGGCCGTAAACTCCGAGTTTTCGGCCCAGGAACAATGAGTTTACTACCTTCGGTTCGAGTAAAATAATTAAAGGAATATCGTGTGTTGATTTTCAAAACAATTCTTAGATCGTAAACCTCGAGTTTACGGCCCAAGAACAGGTTTTTCAGTTTACAGCCGCAAACTGTATTATCAATCGATTTCCTTTAACATTTTGGCAGCAAACTTAATGTTATGAGATGTTATTTTGGTCATAATTTTTTTGGTGAAAATAATTTTTTTTTTGGTTTCTTACAGTTGTGTTTGAGTGCAGAAAATGGCGAACCTAAAATTTGCAGATATGCACAACCTGGCGATTGTACTCGCGGATCCTCCAGCTGTTCACTCGGATATGCGTTCGATGATTCATCGATTACGTGAATGCTGCTTAGCATGCGCAATCACTGTCAATCCGGTGGTTTATCAAAGTTTTATACGCGAGTTTTGGGCGACTGCAGAGACAAACATGGATGATGATGGCAATTTTACTGTGAAGGCGAAAGTGCAGGATCGAGAAATCGTCATTGATGAGGGCTTTATTCGTGAGGCGCTGCTAATTGATGATCAACCCAATTTCCCGACAGAGATTGGAATCGAAGACATTCAAAGGGTTCTACGAAGAATGAGTTACAAGGGAACCTTTCCGCCGACATTGAAAAAATTGCTACACCCATACTGGAGGTTTTTGGGCCATGTTTTTGTGAGTTGCATCTCGGGAAGGAGGCCTGGGGCAGACGAGATCTCTCAGCGCACAACTGGTGCTTTAGTATCTCTTGCTGCTGGGTTTCGATTCAATTTCTCAAAGTTTATCCTTGAGGAATTTGTTATTAACATCAGAGCTTCTACTCGGGATACTTTTCTGTTGTATCCCCGCTTCATACAATTGTTCATCAACATTCAATTTCCAAACGTGAGAAAGACAGGAGAGACATTGGATATGAAGTCCTTAGGTCCCCACACGGTGGGACTTATCAAACAAAATCGGAAAGGCAAAGTCGTTTTTCGAGGACTATTTCCTCTTGAAAAGTTTGGTAAATTCACTGAACTGGATGAGACTCCAGAGTCATTTGAGTCGTCAGAGCAAACCTCCTCGGAGCAGACATCTGCTGAAAGGTCAACGCCAAACAACATTGTTATAGATGTGTCCGAAGATGATGAAACCGAAAAAGAAGATTCTCCAACTCCAAAAGCTCAAACTGTCTAAGAACATGAAAAGGAGTTAAGTGATGATCAAATTGGTGGAGAGATGAGTACTGGTGAAGAGAGAAATGACTCGTTTGATGATCCAGATTTGACTGGTTTTGATCGTGATGATATTGCAGCTTCGTTGGCAAGCAGTGCTAATGTTGTGTCTCATGAAAATCTTGACACAATTTTATATAATGTCGATGATGTTGGTCTTCACACAACTGAGACAAGGAAATCGAGCGAGACGTTTGATGCGCGAACTCCTACTTCAAAGCAAATGGTGTCAACTTCTATTCCTATGGAGATGGTTATGGGGTGTTCCCCTCCTGTGTCTGTTTCTCCTACTCGCGAACCGTTTGTGAGTGCGTTTTCTCCTGAAGCTGACCAACAACAATCTAAAAGAAGAAGACTTGATGCAAGACAATCTGAACTAATCACAAGCTTGGTGAGCGGTCTTCCTACCCCACCTTTCACTACTACTACTACAAGGCTAACCACTACAAAGATGTTTCCAACTGGTCCGAGTTCAACATTTGATGTTGGTGGTTCTTCTGCACCGCCTGGTTTCTCAGTCCCTAGATATCGTCGAGATGTTGCTTCTGAAAGGCTGGCGTTGCATATGGCTGAAGAACAAATTGCATCGCCAGATCCTCGAGGAAAGGGAGTTTCCATTGAAGAAGGTGTTGTGAGGGATGACAATCTTACTCTTGCTGGTCTGCAGAAAGAAATTTCGATTCTCAACCAAAAAAATATTGAGCTTGATATTCAGGTGGTAGAGCTTTGTGCCGAGAATATCGTTCTTCGCGGACAACTGGCTGGATTTAAGAAGGATAAGAAGGTGAAAAACAAACATATCTCCGATTTGCAAGATCATTTTAATCTGTTGACTTCAAGTTATTTTGAGTTAAAGAAGAAACTTGAAGCTGATTTTGGTGAGAAATATCAGACATCTGCTGAAGAACAAAGGATTAATCTTCACGTTCAAGCTTTTCCGGTTGACCTACCAGTCGGTCAGTCTTCTGGTACTGCTGAGCGTGTTGTTGTTGAACCTCCATTGGCTCCACACATTCAAGAACTTATTAGTCGTAATCAAGAAGATGATGTTCAGAAAGGACAATTGTTGTTTAAACGGAATGTTAATCAGAATACATTTCGAAGCGAACCCTTAATAACTGTTACTGATCTTGAGGTTGTTAGGTTCCGAGATACATTTGGAGAAAAATCAGGAGTGGCGTCCTGGGGATTTCATGATGCTCTCAGAATGTGGATTGTCATTCGTAAGAGTGGTAATTTAGAGTTGTATAAGGATATTCATGCGTTTAGGTCGTTCACGAGAATTGATCTAACGGAATTGTCTCAAGCTCTGTTTATCAATCTTTTTAACACTCCTCAGGTTACTCAGTTTAAACACTTTCTGGATGATCAAGTAAAGAAAGGATTTCCTTCGATGCCGACAGCAGAGTCAGTTGTAATTGAACACCCAGATGTCTTGGAACCGTCTACTGACAAGCCGTTACAGGTAGTGATGTGGCCAGCAACTAAACAAGTCAAGCAGTTTCTTGTACTTCAAGGCTATCAAGATGGATCTCTCAGTTCTTTGGAATGTTGGGTCTATGATGAAGACACATTGGGAGCTGTTATCAAGCTTAAGAATGGGTATATTCGTTTGTACGATCGCAGAGACTTGCTGCAGTTCAGGAAATGGGATATTCACTATCTTAGCAACATTCAAATTAAAGTTGTTGAAGATATTTATGAGGAAGGAGCCAAGGTGTACACAACGATGATCGCGGAGATTCTAAGCAAGAGAATGTGGAATGGAGCGATGGGCCAGATGGACGTGATGATTGTCAACAAAGGAATGAGCTCGAGCTAGTCCAAACCAAGGGGGAGATTGAAAGACCCTGTTTAATGGTTTGGTCTAGGTATACTAATTAGTGGTAGTGATTGTGTATAAAGTCAATTTTGTTTAGTTTACGGTTGGTATGTGTTTACGGCCGTAAACTCTTTGCGGTTGTAAGTCTTGGCTATAAATAGGGCGTTGTGTCAGACTTTATAGTGTATTGATGCCTTCGTGTTTTCTCCAAGTTGTATCTGACGTTTTATTGCTTTAAGGCGTATGCAAGCTTGGTTTGTTTTGATATATTGCTTACTATTTCATCTTTGCTTCTGTTTTTCGTCTTTGATCATTGGTAGATCTATTTTTCGGACTTTACAGAACCTTCCTTGGATGTGTTTAGCACATGAAAACCTCAAAAATGTCTCATCTATATGAGTTTACGGTTTGGGGATCTCCCAAAACCGTAAACCCCTCTTAGACATGTTTTGATGCCCCAAACTCATTCCTTAAGCTTTGAAACTAGCGTAGATCTTTACCTAGAAGTGTTTAGGACTTGAAAACTTCATTTGACCATAAACCATTTGAGTTTACTACCGTAAAATCAAATTCATATGGTTCAAAAACCGTAAACCCTATAAAGGGGTGATATGTTCCCCTAATCACTTCCTAAGGCTAAAACTTGAAGTTAGGATGCTTCAAAAGGACTTCTAGGAATTCAAACCACCACATGGTCAAGGTACCATGAGTTTACGACCGTAAACTCATGGGTTTACCACCGTAAACTCTAGTGGAGTTGTTTCCAAAACCGTAAACACCATTTAGTGCCATTTCACTTCCCTTTGTTGAATCACATGTGATTCCAACACCTAGCCAAGGTGTTTCCTAGTCCCGAAAGGTGTTATCTTTCATATAGTTGTGTATAAACACTATATTCATGTCAATATGTGTCCTTATATATCATTTAGGACTTACTGTGTCTCGAGACTTCATTCGTGGAACTTCTCATCCGTACGCGCATACCTCATTTGAATCACCCACATCAGGTGAGTTCATACCCCGTAATGAATCTTTTAACTATTTTAATTGTTTAGGGGGGGGGGGGAATACAAGTTGAACACAATGATAATTGTGTAAATGTTTGTTATAAACATCTTTCAAAATGTTACTTATGTTATTTATAATTTGTTAAAACATTTCAAAACTCTTTTAAAGGTTATGTTCCTGTATAGTTATACAAAACTCCATTTTAAAGTATAAGCTTAACTTTGTAGATAAATGAGTCTTTTCAGTAACATTCCAGTTAGAGCATTAGTAAACTATTACAGGTATAGTTTAGGAGAATGCTATTCATTACTTCTAGTACAATGAAGCACACAAAGAGTCAATATAAGAATAGAACAGAACAGAACAGAACATAACATAACAAAACATAACTAACAAATTAACTTGCTATAACATGATAACACGCAGACACAATCTAACTTTAATGTGAATTACACGGCTTGCATGGATTTGCTCGGGTCGCGTTTGGTTCCCTCAATCTCCATACATGAGAGCGGTTAGTAAGGGTTCCAGCCTTCACATTATGACCGTAATAAAACAAATATGTTTTTAGGTTGATAGTACCTCCGTATGTCCTTATAAACGACATCAGGGTACTCATTTCTCCCATTACATTCATAAAGTGACGGTAACACTTGAAGGTTAATCCATTCTCTATTTGAGATATGTTATAAACTAAGGAGAACGTACTTTTCAGTTGACAAAGGAACAGTAGAGTTTTGGTAGAAGACTGCTTTCAAAACAGTCGAGTCTTGGTAGAAGGCTACTTTTAAGTTATGACCATGATGCTAACTTTATGATTCTTTAATATATACACTATAGGATACATATATGCTAAGTAGATTCCAACAACTAATAGGATGTGTGCCCGTTGGATGTGGGTTTACACCGAGGTCACCCAATCTATATATATATATATATATATATATATATATATATATATATATATATATATATATATATATATTCTTAGTATACATTAAGTCTGTTGGGTTTTGAGCATTCTAACACTCCTAAGTGTACATGCAACCCTAAATACCTTGGATCTATGTTTTCTCTATTATACATGCAAATAAGAACATCCAAGGTATTATCCTAATCTAGCATACAAAACAATGACTATAGCAAGATAGAATACATACCTCTTTGGTGTAGAAAGTCTTCATGAAGCTTGAGTGCCTAGTGCCCCAAGTGTGACACCTCAAATGGAATCACAATCATCAAAACACTTAGAATAGCTTGAGAGAATTCTACAACTCATGAAATCGGCTAGCCCTCTCTAGAATAATACTAGTGCCGATTTTGCCAAGAATAATATCTTTATATAGTGTTACAATTAGGGCAAACCCTAATTGTCATGACTTTCCATTTCCTTGGATCCATGGGTTCAAATACACCATGGAGCATCCATGGACCATCCTATGGGTTTTAGCCCAACTTGATTATCCATGGAGCATTAGCCCACTATACAAGTATGGATGATTTACACAATCAACCCATATATTTAATTAGTCTTCTTTTGATCACTTAATTAATCCTAGATTAATTCTTGATCAATACTAATTAAATAATCTTATTATTCTTATTATTAATATACTAGAACTTATAATATATTAATAACCATAAGTGTCTTATTTCTCTCATTATAGTCTATCCAAGTGCATGATGGTATGCAACCCAAATGGACCATGCCGGGTCGGGTCAAGTCTTACCAATTATAGTTATGGACTTAGACATTAATCCAACAAAGTCATCATAAGGGTACCAGGTATGGATCAGGTTATAAGACACAGGGTCAATGCACAGTCTTTCTAGTACAAAACCTTCGTTTCAAAGTCAGTACTTTTGGTATACAAAACTAGCGATTTCCCAGTTAAGGGGTTAATCCATTTTATTAAGCCAGTACAGTTTTAAAGACTTTAAGTGAGTTAACTCTATAATACCTTAGTTTATACACCATGTTTATATATAAAACTAGTATCCAACAGCTAGTAGGATGTGTGCTCTTCGCTGTACGTGTTGTTCCCGTTGGATGTGGGTTTACACCGAGGTCACCCAATCTACTATCTACCCGATATCAAATTATATATAGCAGTATAAACAAAGCTATTATAAAAGTAATCACCATAGTCAATATTTTACTATAAGAAATATAGGTTTTCTTAAAAGGAACTCTCTATTAGATATAAAGGAACCATTACAAATAACTCCATGAGTAACAAGTGATTACACTGAGGTTATATATGACAACAATCTAACAACCAATGGAATGTGTGCTATCCGCCTTACTTACTGTACCCCGTCGGGTTGTGGGCTGAGGGCAGATGCGCACAATCGATTGTTTGTTTACTCCAAGTATATATAACTTGTACCCACTTCTTATGCATAGAAAGGCTTGTAGTGTCATTTTACTCAACTCCCATTTTAAGTAGGAAATATATGATTTTCTAGAGGAACAGGCAAACTTTACAAAACAACACCTTACAGCTTACAACACTTTACATATACATTTTCAATCACATTTTTTACAGCTTACTCACATCACTAAAATCTTATGAACTCACCAACTTAATTGCTGATCAACTCTTTCAAATAACTTGTATTCTCAGGAGACTATTAGACAGGTGCTCGTGCTGGGACTTCAGAAGATGGAGCATTATAGCTTCAAGTCTTGTTTTGTTATTTGTTTATGACTTCTATGTTTTGTGAAACACATACATTGTAAACACTTTCTTTCTAAATGAAATGGTTGTTCATTTCTTGCTTACCATATACATATCTCGTGATACTTGACATGACGTCCTCCACCCCGAATGTTTCCGCCGTTCCGGTTTTGGGGTGTGACACTGTGGAACCCAGACCGCATACCTTCCCCATACTACCTCTGAACTGATCTCAACAAAAACCAAGATAATATTGAACACTTCCATCCCGAAAAAGGAGAACAACCTTTACCAACCACTAATAATTCCCCGGTATGCAATTGGCATATGACATCACTTGAAAATATAATCCACACACATGCAGAAAATATGACTCCAAGATACACTTACTCAAACCCTTGTAACGAGAACTTCGTCATGCATCTTCTCGCATGTTTTGCCAACTAAGGATGGGTCGGATTTTTCTTATTGTTCTAGTAGTAAGCCCCCATTTCGTTTAAAATATCTCATTGTACGTCTCCTGGCTATTGTTTTGTTGATCACCTTGTCCAAGGCATAGCTGATCGCCAGAAGAAAAAGTACACCCATGCTTATGCTAATACATGAATTAAGGACAACACGACATCGATACGTAATAACAGATTTTGGTCTAGGGATATGAAATAACAACGTACCACCAAAAGAAAGTAATGATGTGATCCTAAAGAGTAAAAAATCCATCAAGGATTTCATTCGTTCTATCTCCTAAAAAGCTTTGTAAAATTAATAATATTTTCATAATTTCAAAAAATAAAGGATAGTTTTTATATTCAGAATTGAAAAATGTGTACGTAAAAAAGGGCCTGAGTTCCTTTTTAATTTAAATCAAGGTTTTTTTTTTAAAAAAAAATTTAACATGAATAAATAGGGAAAATGCATCGCAAATGCACTATACTTTGATAGTTTACTTTGCCATTCAATCAAAGAGAGAGTAGAATGGAACGTTGGCAAATGAAAAAAGTAATTGGTGGTTGCCGAGACCAACAAAATAAATACCCTAAATATTACACACTAAAATAGTGTATAGTAGTAAAGGGATCCTATCCACAGAGATTGGTTCAACTTTATAACTCTATGATAATCTTGTAGAAATACTTGTAAAACTAATATAAAATAAAATCGGGGGTTTTAATCTTTTGATATGTTTAAAAGGAAAGCAAAATTACCCTAAAATTTAAAAACACATTTCAACAAAAGCAAGGTTTGATGTAAAATCGATAAGATAAAGATGGTTGACATTGGACTTTCATTGCTTAAACATTTGGTTAAATAATCATGAGAATACCAGGTGCAAGACTTGTGTTTATAATCTAATTTGGCTAGAGCAATTTATAAGCATAACTTGCCTCAACTCTTCTTTTATATTAAAATGTCTAGAAAAGCTCATAGCACATTTCCTAAATCAATTAGCATTAGGTTTTAAGAGTCACCAAATCCAAAGAGTAATCTATTGCTTTCATTACCACTATGGAGAAAATATTTTCTTAGTCTAAATGAAATGAAAACAAACATTTAAACTAATTGTTGCTTGTTAAATTGAAGACCCATTACTTAGCCAAGAATTTAACCAACAAAAATAGCATTCACATATCAATATTCATGACTAGAGATATATAAACATGAAGGAAGTTTTTATAGAAAATATAATCATAGATATTCAACACAAGTTCATGGAGTTCTTCAAAATAACCAAAACATTCAAGCAACTACATCCAAGTCAACCAAATATGAGTCTAGCCAAGCATGGCCAAAATGAAAGAAATGCAAAGTAGATTAGTGATACCAAACATTGTTCAAGATGCAAGTTGGAAGAAAAATTGCTCCAAGCTTCTAAATCCTCAAATCTTCTAGAGAGCAAAAGTGTTTGTTCCTCCAAGTCCCTCCCCGTTTTCTTCCTACAAAAGACTAGTAAACAGGTGTAAAAATTCGGATCTAAAAGTCCCCCAAAAGCATTCCACCAACCTTCCCAAAATAGAGTCAAAAAGTCAAAAATCCGGATTCTTCACAATGCAATCCACACGGACCGTTTGTAAATCCACGCGGACCGCGTGGATTTTGCTGAATGGGTTTTTTGGCCCATTTGATTAGCACACCAACCCAATCTTCTCATTAATTTTTCAGACCATATGCACAAACTCTTGAGAGCCCAATTATGCCTTCCAAAGTCTTCAAAGATGCTCTAATGCTCATTTAATCTTCCATAGCTCGAGTCCTCGTTGCCTCATCATCATTCTCGCCAAAAAATTAAGTGTAACTCGATTTCTTGTTTATGTTGACACCAAGATCAATTGCACCACTTCAAGTCCACAAGCAAACCGCAATCCTCCAAAAGTCCCACACTCCTTCCATACCTCCAGTAACGAATAGTCTCTAGTAAATCCTAAAAAATAAGCTCAAGAGACTGGAAAGCACCCGACAAAGGAAAAATAACAAAAAGAGAAAATATGCATGAAACTTAACTAAATGAGATGGTTTTAACTAAAAATAAACTATGAAAAGAAAAAAATAAAATAAACTATCAAATCACCCCAAGCTTAAACCTTACTCGTCCTCAAGTAAGACAAGACTACAATGAACTCACGATGAATTATCCTAGGAAAAATAAGAAGAATGGATAGAACCGTAGAACCTGATCACTGTTATTTAACATGGTCAGAATTGATCTCACTGTTATGTCACGAATTTTTCATCCGATGACGATGGAACCATAAACCACAGCCAGGACAACTCCTTTAGGTGAGCAATGAGGGATGATCAGTCGCAGCCCCAATGGAACATGCATACAATGAAGAACATCTATAGTAGGGAGAAAGCAGCTGGATGGGCTCGTGTGGAGCTCTTATTTATGTGTACACTCTTATCATGAATGTTGTGTGATCTCACGTCTGTCACCCACTCTCAAGTGTGATTGGGTTTCATCGCTTGGGCACCGTTGTCGGAATTAGTTCACTTAGTGTTGGCCCAAATCTCCTGTAGTATCCGACTCAAAGTCTCCCTAACATCACCAATTTGCGAAAAACAACTCAATCTATATACAATAAAACATACCTAAATAAATGAGTATCAAACATCCGGTGACCAAACTGTTGGATAATTTTGTTCAATAATTGAACTGGTCACCCATCTAAGATAATCGCCGCTTGGAATCTGTTTAATAGAAAATACCATGTTTTTATTATTTATTTATTTATTTATTTATTATTTATTTTCTTTTATTTATAGACATCTAGTTGAAGGTTATGTACTAACAATCGAAATTTTTAACAAGTAAACCTTTTGACTCAAAATTTGGTTCCCAAAAGTGTGTAAGTGGAACCGAAAGGGTAGTAATATAATTCGAATGGTCTAAGTGTGAAAATGACCATGTGTGGAGAGTAAAGATGTAATGTAAGCTCCTTTTCAAACTTATGATTTTCCAAATATAAAGAAAATTTCAAAATGTCGAATAAAAGACTCTCTAAAATCCTAAGAAAATCACAAAAAAAAAATATGGTGATGTAAAGAGACCGGATATGGATTCTACTTGGAGACAAGTACCAGTGCTTCATCCTAACGGTTCAAACATGATCAAGTGTGATCCTCTCGGCGGTAGTGACTGCAAGGATAAGAACATCCATTGCTATAGTATATCCTACAGTTGTTAGTATTGCATGCATAATTCTTCATGAAAACTACCTGGCCATGATCACTTATCCCTTTAAGCTTCCAGCATCTGATCCCAAGTATGAAGTCCCAAACTGAAGTTAGTGGTCCCGGTTCGATGGATGAGATAGCAACAAGATCCTGGACCAATAACGATACAATAACTGTGAACATGTCCTATGGCATCCAAGGAGGTGAGAATAAACAGACAACAAAAATGCACCAATGCTAATGCCTTAAGCTAAATGCCATGCAAAAATAAAAAGTGAAAAAGAAGAAAATGAAATCCTTTTGGAGTTTTATAAAAATAATAAAAAAATGAATGCAATTCAAGGCGAAAATGCTATGCAACCTAATTAAAATGCATGAGAAATCAAAAATAAAAATGGAATACCGCACCCCAAGCTTAGAAATAAGCATTGTCCTCAATGCTAGGAGTGAGGTGAAAGTACCTAAACTGGGGGATCTGGAGGAGGATATGGGTATTGGGGGTAAGGGTAGGGGTAAGGGGGAGGTGGATAAGGTTGAGTGGGGGGAGGGTATGGATATGGAGTAATGGTTTCTTGAGGGAGAAAGAATGTATAAAGAGAGGAAAACAATCGGTGTGCTAATGAAGAAGAAAGGTTGCATGTCACTTAAATTATTTGGTCAAAATTCAATGGAAGTCAAAGCTAGTCAAAGTTGGTCAACGAATCCACGCGGACAGTTTCTGGAGTACACGCAGACCATTTGCAGGACACGCGGACAAATTCTAGAGTATACGCGGACCACGTAAAATGTTCTGTAAACCCCTAATTTTTGAAGATGGACGCGGACGTTTTTTGGGACCACACGCAGTCCGTTTGTTTATACACACGGACACTATTTCGAGTACACGCGGTCCATTTGTGTTTTGCTGAAACATATAAATTCTCCACTCTTCACCAAAATGAACATCGGGACTTAAAATTCAACACCCTTTTACTGCAAGAAGGAAGAAGAGGAAATGTGAAATGCAAAAATGACTTTAGCTAAAACATTTATTCGGAATTAGAAAGGATGAAAACACAATTTTTTCTAAAAATGCCCTTCTTTAACGTCTTTGGCGAGATGTCCTTCCCTCTCGATTTCAGTATACCGGGGCATCCAAATGGATGACATCTTGGACATTTGAATCAAAACCTTCATAGAACGGATTTAATTGATATTCATTAACCTTGAAAACTTTCCCGGTGTCGACATTTTTTAATTTCCACACCTCCATTAGGACTTTTTTCTTGTATTTGACTTTCTTCTTACGGGAGAGCCGTATCTGACTTAGACCTTTGATGCTAGCAATCATCCAACTACATTCTATCTTGTAATTGTTCAGTATGTTAACCAAATCTTCCCTCTTTGACATGGTGGTTGAGTAGGTGAGCGGTTGGGCGTCTTCTTTCTCGGGATACATATCATTTGAAGGGTCCAACAAATTTATCGTTTTCGGATCTTGTGGTTGTTCTACCACTAGAGTTAGTTTCTCAATGGTAGTGGGTGGCTCAATCTCTCTTTCGTTAACCCCCAACACTTCCTCTATAGTTTCATTGACAACTTTCTTAATTTCTTCTTCCTCCTTGACAACTTCTTCCACTTCTACTCCTTCTTCCTCTTCCTCATATGACACTCTTGGGCTATCAAAATTTTTCTCATCTTTCAAAGGAATGGCACACACTATATCCCATGGCATCTCTTCACATGGTAATTAATTTGTCTTGAGCTTCGATTACACTTATTGATGGAGCAAGTTGTGTTATTTGTAGCTCTAAGATTTTGAGGCTAGCCTGGGATGTTTCTTGGAAAGTTTGGGTAGATGTGGAAATGCTTTTCACAATTTCCTCTAAGGACATGCTTTGCATTTCAGGTTTTGAGGAGGTAGAGGACATGGATGTTGGAATTGTAGAGTTGGTTGGTATTTGTCGTTTCTCCAAGCTTGGGATGGGCTTTGGTATTGGTTGTACCCCCAAGCTTTGTTGCTGTCCCACCATTGATCATGTTGAGGTTGATCATAACTCCATTGGTTTGACTAGGAGTAGCTTCCCTTTTCTTGTACTTCTTCCCATATTCCTTGTAAATATGGACACATGTCAAAATGATGTCCATTTTGGGCGCAAAAATCACAAATAAGAGGCATGGATTACACACTTTAGTCACTTTCAATCATCATAACTAACTGAGCTAGCTCAGAAAGTTTATCTTCAATGCAAGGAGTGTTCATTTCCGAAACATACTTTTTTTTCAATTTTTTTTAGTTTTAAACTAGAGTACCTATACAATGAGATCTAGGCATAGAGAAACAAACTGATTAAATATAAACCAATCCCCAGCAACGGCGCCAAAATTTGGTGGTTTTCAAGGCCAACAAAATAAATACCCTAAATATTACACACTAAAATAGTGTATAGTGGTCAAGGGATCGTATCCACGGAGATTGGTTCAACTTTATAACTGTATGATAATCTTGTTGTACAAATACTTGTAAAACTAAAATAAAATAAAATCGGGGGGTTTTACTCTTTTGATATGTTTAAAAGGAAGCTAGAATTACCCTAAAATTTAAAAACACAATTCAAAAAAAGCAAGGTTTGATATAAAACCGATAAGATAATGATGGTTGACATTGGGCTTTCATTGCTTAAGCATTTGGTCAAATAATCATGAGAATACCAAGGTGCAAGGCTTGTGTTTATAATCTAATTTGGCTATAGCGACTTATAAGCATAACTTGCCTCAACTCTTCTTTTATATTAAAATGACTAGAAAAGCTCATAGTACATTTCCTAAATCAAAGTCACAAAATTAATGAAGCATGTAATTTTGTGACAATCAATTAGCATTAAGTTTTAAGAGTCACCAAATCCAAAGAGTAATATATTGCTTTCATTACCACTATGGAGAAAATATTTTCTTAGTCTAAATGTCATGAAAACAAACATTTAAATTAATTGTTGCTTGTTAAATTGAAGACCCATTACTTAGCCAAGAATTTAACCAACAATAATAGCATTCACATATCAATATTCATGACTAGAGATATATAAACATGAAGGAAGCTTTTATAGAAAATATAATCATAGATATTTAACACAAGTTCATGGAGTTCTTCAAAATAACCAAAACATTCAAGCAATTACATCCAAGTCAACCAAATATGAGTCTAGCCAAGCACGTCCAAAATGAAAGAAATGCAAAGTAGATTAGTGATACCAAACATTGTTCAAGATGCAAGTTGGAAGAAAAATTGCTCGAAGCTTCTAAATCTTCAAATCTTCTAGAGAGCCAAAGTGTTTGTTCCTCCAAGTCTCTCCCCCTTTTCTTCCACCAAAAAACTAGTAAATAGGTGTAAAAATTTGGATCTAAAAGTCCCCCAAAAGCATTCCACCAACCTTCCCAAAATAGAGTCGAAAAGTCAAAAATCTGGATTCTTCACAGTGCGATCCACGCGGACCGTTTGTAAATTCACACGGACCGCGTGGATTCTGCTGAATAGGCTTTTTTTGGCCCATTTGATTAGCACACCAACCCAATGTTCTCATTAATGGTTCAGCCCATATGCACAAACTCTTGAGAGCCCAATTATGCCTTCCAAAGTCTTCAAAGATGCTCCAAAGCTCCTTTAATATTCCATAGCTCGAGTCCTCGTTGCCTCATCATCATTCTCGCCAAAAAATCAAGTCTAACTTGATTTCTTATTTATGCTGACACCAAGCTCAATCGCACCACTTCAAGTCCACAAGCAAACCGCAAGCCTCCAAAAGTCCCGCACTCCTTCCGTACCTCTATAACGAATAGTCTCCAGTAAATCCTACAAAATAAGCTCAAGAGACTGGAAAGCACCCGACAAAGGAAAAAATAATAAAAAGAGAAAATATGCATGAAACTTAACTAAATGAGATGGTTTTAACTAAAAATAAGCTATGAAAAGAAGTACATAAAATAAAATATCAGTAATGTTTGATTGTAATGAATAAATGGAACGCATATAGGAATACGGCTCCATCCATGGTTGTCAAAATCACGATCCTGATCGTAGGATCGTACGGTTCTACGATCCTAGGTATGAAAAACGATCCGGATCGAAAACAGATCGTATTTGTGGTAGGATCGGAGGTAGTGTAATACCCCTAGATCAGGGCTAGTCAATTTAGAGACAATGAGCGTCAAAAATGACTTTTTGATGGATGATTATTTAGAAGGAGTAATCTTAACTAAGTTGTAGTATATCTTACAAGGATTACGTATATATAAAGAATGCTGAAATCCGAGTTATAACAAAGAAGTTATGACCTGTCGAATTTTTGCGACCGAACCGGCACGACACAGCATGACGTAAATAGTAAATTTACGATGGAGCGATTTTTGGCCTTAGTGATCTAATCGAAAGTCATAGAATACGTTAAATCGAGAACATACATGAAAAGAACGTCGAAATCTTACTTCATATGAGGAAGTTATGATTTTTCTAAGTGACATGCATGGAGCTATCTATATATAATGCATGGTAATTTACATAAATGAATGGTCCATGTGCGTGTTTGTTTGGCATGATTATTCCCAATTATAATTCAATTTCTTTTGCATAGTATGTCCAATTAATTGACTCCATCAAAACACACGTCTACGACGTATAAAAAAAAAATTTAATTTTTTTTTTGTATGTAAGAATGTTCATGAGACGAGTATTAGTGATTTTAATTTCACTGCTATAAAACCAAATCTCAAAATCGGTTCCATCCCGTATGCCGGGTACCTGGTATATTAATTTAACGTATATTGGAGTTGGGTAACAGGAATTGGAAATGCCTTGGAACCGCCGATTCTCGAATCCGAGCCACCTTAAGTGGTTTTGGTTCCGGTTCTTATTTTTACATAACCACTACTCTATTGCTCGAGTGTACCGAAAGCTACGGGGTATGTATAATCATAAATGATTATATGGCAGAGTGGTATAATCAGATATGCTCATATATGTTTATACGTATATGCCTAATCATAAATAATTATACACATATGTCTGTATATAGATTGAGTAATCATATATGATTATGACAATCTATGGCAGAAGAAGTGGTGGTATAAGAGGTGACGATACTTTATTTGTTATATTGAATAACACCATTTAAAATTCTAGATTTTCAGTACTTTTTTGAACCTTTAAGGGTTTTAAGAAACGTGCACATATTTTTTTGTCATGTTATTAAAGCTAATGATATTTTTCTAATCCCGATTTTTAATACGTAGCGGATTATATATTGATGTTATCGATAACTTCTTGTAAGTGTATAATAGATATAATTTTATAAGTTTTTAAAAATTCAACAAATTTAATGAACCGACTATCTGGTATTGGAACCGCTACCTGTTAGTTCTGGTGCCAACATTTTAGGAATTGTGGGTTCCGGTTCCTGATAATTAAGGAGGGTACCCACCTTTACTCATCCCTAGTTCTCACGATGTTCATGAGACAATTGAGTTGAATAGAAAAATGCAATCATCAAGCCTCAAAATGTCAAAATCGATCTAAGTGAAACTAATTTGTTAATTTTTTATAACTATTGGTACGGGTGACATATTCTACATTTATTTTTACTATGTTCAATATCTTGACTAACAGTTAACATGTTGAGTGATATCCAAGATACTATTATCTTATATCTTGATGTTATCTCCCATATTTCTTATGTTTTTGTTATATATGATTAAAAAGAAAAGTCTATTTTATTGACGACCTAAAATTTGGTCACTAATAACATCATTTAGTCACCATATACTTGTCGTCACTAAATTTTGGTAATACTACAAATTTAATGACAACTATGAGGATGGTCGTCAGTCACCCATCACTAAAATGTAGAATAAAGTTTACATAATTACGTGTGTATGTCATAGCAAGTATTAGTGACCAAAAATAGTGGTCATATTGGAGTCTTAGTGACAAAAAATAGTGGTCACTAGATTGGAGGGTTAATGATTAAAAATAGTGGCATTGGTGACTTATTGACCAAAAATAGTGGTCACTAAATTGAAGACCCGGTGACCAAAAATAATGGTCACTGAATTAAAGAATTAGTGACCAAACATAGTGGCCACAGGCTATTTATATATTTATGAGTTGAAAAAAATAGTAACTACAATAGTAGTTATTGAATATACCATTGAAAATTGCATAAAAGTTAGGACTATATAATAATGATCACCAAACAAATTTCATTATAAATTTAAAAGCGAGAATGAGTACTATAAACTCATATTATGTACATGGCCACGATGATAGTTTGTTCCATTAAAGAGCATTATGGTAATTTCACATTAAAGATACAATGTTAGATAGTATAGTGTCTACATAGCTTCTCAAAGTAGTGACTTTTACCCATTTGATGTTAGGGTAATTTCGCAATTTGGTATAAAGGGGTTTGGAGTAATAACAATCCTAGTAAGGTTCTTAGTGGAAATGATTAAAAGATGAAGGGGTAATAGCTTTAGTATGATTAGTTGAGGGTGAAATTCTAAAAAATAAATGCAAAATGTGGTTATCATCTCCATTACGTATTTACGCTATACAAACCTCACCTCTCTTTCCTTTCTCTGCATCGACCACCACCACCATCCTTACCTCGCTTTTTGTCTTCCATCAGTGATTCTTCCTGGCGCTGCTACCGCATCGAACATCACCACATTCTCCTTCATTCACTTCAGTACTGTGCTCTAAAGTTTGAAGCCCTATTTTTCCCAATTGAAGATTCGATTGTCATTTCCCCAAAGTTTGATTGATTATGGAGTGATTAGGGTTCGAAAAACCTCAATTGGAGCTTAATTCCTCGCATTTGATGTTGCGTTCATCATTACTTGACATCGAAGGTAATGTTATCCTTTCCTCAATCTCTCCTCTCTTCTTCCTTATTGATTGCTCGGGGCCGACATCCTCCTCTACTTACTATTATGGTTCTCTAATCCATTCTGACTCCTGTTCACAATCACACACTTACACAAGCAAGTACGAACACACACAATCGAAAACACATAGAAGTACGCAATCACTTAGTGCTGGCTTAGCCCATGTGCAATATAGGCATTGGAACAAGCTCAAAATCTTAAGGGGCCAAAATTTTATTTTGTAGTGTATGCAATCTGCAATTTGCAGCCTATTAATCTGAATTGATCGATTGAACGAAGGTACGAACTGAAGCGGGAAGCCACATCATGATTCACGATCATCGACTAGTACTCGTTTGCTCGTTTAAAAAAAAGCGATCGGCAAAGACAAGAGAAGGGTGAATCGTGAAAGTGATTCACCGATTGAAGCATTCAGCAACAGCAAGACATCAACTCAACGGTTCAGCACCATTCACTCATTCTACAAGGGTTGACGATCTTGTATGAGAAATTGAGTATTATCATGCAAGGGTTAATCATCTGATTTTACCTCCTGCTAATCAACCAATCAGGTAATATTTATGAGTAATTGAGGATTATCAAGTTTATAGTTGTCAATTGAATACTTGAATGATTCATACTTTCATAGATTATCAGTTTAATAGAATATTTAATGAATTTAATATTATTGAATGAATTTAATATTTTATTATCAGTTTATCTACTATAGAAATCAGTTTAATAGAATAGTGAATGAATGAATTATTTTCTAAGATTCATAGAAACCAGTTTAGTAGTTTAAATTACGAGTTTATGTTTATTGTAAAATTGTTTATCAAATTATGTTTATTCGAATTTCTTGAATATTGAAAGTTGAAACTTATGAACTTGTAGTGATGAAGTCTAAGCAACCATTCGGTTATCAAAAACGTAAAAAGAGAAAACCAGATGAAGAAAATAGAAAGGTTGATGTCGGTGTTGTAGATAAGTTTATCCATAGACAACCTTTTGAAGAGCACACTGAAGAGAATGTTGAAGAGCACATTGAAGAGCATGTTGAAGAGAACATTAAAGAGCAAGAGCATGTAGAAGTAGAAGAGACAGAAGAGCATGAGCCTGTTAAAGATCTTGTTGATATATATGATCTAAGAAGGTGGGAAAAACTTAACTCTGATGAGATTAAATTTTTTATTGAGAAAGGTCCTAAAGAGATAACAGTATTATGTATGGTACCTATGATAAATTCAGTAGAGGATTTTCTGCAGCTTTGTATACAAGAACTTTATCAAATTTGGAGAAGTGTGATAGAAAATGGATAGTATATTCGAAAGAGCTAGACTGGGTATTTTGTTTTTTTTGTAAAGTGTTTAGAAAAGGGATTTCGAAAGGAAAATTAGATGGTGAAGGTTATGCAGATTGGCACCATGTTACCACTAGGGTTAAAGAACACAAAATTTCTTTGGATCATCTTACAAATAGGAATAAGTGGTTTGACATGCATAAAAGATTGAACTTGAACAAAATAATTGATAAAGTTCAACATGAACAGTTCAAGAAAGAAAGAGATCACTAGAAACAAGTGCTTTTAATAATTATTGTAGTAGTGAAGTTTCTTGCTAAACATAATTTAGCATTTCATGGATCCAATGATCAGTTGTATAAAAAAGGTAACTATAAATTGTATTTTTTGTTCCAGTACGACCAAAAATCTTTTTGTAAATTATGATAACTGATTCCACTTCTTATTTGTTAATTGTATTTAATAGGTAATGGAAATTTTTTTTGGTGTCATTGAAATGTTGGAAGAGTTTGACCCAGTTATCAAAGAGCATGTCCAACGGATCACAAGTGAAGGGCTTCATGTGCATTATCTTGGCCACCTAATCCAAAATGAACTAATATCTTTGCTAGCTGAAGAAATTAAAAAAGAACTTATAAAGAAGATAAAGAAAACAAAGTACCACTCAATCAAACTTGATTGTACTCCCAATTTAAATCACCAAGAACAGATGAATATAATAGTGAGGTATTTAAAGTTATCATATAATTTTGTTACTATCGAGGAGTCTTTTTTAGGTTTTTTGAATGTTGATGATACCTCCGGAAAAGGATTATTTGATATTACACTTGAAGTGTTAAATTCTCTTGGTCTTCAAATTAATGATATTGTAACGACCCGTTCCCGGTATGATAATTCCAAGGTTTTTATTTTGAAGTATTGTAAAGGGACTCGGCGAGTTCATAGCCTGACTCGCCGAGTAGGGACGGGAATTCGACCACGTGTTAGTTGGCGACTCGGCGAGTCCATATTCTGGACTCGGCGAGTCTGTCCGTCTGGGAGAAACCCTAAATCCCCTTTAGATCTAGTTGATGCTTTTCTCAAGCCTTATGTTGATATGGAAGCCATTTTATGTCGAGATATCCTTAGATCTGTTCATTTAGGGGTTGTAGAGCCCAGATCTATTGTCTTTATGGAGCCATTGTGCATCATAACCCTAGATCTACCCTTTTAAGTGCCTTTCTAGCCTTTATTCCCTTGTTCATGTGTTTGTACACGTAAAGTTGGAAACTTTACGTGGTAAATCAGCTTATTGGACCCAGATCTATCATTTGTATGTATTGGATTCGAGCAGAATCGAGTGTAAAATAGTTGCATGGCGGTGACTCGGCGAGTCGGAAGAACGACTCGGCGAGTCGAGTCACGAGTCCCCGATTTCTTCCTTTTGAGCAATGTCGAGTGGGCCCAGTGAGTTGTGGAGTGGACTCAACGAGTTCGAGGGTAGACTCAATAGTGGAGGGACTCGGCGAGTTGTTCATACAACTCGACGAGTCCAAGGCAATCTTCTTAAGCTCAAGAACAACTCGTCGAGTTGTTCATAGGACTCGGCGAGTCAGATGAAGATTGTCTGAGTTCTTGATCGGGAGAGTACTCGTCGAGTCGATGCCATACTCGACGAGTAGCAGCGGGTTGAGTCGAGGAGTGGGAATAGGGACTCGGCGAGTTGGCGGCCCAACTCGGCGAGTCAGGTCAACTATGGGTTGACTTTGACTGAGAGTTGACTTTGTCTGAGAGTTGACTTTGACCAAGGGTAAAAGAGTCATTTTACCCAGTGCAGTGTTTAGTATTTGATTAAGTGTGTTTATGGACTTGTAGCCGGGGAGACGCCGGAGCAGCAGCAGCTAGCTTCCAGAGCCATACTCTCAGCAGCCAGTTCACGAGGTGAGTTTCCCTTCAGTAGGAACGGGTCTACGGCCACAATGCCGGCCCGTGTAATTATCAGTAGTTCCGGCCTTTAGTTCGATGTAGTAGCTAGCTGGCTTGAAGTCTTTGTGATTCAAGCATATTTGTGTTATGAGTTCCGGACTTCGGTCCGATGCAGTATGCAGTATGTGTGAATATAATAGTTGTTATGTGATATGCTATGTCATGATCAGTCAGTTCCGGACTTCGGTCCGATGCAGTCAGTTCCGGACTTCGGTCCGATGCAGTTAGTTCCGGACTCCGGTCCGATGCAGTTAGTTCCGGACTCTGGTCCGATGCAGGGGACAAGGTCCCAGTCAGTTCCGGACTTCGGTCCGATGCAGCTAGTTCCAGACCTCGGTCTGATGCAGTGGGCAAGGCCCAGTACGTGCTTTATATGTATTGTATGGTATGTGGTAGTTTGGGGAGCTCACTAAGCTTCGTGCTTACAATTTCAGTTTTGGTTTCAGGTACTCCCGCTTGTAGAGGGAAGAGCTCGGGATGATGGCATCGCACACACCACAGCTTCAGCTTTTATCCTGGGAGTTGATTGGATTCTTGATTTTTATATGACATGGATATGATACAGTTTTCCGCACAGTGTTTTTATTATTATTTTGAGATACATCATGTATGGTTTATGATATGACACTCAGATTATGGTTTTTGGTTATGTTGAAAAACGAAATTTTTGGGTCGTATTTTTGGGTCGTTTCAAGTTGGTATCAGAGCCCTGGTTTGAGGGATTCGGATACACTTCCGGGTGTATCTGAACTCAAACTAAGGGGAAATAAAAAGATTTTTAAAAGGAAAATGTTTTCTAAAAGAATTTTGAAAGCACTTAGAAAGAAAGAGATTTTTTTTTAAAACAAGATAAGGGTGTGGTGCATGCGATCAGCCGAGCTCAAGTAAGTACTCCCAAATTACCCATACAAGTTATTTGTTCAGTTTCAGTTTCAGTAGAACAGCATGCTAGTATAGGACTAAGGATCTAGGAGGATGCCTTATGTGCCTGCTTTATGTGTTACAGCTTTATGAGTATTGCATGCTAGTATTGAGTAGACAGCAGTAGGATAGCCTGTTTAGGTTATGCCTGATAGTATGAGTTTAGCACTGTACGCTAGGTCAGTTTCTCGTTTTGAGAATAGTTTTGCCTGAGTATGTTTCCTTTATCCGAATGCTGCTTGCTTCGTGCTTTGTGGGAGTTCTGAGTGATGGAAGTTAGCCATTAGGTGAACACGTTACACCACACGTGATCAGGGTTGAATAATCCCAGAGTGCTGGAACTGGCCCTATTGCGCAGCTCTTGTTTGAGTCCAACCGTTATAGGGACGGGTCTTTTACTTGAAGGATTATCTGATCTTCGTCACATGTGATGGTGTTTAGGTGGTGGTTAATTAGCATTATAAGGAGACCTGCAGCAGCTGAGGACTAGTTGAGTTGAGTTTGAGGTTTCCCTAGGGCAAGCCTAGGATGAGAGTAGCAGAGATCAGTAGTAGTAGAAGTGACTTGGTGGAGTCAGGGCCGTTCTTGAAGAAAGTACGGATAGATGTGGAAGGTAGTATGGGCCCGTACTACTGGAAGCAGAGGATCCGTACTCGAATCAAGAAAGGCTGAGACAAGACCAGGAAGCTAGTTGTAGTATTAATGATCCCTTGAGATATTTCTGTTTTCTGATGTAGTTGTGATGTGTTTCAGAATGGTGGTTTTGCGTTCGAGACCAGCAGCCGGCAGCGGAGGTGCTGGGGAGGGATTAGGTTCAGGTTCGGGGGATGAGCGCATGGATGAGCAGACCCGAGAGTTTCTTTCTTCGGAGATTACGCGCATCATTATAGAGCAAACTCCTATGATCTTCGGTTCGATCAAGGAGGGGATTCTAGAACTGATGGATGAGAGATTGGGCACCTTCCGTGCCGAGGTGGCGGCCATGATGGGGTCGCGCACCCTTACTTTCAGGGAGTTCAGGGCATGTGGAGCTCCGGACTATCATGGAGCGCGAGACCCCATAGCGAGCACCAGATGGTTGGCGGATGTGGCCAACGCCTTCCGCACTAGCAGATGTCCCGAGGGGGACAAGGTCAGATTAGCGTCCTGTCTTCTGAAGGACAGGGCACGAGATTGGTGGGAGGAGGTCGGACATGCCATTGGGGATGATGCAGCATTGGACGCCATGACCTGGGCTGATTTGTCTACCAGGTTCAGGGCGGAGTTTGCACCGGTCATTGAGGTGCAACAGCTAGCTAGGGAGTTTCAGGACCTCACCCAGACTACAAAGACAGTGGCGGAGATCACCGCCAAGTTCAGGGAGAGGGCTCTTCTCGTTCCTCAGTACGTGGCTGATGAGGAAATGAAGAAGGCCCGTTATCATGAGATGTTGCGGAGCGATATCTGCCAGTTTGTGAGCCGGTCCAGCTGTAAAATGCTGGAAGATATGATTGCTAGGGCTCGGGCTCGGGAGATTGATCTCGAGATGGAGAAGAAGAGGAAACCGGAGGCGGTTTCGGGTCCAGGCGGTTCGGGCAAAAAGCCCAAGGTCTCGGATCACCGATCTAGGAGTCAGCAGAGCCACGGTCGATGTGGCAAGTGTGGGAGATTGCACGAGGGACTCAATTTTGGACTTTATGAAGGACTCAATTTTGTCCAGTCCAATTTTATAAGTTGGGTTGACATCATCAGACGATATCACACTCTCACAATTGTAAGCTTCGGCATCGATTTCATCCTCCTTAAATTCTAGGAAGGGCAAAATCATGCGATGGATCTTTTGGCCTATCTCACAATCCAAGTGAAGTTGAGTAATATTGGAATATAAACGTTTAGCAATTAAACAAAAAACATTTCGTTGTTTTAACAATTTTAAATTGTCTCTCTGCAAATAAATGTTTTCGTCTTTAACTTTAATTAATTCCGACTCTTTTAACTCAATCCACATTCGCCGCTCCTCACTCTTCGACGCCACCCTGCTTAATTGATCAGTCAGGTTAGAATTGGTGACTCGAGTTTGAGTTAAGCTACTATCTAAATGAGAAATTCTTGTATTAACATTTTTTAGTTCTTTCTCATATGAGGATGATGGTACTTTAGATGAAATAAAGACAGATTGTACCTTCTTTATCAGTTCATCGAGCTCATTGAACTGTTGGCTGAGTGGTTTGGCCGTAAAGCACATATCCTCCTGTACCTTCGGTCCATTGCTTCCTCCATCGGTGTTGTATCCCCTCATTTGAGACACTTCAGTCACCATGAAGCATTTTCCACCACTGCTTTCCTCCTTAGCCACATATGCCTTTCCATGAGTAGGCTTCCTCACTTCTTCGTCTTCTGAGTCAGTAGACCAAACTTCGGTGCTACCGAACTCATCGTCTTTGACCGAACCCTGCACAATAAGAGCATTAATAGAAGGGTTAGCGGTAGACTTCTTCTTTCTCAACTCATCCAATCTCCTCTGCAGCACAGCTTCCTCATCATTTCCATTGTCCTTCTCAGCCATCTTCTTAAGAACACAGTCCTTAGCGTAGTGGTTCTTGCCACCACAATAGAAACAGCTTACTCCGGAATCGCCATCTACTTTCGGTTCCTTTTTGGGCTCCTCAGCTTTCGGTTCATTGTTTGCTTTTTCTGAGCTGTAACTCCCCTGCCAGTTTCTGTTTTTGTTGCTGGGGAATCTCTTCTTTATGAACCTCTTAGGATTGGATACCATCATGGCATAATCCTCAGTTGTGAGGTCATATTCTTCCAAGTTGAGCTCTTCATCCTCCACCACAGCTTTACTTTTAGATAGGAGAGCCAACGAACCAAGACTGGAGACAACATTCTTCTCTTGAACCACAATCTTCTCTTGGGACTTTAGAATACCCACCAGTTTCGCCAAAGAATATGATTTAAACTGTTCATGGGCTTTGACTGTGGAAACAACTGCTCTCCATTCAGATCGCAGTCCGTTCAAGAAAGTAACCTTTTGTTCGATGAGCTTCCTTTCAATGTCGTGTTTGATCATCTTGCCGAGAAGATGATTGAAGCGATCAAACGTCTGGGTCACAGTTTCTTCGGCCCCTTGCCTGAATTCACCAAATTCAGATAGAAGCAAGGTTTGAATGGAATGTTCAAGATCTTTGTCTGTGGAATACAGTTCGCGAAGCCTATCCCACACTTCCTTCGCCGTAGTGCATGAGCTGACCAGTCTGAATGTGTCGGACTGAAGGGCGAATCTGATCAACCTTAATGCCTTAATATTGCACTGGAATTTGTCTTTTTCATCTTGCGCAATATTCGTCACGTCCTTAAGCAGATCGTTGTACTCTTTTTGCGTCTTAATAACTTTGGATGTCGCGGAATGAGAAAACGGTCCGTTGATAATAGCTTCCCATATGAGAAAACCATTGTCTTCCGATCCAATCACATAGTCTTCAAAATGATGTGCCCATACTTCATAGTCATGGGTGTACAAGATTGGAATCTTTGACGTCGAACCGATGCTGTTGGAAATATTAATAGGGTTTGATTGCGTTGCGTCCATAATGATCGTAAAAACCTGTTCAAAGATCAGACTTGTAATAAAGCAGATTAGGGCAAAACAATAAATACTAAGATACGTCAATTAAGATGACGGCTCAATAAATATCAATGATTGCGGAAAACCCTAATGGAAATCTTTTTCACAGAAAAGATGTGTATCGATTACACAGCCTCCTGCTCTGATACCAATTGATGGGATTAAAACAACTTTTAATCTATGAAGATCGATTAGATCTTGAACAAGTATATGAATATGAAACAGCAAGAACACAATATTAATAACAAGGCAGAACGCAAAAATAAGAACAAACAGCTTGAATCAAACGTGTCGAATGATTAAATAAAATCCTTAGAAGAGCTCGATTAAGAACATCAACTGTAAAGGATTGGAAGATTACAAGAACGATTACAGGAAAATATTGTTCTCTTGATAAATCACTATGTCGATAATCTCTAGAATCTTTTCCTAATATGCATGCAAGCATTAACTTAAATACTATACATAAAAGGCCCTCGGTTGGACAGGCCCAAACCGAAGAATAAAAAGGCTAATCTAACGAGCCCAAAAGACGCAACATCAAAACTCTTTTCAGCCCAACAATCTCCCCCTTTGCGTCAATTTGGAGCGAGACCTTCACTTCCTACTTGGGCCGGCGGCTGAAGCTGGTACCTTCTTCTTCACGGTACTAAACAGACACTTGGTTATGGAAAGGATGGTCTGTCTAAACCGAATGTACCAATTGATCATATCATTGAAGTACTTGATATCATCAGCCGAATTATCTTTACACTGCTTGACGATTGATAGGACGTGCTCCAAGCAAGTTGTGGTGTAAAGATGTTTGTCAGCTAAAGCGAAGAGACATTTCTGTCCTTCGGCTCTAGTGAACATCCCAGAGTTTCGCCTAAAATCTATCTTGCCCAGTTGCATTTGATTTAGATCACTGGCCGATCCCACAGGTTTGACTTTCGGTTTCTTCTTAAAAACTGTGGCAACCTCCTGATCCATTAGGGCCACCTCCATGATATAGCATGCCAGCATCCTTTTGACATGGTCTAAGAGGGGACCATATTCGGCTTCGTTTGTCAGCAGGATATTGTACAAGACTATCCAATCATGAGGGTTCAGATTGGGCAGATCCGCCAGAGAGATCATGTGAGCAGTTCTTGCAGATCCACGGATAAGCTTGAACTTGACGTTTGTGAATCTCCCCACGGCAAAAGGCTTCAGCACTCGAACATTGACAATCTTCTGGGCGCTCCATGTAAGGTATTGAGGGCGAGCGGCCTCCAGGTAGAAGTCAATGAGCTCCCTGTCAAGCTCATCGTTCGGATGCGGGACTTCAAAGATGTTGGAGAAGGCGTGGAAGATGAACGCCTTTCGAGTCAGTGGCATATCGAACTGCAAATCGATGGTGTTGTTGCAGTCGAACGATATCACCGGCTCGAGCCATAGTATGCTTGGAGTCTCTATGGCCTCTTTTATCAAACGATCCCTGGTCCAGGCAGGGAAGAGTAGCTTTCGGCTCTCAAGGAGATCGTGGGCTTCTTTTTGTTTACGTTCGGCTTCTTCAGCTTCACGTGCCACACGACTGACATCGTCATCAGTATTGCGACTGTTCTTTCTCTTTAACATGTCCGCAATAGTCTCCTTGTCTTCATCTTCATCTTCATCTCCATCCTCTGCTATGTGTTTGCCATTGTTCTTCACACCCGAACCCGAGGCATGACCAGTTGGGGGTGGTTCGGTTGTGTGAGTAGCTTTGGAGGACGGAGGTGGTTTCGATCCTTTCTTCTCATCTCCCCCTTGTTTCGGAATGGACACGAAACTCGGAAGGCCTTCAATTTTGCTTAAGAGGTCCATGGCCGGGGAGAGCTTTTCAGCGAGGGTGCGCCTCACCGAATGATTAAGGATGGGGTCGTGTGCTTCCAGGATGTTGGATAGAGCGGCGTGGACATCCGAAACACACGTCTTTATGACTTCCCTCTCGGATCGAAGAGCTTCCAATTGTTCTTGAGAGTTGGAAAGGTGTGTGCTCTTGACCTTAAGGGCAGTAGTCTTACTCGCCAGGACGTCCATCAGGGAATTTTCAGCCGCAAGATCCTCTTGTAGCTTTGCCAAGCAGGCATCGATGGAGGCACGGAGTGCCGAGTTGTCGTCGCTGAGGTTTTGTCGGAGGGTAGCGAACGAAGTCAACTCCGTCGAGACGAACTTGGCCAATTGTTGAACAATCGGTTCCAGAGTTGTCTTTGTGGCATTGGCGCTTTCCTGCAGAGACTTTAGCAGGTCCGAAGCGTTGGAGAATAGTTTTTCGACTTTTTCGGTCGCCGCCTCACATGCTCGGGTGGAGGCGTCTATCGCAGCAGTGGCTGAGGCTACTGGAGGAGGAGGGAAGGACGAGCTTTCGCTTCGGTTGGGTCTTCCTCCTTTTCGGTTGTGGGGAAGAGGCAGCCTTCGGTGGTTTGCGTTTCTAGGGAGTAGGTTTTGGGGCTTTGGATGGTTTCTTCCCCTTGTCTGCCTTCTTACCCCTGGCCACCGGTTTGTCGGCATCATGAATCGATCGCAACATGTCCGGTGTCAGTTCCCTCGGACCAGATGGCCCTAACTCCTTGATCGCCTTGATCAAACTGCTGTCTGAAGGCACACTTCCATACATAGTCTCCGGGATGGAGCCAATGAAGGAGAATTTTGATGCATCCGAGACGATGATCTTCTTGGTATGGAACGTACTAATAGAAGACATTGGTGCACCGTCAACAGTTGGGACATCAAACCTGTCCATAGCCCATCTTGTGATCAAGATCCAGAACCGGGCTAGTGACACCTCGGAGTGTCGGGAAGCGGAAGAGAGGCTCTGAATCAGTTGTTGCCAAAGGACAAATCCATAGTCCAGATTGATCCCGTTGTACACCGCATACATAATCGACAGGAAAAGACGACTGGCCCCGTCCGATCCTGAGCTCCGTTCTGACAGTCCCTTGAAGAGAACTGTAAATAACCCATTCCACTGGGGCGGTAGGCATGATTTCTTGAATCTGGCGACGGAGGTGAGAACTTCCGTGTAGCCCATGTTGTAGAACATGTTGTAGAGCATACCAACCGGAATCGTCTCCGGGTGAACACGCGATGGGTCAGCAGCAAACCCAAGCATGGTGCAGAAGCGGGGACGAGAAATCGATGTCTTGTGTTCCGCCACTTCGAAAAAGACCCTGTCGACGGCCTTGTCGTAATAAGCCGTTGCGTAGACCTGAGAAAGGGCCACCATTGGCACCGTTTCAATCCGTGACAGTGCCGGAGCAAGCTGGGAGTATTTGAGACACTCGATGACCGGCGACATGTAGGGATCATAGGCCAGTGGGTTCATATCAATCACGAGGCATTGCTGAGGACGGATTGGAAGAATCTGGGAAGTAGCATGGACGGAAGAGGATTCAGCCATTGTTGCAGGATGGAGAAGAAGATAACCGGGAGAGAGTTTGGAGGTATTTTTGATTTGGAAATTATGGGGCAGTAAAGAGGTAAAAGGTGGTGTTGATGGGTTTTTATAGTAGGTGATAGGAGAGAGAAAGATCGATTGAAATCTCTTGTGGAAATACGGAAGGGTTTTTGAGTGACTGATTGGTGACAGTTGGGACGTGCGATGATCACGTAGGATAGAGAGTGTCAGATTCCTAGGATCACGCCGCCCAATAAGCGCCAGTTCAGAGAGAGGAACCGTTTCCATTTCCACACGCGCCATTAATGCCAGATGGATGACGCTTCAATACTGCACACGCGTCCAAAAGTGTCAGAAAAAGCGCGGCCGCTTCAAATTCACGCGCCCTCCTTTTTTCCGTCGTTTGAATTTCTATCCTTTTATCTCCCGCCGTGTCAGCAACTATTTGTCTTTTCCCCTTTTTAATCACCTGTATTAAATTTAGGACCCACGTGGCTGATTTTTGGCCACAACTTCATTAGTAAGCCCTCAATAATAAACCAGCCTGTAATATAAGTAGTAACGGAATTTTTGAAAATCTAGGATTTTCGTGCAAAGAGTGTAAAAGATAAAGAAATAAAGCAACTCTTTTTAGGATTATCTGTGATGTCAATTATGACACGAAACTGATGATCCCGGGCACGAATCTCGTCCTTCAAGATCAAGAGAGACCTCAAAGTGTTAGTGTGGAATCCCGTTGAATTACGATCAAACATTTATTAATAAATGTTGAAAGGCTTCTTTTAATAAGGCTAAGTAAGGGTGGTTTCTCTTTGAGTCAACAATTCAATTCTTGATATAAGAACGAATGTGAACAAAGTACTTGTGAGACCGGTGTAGTCTGTTGAACAAGTAGGTTAGAGTTGATTTTTAAGTGACTTGGATAAGTATAAAATCTCAGATAAAAAAATTTTAACTGGATCCCATGGGAAGAAATGTTATGGTGTGTAACAATTTCATTGGAATCAGAGAAAAAAAATTGAGATTTCATGAAGGTACATTCATCAATGCCTTGGTGAAAACTTGATCAAATTAATTTGTCACCGTCAATTCTTTGGTGTTGAATTTCGGGTTTCACTCAGCTCGTAGTGGCACGAAACTAAGATCATAAACACAGATGTTGTGTAACCATAAACCTCAGTGGTAGTTTCTGAGAGTCTCAAGGGTTACAGTGATGAAACGAATGTTATGGAGAAGTGTAATGGGGATGGTGAAAGAAGACATAGTACCTCTGCTGCGAAAGAAAGGACCAAGCAGGAGACTCTTAACTCATGTGAGAAGAGTGTGAGGTAGCTCACGATTAGAATAAATAAGTTAGCCTTATTGGGAAGACAAGGTTTGTGTATACCAGGTCGTGAAGGCAATTATTCAAAATCTTATGAGGCTTGGGACACATACAGCAGCATGCTTCTAGGGACACTTAAGTAATTTATCAAATATATCCTCATGAACAAACGAACACAAAAAGAAAAATGAAAGAAAATATTTTTGGAGTTTTTGAAATTTATATATAAAAAATAATAAAAATAAAATAAGACCTAAAAAAAATTATAAAAGAGAGAAAAAAAATAAAGTAAAAAAAACTTGGAAAAAGATTGAAAAACCGAACCCGAGAGTTCGGTTGGTTTCGGTTCAACAAAATGTTGAATAACCGAACCCGAACGTTCGGTTGGTTTCGGTTCCACAAAATTTTGAAAAACTAAGAAATTTAGATACAAAAGAAATAGATACTTTTAACATAGAGAAAACCAAAATGGTACAAGAAATGTACAACATAGAATGACTACCTTTGAGGTGATGAGCGAGTCAGATGATTGAACCGAACCCGAACGTTCGGTTGGTTTCGCTTCTTATGGTTGAGTTTGAGAGGTAGTGTGAGATACTGACTCTGATTCCATCATACCTAGCCCTTGCAGAATTTTATTGAATGATGCTTCAGGAAGAGCTTTGGTAAAGACATCAGCCAGTTGATCAGTGGTTCTTACGAAGTGAACTTCGATATTTCCATCTTCCACATGATCTTTGATGAAGTGATACCTCAGTGCTATATGTTTGGTTTTAGAGTGTTGCACTGGGTTGTGACAGATCCTAATTGCACTTTCAGAGTCACAATATAGTGGGATCTTCTTCATATTGAGTCCATAGTCTCGAAGTTGACTCTGGATCCAAATCACTTGTGATGTGCAGGATGCAGCGGCAATGTATTCCGCTTCAGCAGTAGACAGCGACACACATGTTTGTTTCTTGGATTGCCAGCTGACCAACTTCCCATCAAGAAATTGACAGGCACCAGTTGTGCGTTTGCGGTCGAGTCCACATCCTCCAAGGTCAGCATCAGAATAGGCTTGAACGAAGAAGCCTGAATTGGATGGATACCATAGACCTAAGGAGGCGGTTCGCTTGAGATAGCGTAGGATGTTTTTCACTGCCAGCATGTGAGGTTCGCGTGGGTTAGCCTGAAATCGAGCACAATAACACACAGAAAACATGATATCAGGCCTGCTATCAGTTAGATACATCAATGAGCCTATCATTTGACGATAGAGCGTGATGTCAACAGCCGGTTTATCTAGTGAAGGGGTCAGCTTGGTGCCGAATGTCATTGGGACTTTGACTTTTGAGTCTCCCATCATTCCAAACTTCGCTAGGAGAGTCTTTGTGTAAGCTTCCTTATTGATAAAGATGCCTTCGGGTCCCTGTCTTATGTTTAAACCAAGGAAAAAGTTAATAGGACCCATTGAGCTCATTGGGTCAACCGAACCTTGTTTGAATTTGGACATCTTTAAAAATTTTGTAAGCGTTTCATACCAGGCTCTCGGAGCTTGTTTGAGGCCGTACACAGCTTTATCCAGAATGTAGCAATGATTTGGATGCTTTTCATTCACAAACCCAGGAGGTTGATCCACATACACAGTTTCTTCAAGTTCTCCATTGAGAAACGCACATTTGACGTCCATTTGGAAAACCTCAAAGTTTTTGTGAGCAGCATAAGCCAGAAATATTCTAACAGATTCTAGCCTAGCTACTGGAGCGAACGTCTCTTCGTAATCTATTCCTTCCTCCTGACAGTATCCCTTGACCACCAGACGAGCCTTGTTCCTTATGAAATTACCTTCCTTGTCCATTTTATTTCTGAAAACCCATTTAAGACCAACAACTGAAGCATCTGGAGGCGTTGGAATGAGACGCCAGACTTTGTTCCTTTCAAACTCGTTCAGTTCGTCTTGCATTGCTTGAACCCAATCAGAGTGATCGAGGGCAGTATTCACTGTCTTCGGTTCAACTTTTGATACGAATGAGTTAAACATACAAAACTCAACCTTTGAAAATAAGGATGTCTGTTTTGCCTTTAGTTGAGATCGGGTCAGAACCTTTTCAGATACATCACCAACTATTTGAGAGATGGGATGATCTCTGGTCCATTTGGTAAGAGGAGGGTAATTTGGATCGAAGGTTGGATCTAGTTCGGCGTTGATCATCTCTTCTGGCTCAGATTGGCTATCGAAGTCAAGCGTCATATCATCATGAGGTTCAGGCGTTGAAGCACCTTCGCTTGGAGAGGGATCTTCGGTAGGAGAGGTACCTTCGGTTGTTGAAGGACCTTCGGTTGAAGTAGTAGAGCTTGGCTCCACCTGGACTTGTGAGCTTGGCTCCCCCTCGACTTGAGTACTTGGCTCCCCCTCGGCTGAAGCATTGTTGGTTGGAGATTCATCAGTGTGCGATTCTCCTTCATGCAGTCTTCTTGCAGCATCTTCGACCATCTGCTTCATATGATCTATTTTGTTGTCGGCTGCACCTGCTTCTGAGAGAGAAGCTTTTTCCGGTTCGTCAAAGATATCCAGAAAATTCTCGTACATGTCGGCGATTGAGACAGTGACTTGACCAGTTTGAGGAAAGATTTCCCTGGCAGTGTCATCTATGGCCTGTAGCTTTTTGACATAGCTATCGTCGAAGGTCACATAGTATGTCTCTTCAATCCTTCTTGATCGTTTGTTTAGGACCCTGTACGCCTTTGAAGTGAGTGAGTAACCCAGAAAGATTCCCTCGTCAGCTTTGACATCAAACTTGTTGCGGTGTTCTTTAGAGTTAAAGATGAAACACCTTGAGCCAAACACATGGAAAAATTTCACGTTGGGTTTTCTATTATTTATTATCTCATATGGTGTGAGCGTGAATCGCTTATTGAGATAGGACCTGTTCTGTGTATAACAAGCAGCAGAAATAGCATCAGCCCAAAAATAAAGAGGTAAGGAAGCGAAACTTAACATAGTTCGGGCAGCTTCACACAGGGATCGGTTTCGTCTTTCGACTATTCCATTCTGTTGTGGTGTGTAGGGAGCTGAGAAATTATGACTGATTCCCTTTTCTGTGAGAAACTCTTCAAACTCTTTGTTCTTGAATTCGAGACCATTGTCGCTCCTTATGTTGCGAACGACCTTCTTGAGCTGGACTTCAATTTGCTTGATAAACACCTTCAGCTTTTGAGTCGCTTCAGATTTGAGCTTTAGAAAGAACACCCATGTAAATCGTGAGAAGTCATCAACGATAACAAGAATATACTTGCTACCACCGATGCTTTCGATAGATGAAGGACCACACAAATCGATATGAAGCAATTCGAGTGGTTCAACAACTTTTGTGTTAATTATGGATGGATGACTTTGACGACTCTGCTTTCCCATTTCGCATGCAGCACACAAATGCTCTCTGTCAAACTTTAGCAGTGGAAGGCCCCTAACATGACCTCCAGTGACAAGTCGGTTGATATCTTTGAAATTGAGATGAGAGAGTCTTCGGTGCCACAACCAGCTTTCGTCGGATTGAGCTTTTGATAGCAGACATATGGCTGGGTTTCCTTTGATGGGTTTCATGTTCAGAGGAAACATTTCACCCTTTCGCTCTGACTTCAGAATCACTTTCTTTGTCTTTTTCTCTATGATTTCAGAACCTTCATCATCGAATGAAACTTTGAGACCTGTACCTCCAACAAGCTGAGATACACTGATGAGGTTGTGTTGAAGTCCTTCCACATAGGCCACCTTCCTTATGGTAAAATCACCATTCGTTATCATCCCATATCCCTTTATGGTGCCGAAAGAGTTATTTCCAAACTTAACATTGCCACCATTTGCAAGAGATCTGTATTCCCTAAGCTCCTCTTTCCTCCCAGTCATGTGACGCGAGCAGCCACTGTCGATGTACCATTCTTCGTCAAACTGCTCGTCACTTATAACCTGCAAAAATTAAGCAGATTTAGGAACCCAAAGTTTCTTGGGTCCATGTGAGTTTTTCATGGGAACAGGAATAGTAAGAGAGATGTCAACTAGATATGTTCGTTTTATTAGAGTTGTTTCATCTTTCTTTTTAATGGTGAAGACTTTTATTTTGTTAGGATTGGGTTTGTTCGATTCGGACTCAGGTTTGGATTCATCAACCTTCTGCTTTCCCTTCTGTTCAGTAGATGGACGAGGTTTTTGAGAACCAACGGAATTAGCATTAGAGCAAGATGGAGATGAACGAGAAGAATTAGGAAGAGAGGATTTGGATTTAGATGGAGATGTCTTCCTTGCTGATAACTCTAGGTGACCCTTTTGCTTTTGATCGTTGGTGGGATTAACCTTTGAGTCTTGTTCTTGTCTGACTTCAGAGCCGAACCTCTGAGTTCGGTTGGAGTTGTTCTTGGAACCGAACCTTTGGTTTCGGTTGAAATCCTTTTCAGAACCGAACCTTTGCTTTCGGTTGGTATTTTCATGCGAACCGAACCTTGGCTTTCGGTTGTTGGAATTATCAGGCTTTCTTACGGGATTATTTTCATACTTCAGATTCTTGTCCTTGTGTGAATAGTATGCATTCTGGGAGTGCCAGAATTGTTTCCTTTCAGAAAGGTTTTTCCTGTATCTTAAGTTCCTCTCTATCTTTTTATCCCTCATCTGTTTAGGTTGATGATGAACGTTCGCTTTCGCTTTTGATGTCACCTTGGCTGGTTCCTTTTGAACTTGAGGAGTTTTTCTTTGAGCCGAGGGAGCAGAGGGAATATCTGAAGAAGATTCAGTTTCCCCTGAGGAAGTGGAAGGAGTATCTGATGAAGTTTCACTTCGAGCTGTTGGCGTTGAAGGAATATCTTCTTTTGCTGAACGATCAACCTCTTGAGGAGTACCTTTTGTACCACTTGTGCTTGGTTCACTGAAATTATCAGGCTTGTTCAAGGGTTCAGGTATGTATCTCCCTTTCTTCATCCAGGAGGTTCTTTCAGACAGGCCGACGGTTTCGTTTCCATTATCAATAGGAGCTTCCCAGAAATACTCATCACAGCCATCAGCATTGTCTTCATTAACAATAGCTGTAAGTTCAGCTGTTTGATGTTCGGTTACTCCAGTCACCTTGTATACTTGATTTGGAGTGGTCCTGACCTTTTGATATACAACAGCCTTTTCTACTAATTTCGGGGACTTTTGTTGGGACAATCTAGCGAATTCCACAGAATTTTCAGAAATAAGATTTTTGTGGTTTTCAGTTTCGCTTTTAACAAATTCTGAGCAGTCAACCGTATCCTCTACAGAAATTTCACTCATGTTTTCGTCCTCGTTAAGCTCAGATGCATTTTCAACATCGATTTTATTTTCTGAGCTTACTTTGGCGTTAAGAGAGTCAAACTTTTGTATGGTTTCGGTTCTCAGTTTAAGTCTGTCATTTTCATCCAAAAGATTTTTGAGCATGTCCTTGTGGTCTTTGGACTTTATGAAGGACTCAATTTTGTCCAGTCCAATTTTATAAGTTGGGTTGACATCATCAGACGATATCACACTCTCACAATTGTAAGCTTCGGCATCGATTTCATCCTCCTTAAATTCTAGGAAGGGCAAAATCATGCGATGGATCTTTTGGCCTATCTCACAATCCAAGTGAAGTTGAGTAATATTGGAATATAAACGTTTAGCAATTAAACAAAAAACATTTCGTTGTTTTAACAATTTTAAATTGTCTCTCTGCAAATAAATGTTTTCGTCTTTAACTTTAATTAATTCCGACTCTTTTAACTCAATCCACATTCGCCGCTCCTCACTCTTCGACGCCACCCTGCTTAATTGATCAGTCAGGTTAGAATTGGTGACTCGAGTTTGAGTTAAGCTACTATCTAAATGAGAAATTCTTGTATTAACATTTTTTAGTTCTTTCTCATATGAGGATGATGGTACTTTAGATGAAATAAAGACAGATTGTACCTTCTTTATCAGTTCATCGAGCTCATTGAACTGTTGGCTGAGTGGTTTGGCCGTAAAGCACATATCCTCCTGTACCTTCGGTCCATTGCTTCCTCCATCGGTGTTGTATCCCCTCATTTGAGACACTTCAGTCACCATGAAGCATTTTCCACCACTGCTTTCCTCCTTAGCCACATATGCCTTTCCATGAGTAGGCTTCCTCACTTCTTCGTCTTCTGAGTCAGTAGACCAAACTTCGGTGCTACCGAACTCATCGTCTTTGACCGAACCCTGCACAATAAGAGCATTAATAGAAGGGTTAGCGGTAGACTTCTTCTTTCTCAACTCATCCAATCTCCTCTGCAGCACAGCTTCCTCATCATTTCCATTGTCCTTCTCAGCCATCTTCTTAAGAACACAGTCCTTAGCGTAGTGGTTCTTGCCACCACAATAGAAACAGCTTACTCCGGAATCGCCATCTACTTTCGGTTCCTTTTTGGGCTCCTCAGCTTTCGGTTCATTGTTTGCTTTTTCTGAGCTGTAACTCCCCTGCCAGTTTCTGTTTTTGTTGCTGGGGAATCTCTTCTTTATGAACCTCTTAGGATTGGATACCATCATGGCATAATCCTCAGTTGTGAGGTCATATTCTTCCAAGTTGAGCTCTTCATCCTCCACCACAGCTTTACTTTTAGATAGGAGAGCCAACGAACCAAGACTGGAGACAACATTCTTCTCTTGAACCACAATCTTCTCTTGGGACTTTAGAATACCCACCAGTTTCGCCAAAGAATATGATTTAAACTGTTCATGGGCTTTGACTGTGGAAACAACTGCTCTCCATTCAGATCGCAGTCCGTTCAAGAAAGTAACCTTTTGTTCGATGAGCTTCCTTTCAATGTCGTGTTTGATCATCTTGCCGAGAAGATGATTGAAGCGATCAAACGTCTGGGTCACAGTTTCTTCGGCCCCTTGCCTGAATTCACCAAATTCAGATAGAAGCAAGGTTTGAATGGAATGTTCAAGATCTTTGTCTGTGGAATACAGTTCGCGAAGCCTATCCCACACTTCCTTCGCCGTAGTGCATGAGCTGACCAGTCTGAATGTGTCGGACTGAAGGGCGAATCTGATCAACCTTAATGCCTTAATATTGCACTGGAATTTGTCTTTTTCATCTTGCGCAATATTCGTCACGTCCTTAAGCAGATCGTTGTACTCTTTTTGCGTCTTAATAACTTTGGATGTCGCGGAATGAGAAAACGGTCCGTTGATAATAGCTTCCCATATGAGAAAACCATTGTCTTCCGATCCAATCACATAGTCTTCAAAATGATGTGCCCATACTTCATAGTCATGGGTGTACAAGATTGGAATCTTTGACGTCGAACCGATGCTGTTGGAAATATTAATAGGGTTTGATTGCGTTGCGTCCATAATGATCGTAAAAACCTGTTCAAAGATCAGACTTGTAATAAAGCAGATTAGGGCAAAACAATAAATACTAAGATACGTCAATTAAGATGACGGCTCAATAAATATCAATGATTGCGGAAAACCCTAATGGAAATCTTTTTCACAGAAAAGATGTGTATCGATTACACAGCCTCCTGCTCTGATACCAATTGATGGGATTAAAACAACTTTTAATCTATGAAGATCGATTAGATCTTGAACAAGTATATGAATATGAAACAGCAAGAACACAATATTAATAACAAGGCAGAACGCAAAAATAAGAACAAACAGCTTGAATCAAACGTGTCGAATGATTAAATAAAATCCTTAGAAGAGCTCGATTAAGAACATCAACTGTAAAGGATTGGAAGATTACAAGAACGATTACAGGAAAATATTGTTCTCTTGATAAATCACTATGTCGATAATCTCTAGAATCTTTTCCTAATATGCATGCAAGCATTAACTTAAATACTATACATAAAAGGCCCTCGGTTGGACAGGCCCAAACCGAAGAATAAAAAGGCTAATCTAACGAGCCCAAAAGACGCAACATCAAAACTCTTTTCAGCCTAACATTTTGGAACCTAATTATTAATTGGGTATTCTTTTGATGTTGATAGTTCCAGAATCTACCGTCCAGTAGTCTGGCTTTTGTTTGCGGGACTTCAGCAGCGCGAGGTGAGTTACCTGCCACTAGAGGTGGGTCTATGGCACTAATGTCGGCCCACCAGTAGGTGATTATTGATGAGATGATTATCTTTGTGATAATCGTCTGTTTTCCACTATCTGATATGCTTTGTGTGCTAGGATGCTCTGTTATATGTGTTAGTAGTAGTTAGGGTGATATAGTCCCCGGATACCGGTTGAAAGACACCGAAGGGGTAGTCAGTACCCATGCATGCCTACCAGTATGTTTATGTTATGTTATTATGTGGTAGTGGTAGGGGTGAAATAGTACTTGTAGCCGGTTGAGATAAATCGAAGGGTAGGTTGAGCACCCTAGAATTGCATGACATGGGTAGGTCGGGCACCCCAGAATTTCCTGGCAGGGTAGGTCGGGCACGACAGAATTGCCTGACAGGTTAGGTAGAGCACCCCAAAATTGCTTGACATGTGTATGTCAGGTACCCCCGAATTGCCCGACAGTATGTTATTTGTATGGAATGTATGATGGGGGAACTCACTAAGCCCCGTGATTACGATTTTCAGTTTTGGTTTCAGGTACTTCGTTTCAAAGGATAGGAACCAGCTCGATCGCAATGCATCACACTATGTTTTCCGCATATGAGATCTCTGGGATTACACTCTGATATTGTTTATGATAACATGTTTTGATTATTGGTGCTTTGGTTTTGAAATGGGATGTCATTATAGATGTTTTTGTTACACTGTTGGTTTTATAATAGCCTAATTAAAAATGAAATTTTTTGGTCTTGAATTTTCGGATGTTACTAGTTGGTATCAGAGGCTTGGTTTTAGGGATTCGGGCACACTCTCGGGTGTGTCTGGACTCAAACTGAGGACTTGGTATGAAATTTTTCAACAGAAAAAAACATTTTATCAATTTTTTTTGAAAAGAACTTTGAAAAGAACAAGGTGTGTGATGCATGCAATCAGCCGAGCTCAAGTAAGTTTTTCCCAATATACCCATACATGTTATGTTATGATATGCTATAATTATGAGACCTACATGCTAGATTAGGGTTAAGGATCGAGGAAGGATGCCTTATATGCCTACTATATGTGCATGTAGATCTGCATGCGAGTATTGATATGTCAGGGATAGGATAGCCTGTTAAGGTTATGCCTGATTCTATGATCCTTCGAATTACATGCTAGTACAAATTCCTGATTAGAGGATAAAATGGTATGAATAGTGATATGATGGTTAGATTTTCCCCATTATCTAAATGCTACTTGCTTTGTGCTCGGTAGGGCTCTTGGTAATGTGAATTGACTATTAAGTGGATATGCAAAGTCGCATGGGGCACATGTGGGATAATCTCTTAGTGAAGGACTTGGCCCTATTATGTAGTTCTTGTTTGAGTCTAACCGTTAGAGGATTGAGTCTTTTACTCGAAGTATTATATGATCTATGTTGTATGTGATTATATCCACGAGGTAGTTAGTTGGCATTGGTAGGAGTGTTTCAGCAGCTGAGGGCTAGGTGAGGTTGAGAACCTAGGAAAGCCTAGGAAATGTTTCAATGGGTTAGTAGTGAGGTTTACTGAGACTTGGGTGTATTAGTTTGAGAAGGTGAATTGGAGGATTTGGGATGATTCTCGAGGAAAGTATGGATAGGTGTGGAAGGTATTATTGGGCCAGTACTACTGAAAGCATAGGATCCATACTCGAATCGGGGAGAGTCTTGGAGAATCCAGGAACCCTGTGGGATATGATTCTTGGGTACATTCGGATCTTTGGAATGTCAGTTCAGTATGGTGCAGAGCAGTCAGGAATGGGATTCAGATTCTGGTTCCGGCTCAGGAGCAGGCCCTAGGTCAGTCGATGTGTGATCGCAGAAGTTCGTCTCATCGGAGATTAATCGCGGAGTTTTGGGAGTGGACCTCGGTGGTCTTTCGTTCAGCCAAGGAAGGGATTTGGGAACTTTCAACAGTAATCTCAGAGCCTTTTGGGCCTAATTTGTCGTGGGTCAGTTAGGGGCTCATCTGAAGCCAAAAGCCTATGAACCCTTAGAATACTTTAGGAAGGAGGATCCTATTGTCAATTCATGTCATCAAGATCGAAAGGGAATTTTGCACCATGATATCAGGAGGGTCAAAGTATCTCTGGAGAAGGTGATCAAGATTCCTCCAGATGTTGAGGGTATGTCATCTTTTACTGCTACTAGGTAGATGTCATGAATCTGGATCGCTTTGGAATTCTGAGTGCGTTTGGATAAGTCAGATCTCGGGTCGGTTATCTGCTATCGCCTGGGTTATCAAGGGTTGTCATATGCAATTCTGCATGCCAAAAGGTCCTGGATGAACCTACAGAGGGACGTACATTGCAAAGAGGGTTTCACGTGTATCGTTATCATCCCGGATCTTTGTCAGGATCTGTGCAGGAGTATTATTTAGAGGAAATTTGGTCAGGGGTATAGCGATAGCTCTCTAGTGAAGTCATAGTTCAGTGGTTCTATCATTGTTCAGGTATGGTTGACAGTTGTTTATGGAAGAACTTTGGAGTCCAAGGCACTACCGTTGCCAGGAAAGGACTGGTAGCATGAATATGGTAGTGTCAGTTGCAGGTGTTAGACGCATAAGTGTTTGGTCATTGGATGTTCAAGAGAATTGTATTTTCACATTGGTTGTGATCGGTAGAGTTTAGTGGTGCTGTAGATTGGAAGTGTGAACAAGGATTCGTCAGCCAGGGTGAAGATTAAGGCCTCAAGTTGTCAGCATGGAAGATGGATTGAAGTGTCAGACTAGACCAAATTTTAGAGGATGGGTGATCTTAGGGTTTAACTGGTAAGTGATCGCTAGCAATGGTAAGCACAAGTTGTCATCAATGGATTATTAGAAAGCAAGAAGGATTGGGAATCCTTCAATTCTCACGTGTCGTGAAGGGTAAGTTGAATCTAAGTGGGGGAGAATTGATTCGGTATTCAAGAGAAGAAATAGGTGTGAAACTAGGAACAGTTTCGCATCCCCATCAGGCCGTCTAGGTTGAGGATTGGGTGAGTTGGGAGTTTAGAAAACGTTCCAACATTTGGTTCACGCTTTTCTTTGGCATCAGATAACAGGTTTAAGGAACCAGGTTAGAGCTCTAGTTAGGAATCAAGTTCAGTTGAGTGTTAGGTCGAGTGCGTGTTCGACTGGTATGGAAAGTGTTGTAAGTCTGAGGGTGTAGCCGTAGCATTCACGAGGTTGGCAGATAGTGCTAGAGTGTTCTAAGTCTGCGGGCATAGTCGTAGCATTCACGAGGTTGACAAAGAGTTCTAGAATGTTGTAAGTCTATAGGTGTAGCCGTAGCATTCACGAGGTTAGCAAATTGTGCTTGAGTGTTGTATGTTTGGGGGCGTAGCCATAGCATTCACAAGGTTGGAAGATAGTGCTAGAGTGTCGTAAGTCTGTGGGTGTAGCTGTAGCATTCACGAGGATAACACATAGTGCTAGAATGTTGTAAGTCTACGGGTGTAGCCATAGCATTCACGAGGTTGGGAGATAGTGCCAGAGTGTTGTAAGACTGTGGGGGTAGCCGTAGCATTCACTAGGTTGGTAGATAAATTGAGAGAAATATTAGATCACGGAAAGAACAGTAGTACCCACCGGTTCGGGTGCAACAGTAAAGGCGTGGAAAATCCACACATTGGTTTATGAATTTCCACAGAGGAATTAGACCTGGTTGAGCCAGTGATAAGACTGTAGGAACGTCACTACAGTTATGGGACTAGGGAAGCAATGAACCGTATAAGATTGGTTGTGATATAAGGCTACCATCGGTAAGGTAGCAATCACTTTTAGCCTTAGATTGGTGACATCAACAGTCGAAGTATGGACCCGATCAGTTAGATCAGAAGGTTGTTAGAACCATAAAGGTAACATAAGTATTGGTAGATATTGACAGAAGAGGATTTTTTCGAAATTCGTATGGGGATTACTGTGTGGGAATCCTTTTACCTCAGCGACCGAGTCGAGACCCGGTAGCTCAGATGACTAAAAAATGAAATGAAACCAGGAAGGTCTCAGTAGATTTTGGAAAGCAACCATGTGGCAACATGGTGTTTCGGGAAATTTTAGTGTTTGGGCAGTATTATAATTTGTGCTTTAGGTTACAAGTACGGACGGGATAGCTGATTGATTGGGAAGTGACAAGTCACTCACAGTGGGATTAAATAATCTCAGAGTAGTCGATTTGATCCTGTTACGCAACTCTCATCCGAGTCTAACCGTTGTAGGGATGGATCTTCTACTCGAAGGATTATTTGATCCTTCTGTCAAGAACAAGTGCTCTATGGTTGACTATGGTCAATGATTTTTCTCGAATGGTAGCATCAAGATAACCAAGGCAGAGAGTGTGCATTTGGTCAGTCAGTCGAGGAAAATTAATCTTAGAAAAGCTCAACATGGACGGTTTGTTAGGGAGTCATACCACCTCGAGACTGCAGATTCCATACAAAGTAGATGTGATCTTGTTGCAAGGAATTCATTTATCTACGGATTTTAGAACCCTGAGAGGGTTGGTTACGGTTACCCTTGGAAGGCTAGGGTGTGTCCGGGGTTCTTGTCATGTTACTTGATTGGTTTGGCGTGTAAGTGATGGTAAGGAATGATTTCAAGGATGAAATCTAATTTAAGTGGGGGAGAGTTGTAACACCCATTTATTAAATAAATAAACAGAAAAAAATAATATGAATAGTAGCCAAATGTTATAATTTGGATTATTCAGGGGTTAAAGTGTAGTTTTGGCATTTATTTTGTAAAGATTTTTAGAAGACAGAGAGTATTTGGTATGTATTAGACTTAATATGAAAGGATTTATGTAAGCATGGGCTAAAGAGTAAATTTTGGACCTAAGTTGAAAAGGTTTTGTAGTGGAGGGGCCATTTGGTAACATGAGGACTTCAGTTGAAAATAATTTGTAGATGGAGGGGCTGCTTGGTAAAATTTCGGACTTAATTTATACGGGATTTCAGAAAGTAGGGTTTAAATGGTAAACATTGGAGCTAATTTGAATAGATTATTATGGGGAGGGTTGGAAGTGTAAAAGTGAAAAAAGATTTGAAATTCACGGGCATAACCCGTCACCCACCTAGTTGCCTTCATATATATTGTAACAAAACCTAACCCTAATGGAACCTCATCAAGCGCCACCACCACCCTTATACCTCCATTCCACCTCCGTTGTCGCCATTCGTTGAAACCCCTCTGTCGTGCACTGCTGTCGGTGACGAAGAGGACCGCCGGCAAATCTATAAGCTCCCATTGCCACCTCTCTGCCGTCCTCGTTTTTCTTGTTCTCTATTTTTGTCGCCGTTCGCATCCTTACTCGGCTGTTTCCGGTGCCATTCCGACCACCGCCCGCTTTGGAGCTCGTCCCACAGCAGTTAGCCGCCGCCACCACCGATTATACAACCAATGAAGGAGACTGTTCCATCGCTTTTTTCCCTCTGACTACCATGAGCCACCGTGAGGGTAGCTGTGTTTGGATGCATTTCCAGCATGAACTCACGTATGTTGACGTGTTTGTTGGCCAGGGGATGATGGGATGTCAAGCCCACCAAGCAAATTACACCCTTTGATTGCTAAATAAACGTAATATAATGGTAAAAAGGGGTATCGATCCTCGGGGAAATGGTTGTATTCAATCACCAATGCAATTCAATAGAACTAGTGAAATTAAACTAATTAACTACAATTAAACTAAAAGCGGGGTTTTTGATTACTTGAAAACTAAAATATTTGAATAACTAAAAACCTTGCAATTAAGCAAGTTGATGAGATGCTCAAAGGTTGGAAATAATTGGTTAACTAAGGCAATTCAACACAATGAACATTTGTGTGTTTATCATTAGGATCTAATACAAAGCTTATCCTTCATCCCAAATTGGTTATAGCAATCATGAAGCATGATATGCCAAGATTCCTCATAGGTAGTATGAAGGTTGGGGAAGCCCACAACACACCTTCTTAATTAAGATCAAGGGTCAATTGAAGCAATTAATCCCAAGAAATCAATTAGCCTTAAGAATGAAGGAATCCCTAATTCCTAGAGGATGTCAAATGCTTACAAATCCATAAAGGTGATATCATTCATAAGCTAGAGATGATTTCTACCATCATAAAGCCTTTGTTCTAGATAAATTCAATGATCCAATGCAAAATCAATGAAATAAATCAACCATTGCTCAATCAAATACTAAGCTCATGATCAAAGCATCAATTATGCAAAAGAATTGCAAACTAGAATCACAAACATGGAATAAATTGATAATCAACATAAATCCTTCAAAACCCACAAACATTCATTGGTTTTCAGCCAAAGTCAACCAAATAAGAGTATTAGCCACTCATGGAAACAAAGTAACAAGAATAATAATCTAATTGCATAAAGAAACTACCTTAAATTTGGAAAGATGAAATGAAATGATTTCTAGGTCCCAAAATCGCCTCTTGCAGGTCTCTAATGGTGGAAAATCGTGAATTAGAGTCTAGATCTGATCCTCAAGAGTTATGGTGTGCCAAATGACCAAAATGCCCAAACTGGGCAGTTGCGCGGGTACCCGCACGACGGAAATTCCACCCGCGCAAGTGTTGCTGTAATGCTATTGGTCCACCAAGCCACTCCACCCTTCCACTACCAAAGATTCCTTTGGTCTCCCTCCTAGTCCATGTAATTTGAAATGCACCAATCATCATTTAGCCACCAAATAGATACTCCAAGCCCAAAATTTGAATTTTATGATCCATCTTCACAAGCCCAAATAATCCAAGCCAATAACTTTCAAAGCCTAATTCTTCCTCTTTGATTCCGCCAAGCCCAATAATGCCTCGGGAGCCCACTATGCCCGTCTCCAATCAACCCGCAACCGCAACAAGCACCGAAAAACCTACAAAATATCTCATGCAACATAACAAGCACCCGGTACGATCCATACTAAAGAAAAATAAATAAAATACAATGCATTAATGATAAAAAGATCTAAAAATCTAAAATAAACTAATAAAAATAAGGAAATAAAATAAGCAATCAAATCACCCCAAGCTGAAACCTAACTTGTCCTCAAGTTAGAACAAGACTAAAAATGAGCTCGGGATGAACTATCTAAAAAGGAAAAAAGAAAGATACCATAGAACTTGATCAACATCAGTCAACATGGTCAGAATTATTCCTTCAATGGACCCTACGCATCTTCAAAATGTTCCCCGCTTTAGAGCCATAAACCACATTCTTAACCACTTGATGGGCGAATAGATCACGGCTGGATGCGGTCGCGGTGTGCAAAACAAAGGAAACAGAGATGCGCCCAGTGGGGGCACTTTAAATCACCAATGTAGACCATAGTGCATGAAGGAAAGGCGCCTCTTCACACACTATGATTCCTACATTTGTCAGGCCAAAGTGTATAATAACGAAATAGGGTTTTGCAGCTCGGCCTCCGGGCAAACATCCGGTTTCAGAAGCTTTTCCCTTGTACTATCCTTTACAGTCTACCGTCTCATCGTCGGGGCCTTTTCTCACCAAAAATCAAAAATAAAATAAAACAAAATAATAAAAACTCTACTTAACCTAAATCTAAACCTAATAACCTAACTCTTCAATCTTGAACTTCTCTTATTGGGTCTTCAATCGCATTTGCTGCTTGACATTCAACTTTCTGGATTTTTTTTTTGGAGAAGTCTTGAACTTGGAGTCTTGTTCTTCTTTTTGTGTTGCTCTTTTTCTTCATTTTTCTTCTTTGTTTTTGTTTCTTTTATTTAATCCTCTTCATTGTTTCTTTTTGTCTTCACTTTTTCCAATTTCTTCATTTTTTTTTGTCTTTCTTCTTCGAAGGTCTAAGGAATTTCACCATGTAAGATAGGATGGAGGCTAACATGAACACCTAATGATCATTGACAATGTTCCAAGATCAACTAAAAAGGGTGGGGAATGACTCAAAAATGGGTGTTACCGAAAAAACTTGGTTCCAAGAGATGTGAATTAGGGGACCCACTTCAAAGTTCATCAAACACCTCAATGCAAGGTGTGATAAACAAAATCTATCTAACTATCTACTCTAGACCCCTAGAAAAATCATAACCTATCCTAAAAAGGCGGTGAGAATCTAACTAAGCAAGGCTCGGACAAGACTCGGGAGTACTAAGGGGTACTCCCCCCAAAACCAAGATGCGAGTCTTCAATATCTTCATTGTCTTCAAAATACCATACCGGGCTAGTCTTTGCTCACACACATTGGCATGACCAACCACATCCCTCCGCACCTAGACTCAATCAATCTACCTGCATCTGACCCCCACACAAGCGGTCTCAAAGTGGTCTGTGTGGCTCAAAACGTGTCCCATTCATCAAATACAAGGAATTCCATATCAAGACCCGGGACCAATCTATGATTCAATACTTATGACTCGGCGCTATGGTACCTGTAGGGATGAGAAGACAAGAGAGAACAAAAATGCATGAACTTAACCTAGAATGCATCTAAAAAGTATGAAAATTAGAAAAGAAAGAAAGAAAATATGCAATATTTTTGAATTTTTTATGCAATTTTTATGAATGCCCTAAATGACTAACTCTAAATGCAACTATATACAACCTAAATGCAATAAAAATAAAAGATTAGATTACCTCACCCCAAGCTTAAAATTAAGCATTGTCCTCAATGCTTAGGATGAGAGTAAGGAAGGATCATACCAGGATCAAGGTAGAGGAGGACCGCGAGGACGGTATGGAAGCAACACATGGGTCGCATAATGATGCTTGGATGGAGTTCTTGGCCGCCTAAATACACATGGATTAAAGCTTGGTCGCACAAAGGAAGCATATGAAGTGGCTTGAAATTTTCTTATGAAATGACATATTTGCGCGGGTACCCTCACAAACTTTGCGCGGGTGGGGGGCAGCTGCGCGCACATGTCAGAATACATCCCATGTTGGGGTAATTTGGAACTCAGAATCTGCGCGGCTGGGGGTCGGTCGCGCAAAGTTTGCACGGGCACCCGCACAAAAGTCAAATTTTTGGAATTTTTCAAACTTCACCAGATCACTAGAAGACTTCTATATGCATATTTTTAGGCCAAATTCAAGTTTAGAAACACCCAAAACTTCAAGCGGAGATTATTTATTCACAATGCATTTATTTAACGTCTTTGCCAAGACATAGCCCTACTTCCGTCAACCTTCGTAAATCGTTGTTTCCATTGTTACGTTGTCGAATTCTCCTGTGTCAAAGCCTTCATAAAATGGTTTCAAGCGATGCCCATTCACTTTGAATATTTGATTTGTTTCCAAACTTTTAATTTTAACCGCACCGTGATCAAACACTTTTATAACAATAAAAGGTCCGTGCCATCGAGATCGCAATTTTCTCGGGAATAGCTTTAAGTGTGAATGATAAAGAATAACTTCTTGACCCGGAATAAAGTGTTTTTGGGTTATGTTCTTGTCATGAAATGCCTTTTTCTTCTCTTTGCAGCTTTTGAACCTTTTAATTATCTTATTCTTGACCACTTCAATCATTGGAGAATCCAATCTTCTTTGAGGTTCCCTCTTAGGATTACAATCATCTTCCATGATTATCTTATATGTGCATACATTAGTGCTTATCTTGTTTATTGGCTCAATCACATCAATCCGATACAATGGAGAAATGTTGCTAGGGTACCTCATTCCTTCAAAGATGTTGAATTGAATGGTTTCTCCATCAAACTCCATAGTTATCTTTCCTTTATGGACATCAATGAGTGTGTGAGCGGTATGCATGAAAGGTCTTCCAAGGAGGATCATAGATGATTTGGAAGGAGTCTTCTCTTCAAGATCAATGACATAAAAATCCGTCGGAAAAACAAGTTCATTAACTTGTACTAACACATCCTCCAACACTCCTCTTGGAGACACACTTGACTTGTCTACTAATTGAATGATTACTCCAGTTTCCTCCAAAGGTCCAACATTGAGAGATTGAAAAACCGAATATGGCATCACATTGATCGAGGCTCCAAGATCTAACATGGCACTTTCGACATGCAAATCACCAATGGTACAAGGGATAGAAAATATTCCCGGATCCTTGCATTTGGGAGGTAACTTCTTTTGGATAACCACAGACACATTTGCATTGACTTGAATCTTTTCATTTGCCTTGAGTTTTCTCTTCTTGGTGCATAAATCCTTGAGGAATTTTGCATAACTTGGAATTTGCTTAATAGCATTCAATAGTGGAATGTTGATTTGGACCTTGCGGAAAGTTTCAAATAATTCATTTTCTTCTTCTATCTTCTTGGAAAAGGCTAACCGGGAAGGGAAGGGTGGTGGTGTGACCAATGGTTTGATGGGTTTGATGTAAGAATTGGGTTGATCAACATTTGGCACAACCGGTTCCTTTGGAGTAGCTTCAACCTTCGAAGGCTCAACAACAATAACCTCATCTTCTTCTTCTCTTGAAACTCTTTTAGGGTTGCTTTCTCCAAGTGTTTTGCCACTTCTCAAAGTTATTGCACTCACATTAGGGTTCTTCTCGGGTTGAGATGGAAGTCTACCCCTTTGTTCTATCTTGTTGATAGCGGTTGTCAAGTCTCCAATTTGTGCTTAAATGTTGGAGAAAGTATTCTTGGTTTCTTGTTGAAATTGGGTTTGACTTTGAGCAAGAGAAGTAACAAGTTCTTGAAGGCTCATTTGACGGGTACCACTTGATTGGCCTTGTTGTGGAGGTTGTTGGTAATTTGGTGGGTTATAAGAATTTTGTGGATTTGGAAGTTTTTGGGATTGGTATTGTGGATGTTGGGGTCTCATCAAAAGATTTGGTGGATTTTGCTTTGGTGGATAAGGGTTGTTTTGGTTATTCCTCCAATTTGGGTTGAAATTGTTTTGAAATCCCATGGGTCTTGGTTGACCTTGATATCCGCCCATTGAATTCACATCTTCCGGTTCACTTCCAAATGTGGGACACTTATCCGTATAATGGCCCGTCATTGCACAAATACCACATACCATCAATTGTTGACCACTTCCCACCACCATTTGACTTAACACATTAGTCAAATCCAAGAGCTTTGATTCCAAATGTTGAGTGTTGCTAACTTCACCAACCACTTGTGTAGAATTTCTCTTCATGTCATTTCGAGTCCCAAAATTCCTTTGATTTTGAGAAATGGTGCCAAAAAGTAATCAGATTTCGTGAGGGGTTTTGTTGAAGATGTCACCACCACTTGAAGCATCAATCATCCTCTGATTTTTTTCATTCATACCCTCATAAAATTGTTGAAGAAGTAGTTTTTCGGGTATATTGTGTTGAGGACAACTTGTAGACAAATTATTGTAGCGCTCCCAATAATCATGAAATGTTTCATTTTCCCCTTGACGAATCCCCAAAATGTCACTTCTTTGACTTGAAATGCGGGAGGTGGGATAGAATTTGCTATTGAATGCCTTGAGTAACTCTTCCCATGTGTGAATAGATCCCGGTGGTAAGTTGAATAACCACTCTCTAGCTTAATCTTCCAAGGTGAGCGGGAAGGCGGTTAGCTTGAAATCATCCAATGTCACATTTTCGGGCAACATGCTAACACATATCATATGAAAGGACTTCAAATGCTTTTGAGGATCTTCTCTATCCAACCCATGGAATTTGGTTAGTTGATGGATGAAACTTGACTTCAATTCAATCCCTCGACGATTTGCGGGATAAACAATAGCAAGAGGTGTATGAGTAACATCCGTTTCCATCATTTGTCTAAGTGTCAATTCTTGAGGAGGATTGGGTGGAAATGGGTGATTGGGATATTGTTGCATGTAATTGGGATGTTGTTGGTATGGTGGGTATGGGTATTGTTGGGGATTGTAGATTGGTGGTGGATAAGGTTGGTAGTTAGGGTATTGGTTGTAGAGAGGTTGTTGTTGTGGGTACATTGGGTTTTGGTACATTGGAGGGTGTTGGTAATTGGGTTGATTTGGGTATGGTACTTGTTGTTGAACTTGAAAAGCATTGTTTTGAGGTTGGTAGTTTTGGTGGAAGTGTTGGTTTTGTAGTTGTGGTGGTGGTTGATAATTGGGATGGTTTTGAGGAGGGGCTTGATTCCAAGGTGGCATATCAATGAGAGGTTCTTGTGGTTGTTGTCTTGGTTGATGGGGTAGGGTATTGGCATCTTGATTTATTGGGTTTGGGTTGGGATTGTGAGGTGGAGTGTGATTCATGGCTATGTGGTTTTCAAACGGAATGTCTTCAAAAGAATGACCAACAATTGGAAAACTCGGGTCGGTGTCGGTATCATTTGAAGTGTGAACTTGATCTTATATGTTGATTAGTGGAGAAGAGGAAGAAGCTTGAACTAGTTGTTGTTGCTTTGCTTGTTTGGCTAACTTTTTTAACCTTTTTGCTTCTCTTTCAATTTCCGGATTGTAGAGTAGTTCACCGGTTCTTGTAGACCTAGGCATAAACAATCAAATAACAGTAACCAATTTCCCCGGCAACGACGCCAAAACTTGATGGGATGTCAAGCCCACCAAGCAAATTACACTCTTTGATTTCTAAATAAACGTAATATAATGGTAAAAAGGGGTATCGATCCTCGGGGAAATGGTTGTATTCAATCACCAATGTAATTCAATAGAACTAGTGAAATTAAACTAATTAACTACAATTAAACTAAAAAGGGGGGGGGGGGTTGATTACTTGAAAACTAAAATATTTGAATAACTAAAAACCTTGCAATTAAGCAAGTTGATGAGATGCTCAAAGGTTGGAAATAATTGGTTAACTAAGGCAATTCAACACAATGAACATTTGTGTGTTTATCTTTAGGATCTAATACAAAGCTTATCCTTCATCCCAAATTGGTTATAGCAATCATGAAGCATGATATGCCAAGATTCCTCATAGGTAGTATGGAGGTTGGGGAAGCCCACAACACACCTTCTTAATTAAGATCAAGGGTCAATTGAAGCAATTAATCCCAAGAAATCAAGTAGCCTTAAGAATGAAGGAATCCCCAATTCCTAGAGGATGTCAAATGCTTACACATCCATAAAGGAGATATGATTCATAAGCTAGAGATGATTTCTACCATCATAAAGCCTTTGTTCTAGATAAATTCAATGATCCAATGCAAAATCAATGAAATAAATCAACCATTGCTCAATCAAATACTAAGCTCATGATCAAAGCATCAATTAAGCATAAGAATTGCAAACTAGAATCATAAACATGGAATAAATTGATAATCAACATAAATCCTTCAAAACCCACAAACATTCATTGGTTTTCAGCCAAAGTCAACCAAATAAGAGTATTAGCCACTCATGGCAACAAAGTAACAAGAATAATAATCTAATTGCATAAAGAAACTACCTAAAATTTGGAAAGATGAAAGGAAATGATTTCTAGCTCCCAAAATCGCCTCTTGTAGTTCTCTAATGGTGGAAAATCGTGAATTAGAGTCTAGATCTGATACCCAAGAGTTATGGTGTGCCAAATGACCAAAATGCCCAAACTGGGCAGTTGCGCGGGTACCCGCGCAACGGAAATTCCACCCGCACAAATGTTGCTATAATGCTATTGGTCCACCAAGCCACTCCACCCTTCCACTACCAAAGATTCCTTTGGTCCCCCTCCTAGTCCATGTAATTTGAAATGCACCAATCATCATTTAGCCACCAAAAAGAAACTCCAAGCCCAAAATTTGAATTTTATGATCCATCTTCACAAGCCCAAATAATCCAAGCCAATAACTTTCAAAGCCCAATTCTTCCTCTTTGATTCCGCCAAGCCCAATAATGCCTTGGGAGCCCACTATGCCCGTCTCCAATCAACCCGCAACCCCAACAAGCACCGAAAAACCTACAAAATATCTCATTCAACATAACAAGCACCCGGTACGATCCATACTAAAGAAAAATAAATAAAATACAATGCATTAATAATAAAAATAAGGAAATAAAATAAGCAATCAGGGGACAAAGAGAAATCATCGCCACCACCGTGAGCTGGTGGCTATAATCACAAATCACCACCTGCCGGCATCTCAACTACCTTCTGCCGTCGCTGCCGTATCTTGACACCACAAGCCACCGTGGGAGGTGGCTGTGAGTTTGTGTATGGGTGTGTATTCATGTAGACCTATTGTTTTCCATTTTCATAAGGTTTTAGGTGTGATGGTTTCATCGGAAAACCCACCACCACCACCGTGGGAGGTGGCTGTGAGTTTGTGTATGGGTGTGTATTCATGTAGACCTATTGTTTTCCGTTTTCATAAGGTTTTAGGTCTGATGGTTTGGCCGGAAAACCCCCCACCACCACCGTGAGGTGGTGGCTGCCACCTTGTACCACCGCCGGCCACCACAAGAGGTGTTATGTGTGTGTGTGTGTTTTATCTTGTTGTGTGTGTGTTTATTGATGGGTTTTGAGTATTACACCATTCCTATGGTACACATGCAAACCCTAATGCTTAGATCTAGTTTTTCTAATTGTACATGTAATACTTGTCCAAGACTTGCAAACCCTAATCTAGCATATCACAAAAATCGAAATCAACAAGATAGAATCATACATTCGATTGTTCCTTGAAGAACTTGAGCTCCTGAGAACTTTATCACCTCAAGTGTTGCGCTTCTAATAGATCAAAAACAGCAAAGCAAGTCGGAGAATATTAGAGAGAGAGGGAAGGCTAAAATCGGCTCTTAGGAACTCTTAGGGTTAGGTGTAGCTGAATTTAGGTAGCCAGGGGTGTCCTCGTATAGGTGACGAGTTAGGGTTTCAGTCAAACACTTATCTGGTTGCTTTGGCTCTAAGCAGCCCATAAGATCCTTCTGGAATCCCTCTTAGATGAAATCTTATGGGCTATCCATAAGGATTTTCTCCACTTCCTACTTTAGGGTTTCCTCAGCCCACTTTGCAATTATCCAATAATTACAATATCATTCCCTCTAAGTTTAATTAGTCTCTTTTTACCACAAAATTAATTGTAATTTAATTCTTGACCAATATTAATTAAACAATATGGTTTCTCCATTAATATATTATTCTCAGAATATATTAATAAATCATAATTACCTCTTTCTCTATTATTCATCCAGTCAAGCTACTTTGGTGAAGGCAACCCAAAAGGACCTTGGTACTATCGGGTCAAGTACATACCAATTATAGTTAGAGACTTAGACACCTAATCCAATAGTGTCCCATTTTGATATGTCTAGTAACTATAAATGCAAGTATGTATTCAAAATCCGATTAGCAATCGTAGCTCTTAAAAGCTTCTTTCAACACTGACACGTCCTATAGATAAGAGATCGTATAGTCCTTTGTTCTCAAGATATCATGTGGTCAATGACATGGAACATAGTCATATTTATTGTCAGGCAATTTGTAACCCGATTTCTGATTTGTCTGACATAGAACTTAATTGAACACATGAACTTAGTCTTGACCAGGCCCGCCACATAAGTCAAACCAAATCATCGAGGGGCCCAAGATATCGCTTTTACCCTTGTGGGATAAAAGGAACAAATAAACTTTGACTCATATTTTTGTACTATTTTCTCAACAAATCGTACACAACAATACGTTTTATAACATCAAGTTACTAATGTGTTTACGCATTATCAATGCACAACCAAGTCGCAAACAACAACTCATATATCAAGGTTTAAAGAGTATATGATATTATCATCTTACAATCACTCATGATTAAATTCCATGAATTGATTCATGTTAGCATGGGTTTAATCCAATACTCAATTCTTTTTTCAGAAGCACTCATGAACGTCGTAGCAAACTTCTGCTTTGTCTACATGATTTAGACAGTCTACAAGCCAATTCATGACAGTCTTCTTTCATACCTACTTCCAATGTATGATCGATTGTGGATAGATCGAATAATATTTTTATTTAGGAAGTCAAACATGCAAAGTAAAACAACTGTAAATAATTAACACACGAAAGTAAATTTACTTATAAATAAATCACCTTTTATTTTATCATCAGCTGTTAATTACAATTTATCTATTACAAGTTTCTAAACACTATCTAATCACTAAAACTAATATCGTCCTTCATCCCAATGCTCCTAGCGTGCTGCAAGTGCTTAACCCTACTCAGTCCCATTCGTAAGGTGATCTGTTGGGTTTTCCTCCGACGATACCATCTTCTTTACGAGGAGTCCCTCTTCCACACGATGTCTAATAAAGTGATATTTCCTCTCGATATGTCTGGATCTGCCATGATCCCTTGGTTCCTTGGTTAAGGCCACCGCACCTTCATTATCACAGAAAATCTCCATAGGCTCCTTTATGGCCAGTACAACTCCAAGCTCTCCAATGAAGTTCTTTAGCCATATTGTCTCCTTTGACGATTAGCTTGCTGAAATGTACTCTGATTCGCACGTTGAATCAGCCACCATCTCCTGCTTGGAACTTTTCCAAGTCCCTACTCCTCCATTTAGGGTAAAGACCCAGCCTGACAAAGATCAGAAATTATCTCAGTTTTTCTAAAACTAGCATCACTATACCCTCGTACTCTCAAGTCATCACTCCCACCGAGGATAAGAAACCATTCCTTGGTCCTTCGTAGGTACTTAAGAATATTCTTTACTACGGTCTAATGAGCTCTACCAGGGTTCCCTTGATATCTGCTAACCATGCTTAAGGCAAAGGCCACATCAGGACGTGTACATGTCATAGCATACATTATTGAGCCAACTACGGAAGCATAAGATACTCTACTTATCTCTGCTATCTCATCATATGTACTCGGGCTCTATGTCTTACTGAGTTTGGTATTGCTTTGGATTGGTAACTCCCCTTTCTTGGAATTCTCCATGCTGAAACTTTTCAATGCTTTATCGAAGTATGTACTTTGACTAAGTCCTATTAGTCTCTTACTCATATTTTTCAAAATCCTTATACCCAAAACATAAGCAGCTTCTCCGAGGTCCTTCATATCGAAGCACTTCCAAATCTAGGATTTAACCTCCTGCAAGGTTGGGACGTCATTTCCTATGAGTAGTATGTCATCCACATACAACACGAGAAGGCTAACTATACTCCCACTAACTTTGATATATACGCAAGACTCATCCTTGCTCCTCGTAAAGCCAAACTCTTTGACTTTCTCATCAAAACAAAGATTCGATCTGCGAGATGCTTGTTTCAATCCATAAATGGATTTCTCAAACTTACACACTCAATTAGGGTGCTTCACATCGTCAAAACCCTCTAGCTGACTCATGTAAACATCCTCAACCAACTTCCCATTAAGGAAAGCGGTTTTGACATCCATCTACCAAATTTCATAGTCATGAAACGCAACTATGGCTAGCATAACCCTTATAGACTTAGTCTTCGCAATTGGCGAAAAGGTCTCATCATAGTCAATTCCAAGAGTTTGAGAAAAGCCCTTCGCAACCAATTTTTCCTTATATGTGTGTACTTTCCTATCCATGTCGGTCTTCTTCTTGAAGATCCATTTGCACACGACCGTCTTACGACCTGGTACATTGTTAACCAAGTTCCAAACTTGATTGTCATACATGGACTGAATCTCGATTTCCATTGCCTCTTTCCATTTCCCAAACTTTGGGCCTGCCATAGCTTCCTTGTAACTGTTAGGTTCATCCAAATTTACTAGTGTACTGTCACTAATAAACATATCACCTTTAGTTGTTATATGGAAACCATACAACACAGGTGGAACACTAACTCTACATGAACATCTAAGAGGTACGGACTCGTCAACAGGTTCATCAGGAGTTTCCTCCTCGGGTTGATCACTAGTGTTAGAGGTTCCTTCATCGCTTGACTCTTGAAGCTCTTCAAGATCAATTTTCCTCCCAGTGTCCTCTTGGCATATGAGTTCTCTCTCTCTCGAAAGACCCCTCTCCTTGCAACGAAGACAACATTATCACTCGGTCTATAGAAGAGATATCCAAAAGACTTTTGTGGATAGCCGATGAATATACAATGCTCACTACGAGATTTGAGCTTGTCGTGTTTCTCTCATCTTACGAAAGCCTAACAAGCCCAAACCTTGATATGTGCCAATGAGGGAACTTTCCCTGACAACATCTCGTGAGGTGTTTTCGCAACCTTCTTAGTTGGGACTAAATTAAGGATATGGGAGACAGTCTCTAAGGCATACCCACAGAACCAGATAGGTAGTGAAGCACGACTCATCATGGAACGAACCATGTCAAACAAGGTTCGATTGCACCTCTCAGCCACACCGTTGAGTTTTGGTGTGCTAGGTGGCATCAACTGTGAAACAATTCCACAGTCCTTGAGATACTCGTGGAACTCGATACTAAGATACTCCCCACCCCGATCTTATCGTAGCATCTTTATCTTCCTGCCCAGCTGATTCTCCACTTCTTGTTTAAATTCATTGAACTTTTCAAATGTTTCTGACTTATGCTTGATTAAGTAGACATACCTATATATGTTATAATCATCAGTAAAAGTCACATAGAAGCGGCTCACATCCCTTGTGGTGGATTTGAAGGGCGCATATACATCAGTATGTATGAGATCCAACAATCCCTCGCCCATTTCACAAGTACTAGTGAAGGGTGACTTGGTCATCTTTCCAAATAAACAAGATTCCCAAGTTTCATCTGATTTTAGGTCAAGTGACTCCAGCACTCCATAATTTTGGAGTTATCCCATGCGCTTCTATTTAACATGTCCAAGACGACAATGCCACAAGCATGTTTTATCCAAACCATTAGACGAATCGATTTGCAACACATTATTTCCTAAGTTTCCTACAACCATCATAGTTTCATATATTCCATTACAAGGCAATGCTTCAAAGTAAAAAACACCATTCAAGAAAGCATTAATAGAACCAATTTCATTATTAAACAAAAATCTAAAAGCTTGTTTATATAAACTATCAAAAGAAATAATGTTTCATGTCATTTCTGACGAGTAGCAACAATTATTCAAATCTAGACCTAACCCACTATTGAGCACTAAATATTAAAATCCAATCTTGGTGACAGGTGATGCTTTCTTATTCCTGATGACAAGGTTTATCTTCCCATGTTCCACATGCTTACTTCTTCTTAGACCCTGCAAATCAGAACTAATGTGAAAACCACATCCTTTATCAAGGACCCAAGAACTTGTTGGATTAGTGTCTAAGTCCATAACTATTTTGGTATGTACTTGACCCAATTATGAGCATGGTCCTTTTGGGTTTCCTTCACCATAGGAATATGTAGGATAAATTAAGGAGAAAAAGGTTTAATCTTGATTTATTAATATATTATAAGAATAATATATTAAAGGAGAAATCATATTGTTTAATTAATATTAGTAAAGAATTAATTAGAATTAGTTTAGTGACTAAAAGAGATTAATTAAATTAGGGGGACTGATATTGTAATTATAAGATAGTTGCAAAGTTGGGCTTACGATCCATTAGATGGCAATGGACAAATTCTATATGGAGGACCATAAAGAAATTGTCCAAGGGCCTTCTGGAATGGTCCATTGGACTACTTAAGGCATAAGCAGTCAGTTTAGGATTTCCTAGTTGAAAACCCTAATAGCCTACATGTATATAAGGATCCTTATGCACCAAAAACGTGGTGAAATCTTGGCTTAGGGTTTCTGGACGATTTTGGCAGCCTCCTCTCTTTTCTTCTTCATCTTGTTGCTTAGTGGTGTTTGTGACTCCATTAGAGATGCAGCACACGAGGCACTAAGCTTTATGAAGCCAATCAAAGCAAGGAATTGATTGTTATTACAATATAACAATCAAAGGTAATTACTAAACCCTCATTTTAGTTCTTATATGATAGATATAGGGTTTATAGCTTTGGATATTCAATTGCATGTTCATTAGACAAACTAGAACCAAAAGCTATTAGGGTTTGCATGTACACCATAGGATTGATGTATTGCTCAAAACCCATCAGTGGTATCAGAGCCTAGGGCTGTTTGTTAGTGAATTTGATGCTTGTTTGATCTAAAAATCGAATTTTTGGCTGACTGTTTGATGAAATCGTCGGGTTTTCTCAAAGAGCTCGACGAGTAGCATGAACTCGACGAGTTCCAAAGAGGACTCGACGAGTTACCTGTTCTGTTGCCGGGATTTTCGATTTTCAGGCCAGATTTTGATGAGGACAATTACCAAAACTCGTTTTTATTGCCTAAAATTGATTTTTTATGTTTAGAATGTTTATCCTTATCAAAATTGATGGATTTGGTTAAATATGGATAATATAGGATTATTATTAGACAAATATTTGACATAGTAAGTTTGAAAAGTTTCAATTTACACCCTTTAGGTTTAATAGTTTAAATTTGAACTTAAAAGGTTTTGTTTTTGAAATTTAAATATTTAAACCTTAATGTTTTGAATGGTTCAAAACTTGTCCTCAAGATTTGGAATTCAAAATTTTGATTAGAAGTTTAATTTTGAAATATTTAAATTCTAAACCCTAAGTTTGAAAAGTCTCTAAACTTGGCCTCAAGTTTTGAAATTTAAAAGTTGATTAAAAGTTTAATTTTGAAATGTTAAATTCTAAAACCCTAGTAATTTGAAAAGTTTAAATCACACCCTTATGGTTTTATTAGTTAATTAAAGTGTATAATTAAAAGAGATTTAATAAACACATAAAGTTTTGGTTTACATTTAATTAAATTAAAAGTATAATTTACTAAATTAAACCACCTAGTATTTTAAAAGTGTAAAATACACCCTATAATATATATAACATTAAATGTCTAATACTATATATATATATATATATATATATATATATATATATATATATATATATATGTATGTATGAGTAAACAGTCAGTCTTACCGTTAGTAGGCCTCATTCACGAAGCTGGTCTGTAAGGGGGGTTTCAGGAAATTGCCTATAAAATAACTATTGAATGGGTATCCACTCTTACCCACCGCACTCTTGACTGGTGGCGGGTCGTTAGCCGAACGGGTAAGATAGGACAGAAACCTTCCATTATAAGTATAATGAAGTACAAGGTAACTAAATGCTTTTGCAAATTCCCAAATCATAGTTACTTTAGGAAAAAATGCGAAATTGCATGCTAATCCATGGAATTACACTTTGTACCCTTGTTAAACGTTAGTGGAGCGCGTGTGGTTAACCGACACACTAATTTGGGGATGACATTGGTATCGAAGGGTGACTCGATGTTTGTCATAGATCAATGGAGCGTGTGTGGCTAACCGGCACATTGATTGGGTGATAGTAGCATTGGGTGCACCACGTGATTCGTATGGTTATTCACACATTGTTTGTGATCCTCGGCATCCCAATCACAAATAGTAGGGAATAATTGAGATTAAACATGCCATTGAAAAGTTCAATGAATCTCAAAAGATCTAGGAGTTTCAATTCATTTAATACTTAAACTTCCTTTTCGTTTTTCATGGTGGAAATTGGTAAATCGTCATTTACCTACCTTCAAATATTCTGCGACTAGATTACGACATCCCTCTTCTAGGTTGTAGAGTATTGTGTTGGATCCTAGCCTTGATGTTTCATTTGGGTGTTACATGAAGAATTCTAATCAACTTAACTTGAATTTTCTCCCGTTTTGTAGATGTCTAGTTCTGACAGTCATGGTCTTCCCAAATACCATGGAACAAGCATTCCAAACGAAGATGATATTCCACGATATGATCGAGGAACAAGAGATCATGCTTCACTTCCTCCACCTCCTCCAATTGTTCTCCCTAACCCACAAGTACGAAGGCTTGAAAAGTTCAAGCTCACTCAAGCCCTATTGGCAATTAAGCATGAAGATGGAAAGTCTGTGTGTGCACACGTCTTAGAGATGAAGTTACACATTGATAGGTCAAGGATTTTGGGTGTCGATATCTCAGTGATATTGGCTGTTGATTGGATTCTTTAGTCACTTCCTGAATCATATAGTGAGTTCGTTAGAGAGTACTATATGATGGATCACGACCGTGACCCTCATTGATCTCATATATTTGCTTATAGCTACTGAATCAGCAATGATTTGGCGTGCTGATCAAGCAAATTTGTCTGGTGAATCAAACTCCCAAACTTCAATGGACATTGAAAAGGATGACATTAGAGATCCAGAAAAGGTAAACTCTGAGATAGTTCCTTGTGTCATTCCAAAAGAGTCCATTTGATTTTATTGTCAAAAGAAGGGGCATTGGAGACGAAGCTGCCCTATTTACCTGAGAGATCTAAGAGATGGGAGAGTCAAGACATATGGATCTACTTCAGGTAAAATCCATTATCGAACTCTTTTAAGCTCCTATTCTAGATTCTTAATACATGATGTGATAAGATTACATTTTGATGTCTTGTAGGATCGACGAAAAGAGATGAAGCTTAAAGGAATAAGTGAGTTGAATCTAATCGTGAAGAAATGGATTTCGATCGCATTGCTTGAAGATTAGATTCTTAAACTACTTCTTGGAGTTAGAATAGATTGCTAAGAAATATGTAATAACATAGTTTTTTAATTGAATTGCATTGTAAGGACAAAATTTTTCTGCAATAAAATGAATTTTGATTTTATCTTATCCTTGCAATGGCGTGTATGAAAATTGATGTTTTAAGGTTTCTATTATTAGCAATAATGGATTTGATTCTTAATAATGTTATTTGTGGAAATGTCAAGAATTTGCCAAATAGGGAGAGTTTCTCATCGCCCAAATTTGAATTGGTTAGAAACTTGAAATCATACTGATGGGATTAAAACAACTTTTAATCTATGAAGATCGATTAGATCTTGAACAAGTATATGAATATGAAACAGCAAGAACACAATATTAATAACAAGGCAGAACGCAAAAATAAGAACAAACAGCTTGAATCAAACGTGTCGAATGATTAAATAAAATCCTTAGAAGAGCTCGATTAAGAACATCAACTGTAAAGGATTGGAAGATTACAAGAACGATTACAGGAAAATATTGTTCTCTTGATAAATCACTATGTCGATAATCTCTAGAATCTTTACCTAATATGCATGCAAGCATTAACTTAAATACTATACATAAAAGGCCCTCGGTTGGACAGGCCCAAACCGAAGAATAAAAAGGCTAATCTAACGAGCCCAAAAGACGCAACATCAAAACTCTTTTCAGCCCAACAATCTCCCCCTTTGCGTCAATTTGGAGCGAGACCTTCACTTCCTACTTGGGCCGGCGGCTGAAGCTGGTACCTTCTTCTTCACGGTACTAAACAGACACTTGGTTATGGAAAGGATGGTCTGTCTAAACCGAATGTACCAATTGATCATATCATTGAAGTACTTGATATCATCAGCCGAATTATCTTTACACTGCTTGACGATTGATAGGACGTGCTCCAAGCAAGTTGTGGTGTAAAGATGTTTGTCAGCTAAAGCGAAGAGACATTTCTGTCCTTCGGCTCTAGTGAACATCACAGAGTTTCGCCTCGAATCTATCTTGCCCAGTTGCATTTGATTTAGATCACTGGCCGATCCCACAGGTTTGACTTTCGGTTTCTTCTTAAAAACTGTGGCAACCTCCTGATCCATTAGGGCCACCTCCATGATATAGCATGCCAACATCCTTTTGACATGGTCTAAGAGGGGACCATATTCGGCTTCGTTTGTCAGCAGGATATTGTACAAGACTATCCAATCATGAGGGTTCAGATTGGGCAGATCCGCCAGAGAGATCATGTGAGCAGTTCTTGCAGATCCACGGATAAGCTTGAACTTGACGTTTGTGAATCTCCCCACGGCAAAAGGCTTCAGCACTCGAACATTGACAATCTTCTGGGCGCTCCATGTAAGGTATTGAGGGCGAGCGGCCTCCAGGTAGAAGTCAATGAGCTCCCTGTCAAGCTCATCGTTCGGATGCGGGACTTCAAAGATGTTGGAGAAGGCGTGGAAGATGAACGCCTTTCGAGTCAGTGGCATATCGAACTGCGAATCGATGGTGTTCTTGCAGTCGAACGATATCACTGGCTCGAGCCATAGTATGCTTGGAGTCTCTATGGCCTCTTTTATCAAACGATCCCTGGTCCAGGCAGGGAAGAGCAGCTTTCGGCTCTCAAGGAGATCGTGGGCTTCTTTTTGTTTACGTTCGGCTTCTTCAGCTTCACGTGCCACACGACTGACATCGTCATCAGTATTGCGACTGTTCTTTCTCTTTAACATGTCCGCAATAGTCTCCTTGTCTTCATCTTCATCTTCATCTCCATCCTCTGCTATGTGTTTGCCTTTGTTCTTCACACCTGAACCTGAGGCATGACCAATTGGGGGTGGTTCGGTTGTGTGAGTAGCTTTGGAGGACGGAGGTGGTTTCGATCCTTTCTTCTCATCTCCCCCATGTTTCGGAATGGACACGAAACTCGGAAGGCCTTCAATTTTGCTTAAGAGGTCCATGGCCGGGGAGAGCTTTTCAGCGAGGGTGCGCCTCACCGAATGATTAAGGATGGGGTCGTGTGCTTCCAGGATGTTGGATAGAGCGGCGTGGACATCCGAAACACACGTCTTTATGACTTCCCTCTCGGATCGAAGAGCTTTCATATGTTCTTGAGAGTTGGAAAGTTGTGTGCTCTTGACCTTAAGGGCAGTAGTCTTACTCGCCAGGACGTCCATCAGGGAATTTTCAGCCGCAAGATCCTCTTGTAGCTTTGCCAAGCGGGCATCGATGGAGGCACGGAGTGCCGAGTTGTCGTCGCTGAGGTTTTGTTGGAGGGTAGCGAACGAAGTCAACTCCGTCGAGACGAACTTGGCCAATTGTTGAACAATCGGTTCCAGAGTTGTCTTTGTGGCATTGGCGCTTTCCTGCAGAGACTTTAGCAGGTTCGAAGCGTCGGAGAATAGTTTTTCGACTTTTTCGGTCGCCGCCTCACATGCTCGGGTGGAGGCGTCTATCGCAGCAGTGGCTGAGGCTACTGAGTCATGTTGAGCCCTGGAGAAGGCATCAACTATCCTCTGAAGGGCAGTTTCAGATAAGGATGACTGCTGGTTGGAGGAGGAGGCGAGAAGTTGATCAACCTTCTCGATCAGCTCGCGGAGATGCTTCTTTGTCACTGGAGCATCATCCTCCTCATCACTTTGAACTTGAAACGGACTATAGTAGACCGAATCGAAGTTCAGGTGATAACCACCAAGGTATTGATCATCGCCATCGGAGGCGTCTTCTGGAGATTGAGGTGGTGGTGAAGCTAGGGGTGTTATGGGTTTGGTTGGTTCAGGTTGAGTGGGTGGGGGGTTGGTTTCGGGTGGTGGTTGTGTATGGGTTTCGGTTTGTGGAGGTTCGGTTACGGGAGGGGTTTCGGTTGATGTGGTGAATATGGGTGGAGGTATAGGGATAGAGGTTGGGGGAATTGTGGGGTTTATGGTGGGAATGGAAATAGGGATTGTGGGTGGAGGGGAAGGAACTGGGGATTGGTGAAGTTCCATCTCCGGGGTTGGTGAGCGAGGGGGTGTGTTACCTCGCTGAGGAAATTCGTCTCCATGGGATCCCTCAGAGTCCGTACTCCCACCTTCGAATTCACTGGAGGAGGAGGGAAGGACGAGCTTTCGCTTCGGTTGGGTCTTCCTCCTTTTCGGTTGTGGGGAAGAGGCAGCCTTCGGTGGTTTGCGTTTCTTGGGAGTAGGTTTTGGGGCTTTGGATGGTTTCTTCCCCTTGTCTGCCTTCTTACCCCTGGCCACCGGTTTTTCGGCATCATGAATCGATCGCAACATGTCCGGTGTCAGTTCCCTCGGACCAGATGGCCCTAACTCCTTGATCGCCTTGATCAAACTGCTGTCTGAAGGCACACTTCCATACATAGTCTCCGGGATGGAGCCAATGAAGGAGAATTTTGATGCATCCGAGACGATGATCTTCTTGGTATGGAACGTACTAATAGAAGACATTGGTGCACCGTCAGCAGTTGGGACATCAAACCTGTCCATAGCCCATCTTGTGATCAAGATCCAGAACCGGGCTAGTGACACCTCGGAGTGTCGGGAAGCGGAAGAGAGGCTCTGAATCAGTTGTTGCCAAAGGACAAATCCATAGTCCAGATTGATCCCGTTGTACACCGCATACATAATCGACAGGAAAAGAAGACTGGCCCCGTCCGATCCTGAGCTCCGTTCTGACAGTCCCTTGAAGAGAACTGTAAATAACCCATTCCACTGGGGCGGTAGGCATGATTTCTTGAATCTGGCGACGGAGGTGAGAACTTCCGTGTAGCCCATGTTGTAGAACATGTTGTAGAGCATACCAACCGGAATCGTCTCCGGGTGAACACGCGATGGGTCAGCAGCAAACCCAAGCATGGTGCAGAAGCGGGGACGAGAAATCGACGTCTTGTGTTCCGCCACTTCGAAAAAGACCCTATCGACGCCCTTGTCGTAATAAGCCGTTGCGTAGACCTGAGAAAGGGCCACCATTGGCACCGTTTCAATCCGTGACAGTGCCGGAGCAAGCTGGGAGTATTTGAGACACTCGATGACCGGCGACATGTAGGGATCATAGGCCAGTGGGTTCATATCAATCACGAGGCAATGCTGAGGACGGATTGGAAGAATCTGGGAAGTAGCATGGACGGAAGAGGATTCAGCCATTGTTGCAGGTTGGAGAAGAAGATAACCGGGAGAGAGTTTGGAGGTATTTTTGCTTTGGAAATTATGGGGCAGTAAAGAGGTAAAAGGTGGTGTTGATGGGTTTTTATAGTAGGTGATAGGAGAGAGAAAGATCGATTGAAATCTCTTGTGGAAATACGGAAGGGTTTTTGAGTGACTGATTGGTGACAGTTGGGACGTGCGATGATCACGTAGGATAGAGAGTATCAGATTCCTAGGATCACGCCGCCCAATAAGCGCCGGTTCAGAGAGAGGAACCGTTTCCATTTCCACACGCGCCATTAATGCCAGATGGATGACGCTTCAATACTGCACACGCGTCCAAAAGTGTCAGAAAAAGCGCGGCCGCTTCAAATTCACGCGCCCTCCTTTTTTCCGTCGTTTGAATTTCTATCCTTTTATCTCCCGCCGTGTCAGCAACTATTTGTCTTTTCCCCTTTTTAATCACCTGTATTAAATTTAGGACCCACGTGGCTGATTTTTGGCCACAACTTCATTAGTAAGCCCTCAGTAATAAACCAGCCTGTAATATAAGTAGTAACGGAATTTTTGAAAATCTAGGATTTTCGTGCAAAGAGTGTAAAAGATAAAGAAATAAAGCAACTCTTTTTAGGATTATCTGTGATGTCAATTATGACACGAAACTGATGATCCCGGGCACGAATCTCGTCCTTCAAGATCAAGAGAGACCTCAAAGTGTTAGTGTGGAATCCCGTTGAATTACGATCAAACATTTATTAATAAATGTTGAAAGGCTTCTTTTAATAAGGCTAAGTAAGGGTGGTTTCGCTTTGAGTCAACAATTCAATTCTTGATATAAGAACGAATGTGAACAAAGTACTTGTGAGACCGGTGTAGTCTGTTGAAGAAGTAGGTTAGAGTTGATTTTTAAGTGACTTGGATAAGTATAAAATCTCAGATAAAAAAATTATAACTGGATCCCATGGGAAGAAATGTTATGGTGTGTAACAATTTCATTGGAATCAGAGAAAAAAAATTGAGATTTCATGAAGGTACATTCGTCAATGCCTTGGTGAAAACTTGATCAAATTAATTTGTCACCGTCAATTCTTTGGTGTTGAATTTTGGGTTTCACTCAGCTCGTAGTGGCACGAAACTAAGATCATAAACACAGATGTTGTGTAACCATAAACCTCAGTGGTAGTTTCTGAGAGTCTCAAGGGTTACAGTGATGAAACGAATGTTATGGAGAAGTGTAATGGGGATGGTGAAAGAAGACATAGTACCTCTGCTGCGAAAGAAAGGACCAAGCAGGAGACTCTTAACTCATGTGAGAAGAGTGTGAGGTAGCTCACGATTAGAATAAATAAGTTAGCCTTATTGGGAAGACAAGGTTTGTGTATACCAGGTCGTGAAGGCAATTATTCAAAATCTTATGAGGCTTGGGACACATACAACAGCATGCTTCTAGGGACACTTAAGTAATTTATCAAATATATCCTCATGAACAAACGAACACAAAAAGAAAAATGAAAGAAAATATTTTTGGAGTTTTTGAAATTTATATATAAAAAATAATAAAAATAAAATAAGACCTAAAAAAAATTATAAAAGAGAGAAAAAAAATAAAATAAAAAAAACTTGGAAAAAGATTGAAAAACCGAGCCCGAGCGTTCGGTTGGTTTCGGTTCAGGAAAATTTTGAAAAACCGAACCCGAACCTTCGATTGGTTTCGGTTCTACAAAATGTTGAATAACCGAACCCGAACGTTCGGTTGGTTTCGGTTCCACAAAATTTTGAAAAACTAAGAAATTTAGATACAAAAGAAATAGATACTTTTAACATAGAGAAAACCAAAATGGTACAAGAAATATACAACATAGAATGACTACCTTTGAGGTGATGAGCGAGTCAGATGATTGAACCGAACCCGAACGTTCGGTTGGTTTCGCTTCTTATGGTTGAGTTTGAGAGGTAGTGTGAGGTACTGACTCTGATTCCATCATACCTAGCCCTTGCAGAATTTTATTGAATGATGCTTCAGGAAGAGCTTTGGTAAAGACATCAGCCAGTTGATCAGTGGTTCTTACGAAGTGAACTTCGATATTTCCATCTTCCACGTGATCTTTGATGAAGTGATACCTCAGTGCTATATGTTTGGTTTTAGAGTGTTGCACTGGGTTGTGACAGATCCTAATTGCACTTTCAGAGTCACAATATAGTGGGATCTTCTTCATATTGAGTCCATAGTCTCGAAGTTGACTCTGGATCCGAATCACTTGTGATGTGCAGGATGCAGCGGCAATGTATTCCGCTTCAGCAGTAGACAGCGACACACATGTTTGTTTCTTGGATTGCCAGCTGACCAACTTCCCATCAAGAAATTGACAGCCACCAGTTGTGCTTTTGCGGTCGAGTCCACATCCTCCAAGGTCAGCATCAGAATAGGCTTGAACGAAGAAGCCTGAATTGGATGGATACCATAGACCTAAGGAGGCAGTTCGCTTGAGATGGCGTAGGATGTTTTTCACTGCCAGCATGTGAGGTTCGCGTGGGTTAGCCTGAAATCGAGCACAATAACACACAGAAAACATGATATCAGGCCTGCTAGCAGTTAGATACATCAATGAGCCTATCATTTGATGATAGAGCGTGATGTCAACAGCCGGTTTATCTAGTGAAGGGGTCAGCTTGGTGCCGAATGTCATTGGGACTTTGACTTTTGAGTCTCCCATCATTCCAAACTTCGCTAGGAGAGTCTTTGTGTAAGCTTCCTGATTGATAAAGATGCCTTCGGGTCCCTGTCTTATGTTTAAACCAAGGAAAAAGTTAATAGGACCCATTGAGCTCATTTCAAACTTAGTCTCCATCAACTTTCTGAATTCAGCTGTTAAGCTGGGATTCGTGGAGCCAAAGATGATGTCATCGACATAAATTTGAACTATCATAAGGTGGTTACCTTCCTTTTTGCGGAAGAAGGTTGGGTCAACCGAACCTTGTTTGAATTTGGACATCTTTAAAAATTTTGTAAGCGTTTCATACCAGGCTCTCGGAGCTTGTTTGAGGCCGTACACAGCTTTATCCAGAATGTAGCAATGTTTTGGATGCTTTTCATTCACAAACCCAGGAGGTTGCTCCACATACACAGTTTCTTCAAGTTCTCCATTGAGAAACGCACATTTGACGTCCATTTGGAAAACCTCAAAGTTTTTGTGAGCAGCATAAGCCAGAAATATTCTAACAGATTCTAGCCTAGCTACTGGAGCGAACGTCTCTTCGTAATCTATTCCTTCCTCCTGACAGTATCCCTTGACCACCAGACGAGCCTTGTTCCTTATGACATTACCTTCCTTGTCCATTTTATTTCTGAAAACCCATTTAAGACCAACAACTGAAGCATCTGGAGGCGTTGGAATGAGATGCCAGACTTTGTTCCTTTCAAACTCATTCAGTTCGTCTTGCATTGCTTGAACCCAATCAGAGTGATCGAGGGCAGTATTCACTGTCTTCGGTTCAACTTTTGATACGAATGAGTTAAACATACAAAACTCAACCTTTGAAAATAAGGATGTCTGTTTTGCCTTTAGTTGAGATCGGGTCAGAACCTTTTCAGATACATCACCAACTATTTGAGAGATGGGATGATCTCTGGTCCATTTGGTAAGAGGAGGGTAATTTGGATCGAAGGTTGGATCTAGTTCGGCGTTGATCATCTCTTCTAGCTCAGATTGGCTATCGAAATCAAGCGTCATATCATCATGAGGTTCAGGCGTTGAAGCACCTTCGCTTGGAGAGGGATCTTCGGTAGGAGAGGTACCTTCGGTTGTTGAAGGACCTTCGGTTGAAGTAGTAGAGCTTGGCTCCCCCTGGACTTGTGAGCTTGGCTCCCCCTCGACTTGAGTACATGGCTCCCCCTCGGCTGAAGCATTGTTGGTTGGAGATTCATCAGTGTGCGATTCTCCTTCATGCAATCTTCTTGCAGCATCTTCGACCATCTGCTTCATATGATCTATTTTGTTGTCGGCTGCACCTGCTTCTGAGAGAGAATCTTTTTCCGGTTCGTCAAAGATATCCAGAAAATTCTCGTACATGTCGGCGATTGAGACAGTGACTTGACCAGTTTGAGGAAAGATTTCCCTGGCAGTGTCATCTATGGCCTGTAGCTTTTTGACATAGCTATCGTCGAAGGTCACATAGTATGTCTCTTCAATCCTTCTTGATTGTTTGTTTAGGACCCTGTACGCCTTTGAAGTGAGTGAGTAACCCAGAAAGATTCCCTCGTCAGCTTTGACATCAAACTTGTTGCGGTGTTCTTTAGAGTTAAAGATGAAACACCTTGAGCCAGACACATGGAAAAATTTCACGTTGGGTTTTCTGTTATTTATTATCTCATATGGTGTGAGCGTGAATCGCTTATTGAGATAGGACCTGTTCTGTGTATAACAAGCAGCATAAATAGCATTAGCCCAAAAATAAAGAGGTAAGGAAGCGAAACTTAACATAGTTCGGGCAGCTTCACACAGGGATCGGTTTTGTCTTTCGACTATTCCATTCTGTTGTGGTGTGTAGGGAGCTGAGAAATTATGACTGATTCCCTTTTCTGTGAGAAACTCTTCAAACTCTTTGTTCTTGAATTCGAGACCATTGTCGCTCCTTATGTTGCGAACGACCTTCTTGAGCTGGACTTCAATTTGCTTGATAAACACCTTCAGCTTTTGAGTCGCTTCAGATTTGAGCTTTAGAAAGAACACCCATGTAAATCGTGAGAAGTCATCAACGATAACAAGAATATACTTGCTACCACCGATGCTTTCGATAGATGAAGGACCACACAAATCGATATGAAGCAATTCGAGTGGTTCAACAACTTTTGTGTTAATTATGGATGGATGACTTTGACGACTCTGCTTTCCCATTTCGCATGCAGCACACAAATGCTCCCTGTCAAACTTTAGGAGTGGAAGGCCCCTAACATGACCTCCAGTGACAAGTCGGTTGATATCTTTGAAATTGAGATGAGAGAGTCTTCGGTGCCACAACCAGCTTTCGTCGGATTGAGCTTTTGATAGCAGACATATGGCTGGGTTTCGTTTGATGGGTTTCATGTTCAGAGGAAACATTTCACCCTTTCGCTCTGACTTCAGAATCACTTTCTTTGTCTTTTTCTCTATGATTTCAGAACCTTCATCATCGAATGAAACTTTGAGACCTGTACCTCCAACAAGCTGAGATACACTGATGAGGTTGTGTTGAAGTCCTTCCACATAGGCCACCTTCCTTATGGTAAAATCACCATTCGTTATCATCCCATATCCCTTTATGGTGTCGAAAGAGTTATTTCCAAACTTAACATTGCCACCATTTGCAAGAGATCTGTATTCCCTAAGCTCCTCTTTCCTCCCAGTCATGTGACGCGAGCAGCCACTGTCGATGTACCATTCTTCGTCAAACTACTCGTCACTTATAACCTGCAAAAATTAAGCAGATTTAGGAACCCAAAGTTTCTTGGGTCCATGTGAGTTTTTCATGGGAACAGGAATAGTAAGAGAGATGTCAACTAGATATGTTCGTTTTATTAGAGTTGTTTCATCTTTCTTTTTAATGGTGAAGACTTTTATTTTGTTAGGATTGGGTTTGTTCGATTTGGACTCAGGTTTGGATTCATCAACCTTCTGCTTTCCCTTCTGTTCAGCAGATGGACGAGGTTTTTGAGAACCAACGGAATTAGCATTAGAGCAAGATGGAGATGAACGAGAAGAATTAGGAAGAGAGGATTTGGATTTAGATGGAGATGTCTTCCTTGCTGATAACTCTAGGTGACCCTTTTGCTTTTGATCATTGGTGGGATTAACCTTTGAGTCTTGTTCTCGTCTGACTTCAGAGCCGAACCTCTGAGTTCGGTTGGAGTTGTTCTTGGAACCGAACCTTTGGTTTCGGTTGAAATCCTTTTCAGAACCGAACCTTTGCTTTCGGTTGGTATTTTCATGCGAACCGAACCTTGGCTTTCTGTTGTTGGAATTATCAGGCTTTCTTACGGGATTATTTTCATACTTCAGATTCTTGTCCTTGTGTGAATAGTATGCATTCTGGGAGTGCCAGAATTGTTTCCTTTCAGAAAGGTTTTTCCTGTATCTTAAGTTCCTCTCTATCTTTTTATCCCTCATCTGTTTAGGTTGATGATGAACGTTCGCTTTCGCTTTTGATGTCACCTTGGCTGGTTCCTTTTGAACTTGAGGAGTTTTTCTTTGAGCCGAGGGAGCAGAGGGAATATCTGAAGAAGATTCAGTTTCCCCTGAGGAAGTGGAAGGAGTATCTGATGAAGTTTCACTTCGAGCTGTTGGCGTTGAAGGAATATCTTCTTTTGCTGAACGATCAACCTCTTGAGGAGTACCTTTTGTACCACTTGTGCTTGGTTCACTGAAATTATCAGGCTTGTTCAAGGGTTCATGTATGTATCTCCCTTTCTTCATCCAGGAGGTTCTTTCAGACAGGCCGACGGTTTCGTTTCCATTATCAATAGGAGCTTCCCAGAAATACTCATCACAGCCATCATCATTGTCTTCATTAACAATAGCTGTAAGTTCAGCTGTTTGATGTTCGGTTACTCCAGTCACCTTGTATACTTGATTTGGAGTGGTCCTGACCTTTTGATATACAACAGCCTTTTCTACTAATTTCGGGGACTTTTGTTGGGACAATCTAGCGAATTCCACAGAATTTTCAGAAATAAGATTTTTGTGGTTTTCAGTTTCGCTTTTAACAAATTCTGAGCAGTCAACCGTATCCTCTACAGAAATTTCACTCATGTTTTCGTCCTCGTTAAGCTCAGATGCATTTTCAACATCGATTTTATTTTCTGAGCTTACTTTGGCGTTAAGAGAGTCAAACTTTTGTATGGTTTCGGTTCTCAGTTTAAGTCTGTCATTTTCATCCAAAAGATTTTTGAGCATGTCCTTGTGGTCTTTGGACTTTATGAAGGACTCAATTTTGTCCAGTCCAATTTTATAAGTTGGGTTGACATCATCAGACGATATCACACTCTCACAATTGTAAGCTTCGGCATCGATTTCATCCTCCTTAAATTCTAGGAAGGGCAAAATCATGCGATGGATCTTTTGGCCTATCTCACAATCCAAGTGAAGTTGAGTAATATTGGAATATAAACGTTTAGCAATTAAACAAAAAACATTTCGTTGTTTTAACAATTTTAAATTGTCTCTCTGCAAATATATGTTTTCGTCTTTAACTTTAATTAATTTCGACTCTTTTAACTCAATCCACATTCGCCGCTCCTCACTCTTCGACGCCACCCTGCTTAATTGATCAGTCAGGTTAGAATTGGTGACTCGAGTTTGAGTTAAGCTACTATCTAAATGAGAAATTCTTGTGTTAACATTTTTTAGTTCTTTCTCATATGAGGATGATGGTACTTTAGATGAAATAAAGACAGATTGTACCTTCTTTATCAGTTCATCGAGCTCATTGAACTGTTGGCTGAGTGGTTTGGCCGTAAAGCACATATCCTCCTGCACCTTCGGTCCATTGCTTCCTCCATCGGTGTTGTATCCCCTCATTTGAGACACTTCAGTCACCATGAAGCATTTTCCACCACTGCTTTCCTCCTTAGCCACATATGCCTTTCCATGAGTAGGCTTCCTCACTTCTTCGTCTTCTGAGTCAGTAGACCAAACTTCGGTGCTACCGAACTCATCGTCTTTGACCGAACCCTGCACAATAAGAGCATTAATAGAAGGGTTAGCGGTAGACTTCTTCTTTCTCAACTCATCCAATCTCCTCTGCAGCACAGCTTCCTCATCATTTCCATTGTCCTTCTTAGCCATCTTCTTAAGAACACAGTCCTTAGCGTAGTGGTTCTTGCCACCACAATAGAAACAGCTTACTCCGGAATCCCCATCTGCTTTCGGTTCCTTTTTGGGCTCCTCAGCTTTCGGTTCATTGTTTGCTTTTTATGAGCTGTAACTCCCCTGCCAGTTTCTGTTTTTGTTGCTGGGGAATCTCTTCTTTATGAACCTCTTAGGATTGGATACCATCATGGCATAATCCTCAGTTGTGAGGTCATATTCTTCCAAGTTGAGCTCTTCATCCTCCACCACAGCTTTACTTTTAGATAGGAGAGCCAACGAACCAAGACTGGAGACAACATTCTTCTCTTGAACCACAATCTTCTCTTGGGACTTTAGAATACCCACCAGTTTCGCCAAAGAATATGAATTAAACTGTTCATGGGCTTTGACTGTGGAAACAACTGCTCTCCATTCAGATCGCAGTCTGTTCAAGAAAGTAACCTTTTGTTCGATGAGCTTCCTTTCAATGTCGTGTTTGATCATCTTGCTGAGAAGATGATTGAAGCGATCAAACGTCTGGGTCACAGTTTCTTCGGCCCCTTGCCTGAATTCACCAAATTCAGATAGAAGCAAGGTTTGAATGGAATGTTCAAGATCTTCGTCTGTGGAATACAGTTCGCGAAGCCTATCCCACACTTCCTTCTCCGTAGTGCATGAGCTGACCAGTCTGAATGTGTCGGACTGAAGGGCGAATCTGATCAACCTTAATGCCTTAATATTGCACTGGAATTTGTCTTTTTCATCTTGCGCAATATTCGTCACGTCCTTAAGCAGATCGTTGTACTCTTTTTGCGTCTTAATAACTCTGGATGTCGTGGAATGAGAAAACGGTCCGTTGATAATAGCTTCCCATATGAGAAAACCATTGTCTTCCGATCTAATCACATAGTCTTCAAAATGATGTGCCCATACTTCATAGTCATGGGTGTACAAGATTGGAATCTTTGACGTCGAACCGATGCTGTTGGAAATATTAATAGGGTTTGATTGCGTTGCGTCCATAATGATCGTAAAAACCTGTTCAAAGATCAGACTTGTAATAAAGCAGATTAGGGCAAAACAATAAATACTAAGATACGTCAATTAAGATGACGGCTCAATAAATATCAATGATTGCGGAAAACCCTAATGGAAATCTTTTTCACAGAAAAGATGTGTATCGATTACACAGCCTCCTGCTCTGATACCAATTGATGGGATTAAAACAACTTTTAATCTATGAAGATCGATTAGATCTTGAACAAGTATATGAATATGAAACAGCAAGAACACAATATTAATAACAAGGCAGAACGCAAAAATAAGAACAAACAGCTTGAATCAAACGTGTCGAATGATTAAATAAAATCCTTAGAAGAGCTCGATTAAGAACATCAACTGTAAAGGATTGGAAGATTACAAGAACGATTACAGGAAAATATTGTTCTCTTGATAAATCACTATGTCGATAATCTCTAGAATCTTTACCTAATATGCATGCAAGCATTAACTTAAATACTATACATAAAAGGCCCTCGGTTGGACAGGCCCAAACCGAAGAATAAAAAGGCTAATCTAACGAGCCCAAAAGACGCAACATCAAAACTCTTTTCAGCCCAACACATACAACTTGGTTGCGTGATGAATGAGAGACTTCATATTTTGAAATTAGACTAATTCTTTGACAAAGTGTCAAGTGAAGGACTAGGAGATCGAGTACATTAGGTTGTGCGTTGATCAAGTCCACCACAAGAGTGATAAAGATATTAGTCATGATTTACTAAATTTTAGTAAATATGATTATACTTATAAGATTAAGTGTAATTCTGAGTTAATTGAAAAAGGTTTCAATGAATGGCAGAATGAATAAGAAGAACAAAAAAGGAAGAAAGATAAAAGTTTCTCTGTTCTAAGAAGAAGGGAGAGTACCTTTTATTGTGTTTTTTGACAAAGTCTTAATGATTAAGAACCATATCTCAATTGGTCCTCTAAGTGAGTCTTAGTACATTTGTATGTCTAATAAGAGGAATCAGGAATTGTGAAAATGGTTAAATCAAGAAGTCAGTCATAATTCATTCCGATATCAAATCTTAGAGTTATACTCCAAGATTACAAATTGAGTGACACGTCTTTCGTAGGTTTATAACACTCAACAAATGTAGAATTTTGAAAAGTTTTCTTATTCTTGCACATTTGAAATTGGTAAGTTGTGCTGTCTTTGATAAGACAAAGACCAACTAGAACCAATTATGTGAAGTGTTTTGTCTTGATAAGAACTACACTAACTCTTGAATATTTGTTTTGTCTAGGAAAGTTACCTGACAAGAGAATCATATATGTCATTAGGTCAGTGGGAGTTTTAATGATCTTGAAAAAGGTTTCAAGAACAAATCAAGAATAAACCTTATTAATCATCACTAGCACACGACTTGAGGTTTACAACCTATCGTGTTGACATTATTTTTGTTTATGTGTCATTCCAATTGAGTTGATTATGCATGTGAGTTCTATGAGTTCTCATTTTGAATGCATAAAGACAAAGCACCTTGATCGATGGAAAGTACATCGATATATAACGATGAGTTGCTAAACTACTTGGAAGACATGGTGGGCACTCGTGTTACCATAAGGCTAGAAATCAAGAAAGTTCAGTCCATATAAGTTTGGATTCATCGCAAACTTTGTTTTGTATTGTTCTTATACTAAATTCACATGGATAGGAACACATACACCATAAAAATCTAAGTGTCATAAGATTTCCTCCTTCATGAAAATGACTGTGAGGAAATGCTTTCACTAAGAGAGATTTTAAGAAGAAAGCAATTGTGAAAAATTGTATTCTCAAATTCGATTATGGTTACAGCATCCCTTTCCGTAGTTCGAATTGTGAGATTTGGCAATGAGTCTAAACATTTGGGACTTAGTAACATAAGTTCTTAATTTGTCTAGATACACATATGAGCTTTCTAAGGCAAAGGTGTATAAGTTTAAGAAGCTTAGATAAAGGCTTATCAAAGCATCAGGTATTTAGAAATATGAACTTAAGGAATTCAATAAGTATTGTTTTCTGGAAGATCAGTTGTTTTTTGAATACATGTCAAAGCTAGTGGGAGCATAAGTCTTATGCTAATAATCATCATGATAGTGGGAGCATAAGTGTTATGCTAATAATCATCATGATAATGGGAACATAAGTCTTATGCTTGTATGATTATTATGGCAAGTATTGCAGGTTAGCAATATCAATTATAGAAAAACAAAGATTAACTTTGAAAAGATGTAGGGGTTGAAACGTTGTTTTGCTATAATTAAGGGAGAGAATATTATACTTTGTTTCAAAATCTAAAGCTTAGATCAAGAAATGTTAATAAATTTAGTCAAATATACATAGTGCATTCTCAAAATTCGATTATGATTACGGCATTTCTCTTCATAGTTCGAATTGTGAGAACGTGACACATAAAATATTATGGATGAAGATTGATAAAGTATCATATCTTCATCTAATACATTATGCATTGTGTCCCATACGCTTCGGGTAAAGGATCCATTGCAAATGCTATAATATTTGCCCATTTTAAAATTTTCCAAATGTCTAGCGCATTAAGAGGGAAAAACGACTATAATCGGTTTTGACTAAAATAATTAAACAACTATCAAAGAACAATCCAAAGCTCGCTTAGGATTGGTCGCTTGTGAGTAGTTGGAAGTGTGGTATTGGATGAACCGTATTGACATTATTATGAATAGATAAGGTTCTATTAAGAATGAGTTTTCGTATGACAAATATGGAAATGTTTCCATAAAATTTACAACAAATTTAAACTTTTCAAAAACAACCCATATTCATTAAGTTTCTACATAAAGGTTTTCAGTTCATTTATTATCAGAGTATCCCATAAACATCAACATAAAACTAAGGAGCGGTACAATCACGCATTCGCCTTGCCACGGTCTCCTGAAGTACCTAAAACAATACACTGAAACTGTAAGCCCGAAAGCTTAGTGAGTTACCCCCAAAATACTACATACATCACATATGCCCTTCCAGGCCATAACAACACATACACCCTTCCAGGCCATAACAACACATATGCCCTTTCAGGCCATAACTCCATGGGATCTTCCGATCCGAATCTCTCAGGGGATTTCCATCCCATAACTCCGTTGACCTTCCGATCCATACTGTGTTGACCTTCCGGTCCATATCATCTTGACCTTCCGGTCCTTACCATAAGTAGCATACATAACACATACTTAAATATCATCTTAACCTTCCGGTCCTTATCATACGCAACATACATAGCACATACATATCACATAACCGCATATAACATGATAACCTTCCGGTCCATAACATACTGCTCATATTGTAACATAACACCTACATCTCTCATAACATGTAACAACATATATATCATACTCTTCATAGCACATAAGACTTTCTATAACATGATGACCATCCGGTCCATAACATACTGCTAATATCGTAACATAACACATACAGCTCTCATAACGTCTAACAATATATATCTAATAGTCTTCATAGCACATAAGACCTTCTAGTCACACATATACCATCCTAACTATTAGGAGACCGACCTTAACTAGGTCTCTAACATATACCATGCTAACTACTAGGATGTAAACATAGCAAAGCAATAACATAACAACAATACCAGAATTTCCATCCGATAGAGCGCCAGCCTTGGTGCCGTAGACCCTGTCAGTATAGTGAGGATAATTCACCTGCAACTGCCGACTGAAGAATAAGATCACGCTGCTCCGACCACCGACACGAACTCCACCACTGAACATTACCAAATAACCAAAACCAATTAGTACCAAAATACCCCCGGAAGTCAACTGGTCAACCCTTGGTCAAAGTTACAGTCCTCAGACAAAGTCAACCTTCCTGGGTGACCCTACTCGCCGAGTCAACCCATCGACTCGTCGAGTTCCTTTACTCATAAACTCCCAATCGCGACTCAACTCGTCGAGTCACCCCAAGACTCGCCGAGTCCAACAATCTTTGAGTCTCATCCTGCTCAAGTCACCGGGTTGCCCCTCAACTCACTGAGACACGACTTAACCAGAAAAGGCTAGGATTCCATGACCAGAACCGCCGCGTCCAAGAACAGACTCGCCGAGTCCAAGGCAATCTTCAACAGACTCCTAGAGTTGTTCTTCCAGCTCGCCGAGTCCAAATGTGACATCTTCATTCAGATGATCACAGGCCAATCCATTACTTCCATTTCATAGATCTGGACTCCTAGGGCCAGATTCACACATAAAGTTTCCAACTTTACGTGCATGCAAGGTTCAACAAGCTCCAACCAAGCCACAAGAAGGTTTTGGGACAAAGGCACTTTCAAACAAGCCCAAAGACTGATGCTTTCTGCCCTTATGTATCCAATACAACCTAGACCTGAAGTTGCAACTTCAGATCCAATCTATAAACCCGAAATAGATCCAAACCAAGCTAAAGAATCCCCAAAACAACCACCATGGATAACAATTAGGAAAAAGGCTTAAGGTAGTGGCTTCTTACCCCAAAGACGAGTATAAACTGATGTAGACTTCAGATCCACAAGCCCTCTTGATGCTATCCTCAATTACCTCCAACTTTTCTTCACAAATTTCTCCTTCCAAGCTTTAATCTTCTCAACAATGGAGCCTCTCATGATTTAGGGTTTGTCTGGAACACTCAGGGAATATAGAGGCTGAAATGAAGGCATATCATTCTTTAAATAGGGTGCAAACCCTAAAAATAGGGTTTCATATTGTAGCACAGACTCGTCGATTCCAGCCTCCGACTCGGCGAGTCCGGTCACTTAACATGTGCCCGGCACACGCTTAGACTCGACGAGTTGCAGCTCCTACTCGCCGAGTTCCTCTTTTTCAAACTTACACTTTACCCCCTAAACTCTTGATTCTGACTTGGGATGTTACAATTCTCCCCACATAATTTAGGCTTCGCCCTCGAAGCCTGCAGCAGCACACAATTCCAGATAATACTACAACAACGCAGCCACGAATCTCACACTGACTCTGGTTTCTCCAACACTGCGATCGGATTCCAAAAAAAAACAATTGTTTCCTTACAGAGTCATGACAACTGGTTCAAGCCGACCACCGGCTTCTTTCTCTGACAACCATACTTATCAAACAATGATCACCTGATGATACTTCCATCCATCCCAAATCACACAATGACTTGTCTCTTGCAAAACTAGATATCACCATGAACCATCGGGTCCTAGCCCGATACCAACTGCTATCCCTTTCCTCGACTAGCATATCCTTTATCGAATTCACTTCTGGGACTTATCCCGCTTCCTTTCCGAATCCAACTCTTTTCTTTTCGTGTTGATAGGATGACACATCCTTCAGCTCCTGAGCAACTCCCATGAGTTATCCTCTGCAATCACATACACATGTTGAGCCTGCTCTACATCCTCAGGTTGGAAAAACCCGACACATTGACGATACCATCAGACGTCCCTAGGATGGATTACCTCTATATACATAACCCATGATCGCTCCCACACCTGGATTCCAAGGACCTACCCTTGCATCCGTTCCGGACTCCTCAGGTTCGATACCAGCGGAATTCCTTCACGGCACAATCACGGTGCTCAAGAACCATAATTGAAAAACTCTGAATCATCCATTCTCACTATTGCTTTCACTTCCGTGATCCAACATGTGACAACCCGAAGTTATTCCATCGCCGTAAGCCGTTCCGTTCGTAAGACTCGTCTTTAGCAAATTGTTCTGATTTCGTTTTTGGATTAGGTCATTTAATTTAATGACTTTTATTTTGACCTCATAAGTATCCAAACACGTTAGAAATGCATGAAAACCCCCAAAATTATTATTTGGAAAAATTTTGGTTTCGACCATATGGAGTTACGACAATTTAATCGGGTAAGACCAAAAGCCTCGTCTAACGTCAGTATCGGGTAGAATTCCACCGTGTCCCATACTCAAGCCATATATAAAGTTGATTAAGCCTCATTTGAAGCCTTTCCTCCATCTCTCTCTAATCTCTCTCCTCAAATCCAAGTTCTAGGTCCCAAAATCATAAAATTCAAGCCCCAAATCATCAAGGTAACAATCCTAGCTCCTAGTATAACATCTTTAGCCTTCAATTTCGTGTTCAAATCATGGAATAGGACCATAAACATGTGTTTACAGCCCTGGAACAGCCTTAGGCCGTGAACACATGCAAATGGGGGGGTTTTGAGCCTTAAAACCCTTCCAAACCAACTTTGGAGCTTAGATATGGCTTAAGGACTTAATGGTTTGACTTGGAACACCTTAAACTCATCATTTAAGGAGTAAAAATGAGTTTACTGCCCAAGAACATGCTTGGGCCGTAAAAACCCTTTCATGGGTAGTAAACATATATTTTAAGGTGTTAAAATGACACTTACACATCTCCTAAGCCTTGAACTAATATCTAGAAACAACCACAAATGAATTAGAAGCCTTAAACTTGATGCAAACCCCTCCCTTAGGAGTTCACGGCCGTAAACCCCCCAAGGATGGGTTCCTGGGCCGTAAACTCCTATAAATGGGTCAAATGGTGCCTTAACATCATCCTACGACTTGTATATAGATATAGAAACTCTTGTGATTGACCTAGGACCACCAAAGCACACTTTGAATGGGCACATAAGATTTTACAGCCGTAAAATCCTAGTTAACTACCGTAAACTCCTCAAATGGTCCTTAGAATGTCTAAATTATTTTCCAATGCCCTAGATCCAAAACTAGCATCACCCCTCAATTGTTATAAGGCCATTTAACACTCTAGAACACCCCAGCATGAGTTTACGTGTAAAATCATGGGGAGTGGGTCATTAGGGCCGTAAACTCTCTTGGGAGTTTACTCTTGAAGAGTAAACTCCATATCCAAGCCATATACCTCCATAGATGTCACCCGGGTCACTCCGAACACTTGATTTGAAGTGTTTTCGCGTCTTGGAGTGTATGATCGTGTCTGATTAGTGATTTAAAATCTAATTTGATACAATTGTGTATCATTTAATATTACACAGGAACCTCGCACGTTTTCAAGCCTCGATCCGACGTTTAGCATCCTAGCCGACACATTCCACGTTCGGTGAGTTCATACCCCTACACCTCTTTCCATGTTTTTCAATCTTTTCAGGGGGGAATACAAGCAAAAGTACATGAATATCTTGTGCTTAAACTTATTATTTCAATTAAAATGTTTCATATTCCACTTGCTTTTAACAATCGAAACAGTATTAACCAACCTTTTGACTTACAGAGTTAGTTTACAAACTGATTTCATATCTTATTATATAATGTTATATTATATATTTCACAAATGATTTTCCACTTAATTATTGTTAAACGCATTAGTTTAGTACATTTGAATTGTCCTCAGTAACACTCCACAGAGATATGCGAGTGGAGGATTGTATTTGTAAATAGAACTTAAAACAGGATTTTTCCGCATTATTACTTGTAGATTTGTTATTCCTATAAATTGGAGACACGTCCTCGGAAAACACTCCACAAAGATACGCGAGTGGAGGACCGCCTCTTTAACCAGAATCTCTTTGAGAGGGAGCGTGACTTGAGTGTATAGATCTATATGGGGCTGACTACCCCGCACCTGGCTGCTAGCAATAGCCGAACCGAAAGGTTCAAGGGTAACGAAAGACATAAAATGATTTGGACTTCTTATTGCCATATCTAGTCTATCGTATGGTTATGGAACTCGCAATTTGGATAACAGAGATTTACTTATTAGTAATAATGAATATTGTAAATTAATAACCTTTGAAATTAGTTTACTATGTTGATAGTTTTATATACGTGTTAAAACTAACATACATTGCAAGAGTAACCAGGCTTTCAAGACACTTCACACAAACACTTTAAGTATGGTAGATACTTGTACATTACAATCAGAATCGGTAACTAATCACAAACTTTTTAGGAAAATATAGGATTTTCCTGGGGTAATAACTGTTCATAACCAGAATTGTGTAACAAAACAGATAACTAAACATTAATTTTAAGAAAATATGGGATTTTATTGGATAACCACTTTTTTAGAAAACTAAAGGAAACTTGTTCATTCTCAGAAAACAAACCGCTTACGAACTCACCAGCTTTATGCTGATTTTTAAACTGCTTGTATTCTCAGGTTCTCCTTAGATAGGTATCCCGTGTTCTTTTGTAGAGGACGGAGCATATGGAAGTCACGTCTTTCATTAGTTTAAACTTATTTATCTACGAAACTTGTATTACTTTACTTTCAAACTAATGTAATGAACCTATGTAATGTAATGTTTTGTGTTTACTTCGCTTACTATGTACATTGGTTGTGATACTTAACATGAAGTCACCTCCGCCCTGGAACGTTTCCGCCCTGGGTTTTGGGGTGTGACAGATTGGTATCAGAGCCAGGTTTATAGTGAACTAAGTATACCAAACCTTTCATGGTATAAGACTATAAACATTAAAGGGGCCTAAGTGCTCTAAACTAAAAGTATACTTTAAAATATAAGTATTTTCAAAAAGTATACAAGTATACCTAACCGCCGAGATCCGTAACTACAAGTAGAACAAAACATAAGTAAATGGGTGTTGTATGTTGCGGTTAAACCTGGGCAGTTATGTAGTCGTGTCTAGGGTCAATATAGCCTGATCAACTATATTCATTCGAGACACGGCTAACATGTGCTTGGGAGTGACTGTGGTGTTCAACATGCCTAGAACATACCCAAATACCCCAAACAATGAGTCGTCGTCGCAGCGAATCATGAAATACTATGGGAGTATTTCTAGATCAAACTTTGTTGTAGAAAATTCTCATTCAAGCGTTTCCTCTCGATCATTGCTTTAGCGATAGTTTATCTGCCTTGATAATTCATTCCTGCTTTATCGCTTAATAGAATTATATGTCTATCATAAAGAGATATCCCTTGTTTCATTTCTCTTGATTTAATTCAGAGGACTTACCATCCTCTTTTTCCTAATCATTTTAGATCGAAATGTCTCCAAAAAAAGGACCCAACTCAAGGAACAACAACTCTCCGCCACCATAATCTCCTCCGTTCGGCTTCGTCTTGTTTCAAATGGCTGTTACTGCTGCAGTGACGGCCGCAGTGACACTTTTGAACCCAAGCAGGTCTAGTGGACCAGGAAGTAGCACCTATCCCCAAAACCATGAAGATGCTCAGGAACACCAGAATAAGTGTGATAAGAGGAAGAAGGTTATCTGGAAAAAGCAAAAGAGTCAGAGTTCGCAAAGACCCTCCAAGAGGCATGAAACTGTGGCAATTCAAGCTGCCACTACTCCTGTTGCTGCATCTACAGATCAAGCACATATCACTAGGTATGCTAGTAGTCTCCCTTGGTGCAACAGGTGCAGTTATCACCCGTATTCCTGGCCCATGCCGTGAGAGGATTTGCATCAGATGTGGCAAGAAGGGCCACCTTGCTCAAAACTGCAAAACACCAGCCCAACTAATCAATCAAGCTTCTGGATCGAGTACCAATCAGGCCTGTTACGGTTGTGAAGAGATCGGGCAATTCAAGTGAAACTGCCCAAAACCAGTAACCACCAACGACGTCAACAATGTCGGGATGGTTTTAGCTATGAAGCAGGAAGAGACAGCCGTTGATCCTACTATCGTCGTGGGTACATTTCTTCTCGACGATTCTTATGCTCGCATCCTTTTTGAACCAATTGTCAAGGAAGTTTTATTAGTCATTCATTCAAATATCTTCGTAAATATAGTCCTCGTCTAATAACCAAAACATCTACCGTCGAGATGGTTAACGGTGAGAATGAGTGCACTAACGATTTATTCCTAAGCTGTACCCTTACCTTGAGTAATCATTCCTTCCTCATTAAGCTAATGTCAATTTCACTAAAGCACTTTGATGTTATCCTTGGCATATATCGACTGAGTCCCGATCATGTTGATATGCATTGTTAGGGAAAAGCTATTCTTCTCAATTTTCTCTCTGACCAGACTCTCGTAATCCATGGTGATAACCTTAGCTCTAATCTTCATATCATTTCCTGCATCAAAGCTTAAACGTTTCCCCAAAAGGAATGTCATGTATTCCTAGCCCATGTAATCAGCAAGAAACAGGAAGTTAAAGACCTCGAGAGCGTCCCCGAAGACTGTAATTTTCCTGATGTATTTCCCGCAGAGCTCCCGATAATTTCTCCCGAATGTCAAGTTGAGTTTCTTATCGACCAAATCCCTGGAACTACCCCCGTAGCCAATTCTCCGTGTCGCTTTGCTCCAACTGAAATGTAGGAGTTATCCAGTCGGCTTAAGGAGTTGACCGTCAAAACTAATATCCTCTTTCCTAAATAGATGACTTCTTTGATCAATTTCAGGGAGCCAGCTACTCCTCGAAGATAGACCTTAGGTTAAGATGGCATCAGCTATGAGTTCACGAGGATAATGTTTCCAAGACAGTATTCAGGACTCGATATGATCACTAAGAGTTCATATTGATACCCTTCGGTCAAACCATTTTCCCTTGGTCATGTAGTAGGCAATGAAGACATACGCGTGGATCCTTCTAAGGTAGAAGCAATAGAGAATTGGTCGGCACCAAAGACACCCATAGAAAACCTGTCAATTCTTTGGTCTCGCCGACTACTATCGCATGTCCATCCAGGAAATTTTTCTAGAATCGCCAAACCCCTGATCACTCTGACACAGAAAGGTGTACGCTTTTTGTTGGAGTGAAAAACGAGATACAACATTTCACACATTAAAGCAAAACTTATGCATCACACCTATCCTGTCCCTGCCAGAGGGAACAGAGGATTTCGTTGTCCATTGCGGTGCGTTCAATCAGAGTTTAGACTATGTAGATAGGCAGGAAGGAAAAGTTATTGTTCACGCTTTGAGACAAAAAAAGGCACACGAAGTTAACTAGACAACTCACAACTTGGAATTTGGAGCAGCAGTTTCTGCAGTGAAGAATTAGAGACATGATCTATATGGAACCAAGTACACGAATTTCACTGACCATAAGAGAATACAACATATCTTCGATCAGAAAGACATAAACATGAGGTGCCCATAGACGAAAGGAAAGCTCACACAACAAGACTAATACATTGACAATGACCACCTAATCCCGTTTACTCGCACAGACCTGAGAAGCCTAGTTAGAAACCCTCGAGTTTGCCCCAGCAGCCTGAGATACCCGAACAAAATAGGAGATGACTAAAATGGATTTCATCATCAAGTTACCCAGTTTCCCGAGTGGGTATGATATCATTTGGGGTATTTGTCGATCCTTCGATAAAATCCGCTCACTTCTTTCCGATCAGAAAATCATTCAAGATGGAAAGACTTACACGAACCCACATCCAAGAGATAGTCCGACTGCACGGTTCGAAACTCTCTACGGTCAAAAGTATAGATTCCCTCGTATTAGGCTGAGGAAGGAGACACACAGCTAGCCAAGAGTCGATTCCCCGGTAGTACCCTCACTGGTCCTGAAATCATCCGCAAAACCATCGAGAAGATCATCCAGATCCGAGAATGATTGAAAGCTTCACGAGATTGACAGAAGCGTTACGCCAATATACGACGAAAACCTATGGAATTCCAGGTTGGAGATTGTGTCCTGTTAATGGTCTCGCCCTGGAAAGACATGATACACTTTGGAAAGCACGGAAAACTTAACTCGAGGTACATTGGACCATTCAAGATTTTCGTTAGGATTGATCCCGTAGCTGTCAAACTCCGAGTACCTTTAGAACTTAGCAATGTTCATCATGTATTTTGCGCCTCTATCCTTAATGAATACCTATCTGATAAAACCATAGAAATCCATCCTGATGTGACCGCGAACAATGAAAACCTAAAACTTCCTGGAAGGACAAATCGAGATCATAGACCCAGAAATCAAAAGTACGAAACAAAGCCGCATCCCGATAGTGAAGGTTCGCTAGAATGTCATCCGGAAACCTGAATTCACTTGGACACGTAAAAGATTCGATGAAGCAGATATATCCGCACCTCTTTCCATAACTTGTATCTTAATCTTTGAATTTCAGGACGAAATTCCCTCTAACGGGGGGATAATGTGACAACCCGAAGTTTTTCCATCACCGTAACCCGTTCCGTCCATAAGACTCGTCTTTAGCAAATTGTTCTGATTTCATTTTTGGATTAGGTCATTTAATTTAAGACTTTTATTTTGACCTCGTAAGTATCCAAACACATTAGAAACGCATGAAATCGCCCCAAATTATTATTTGGTAAAATTTTGGTTTCGACCATATCGGGTTACGACAATTTAATCGGGTAAGACCAAAAGGCTCGTCTAACGTCAGTATCGGGTAGAATTCCACCGTGTCCCAAACTCGAGCCATATATAAAGTTGATTAAGCCTCATTTGAATCCTTTCCTCTCTCTCTCTAATCTTTCTCCTCAAATCCAAGTTCTAGGTGCCAAAATCATCAAATTCAAGCCCCAAATCATCAAGGTAACAATCCTAACTCCTAGTATAACATCTTTAGCCATCAATTTCGAGTTCAAATCATGGAATAGGACCATAAACATGTGTTTATGGCCCTGGAACAGCCTTAGGCCGTGAGCACATGCAAATGGGGTTTTGAGCCTTAAAACCCTTGCAAACCACCTTTGGAGCTTAGATATGGCTTAAGGACTCAATGGATTGGACTTGGAACACCTTAAACTCATCATTTAGGGAGTAAACAAGAGTTTATTGCCCAAGAACATGCTTGGGCTATAAACACCCTTTCATGGGCAGTAAACACATTTTAAGGTGTTAAAATGCCACTTACACACCTCCTAAGCCTTGAACTAATATCTAGAAACAACCACAAATGAATTAGAAGCCTTAAACTTGATGAAAACCCCTCCCTTAGGAGTTCACGGCCGTAAACCCCCCAAGGATGGGTTCCTAGGTCGTAAACTCCTATAAATGGGTCAAATGGTGCCTTAACATCATCCTACGACTTGTATATAGAGATAGAAACTCTTGTGATTGACCTAGGACCACTAAAGCACACTTTGAATGGGCACATAAGAGTTTACAGCCGTAAAATCCTAGTTTACTGCCGTAAACTCCTCAAATGGTCCTTAGAATGTCTAAATTATTTTCCAATGCCCTAGATCCAAAACTAGCATCACCCCTCAATTGTTATAAGGCCATTTAACACTCTAGAACACCCCAACATGAGTTTACGTGTAAAATCATGGGGAGTGGGTCATTAGGGCCGTAAACTCTCTTGGGAGTTTACTCTTGAAGAGTAATCTCCATATCCAAGCCATATACCTCCATAGATGTCACCCAGGTCACTCTGAACACTTGATTTCAAGTGTTTTCGTGTCTTGGAGTGTATAATCGTATATGATTAGTGATTTCAAATCTAATTAGATACATTTGTGTATCATTTAATATTACATAGGAACCTCGCACGTTTTCAAGCCTCGATCCAACGTTTAGCATCCTAGCCGACACATTCCACGTTCGGTGAGTTCATACCCCTACACCTTTTTCCATGTTTTTCAATGTTTTCAGGGGGCAATACAAGCAACAGTACAAGTATATCTTGTGCTTAAACTTATTATTTCAATTAAAATGTTTCATATTCCACTTGCTTTTAACAATCGAAACAGTATTAACCAACCTTTTGACTTACAGAGTTAGTTTACAAACTGATTTCATATCTTATTATATAATGTTATATTATATATTTCACAAATGATTTTCCACTTAATTATTGTTAAAAGCATTAGTTTAGTACATTTGAATTGTCCTTAGTAACACTCCACAGAGATATGCGAGTGGAGGATTGTATTTGTAAATAGAACTTAAAACAGGATTTTTCCACATTATTACTTGTAGATTTGTTATTCCTATAAATTGGAGACACGTCCTCGGAAAACACTTCACAAAGATACGCGAGTGGAGGAACGCCTCTGTAACCAGAATCTCTTTGAGATGGAGCATGACTTCAGTTTATAGATCTATACGGGGCTGACTACCCCGCACCTGACTGCTAGCTACAGCCGAACCGAAAGGTTCAACGGTGACGAAAGTCATAAAATAATTTGAACTTCTTATTGCCATATCTAGTCTATCGTATGGTTATGGAACTCGCAATTTGGATAACAGAGATTTACTTGTTAGTAATAATGAATAATGTAAATTAATAACCTTTGAAATTAGTTTACTATGTTGATAGTTTTATATACATGTTAAAACTAACATACATTTCAAGAGTAACCTTGCTTTCAGGAAACTTCACACAAACTCTTTATGTAACAAAACAGATAACTAATCGCAAACTTTTTAGGAAAATATAAGATTTTTCTGGGGTAACAACTGTTCATAACCATAATTTTGTAACAAAACAGATAACTAAACATTACTTTTAAGAAAATATGGGATTTTCTTTGATAACCACTTTTTCAGAAAACTAAAGGAATCTGGTTCATTTTCAGAAAACAAACCGCTTATGAACTCACCAGCTTTATGCTGATTTTGAAATTGCTTGTATTCTCAGGTTCTCCTTAGACAGGTATCCCGCGTTCTTTTGTAGAAGACGGAGCGTATGGAAGTCCCGTCTTTCTTTTGTTTAAACTTATGTATCTACGAAACTTTTATTACTTTACTTTCAAACTAATGTAATGAATCTATGTAATGTAATGTTTTGTGTTTACTTTGCTTACTATGTACATTGGTTGTGATACTTAACATGAAGTCACCTCCACCCCGGAACGTTTCCGCCCTGGGTTTCGGGGTGTGACACAACACTCCCTCCCGGAGTTACATACCTTTCCTTTTCCTTATCCAAGGAAATCTGCTTGCCAACCTTGCCACTTCAGACAAGTGCCACGGTGCTCACATCCCACTCTACACTATCCCTTGTTGACTAATCACTATTATATGCATCACATATACTCTGAATCTGATCACAAGGACTATCGAAGTCCATACACCACCTTCCACTAACATGATGAATACCCGGGGCCAGACCTACTGTTTGCTATTGCAAGGCGACATAATCACCCATTCTCCGTATACAAATCCACTAACGCATACAGAGTCTTCAACATGACTGGACTGCCTTACCAGGCCTTCGGCCTGAGTGGTATGCCTTCCGGCCTGACTAGTACGTCTTCTGGCATTCAGTCTCCCCGGTCCGCTCAAACTATCCATACATCATCCCGAACTATTCCTCCTGGGAATCTCTCCCATACATACTGTTCTAGCCCTCTAGGGGTTCCGAACTCCAACTCCATTCCATATACCCAGATCCCGGCCTAATCCTAGGCCTCACAACAACCAATCACCCTATCCGGTATCCTTTGTTTGTACTCCGCCCCATCGATCTGTAACTTACTCATACCAGCCCACACTCTTGGTTAACTAAAACACTGTTGGATCCCAAACAACTAATCAAACTCTAACACTTATCGATCCTCCTGAGAATTTTCCAATTCTCCCCACTTAGAGCACTGACTTCCAACCACTGGTGACCCAGCCAGCATCACTTAAACAACCCTACTCAACAGATTCCCCTTATCCATGAACTGATTCCCCCTAAAACGAGCACCTCCAAAAAATCACTCCCCCGACATCGTACATCTCAAACTCTAAGGGTGTTCGACTCTCCGCTGAACACTTCACAAATCGCAACTGCTATATCCGACAATAAGACCATACAACCAATGAATCCCTTGGATGCTAACCACTTACAACTCCTGACTACTATCACTTTCAACCAACCCATGAAACACGCAGAACGGCGAATAAAATGCAACACCACAATATAACCAGATAACGAGAGAACAACGAAACGAAAACATACCCACAACCGCATCCGACTCTGCCCTGACTTCCTCTGTTGTGAGGTGAAAAGCACGCCCCTGAGCCCTCGGAGGCTCCACTCCATCCTGGCCCCCGTAAGTAGTCCTCAAAGTGGCTGGTGCTGGAACCTGCATTGGCCTAGAAACTAGTTGTGGACAGTTGGCCCTCATGTGGCCAACCTGATGGCACTGATAACAAATACTCATATCCTGAACCGGGGCTGACTGACGTCAATCCCTCACATAATTCCCCACTCTCTCGCACTTGTGGCACACACCACCAGACCTACAAACTCCGGTATGACCCTTCCCACACTTCTCACAAGTGTGGCTACTCTAACCTCCCAACCTGGAATCAACGGTCTTGGACCGTTTCGGCGTCGACTGCGACTGCATCGGGGCCTGACTCTACTCTCGCAACTGTAACTCAATCTCCAACTCACGCCGCCGGGTGGCCTCATGCAACTCCAGAAAGGTCTCGCACCTCTGCCTAGACACAAACTGCCTGATATCCCTCTTAAGCATACTCAGATATCGGAACATCTAACTCTGCTCCGAAACAAACTTACGGCAAAACATCGCCCTCTCAGTGAACATCCTGGTGATCTCCGTCACCGACTGCGAATCCTGCTCCAGTTCCAAGAACTCCTAAGCCATCCTCTCCCTCTAAACTCGTGGAACACAACGGGTACTGAACATCTTCCGGAACTGATCCCATGTAACCACAGCCCGCTGCGCATCATAATACGATCCCATAGTCAACCTCCACCAATCCTTTGCCCCGAGCATTAAAAGGTTTAGAGCACACCTCACCCTCTGATCCGCAGGGCATGAACACATGAAGAAACAACTCTCCACGTCCGACAACCGCCTCATAGCAATGATCGGATCCCGAACTCCATAAAAAGTAGGGGACTTCGTGTTATCGCAGTCCCGATTCTGAAAACCGCGACCGGCTCCTCCACCTGCTGCTGCTACAGCCGCTGCAGCTGCCGTAACAGCCGACTCTGCAAGAACTGAATAGCACTCATCAAAATACTCAATCATGGCGGTTCTGATCGACTCAAACATCTCCAGTATCTCCGCCCTGAACATAGCAACAATCTCATCATGTAGGATCTCATGAATCCTGGCATCCAACTCATCCATACTCATCTGACCAATGATCTCGGGTGGCACTGATCCACCCTGGCCGCCCTCTCCTGATCCCGATCCTGACCCGGATCAACCCCCGGCATTCCTCGTAACCACCATACTGGAAATACACTGCCAGAAAATCAGATTCTTCCCCCAATAACCCGGGAACCAACTCCCAACCCGACCCTAGAGGTTCTGACTTCCTTGATACGCGTATGGGTCCTGTTCTTTCAGTAGTACGGGCCCATACTACCTTCCACACCTACCCATATTTATATCAAGTATCATCACAACAACCTAGCCATAACATATACGTGGCAACACTCAATCCTCACCTCTAGAGGAACTGCTAACTACTTCACATAACAGGGAACTCTAGGCTAGCAGGCATTGTATAATCAGGCAATTCTATCATGCAATTCATGAAGATCCCTAGCCAAGTACTAGCATGCTGTTCTAACATATCACATAATCAAATAACTTGTATGGTATTTTGGGGTCAACTTACTGGCTCTGGCTGATCGTACCTCCACATCCTCCTCTACTTATTTTTGAAAACCATTTCAATTTTAGTTTGAAAACTCTCCTTGATTTGAGACTGGATTCACACGAATGTTCCTCCAATTCACTCAAACCAAGGCTCTGATACCAACTTGTAACGACCATAAAATTTACAACCAATTTAAACTTTTCACAAACAACACATATTCATTAAGTTTCTACAAAAAGGTTTTCAGTACATTTATTACAAGAGTATCCCAGAAACATCAACATAAAATTGGGGAGCGGTACGATCACGCCTTCGCCTTGCCACGGTCTCCTGAAGTACCTGAAACAATACACTGAAACTGTAAGCCCGAAAGCTTAGTGAGTTACCCCCAAAATACTACATACAACACATATGCCCTTCCAGGCCATAACAACACATACGCCCTTCCAGGCCATAACAACACATACGCCCTTCCAGGCCATAACAACACATACGCCCTTCAAGGCCATAACTCCATGGGATCTTCCAATCTGAATGTCTTAGGGGATTTCCATCCCATAACTCTGTTGAACTTCCGGTCCATACTCTGTTGACTTTCCGATCCATATCATCTTGACCTTCCGCTCCTTACCATATGTAGCATACGTATCACATACATAAATATCATCTTAACCTTCTGGTCCTTATCATACATAACATACATAGCACATACATATCACATAACCGCATATAACATGATGACCTTTCGGTCCATAACATACTACTTATATCGTAACATAATACCTACATATGTCATAACATCTAACAACATATATCTCATACTCTTCATAGCACATAAGACTTTCTATAACATGATGACCTTCCGGTCCATAACATACTGCTCATATCGTAACATAACACATACAGCTCTCATAAAATCTAACAACATATATCTCATAGTCTTCATAGCACATAAGACCTTCTGGTCACACATATACCATCCTAACTATCAGGAGACCGACCTTAACTAGGTCTCTAACATATACCATCCTAACTATCAGGATGTAAACATAGCAAAGCAATAACATAACAGTAATACCCGGATTTCCATCCGGTAGAGGGCTGGCCTTGGTGTCATAGACCCTGTCAGTATAGTGAGGATAACTCACCTGTAACTACAGACTGAAGAATAAGATCACGCTACTCCGACCACCGACACGAACTCCACCACTAAACATTATGAAATAACGAAAACTAATAAGTACCAACATACCCCCAGAAGTCAACTGGTCAACCCTTGATCAAAGTAAAAGTCCTCAGACAAAGTCGACCTTCCTGGTTGACCCTACTCGCCGAGTCAACCCATCGACTCATCGAGTTCTTTTACTCATAAACTCCCAATCACGACTCAACTCGCCGAGTTACCCCAAGACTCACCGTGTCCAACAATATTTGAGTCTCATCCTGCTCACCTCACCGAGACACAACATAACCAGAAAAGGCTAGGGTTCCACGACCAGACTCGTTGAGTCCAAGGCAATCTTCAACAGACTCGCCGAGTTGTGCTTCCAACTCGCCAAGTCCAAACATGACATCTGTATTCAGACGATCACAGGCCATTCCATTGCTTCCACTACATAAATCTGGACTCCTAGGGCCAGACTCACACGTAAAGTTTCCAACTTTACATGCATGCAAGCCTCAACAAGCTCCAACCAAGCTACAAGAAGGTTTTGGGACAAAGGCACTATCAAACAAGTCCAAAGACTGATGTTTTCTGCCCTTATGGCTCCAATACAACCTAGATCTGAAGTTGCAACTTCATATCCAACCTCTAAACCTGAAATAGATCCAAACCAAGCTAAAGAATACCCAAAACAACCACCATGGATGATAATAAGGAAAAATGCGTAAGGCAGTGGCTTCTTACCCCAAAGGTGAGTCTAAACTGATGTACACTTCAGATCCACAAGCCCTATTGTTGCTATTCTCAATTACCTCTAACTTTTCTTCACAAATTTCTCCTTCAAAGCTTCAATCTTCTCAACAATGGAGCCTCTCAAGATTTAGGGTTTCTATGGAACACTCGAGGAATATAGAGGCTGAAATGAAGGCTTATCATTCTTTAAATATGGTGCTAACCCTGAAAATAGGGTTTCATATTCCAGCCCGTACTCGTCGAGTCCAGCCTCCAACTTGGCGAGTCCGGTCACTTCACATGTTCCCGGCATACGCTTATACTTGACTTGGGATGTTACAAGTTTGGGGCCATATATGATTAAGTATTATTGTTGTGTTTCAGTTTGCATGTTTTGACTTCCAGAATAACTAGGTTATTTGAACCTCCACAGTCGGTCATACGTTGGAAGTAAGTATGAAGGAAGACTGTCATGAAGATTCTGTAGATTGTCTGAAGAGTTTAGACATAGCACAAGTTTGCTGCAGGGTTTATGAGTGCTTTGATATGATTAGAGTATTGGATTAAACCCACGCTCACTTAGATCACTTCATGGTTTTATCACGGGTGATTAGTTAGACGATAATATTGTATATTCTTGAAACCGAGACGTGTGGTTTGTTATTTGTTGGTCGGTTGCACATTGATAATAAGTAAACGCACCAGTAACTTGGTGTTATAAAACTTACTGTTGTGTGTGATTCGATCAGTGAATGTAAGCAAGTATATGAGTCAAATTTTATCCATTCCTTTTACCCAAAGTGGGATAAAAGTGATATCTATGGGCCCCTCAATGATTTAGTGATGACACCTAAGCGCTTGGCCAAGCTGGGACTAAGTTGATGTGTTCAATTGTAGTCTGCTGTCAGTTGTCATAAATCGGAAGTCGGGAAACAGTACAGAGAGAATGATTGAAATTCATGTCTTATGTCTATACGATATCTGGAGAATGGAGGAATATATAATCCCTTATCTAAAGGACACACTATTTGATAAGATCAGAGTTGACAACGGCTTTTGAAAGCTACGATTGCTGATCAGGTTCTGAAGTCATACGAAAAATAGTTATTAGACTTATCCAAGTGGGAGACTGTTGGATTAGTGTCTAAGTCCATAACTCTTTTGGTATGTACTTGACCCGATTATGAGCATGGTGCTTTTGGGTTGCCTTCACCATAGCAATATGTAGGATGAATTAAGGAGACAAAGGTTTAATCATGATTTATTAATATATTATAAGAATAATATATTAAAGGAGAAATCATATTGTTTAATTAGTATCAGTTAAGAATTAATTTAGTGACTAAAAGAGATTAATTAAATTCAAGGGACTGATATTGTAATTATAAGATAGTTAAAAGATGGGCTTAAGATCCATTAGATGCTAATGGACGAATTCTGTATGGAGGACCATAAAGAATTCGTCCAAGGGCCTTCTGGAATGGTCCATTGGACTTCTTAAGGCTTAAGCAGTCAGATTAGGGTTTCCTGGTTGAAAACCCTAATAGCCTACATGTATATAAGGACCCTTATGCACCAAAAACGTGGTGAACTTTTGGATTAGGGTTTCTGAACGATTTTGGCATCCTCCTCTCTTCTCTTCTTCATCTTGTTTCTTAGTGGTGTTTGTGACTCCATTAGAGGTGCAACACTTGAGGCACTAAGCTTTCTGAAGCCAATCAAAGCAAGGAATTGATTGTTATTACAATATAACAATCAAAGGTAATTACTAAACCCTCATTTCAGTTCTTATATGATAGATCTAGGGTTTATAGCTTTGGATATTCAATTGCATGTTCATTAGACAAACTAGATCCAAAAGCTATTAGGGTTTGCATGTACACCATAGGATTGATGTATTGCTCAAAACCCATCAGAACTAGCATGTGATGAGTTATTAGATTGAATAGTATAAATACATGCGAAGGGGGGCTTTACCTTTCCATCCTTGATGTCCTGCAGATACTTCGGGCAGCTTCGTTTCCAATGCCCTTTCTCATGGCAGTAGAAGCACTATGCTTCTTTAGGGTCGGCAGAGCGGGTAGCAGAACCAAATTTGGTCTCACTGGAAGAGGATCCATCATGGGGATTGCCCTTGTGGCTCTTAGAAGGTGGCTTCCTCTTCTTCGCTTTACTTTTTGCCAATAGCCAAGACAGGGGCAGCAACAGTAGGAGTTGATGCAACAGATTTGCCCTTCAGACTACTATCAGCAGTCCCGTCACACCCCCAAACTGAGATTGCATAATCAATTGGGGGTGGAGGACATCATGTACAATATCATAACAATGCCAAATAGTAAAACAAGCAACAACATCCATTGCATTAATAATATATTTAATACATGTGTGTTCTTTGTATAGTTTGTATAACACCAAAAATGTATAGCAAAAATAAAAGACAAGTCTTGTATATGTTGCGTCTTCTCAAAACTTGTGCAAATGTACCTGTCTACTGGTTCCCTGAGAATACAAGTTATTTTGAAAAGAGAGTATCAACATCTAAGTTGGTGAGTTCATATGCATTTAGTGTTTAATGTTTGTATTTGTTTCATTAAAATGTTTGTATGTTCCCCAGAAAATCCCATATTTTCTACCATAAATGAAAAGTAGTCTTTGACCCCAAGACTCAAATGTTTTGTACTTTGTAATGTTGTAAATGTATGTTTGCATCTTCAAAATTATATGTGACACAAGTCAAATTTAGGTCAAAAATAAATTGATCAATAATCATGATTGGGATGAACAAAGTGGTGGAGATTATATCAAGGTTTCCAAAAATATAAAGAACACTAAAATCCAAGTTATAACGAAGAATTTATGACCAATCGAAGATCCTCGATAAAATGGCAAAACACTGTTCAGTGTAAAAAGTCAATTTTCGATAAAAGGCTTTTTAGCCTTAACAATCTAAATGAAAGTTTTAGAATTTATTAAACCGAGAACGTTCATAAAAAGAACGTAAAAATCTGACTTCGTATGATGATGTTATGATTTTTCTAAGTTTCGGTTTAGTAGTAGACAGCTAAAAATTCGAAATATAAATCGATCGATATTTAGCCTTCACAACTTAAACGAGAATCGAAGGTCTCGTCAAAAGTAGTTCAACGGTAAAAAGACAAACGAAAACGGACGTCGGATAAAAAAGTTATGATTTTAACGGATTTTCTGTCCCGGTCTGTTAAAAAGAATATTAAAAATAAATTCAAAATTAGCCGAAGAAGTCTAAACGAAAGTCGTAGAGTATAATTTTACCTACGCGTGCCTATAAGGATCGTAAAAAACGGAGCTCGTATGTTAAAGTTATGAACTTCGCAAGTTTTTGGCAGAAAAATCAAGAAAATGTTGAAAACAGGGTAATTTGGAATGAGTCACTCTTCGGACACGTCACCTCGCATGCGTGGCCTCCACGTGTCATCTTCTGGTTGGACCGCAGTGCACGTGTTACCTTCTGAGTGGACTGCAGCCGAGGTCTAATAAGCTGTCGACACCATCGCATGAAACACCCTGGAGACACTCCTCGACCCTCGTGGCATCTTCCTATTGGACCGAAGTCCGGTCTAGTCCGAAGACTCCATCTGTCTGAGCCTCACACGTGGACCTCGCTGCTAACCGACGCGTGGCTGTTGACTCCTTCTTCGCTTCGCCAGCTATCCTGCTGCATCACCCTTCGGACCGCACCCTCGCACTCCTATATTAAGGGTGCAAGACTTCTCGGATTTGAGAGGTTTTTCAGCCCAAATTTCACCACTTTTCACATTTTTAGCCCCTTGACTTTCTCACGACCCCCAGGGCCCCGATATCGTGTCTAAAACCCGAAGCAAGCCCCAGAGCCCTGGAATTCTCGAGAAGATAACCTCTTTCCTGTCGAAGTGTTGCCCGTAAAAAGCCGGTTTTTACTCAAAAACTCACAGGTTCTTCAAGAAAGATCATCTATAGAAATGAAACACTGCCCGAATCACCACTTATCAAAGTGAGTTCAAACCCCTATAATTTACCTTTTTAATGGTTTTTAAATGCTTTTTTTGGGGAGGGGGTGGGGGGGGGAGGGGAATACAAGTTTAACACAATATTAAATTGTGTTAATAACTGTATGTGATAATAATCACATAAAGAGTTTCCGAATGCTTTTAAGAATTACCAAATACTTCCAAAATGACTTAAAGCCATGTTAAATCTTTAAAGTCATGTAAACTCTAATAAATTCTTTGCAAAATGTTTTATAAACTATTTCATATTATAAATGCCAAAATCATGTTTATATATGTATAAATATATAAATAAGATTTGAAGGGCTTAGGACTAATGAGTTATCTTATTTCCTTTTCCTTGGTTAGATTTGGAATTAAGGTTGTATTATTTGTCCGGAGGTCGTTTCCTTCTTTTATATATATATATATATATATATATATATATATATATATATATATATGTATGTATGTATGTATAAAAGTTTACTCCTTTCGGTATCATTACCTTTATATCATGCTGAGCAATAGTGTTCACCCATGACAAATCATCCTAATCAGATAGAACATATAAATTATAATAGGTATAATTTATGATTCAGAACTAAATACACAAGTATGATTCACGATTGTATACGTTCCAAGGAAATTACCAACAATTCATTTACCAATACCAAGATATGTATAATACAATTAATATAAAGATAATGTATTGAAGAATTAAAAATACATCATACCGGGTTTGCATTAACAAAGGTATGATACATAGTACCAGGGTTAGCGAGCACTGGGTAATAATACATCATACCGGGTTTGCATTAACAAAGGTATGATACAAAGTACCAGGGTTAGCAATCACAGGGTAATAATACATCGTAAATCTCGTTGAAACAATAAATTTGTGAGACTCTTCATGGTGTACTTATCTATGTACTACCTTAAGTCCTGTCTTATTAACCAGAATCTCCTGTAGGGAGAGCGTGAATTTGTGTATAGATCTATATGGGACTGACAATCCTACACCTTCACTGTTCGCAACAGTGTGGCCGGCAGGCTTAGGGTGTCAGATATCATATCATTTCTGACGCCTGAAGAACGTCGCATCAGGGACATCAGTCATATTAGTATGGTTAATAGAACTCATTTGGATAAAACAACGAGTGAATTACTATGTAATATACTTCTCTTAAAGCAGTAAGAAAAGATAATTACATCCTGACCAAATATACCTTCTATAGTTTTTACTTACAGTAAAAACTATGTATCATGAAATCAAGTATGGTAAATATACTTGTACTTCTGGTTTTGAACATTTAAAACCACGATGCAGTATTATGGATAATATAATATTTTCCACGATTAATACTAAGGTTTTTACTATAGAACAGATATAACTTAGAACACTTTTACAAAGGAAACAATTTATGGGATTAAACTACTATTATGAATGGAACATTTTTATGGGGATATAAAACTACTAATCAGAAACGGTTTATGGGATTAAACTACTTTTACGAATGAAACGGTTTTATGGGGATATAAAACGACTAATCAGAAACTGTTTTATGGAGATTTAAAACTACTTATCAAATGGAACTTAGTAATTCACTCCCTATAAACTAGTATAACGTAAAGGACCTTTAGTGGTTAATTCTATAATTCCTTAGTCTTCATACCAGAGTTATACATAAGTAATATCTGATTGACAGTGAAATGTGTAACTTCCACCTTACTTCCTGTTCCTTGTTTGGTTGTGGGCTTAAGGCAGATACACCCATTTAACTGTCCATTCGATATCAGGTTATATATAATTAGTATAAACTAAGTCATTGCAGAGGGGACTATTATCACACCCCGGAAATCAAAGGCGGAAACATTTCCGGGGTGGACTCCACGTTGTGTATCAAATCCAATGTACATAGTAATCACAGTAAACAACCATTACATTTCATATATTTGAGAATTTACATTTGGTTCAAGAGTAAATTGTACAAGAGTTATACATATATCATATAAACAAAACGAGACGAGTCTTCCACGCACTCCGTCTTCACCAAAAGAGATCACCGGGTACCTGTCTAATGTGGACCTGAGAATACAAGCAGTTTGAAAATCAGCATAAAGCTGGTGAGTTCATAAGCGGTTTTGTTTTATGAAAATGTATCGGTTTCCTTTAGTTTTCCGAAAAGGTTAGTTATCCAAGAAAATCCCATATTTTCTTATATTGAGCAGTTTAGTTATCTTTGATTACAGTTCAGTTACGCGTTATAAGTTAACCCCAGGAAAATCCCATATTTTCCTAAATGCAAGATTGATTGAATAACACAGAGTATAGTTTAATACACAAAACTATATATTGAAAATCATAGGATTACTATCCCGAATTAGATATGAAATACCATAATATACACGAACTGTAGATAGAAAGTAGTTTGAAAACCTTGGGACTAACATCCCAAACTAGTTACAAGATAGTTTGATAAAACCATGGGATCATTATCCCAAACTAGATATAAGATAGATGGATAAAGCCATGGGATTATTATCCCGTACCAGATATAGTTCAAAACCATGGGATTACCATCCCGTATAAGATATAGGTTGAAATCATGGGACTATCATCCCGTACTAGATGTAAGATATATACATACTGAAAACTATGGGAATAACATCCCGCACTAGATACAAGTTCGATATACTGAAAACCATGGGATCACTATCCCGAACTACATATAGATTGTAAAACCAAAGTTGTGAATAAACTTATATTAATACGTATTGTGAGTCGGGTAACCATGCTGATACGACAACGAGACCTCCTTGACGTTTGTCAGACGTCGGACGATATCCAGAATTTGTCACCCTAGGCATGCCCGCCTAACTATAGCTAGCAGTTAAGGTGTGGGATTGTCAGTCCCAAATAGATCTATTCACAAATTCCTCGCTCTCCCTCCAGGAGACTCTGGTTAAACTTCCGGGGAGGATTTACTGATCATCCATAAAGGGTAGTGACTACTCACAAACTAGTACTAAACTATTCACAGGATTCTCATACGATATCAAACATACAAAGATTATGAAACATAATACAGTGAAAATAGATACATACAATGAAATTATCTGGCAATACAATCAAATGATACAGAGATAAACTGAATCAGACATAGTTTATCTAATAACTTTATATAGATATCAGTACATGATATAAAAAGAACTACAGAACCCCAAATTATTCCCATAATAATTTGATTAGTTTGGTTATTTTCATAACTAAAATCCATTTAGTTGTAATTGATAAATCATTCCTTATGCTCAGCATAATACATAAGGAGTAAAAGTGTTTATAAATTTGCCAGATATTATTTGAAACATATCAATGTTATGATTCGAAAACAGTTATAGTTTGCTTGTATTCTCCCCATAAAAACATTGGAAAAAGGTAAATTGTAGGGGTATGAAATCACCTTTTGTGATTGATTCTTAGAAGGTTCGGTATAGCTAGTTATTCCCACGAGTTAAGTCGTATAAAAAAATCGAGTCTTAAACACAATTCACATAATACATATGTATACAATTAGTGAATATATAGCAAGTATGTTAAGGAAGTAGCCTAATATGTAAGATTTACTTACAAATAAGAGTGTTAGATGTGAAATCGGTTGGCTGTAGGACTTTACGGCCATAAAGGGCGTTTACGACCACAAATGACATTCTCGGCCACTTGAAGATTCAAGTGTTTTTGGCTAAAGACTCAAGTGAGGTGTTCTTGGTGAAACTAGGGAGATCCAAGTGTTTTCGGCTAAAGATAAGAAGATTGGAAGGTGAAGGATTGATGGTATGAATAACAACAGATGAATCTCACAAGATCTTAAGGAGATTCAATGGATTCTCGTATGATAGTTGAGAAAGAATGGGAGTTTTCGGTTGAAGATCTTGAGAGAAAATAGTGTGTTTTCGGTTAGAAGGTGTAGAAGTGAGGATATAGTTCTCGGTTTTACTATATATGGTAAGAAGGTTTTCAGCTTGAAAAGGAAACCCACCGAGGAGGTTTACAGTCCGAAGGTGTTCACAGCCGAAAAGGGTTTGCAGCTTCGGACGTTTGAGGTCTGAAGTGGGTATTTGGTCCGAAGAGGAATTCTCGGATTTTTGTGTGTTTCAACTTCTAATTTCTACAACACTTTTACTATGTGTTTAAATGTATCAAAAACATTAATTTAAGTTTATTAAACTAATAAATCAATAAGTTGGACTTTAATTTGATGAATTTGACTTTCGTTGACCATGATTGACCTTTACAAGATAGAAAATAACGGGTTGTCACAAGTCTTTAGCAGGCCTTGAAGCTTGCTCGGAGTGACCTCCTCCTTGTTCATGTGACATGTCATAGAAAACTGGTCGTAGCAAGGAGGTAGAGAGTGTAGGATTATGTCAATCGCTAACTCTTTGTCGAAGTTGACATTCAACTTTAGCAAGCGGTCCACGTATCTCTACATCTTCTGCAAATCGGACGTGATGGACTCTCCATCCTTCATTTTGGTAGTGATCATCGAGGCGATGATCTTGTACCTTTCCTTCCTAGCACTTTGATGGTACCTCTCCGTAAAATCTTGGTGCATTTACAAAGGGATAGAAGTCGTCGTAGGACGTTTGGAGTTCAATAGTCATATTAGCGAGCATGATACATGACACCTTTTTCGCGTCTCCTTCACGTGCCTCGTAGGCAGCTATTTCCTCAGGTGTGGCAGTATTGATGTTAACCTCCTTGATCTCCTTGTCGGGAACATACTCTTTGTTCTCGTATCTGGTCACCATTCATATGTTACAAATCCAATCGTTGAAGTTGGTGCCATTGAAGATCACTCTCCCATAAAGGTTCATGAAAGAGAAGGAGCCAGAAGAGTTAGATCCTGAAGTGTTGTTGTTTGGAGTAGACATCTAAAAAGGAAAAGAGACAAAGTTTTGATTAGATATGAATCCCCAATTAAACACCGAAATGAAAAATTAGGGATAGGACCCAACACAATTATTACCAATTCAGAAAAGGGACGCCATAATCTAATTGAAAACAATTTTAAGGTAGGTAAATGACGATTTACCAATATTCACCATGAAAAACGAAAAAGGTCTTCAAGTTTTCAATGAACTAAAATTCCAATATTCTTTTGAGATTCATTGCACTTTTCAATGGCATGTTTAAATCTTGATTACGCCCTTCAAGTTTGTGACTGGGATACCGAGGATCACAAACAAGACGCGAATAACCATGAAAATGTACTTGGTGCTCTCCATGTCATTTACCACCTAACCAATGTTAAGGTTAACCCACACGCCCCACTAGTGTCACACCCCCGAACCAGACGGCGAAAACGTCTGAGGGCTGTCGTGACTTAATTGAATACCAAAACATTGAATATATATGAAACATAACATCATTCATCACCATGCATTAATATAGTACAACTGAATAAGTTTACACTGAGTACATTGTTTTAACATTACATTCCCAAAAATAAATTGTTCGGTTCATAAATAAACAAACTGCAAGCCATCACTGAGTACATTTTCCTTCGGTTTACTTGTTACCTGAGAATACAAGTAATTTTGAAAAACGTCAACATATGAAATGTTGGTGAGTTCATAAGCGGTATTTGAAAAGCAATGTTTTGTATTGTTTTGAAAAACTACCAGAAAATCCGATATTTTCTGAAAAGAGTTTATGAAAAAGTTGGTGAAGATCCATAAGTATGCTTGTTTGTTTCTATAGTTGTAAAAAAAAATTGTTCATTAAACTTGTGTACGTTTCGAAACCGTATGTATTGAAAACCCTAAGAAAACCCGATGTTTTCCTTATGCTTTGAATTCCATATAGTTGAAGAACCATCGCGGCGTGTGAAGTCATTGATTCCAGGCGACGTCGGATTATTGCGCATGGTGAATTGCTATAAACACGCGTTACGCAAACGACCAGTTTACAACTATACCAACGATCCCGTAGGCGTCGTCCGTACTATTCACGTAATCCAACCGCCCTGACTTCGAGTAGTCCCACATCCGAAGAGAAAGAGGGCACGAAGACCTCAATAACTCCGTTAGCCGGTTGGGGATAAAAAAAGAGTGCGAAGGGCCCTTGACCCGACTCGCATTAAAATAACCGACTTTACTAGCAGTACCAAAGGACCCTTGGGGACCAATAGTATAAAAGCCATTGAAAGTCCTTTTACGATGTGTTAGATCATGTAAGACCCAACAACTCGTAAGGTTGAAGTCTTCGGGCCTAAAGATCAGGTCATTGGGCTAGCTAGGCCCAACAAACAAGATTTTACACTTTGGGGCCCAAAGATGGTGCGTCGACGTCTGTGCACTCTCACGTGTGTATTGAATTCCCAATTGTTACTTGTGTGAATCGAGTTATCGTCATGTTAGTAGTTTCGGGTTGTTATTGATTCGAGACCGAATCAATTCGTTTAACAACGATTTTTGGTATTGTTGTGTATTGTATTTCGTCGGTAGTCGCGGTGCGAATATTTGATCACGTTGGGTGTATTGAATTAGCCTTGAAAATTTTCTGTTTTCAGCCCCTCTTTATTTTGTAAATTTACTTTTTCAAACCTTTGCGTAAATATATTTCCGGTTTAGTCCTTAAACTATTTTTCTTGACATTTTAACATCAAAACTTATTGGAATTTTATATTTTTCAGCACATTTTGAGTTGAAAACAGTTTTAGTCCCTGAAAATACAGTTTTCTCGGTTGTAACCCCTCTCTTTCGCAGTTTTTACAATTTTGGCCCAAATTGGAAAATTTTTGCAACTTTGGTCCTTTTTAAATTTGAAAAGCATTTTAAACCTTAGAAAAGGTCTTGGAACACTAGTAGTCCACTGTTTTACAGAAAAACACAGTTTTGGCCCTTCAAAACAGAAAATTTCGCATATTGGGCCCTATTGGGCCGAAAATGTCATTTTTAGCCCATTAAGCTTGAAATTTATGTTTTTAATCCTCCAAAAGGGTATATTTTCAGAAAATACATTATGGAAACTGTTTTGACTCATCTCACCCATTAGAATTCGAAATATTTCATTTTGGGCCCTTTAACTTTATATTTTTAACATTTTATGTCCAAAAATTGAGTTTTTAGCCCAAAGAAAATGTTATTAAGCCATTTAGCTATTTTTCTTGGAACACTTTGTATGTAGAAATATATTTGATGCTAGTATCATTTAACATAGAGTATATCTAGATTTTTAGGGGTTTATGGCTAGATCCAACATCATAAACACACATATAAGCATAGAAATCAAACAAGGCATACAAAACACATATGGATCTACACTTTCACTTGTATTCCCCCCCCCCCCCCACAAAAGTTATAAAAGAGAAAAATAGGGAGTATGAAGCTCACCTTAGGGTGTAGTTTCGGTTTTTGAAGAAAAGATGGAAGAAAACTTGGTAATTTTTGGCCTTAGCACCCTTTTCTAGAAGATCTCGAGTTTGAGGTGATTCTAGGATGCAAGATCACGATTTTTGCATGGATTAGGAAGAGATTTTTGATAAAACAAAGAATCTAAGTCATAGATCCAAGCATAACCTTACCTTAGATGATGAGTTTGTGGAAATATCCTCTTGAAAGCCTCCTAATTTTCGAGATTTTTGAATGGAGAGGAAGGATAATTTCTTAAGTAATCCAGAGAGAGTTTGTGAGGTGTGTGTGTATTTGAAATGGCCGAGAGCAAGAGAGAGAGAGAGAGAGAGAGAGAGAGAGAGAGAGAGAGAAATAGACCTTGAGGTGATATGCATGGAAACATGGAATAGGTTGCATAGAAATCCAAAAGATAATAATGAGGTGTCAATTGCAAGTCAAAACTCTTCATTTCTTCTTGGATTTGGGCCTTGGGCCGAGAATTTGGAAGAAAAAGGAAAAATTTGGGCTTTTATGCTCTCTAGCCCATGTAGAAGTTAGGTTGGATGAGTTTTAACCTAAAAGAAACATAATATGATTTTTACACTTTGTTGGACTAGTTTAGGTTATTCATGGTTCAAAACTCTTAGTTTATCTCATTCTAGGCCCAATATGGCCCAAAATGTTGAAATAAATTAATGTGGGTCCAATTAGAGCCCAATTAGGGTTCTAAGCCCATGATAGTCAAATTGGAAGCTTATTGTTCTATTTGAGTCCAATAAGGAAGTCCTAGTCCAAAATGGACCTAAACAAGAACTTCTAGGGTTTCCAATTGTTTGTTGACTATTTGTAGTGCTTGTATGATGTATTTGATTGATGTTTTTGATGTCATAATAATAGGTATCACGCATGCTCTTATGTTTTTGATTCAACATTTTACTTAGGTATAGTGATTACAAGACACAAAATTTCTAGTTGTGACATCATCCCCCCGTTAGAGGGAATTTCGTCCCGAAATTCTGTTTGAAAGCTAGATTTGAGTATGCTAGAATAGGTGAGGGTACTTTTGCTTCATTTGGTCTTCGCGTTCCCACGTGAATTCTGGTCCACGCTTTGCGTTCCACCGTACTTTCACGATCGGGATGCGACTTTGCTTAGTACGCTTCACCTCCCTGTCCATGATTTCGATTGGTTCTTCAACGAGCAGGAGCTTCTCGTTAATTTTGATTTCGTCAAGAGGAATGACAAGTGTTTCATCCGATAGACACTTCTTTAGATTAGACATATGGAACACGGGGTGAACACTGTTTAGCTCTGTGGGTAGCTGCAGCTTATACGCCACTGGGCCTATTCGGGCGACGATTTCGAAAGGTCCAATGTATCGTGGGTTCAGTTTTCCCCGCTTCCCAAAACGAATAACTCCTTTCCAGGGCGAGACTTTTAACAGTACTTGATCTCCGACTTGAAATTCTAAGGGCTTTCGCCGTTTATCGGCATAGCTCTTTTGTCGGTCGCGCGATGCTTGCAATCGAGCTCTGATTTGAATGATCTTTTCCGTGGTTTCACGAATGATCTCCGGTCCCGTTAGTGCTTTGTCTGACGTATGTGTTCTTGCCAGTTGGGTATCACCCACCTCAGCCCAACATAACGGTGATCTACACTTACTTCCGTACAGTGCTTCGAAAGGAGCCACCTTGATGCTCGAATGATAACTATTGTTATACGAGAATTCGATTAAAGGTAGGTGGGTATCCCAAGAATTCCCAAAGTCTATCACGCATGTGCGGAGCATGTCTTCAAGCGTTTGAATGGTTCGTTCGCTTTGACCATCCGTTTGCGGATGATAAGCGGTGCTCATGTCGAGATGAGTTCCCATTGCCTTGTGGAGTGATTGCCAAAAACGTGAGGTGAACCTACTGTCCCTATCCGAGATAATAGATTTTGGCACTCCATGGAGTCTCACGATTTCTCGTAGGTACAAACGCGTCAATCTCTCCATCTTGTAGGATTCCTTGATTGGCAGGAAATGGGCAGATTTCGTTAGTCAGTCGATTATTACCCATATGGTGTCTAGTCCATCCGACGTTCTGGGTAGCTTGGTCATGAAATCCATAGAAATTCCCTCCCATTTCCACTCAGGGATTACTGCTTGCTGTAATAACCCTGAGGGCTTCTGGTATTCCATCTTTACCTTGGCACACGTAAGGCACTTACTAACGTAGGTAGCAATTTCCGCCTTCATGTTAGGCCACCAATAGTGTTGTTTAATATCCAAATACATCTTGTCTGAACCAGGATGAATGGAGTATCGCGTCTTGTGGGCTTCCTTCATAACTACCTCCCTATATCCTCCGACCTTAGGGACCAATATACGGTTCATGAAGTAGTATACTCCATTCTCCTTTGCCTCTAGGTTCTTCTCCATCCCGTGCAATGCTTCGCTTGCCTTGTTTTCCGTTTTCATTGCCTCCGACTGGGCTACCGCAATTTGAGTGGCTAAGTGAGATTGGATGGTTATTGAGAGAGTTTTCGCACGGCGATTAGAGTACTCCTTCCGACTTAACGCGTCAGCTACCACGTTGGCCTTGCCTGGGTGGTACTTGATCTCGCACTCATAATCGTTTAGCAATTCCACACATCATCGTTGCCTCATGTTCAGCTCCTTCTGGTTCAAGATGTGTTGGAGGCTCTTGTGATCCGTGAAGACGGTGAACTTCGTACCATAAAGGTAATGCCTCCAAATCTTTAGGGCAAAGACTACAGCTCCTAATTCTAGGTCATGGGTCGTATAATTTACTTCGTGTGTCTTTAATTGGCGGGATGCGTATGCTATCACTCTTCCACGCTGCATGAGAACGCAACCTAAGCCCTGATTTGACGCGTCACAGTAAACTACAAAATCTTCCGTGCCTTCTGGTAGAGATAGTACAGGAGCACTACAGAGAGCTTGCTTCAAGGTCCGAAACGCAATCTCTTGTTTGTCTGTCCATTTGAATGGTACGCCCTTCTGCGTAAGCGAGGTAAGTGGCTTGGCGATCTTAGAGAAGTTTTGAATGAATCTCCTATAGTAGCCTGCTAGACCCAAGAATTAACGAATTTCTGTGGGCGTTGTCGGGGTTGCCCATCCTTCCACGGCTTTGACCTTAGAGGGATCCACATGAATTCCATCTTGGCTAACTACGTGACCTAGGAAGTTCACACTCCGGAGCCAGAACTCACACTTGGAGAGTTTTGCGTATAGCTTCTCCGATCGCAGAGTTTCTAGGATTTGTCGGAGATGTCGGCCATGCTCTTCTTCGCTTCGAGAATAAACGAGAATGTCATCAATGAAGACAATTACAAAGTTGTCGAGGAATGGTCGACAGATTCAGTTCATTGGGTCCATAAATGCAGCAGGAGCATTTGTCAGACCGAAGGGATTACAACAAATTCATAATGTCCGTAGCGGGTTCGGAAAGCGGTTTTTGGAATATCCTCTTCCCGGACTTTAAGTTGGTGGTATCCGGACCGTAGATCTATTTTGGAAAAATAACTAGCTCCTTGGAGCTGGTCGAATAGATCATCGATTCGTGGGAGTGGGTAGCGGTTCTTGACTGTGAGTTTATTTAACTCTCTGTAATCGATGCACATCCTAAAGGATCCGTCCTTCTTATTGACAAAGAGCACTGGAGCTCCCCATGGCGAGTAACTAGGTCGGATAAATCCCTTGTCCAGAAGCTCATTGAGTTGGCTGGACAATTCCTGCATTTCAGCAGGAGCCAGCCGATAGGGTGATTTAGCAAGAGGAGTTGCTCCTGGTACGAGTTCGATTCGAAACTCAACCTGTCTCTCTAGGGGTACTCTCGAAAGATCTTCAGGAAACACGTCTGGAAATTCACACGCTACCAGAATATCTTGAATGTTAGTTTCTTCCTTGGTCTTATTCACTATGTGAGACAAGAACGCCAAGTTGTTCTTTCGTAGATGTTTTTGTGCCTTGATGCACGAGATGAGGCGAAGGTTCATGCTAGGTTTGTCTCCGTAAATTACTAGGGTTTCATGATTTGGGAGATGAAGGCGAACGGCCTTCTCGTGGCACATAATTTCAGCATGGTGGGGGCTTAACCATTCCATGCCGATGATCACATCGAAACTCCTAATTGATACTGGCATTAAGTCTATTCGAAAGATGTGTTGATTGAGGGTTAGGGTACACCCGATGTAGATTTCCCCCGTGGATTTGGTTTTCCCATTGGTCATTTCCACCGTATAGGTTTCATTTAGCTTTTGGGGTTGTTGTTTTAATAAATGTTTAAACTTATTGCGTACGAAACTTCGCTCCGCTCCGGTGTCAAATAAGATGCATGCATAAGTGTGGGTTAGGGGAAACGTACCGGTAACAACTGAGGGGTCCTGAATCGCCTCACCCTGACCCATGGTCAGCATCCTTCCTGTTCCTCCGTTTCCTGGATTGTTGTTGTTAGGGCAGTCTCGGCGGAAATGCCCAGTCCTTCCACACCCATAGCAGGTGTGGCTAGGCCCTGCATTGCTGCCGCCGATGATGACGTTGTTGTTTTTGCGATGGTTGTTATTGTTGTTTCCCTGATTTTGGTTCTGGGGAGGGTAAGTCCTGCAGTACCTTGCAGTGTGTCCCCTTCGATTGCAACTGGTGCACTGAAAATCCTTGCATTCTCCATGGTGATGGAAACCGCACTTATTGCATTTGGGAAGATTACCGGAATAAGGTCTTGAAGCATTTCAAGCAGCTGAGGCTGGAGCATGTGGTGCGGCTGGAACCGGTGCGGTGACAGCGTTAACTGCCACTGTCTGCTGCTTTTTAGAGGTCTCGGGGCCCTGGCGCCCCTTCCTCTTATTATTCTTTCCCTTCTTGCCATCACCTTCCTTCTTCTTCTCAGCCTCCACTGGCTTCTCGCCCTTCTTGTTGTTATGGTCATACAGCTTCTTTGCCAATCTTTTTGCACTATCAAACGTTTCAGGGTTCGCAGCTATCACATTCCCTTGAATTGGTGCTGTTAGTCCCCAGATGAATCGCTCAATCTTCTTTCCTTCCGAGGTGATCATACCCGGGCACAGCAGAGATAGTTCACTAAATCTCGATATGTAAGCATCGATGTTCGCATTCTGCACAGTGAGGTTCCATAGCTCTTGCTCCATCTTTTGTATTTTGCCTCGCGGGCAGTATTCAGCCATTAACATTTCTTTCATCTCTGCCCACGTCATAGAGTTGGCTACAGGGAGCGTCATGGCTTCCACGTGTCCGTTCCACCAAGTGAGTGCTTGGTCCGCAAAAGTGCAGGCCGCGAACTTCACTTTCATCTGCTCAGGGCAATCGCATATCTCGAATACCGACTCCACCTTCTCGATCCATCGCTTCAGGGTGATCACTCCTCCAGTGCCGTTAAAAGTTCGTGGTTTGGCGTTTGTGATGTCCTTGTAGGTACATGTTTTGGTAGGTCCTTGATTCATCCCGTTGTTCGAACTTCCGGCTCCTTGCCCATTGACTCCTCCATTGTTCCCTTGATGAATTTGCGCAATCGTTGCAGTGACCGCAGCAGATATAGCTGCCTGGAACGCGGCTGAGTCAATTTCGGGTGGAGTTGGTCCTGGGTTTCCGCGAGTAGGTCGGCGAGGCATCTTTCTGTCATGAAACGGAAACATGTTGAGTGTTTGGGGTTTCTGGGAGGTGGTGATCCTACGGACTAGGTGTAATGTACGTACTAAAACATTCCTATCATACAACATACAATCATAGATTTCTCAACACATAGCAATTTGTAATATCATAACAAGGCACGTAAAAGTTTACTAATATTATCCGCATTTGATATATGAAAAATTTGCTCGTAAGAGCATACATGAGTGACACTAATTCGACAGCACAACAGCTCTATGAGTAGTGTAGTCACTTAAACATAGAGTCGGGGTACATAGCATAGTTCCTAATGACCTACTAAGATAAGTCTATTCCTAACCGCGATGAGCTGCGTCCTACGTAGTGACGATGTCATATGCCGAAATGTTTCGCCAGTAACTGAGCCATCTCCGCCATGTCTCCAATAACCTCATCCCTCTCATGCTCAGCTCGCACTGCCCGAGCTTCCATAGCATACAGCTGTTGTCGCAGTGCGGCGATCTCAGCTTCGGGGGAACGGTTCTCTCTTGAGGGGTTCACTGGTGGAGCGGGGTGGTCTGGTTGCGCCTCGTTCTCGTACGGAGGGATATGGTCCTTGTCCCCGTTTTGGCCTTCCTCGACGTCGTCGTCGGTCTCACCAAATTCGTAGTCGGCGTCTATGTATTCATCTGGTCCGACGTCGTGTGCTTCCTCTGGATTCCCTTCTGGTTCATCTTCAAGCATCCCATGAGCCACTAGGACTTGATGGAACTGAATACCCAGCTGCTCTCCCTCAATGACGACTGGGGGAAAGTATAAACTATCGTCACTCTCACGACTATGATATATAGTAAATGAACGTTCTCTTTTTGGTGCTAAAAGGGTATAGTTTTAGGTTCCCTAGCTATCCCGATCTCATCAGGATGTGTGTTAGTTTTACTTTGGAGAGAATGTAGTTGATCAGGTTACATCCACTCCTTGGTACCACTAAGAACAGTTCTGAATTAACCGAGATACTAGCATTATTGTGTTTGGTTCGGCGTTATGTTCCTTGTTCCTAATGCAAGCAAAGATGTTTTATTGTTGTATTATTACTTGTTTTGTTCAGAGTTAAGTTAGTCCCTCTTTTTGGTTTATAGTTGCATATCAATGTGTGGCTAGATATGCAAGTTCACTATAAACAAAGCTTTGATACCAACCTGTCACACCCCCGAACCAGACGGCGGAAACGTCCGAGGGCTGTCGTGACTTAATTGAATACCAAAACATTGAATATATATGAAACATAACATCATTCATCACCATGCATTAATATAGTACAACTGAATAAGTTTAGACTAAGTACATTGTTTTAATATTACATTCCCAAAAATAAATTGTTCGGTTCATAAATAAACAAACTACAAGCCATCTCTGAGTACATTTTCCTTCGGTTTACTTGTTACCTGAGAATACAAGTAATTTTGAAAAACGTCAACATATGAAATGTTGGTGAGTTCATAAGCGGTATTTGAAAAGCAATGTTTTGTATTGTTTTGAAAAACTACCAGAAAATCCGATATTTTCTGAAAAGAGTTTATGAAAAAGTTGGTGAAGATCCATAAGTATGCTTGTTTGTTTCTATAGTTGTAAAAAAAAAAAAAATTGTTCATTAAACTTGTGTACGTTTCGAAACCGTATGTATTGAAAACCCTAGGAAAACCCGATGTTTTCTTTATGCTTTGAATTCCATGTAGTTGAAGAACCATCGCGGCGTGTGAAGTCATTGATTCCAGGCGACGTCGGATTATTGCGCATGGTGAATTGCTATAAACACGCGTTACGCAAACGACCAGTTTACAACTATACCAACGATCCCGTAGGCGTCGTCCATACTATTCACGTAATCCAACCGCCCTGACTTCGAGTAGTCCCACATCTGTAGAGAAAGAGGGCACGAAGACCTCAATAACTCCGTTAGCCGGTTGGGGATAAAAAAAAGAGTGCGAAGGGCCCTTGACCCGACTCGCATTAAAATAACCAACTTTACTAGCAGTACCAAAGGACCCTTGGGGACCAATAGTATAAAAGCCATTGAAAGTCCTTTTACAATGTGTTAGATCATGTATGACCCAACAACTCGTAAGGTTGAAGTCTTCGGGCCTAAAGATCAGGTCATTGGGCTAGCTAGGCCCAACAAACAAGATTTTACACTTTGGGGCCCAAAGATGGTGCGTCGACGTCTGTGCACTCTCACATGTGTATTGAATTCCCAATTGTTACTTGTGTGAATCGAGTTATCGTAATGTTAGTAGTTTCGGGTTGCTATTGATTCGAGACCGAATCAATTCGTTTAACAACGATTTTTGGTATTGTTGTGTATTGTATTTCGTCGGTAGTCGCGGTGCCAATATTTGATCACGTTGGGTGTATTGAATTAGCCTTGAAAATTTTCTGTTTTCAGCCCCTCTTTATTTTGTAAATTTACTTTTTCAACCCTTTGCGTAAATATATTTCCGGTTTAGTCCTTAAACTATTTTTCTTGACATTTTAACATCAAAACTTATTGGAATTTGATATTTTTCAGCACATTTTGAGTTGAAAACAGTTTTAGTCCCTGAAAATACAGTTTTCTTGGTTGTAACCCCTCTTTTTCGCAGTTTTTACAATTTTGGCCCAAATTGGAAAATTTTTGCAACTTTGGTCCTTTTTAAATTTGAAAAGCATTTTAAACCATAGAAAAGGTCTTGGAACACTAGTAGTCCACTGTTTTACAGAAAAACATAGTTTTGGCCCTTCAAAACAGAAAATTTCGCATATTGGGCCCTATTGGGCCGAAAATGTCATTTTTAGCCCATTAAGCTTGAAATTTATGTTTTTAATCCTCCAAAAGGGTATATTTTCAGAAAATACATTATGGAAACTGTTTTGACTCATCTCACCCATCAGAATTCGAAATATTTCATTTTGGGCCCTTTAACTTTATATTTTTAACATTTTATGTCCAAAAATTGAGTTTTTAGCCCAAAGAAAATGTTATTAAGCCATTTAGCTATTTTTCTTGGAACACTTTGTATGTAGAAATATATTTGATGCTAGTATCATTTATCATAAAGTATATCTCGATTTTTAGGGGTTTATGGCTAGATCCAACATCATAAACACATAAAAACACACATATAAGCATAAAAATCATACAAGGCATACAAAACACATATAGATCTACACTTTCACTTGTATTCCCCCCCCCCCCCCCCACAAAACTTTTAAAACAGAAAAATAGGGAGTATGAAGCTCACCTTAGTGTGTAGTTTCGGTTTTTGAAGAAAAGATGGAAGAAAACTTGTTGATTTTTGGCCTTAGCACCCTTTTCTTGAAGATCTCGAGTTTGAGGTGATTCTAGGATGCAAGATCACGATTTTTGCAGGGATTAGGAAGAGATTTTTGATAAAACAAAGAATCTAAGTCATAGATCCAAGCATAACCTTACCTTAGATGAAGAGTTTGTGGAAATATCCTCTTGAAAGCCTCCTAATTTTCGAGATTTTTTAATGGAGAGGAAGGATAATTTCTTGAGTAATCTAGAGAGAGTTTGTGAGGTGTGTGTGTGTTTGAAATGGCCGAGAGCAAGAGAGAGAGAGAGAGAGAGAGAAATAGACCTTGAGGTGATATTCATGGAAACATGGAATAGGTTGCATAGAAATCCAAAAGATAATAATGAGGTGTCAATTGCAAGTCAACTCTCTTCATTTCTTCTTGGATTTGGGCCTTGGGCCGAGAATTTGGAAGACAAAGGAAAAATTTGGGCTTTTATGCCCTCTAGCCCATGTAGAAGTTAGGTTGGATGAGTTTTAACCTAAAAGAAACATAATATGATTTTTACACTTTGTTGGACTAGTTTAGGTTATTCATGGTTCAAAACTCTTAGTTTATCTCATTCTAGGCCCAATATGGCCCAAAATGTTGAAATAAATTAATGTAGGTCCAATTAGAGCCCAATTAGGGTTCTAAGCCCATGATAGTCAAATTGGAAGCTTATTGGTCCATTTGGGTCCAATAAGGAAGTCCTAGTCCAAAATGGACCTAAACAAGAACTTCTAGGGTTTCCAATTGTTTGTTGACTATTTGTAGCACTTGTATGATGTATTTGATTGAAGTTTTTGATGTCATAATAATAGGTATCACGCATGCTCTTAAGTTTTTGATTCAACATTTTACTTAGGTATAGTGATTACAAGACACAAAATTTCTAGTTGTGACAACTAGTCTATGATAAACATCGAGCCACTCTTTGCCACCGAAGCTAGTCCCAAATTAGTGTGCCGGTTAGCCACGTACGCTCCACTAACGACTTGGAAAGGTGCAAAGTGCAATTTCATGGAATAGCATACATTTTCACATTTTTCCTAAAGTAACTAAGATTGGGAATTTTGAAAAAACATTTAGTTACTTTGTATAATCATTATACTTATTAATGAGGAATTGTTTGTCCTATCCTACCCGTTCGACTAACGACCCTCCACCAGTCAAGGAAGCGGTGGGTGAGAGTGGACACCCATTAAACCACCATTTTATAGACAGTAAACTTATCCCCCCCTTATAGACCAACTTCGTGAATGAGGCCTACTAACGGTAAGACTTGTTAGGGTCGAATTTATTGTAATATGTTGAAGTCTTTTCTTTTGTACCCTACGTATGTTTGTCTATGTGTTTACTAAGGTGTTATTTGTACGAAGCTTAATGTCTAAGCCTTAGTATTTTTTGTATGCTTTCACGTTTCCTATAAATAGGGAACTTTACTTAGAGTTAGACAAGAGTCCTTTACAAAACCTGTATATTTGTCTCTGTAAAACTGTTGAAAGCATAATAGAGCTGAATCCATATTATATTTACATCTCGTGTTCAATTTTACTTTCGTTTAACTCTGATTTGATTCATACTCGATTCATCACATCATCAATTGGTATCAGAGCAGGAATCATAATCTGCGATCTGATTTTCTCTTTGTTTCAAAAAGTTTTCGAATCAAATTCTGGTTCAAAAAGTTTCCGCACTTTTTGAAGTGAAAAAGCATTCTAGATCTTCAGTTGTGATTCGATTCTGCAACTGATTTGTTGAATCGAGTGTTCTACTTGATTTCGTTGTTCAACTCAGAAATTTGCTTTCAAATTGTTGTTGATTTCACAAAAATTCTCATCCGTACAACAATGGTAAACTTCAATCTCAACTCAATGACTTCATATTCTCATCTGCTAGGATCTTCAACTAAGATTCCTATGCTTATTCCTGAATATTATGATCAATGGACTGCTCGTATGCAGGATAACTTAAATGGAATCGATGAAGAGTTGTGGTCTTGCATCTCAGGAAATACCACTCCATCGACTAATGTTCAACCAATTGAATCATCGTCTGGAACTTCAAGTGTTGGTGAACAAAATGATCGATTAAAGAAACTGGAGAAAAGGTGCATGAGAGAGTTAATAGGTGATTTGCCTCTAGTTGTATATAACTATGTAAGGAGTTGTACAACTGCTAAGGAGATCTGGAATAATCTCAAAGAGAAGTTTCAGGGAAGTGAGAAGACGAAGATCAATTATGTTAAGCAATGTTTGGTGGAGCTTAAGGATTTCAGACAAAAGGAAAATGAAACAATTGAAGTTTACTATGATCGTCTGAATGAGCTAATTTATTGCTGCAATCATTATGGAATCACGAGATCTGCAATGGAATTCAATCTCACATTTGTGATGGGACTCCATAAAGAATGGAGGAGTGTTATCATGATGGTGAAAAACCAACAGAGTTTCGACACATCAACTCTAAATGATTTGTACAATCATCTGGAAACTCATAAAAATGAGGTGAATAAAATAGCTAAGGAGTCGAAGCTTAGTCTGGGAGGTCCATTAGCACTTATCTCTAAGGTGTCTAAAAAGGAAGTAGTAGAAAAAGGTGATTCTGATGATGAAGAAGGGTCTATCGTGAACTCAACTGATGAGGCAATAGCTTTTTACTCAAACAACAGAGTCAAAAAGTTTTTCAAGAAGTCGTTCAATGCAAAAGTTAAGCAAGGTGAGGGAAGAGGAAGTTCTGTGAACAAGGCTATTGGAGAGGAGAGGAAGAAGCTTGAGAAGAATGATGGGAAGGTTTCTTAGGTGAAGAAAGAGAAGAGTCTGAAAGGATATTCGGGTGTGGATTGTTATTATTGCAATGGAGCAAATCATTTAGCAAATGATTGCATGCTTCGTAAGAAAGATGAAAGGAAGAACAAACTGGTGTATTTGAATGAAGGAAAAGGTCGCTCTGTGAAACAGCTAGAAGAATGTTGACATATGCGAATCTTCCTCAATATCTATGCGCTGAAGCGGTCTCAACACCATGTTTTACTCAGAATTGTTCTTTTATTCATAGATGTTTCAATATTATTCCGTCTGTTTGGTTGCAGGTGCTTCATCATGAATCTCAAGGATAATCTTTTGAAATTTCAAGCTAAGGCTGACGAATGAATATTTTTGGGATATTCGCACAATTCGGTTGCATACTGAGTTTTAAACAAACGAACACGAAAAGTCAAAGAAACATTCAATCTTACTTTTGATGACTATTATATAAAACAAGTGGAAAAACTTTTGGAACAAAAACCGGTTATTAATGGATCATTTAATGAATTTGAAATTGTGAGTTCATTTGACTTTGGTTATGATTTAATTTTTGGTGTTCCTGACGGGGCTGTGGATGCTGAAGTACATGTGAGTGATAATAACCAATCTGAATGCAACCCACTCAAACTAATAACGATATGAATTCAACATCAAATTCTCCAGAAATAGGCTAAAGTATGCCCAATGATCTGGTGGAGGGGGAGCACTTGGATTCAAATACTTTGATTGAAGAGGAGAATTCTTTCGAGGGGGAGACTGGGAGAATGACTGAAGATATGGAGGGGGAGCATCATAATGATAATTCAGTTGAAAATGGATATAATAATGATAAAACAATAGAGCTTGATCAAAATGATGAATTTCTTGAGATTAATGATAATCTTTTTGTTGCTGGTTCAGAAAATGAAGATTTATACAAAGATGCACATATGGATTTTGATCCATCATATCCACCACTAGAAAAATGGACAAAAGATCATCCGAATGAACAAGTAATTGGGAATCCACAAGAAGGAGTTTTGATAAGAGCTCTAATTCGTGCGATGAATGAGGTACAAAATACTCATCAAGAATATTGTATGTTTCATGTTTTCATTTCGAAAATCGAACCAAATACAGTTAAGGTTGCAGTTGAACACTCCGATTGGGTTGTTGCAATGCAATCTGAATTGACTGAGTTTGAACGAAACACGGTTCGGAGATTAATTCCTAAACCTGAAGATGTTTCGATTGTCGAATTAAAATGGATTTTTAAAAATAAAACCGAAAAGGATGGAAATGTTGTTCGAAATAAGGCATGATTAGTTGTTAAAGGTTATTCGCAACAAGAAGGTATCGACTATGAAGACACCTTTGCCCCTGTCGCAAGACTCAAGGCTGTTCGAATATTTTTAGCCTATGCAGATCATAATGATTTTGATGTCTATAAAATGGACGTGAAGTGTGCATTTTTGAATGGAGAGCTAGAAGAGACTGTATATGTGGAACAACCCTAAGGTTTTATAAACGAACAGTATCCTAATCATGTTTATATTTTAAATAAGGCCGTTTATGGATTAAAACAAGCACCATGAGCCTGGTATGCAACTCTGACCTCTTTCTTTAAACAGTCAAAATTTAAACAATGATCAGTTGAACCCACATTATTTCATAAGAAAGTTAGGAATCATCTTATGCTTGTTCAAATTTTTGTCGATGATATTATTTTTCGCTCTACTGACCCTGCTTTGTCTACTAAATTTGAAAATCTGATGAAAAGCAAATTTGAGATGAGTATTATGGTAAGATCAATAATTTTATTAGTTTGAATATTCGTCAAAACAAAGAAGGAATTTTCATCAATCAAGAAAAATATACGAAGAATCTGCTTGAAAAGTTTGGACTGACAAATTGCATGAAATTAGGAGTACCAATGACAACTGTAGTCAAACTTAAACCTATGTTAGATAAACCATCTGTTGATTTGACTCTTTACAGGAGCAAGATAGGTTCGTTACTTTACCTCACGTTAAGTCGACCTGATATCATGTTTTCTGTTTGTAATTTTGCTAGGTATCAGTCAAATCCACGAGAACCACATCTCACAGCAGTCAAAAATATTTTTCGTTATCTCAAAGGCTTAATTTCGTTAGGATTGTGGTATCCTTCGAAAACTGGATTCTTCATACAAGCTTTCTCAGATGCTGACTTGGGAGTTTGCAATATTGATCGTAAAATAACGGGTGGTGGATGTAAATTAATTGATGGAAAATTGGTGAGCTGGAAATCGAAGAAGCAAACTTGTGTCTCAATTTCCACAGCAAAAGCAGAATATGTTGCTGATGCAGCATGCACATCACAAATAATTTGGATGCAAAGTGAATTGCGTGATTATGCAATTAATATGAAGAAAATTCCATTATATTGTGATTCTCAGAGTGTAGTTCGTATATGTCATAATCGTGTGCAGCATTCGAAGAATAAACATATTGCACTTCGTCATCATTTCATCAAAGATCATGTGAAAGATGGAAATATAGAAGTACATTTTGTGAAGACTACTGATCAATTGGCTGATATTTTTACAAAACCATTAGATGAAAAATCATTTGTGAGAATTTTAGGAGGACATGGAATGATCGAAGGAAATTCTGTTCCAGGAGAGAAAGAATAATGGTTTAAAAGAGTCGATTCAGAGGTGTTGAATAGAATTTCAAAGGAATTTCATTAAGTGTTCGTGTTCAGAGGTTACTGTTCATATCCAGTGCTTCGACCCCCTTCGAATTCGACAATTTGCAACATTTGATGGGTTGCTAAAATTTCGTTAGTTTGATAAAATTTCGTTAGTTTATCAAAATTTCGTTAGTTAGTAAAAAATTTATTTTTCGCTAATTTTGTTATAGTTTTATTTTCGAAAAATTTAAACACACCAAAAAGATTTTATCTTTGTTTTGTCTTTTATTTTCGAAAAATTCAAAACAGCAAAAATATTTTAATTTTGTTTTGTCTTTTATTTTCAAAAAATCAAAAATACCAAAAATACTTTCGTTTGTTTTGCATTTTAATTTTTTTTAAATCAAAAACACCAAAAAGATTTTATCTTTTGTTTTGTCTTTTATTTTCGAAAAATCAAAAACAACAAAAATATTTTGGTTCTCACTTTATTTTTCAGAATTTTTTTGATAGATATCAATGATGATTTATGTTGGGAGGATGCTTGCAGTTCTAGGGTCAGGTAAATTTTTGAAACCTTTGTTCTAGTTAGGACGTCCCTAGAAGCATGTTGCAGCATGTTGACTAAAGCCTCCATCAACTCAATGTGTGATTAACGAAAGCCTTAATGAAATCTTTCATACGAAAATTTCTTCCCAAATAAGGCTTATATTCACATTAGTCCAATGAGCTACCTTACTCTTCTCAAATGTATTAAGAGTTTTCGGTTTGGTCCGAAAACAACAGAGGTACCATTCGATTCTTAAACCAATCTTTTTCATCCCAAATTTCTTACAGTTTTACACACGAAGACATATGTCCAAGAGGTCATTGATTCAACCCGTCAAGACTTAGACATATCAAAAATCTGTGTTTATGATCTAACATCATGAGACCGTGATGAAAGTGAAACCCAAAATTCTAACTTGTTAAGGAATTGACGGGGAACTTTGTTCTAGACTTTAACGCAACCTTTGCCTGGGGTTTTACTACCTTTATGTCGAAATTTTATTTTTGACATCATAGTTTCCAAAAATTATGGTTAAATTGCTTCTTATCTCATTCTTTTGATACACTGCACTCATGAAATCCTTGAGGTTCTGAGTAATACCAACTCAGGCTGATGATTTCGAATGCCTGGCATATGACTTCGCTTTTCATCCCAAAAGTGAAAGAGCCTTACCTCCATCCGAAGGTTGGTGACGGTTACAATTCCATTGGGAGAAATAAACATGCTGTTTGAGGTGACATCTCGTATTCTTTTTCGTTTTCAAGGAGAAGTGACAGTCACTTTTTGACGCATGGCTACTTTATCTGAGTAGTGGTGTGAGTTTCAAGGTGCCACGTTGGATCTCATTTAATGCACATCCCGCTTCAAATTCAAACTCTAGGGTTACATATAAAAGGGGATTCACGGAGACTTTATCAGTTTATGCTTTCAAAAGAAAATTTCCCAAATACTCTTTCCAAAATCAAGTTGATCTTCAAAGCTTTCAAAACCTTAAAAATGGCCACTCCTGCTGATGTTAATGCTCCATCCCAAACAACTGAAGATGTTACTTCACAACCAATCATGAAGATTTAAGGTACGAACTAGCAAGTCGAAGCAGATGTATCTCTATATCCCGATGAATTGAAGATGCTGGTTGTTGCTCTGGAAAGTTCTGTTCTTGCAACAGAGATGTTCAATTCTTTTGTTGTTCCTTTTTCATGGCTTTCACAAGTAGGATCTACTTATGCTTACAACAAATCAATGGATATTGTTACCTTTCAATTGGTGAATGATAAAAAGATACACTTGACAAAGAAAATATTCTGTCAGATTCTTGAAATTCCAAATTCTCCACCTTATACTGGTCTTTCTTTTGCCTAAGTCAACCATAAGTTCAATGAGATGGGTCACCAACCACCACTCACCAAAATCAGTGATTTCAAGAAGTTTGGACTTCCGACTGTTTGGAATTTTCTCTTTGGAATTTTTCTACGCTACTTGACTGGTCGCAGTGTTCGATTAGATAAAGCAAGAATGGAAGTTTATGCTATGGTGGTTGGATTGTATTATGACATTCAAGTGGATTACTCAACGCATACATGGAAGGAATTTCAGAAGAGTGTTGAAAACACGAATGTTGTTCAAGGAACATTGTGTGCAAGGTACTAGAGTCTAATTCTTCGTTATTTCTATGACAAGGAAGGGATTGAAGTGCATGCTGAAGAAGAAACTACTGCATTTTTGAAGTATCACTTTTCGAAGGAAGCTAATGATGATGTTGAGGTGTTTACGCACATTGCTAGGATCCCTTATGCAAGGTTAAAGCGAGTTGATCAAGCAAACTTGGTGTTAGTGGAATATTTGAAGACCATTAACCCTAATGTTGAAACTGGGAAGTTGTTGGCAAAAGAAGTTGTTGGACCTTCTAAGAAGTTAAGAAAATCAAAGAAGGATGCCACAACTACTCCTGAGAAACCTGTTCAGGAGCCCAAAAAAAGAAATCAGTAAAGAAACAGACGAAGCCAGAACAGACAGTTTCAAATGTTGTAATTGAACCTGAAGAGCCTATTGTTGATGAACAAGCTAAAGTTATAATTCCAGCAAAGACTAGTGTCTTTCGAAGAAATAAGAAGAGGTCTAGTGGTTCACAAAGATCTCTAACTCCAAATGTGGTTCGCAAACCCCACATTACTCATCAGGGAGTTATTATTCGTGAAGTTCCAGCTCCAGTTTCTCCTTCCTCTAAGAAACGAAGAGCTGAAGACATGGAAAAACATATCTATAAGAGGAAGAAGAAGACATGAAAGCTAGTTATACCAACAGAATCTTCGGAAGAAGAAGAAGTGCCTGAAACACCAGAAGCAATTCTCAATAAAGGAACTTCGTCTCCTGAGAAGACCATTGTCATACTACCCGAAGTTTTGTTAACCTAGTCAGTTCCTGAGGAGGTTCGAACTTCAGAAATCACTACAAATGTATCTGATATCGATGTAAATGTCAATATGGGTGAAGGAGATTTGAATCAAGAAGGTCCTGAATCCACACAAGGTATTCCTGATCCTTCTGATATGGATACTTTTGTTTTCTTGCCACCATTTATTCTTCTTGCTTCAACTACAACAAATTCACCCACTTTTTCAACTATTCTCAATCAACCATTCACTAATTTGTTCTCATCTCAATCAACCGATCCACCTAAAACGCATGAAGACAATGATACTGACGAAGGTGGATTTGGGGGAACTTTTCAAGATTTAGAGTTCGATGATCCGGAAGAGGATTTTCCTGATCATATGTTGATGACCATGAAGCAATTCAAGATTTTGAATAAAAAGATGAATTCGATTATTCATTCTCAAGCAGATATGGGGGAAGTAATTTTGTTTCAAGTTTGGAAGTTGATGCTATGCTGAAAGCATTCGAAGCGAGGGTTGTTAATAAATGTTCTGGTTTGATTCATGACTCTGAATCAAGAATAATGGATAAAGTGGAACAAAATGATAAGAACAATGAATTGAGAGTCAAATCAGAATCTTCGAATTTTCAAGGAGAAGTTCAAGATTTCAAGCGATTGGCGAAGGAAAGACATGTTTTATTCGTTCAGGATGTGAAAAAGGTCAGGGAGGATGTAAATATGCAGATTCGTGAGCTTCGTGAAGACATGTCAAAAGAGATTGCTAATGTGCAACTGGACTATGCATCTTTTAAACAGAAGGTGAACATTATTTGTGATGTATTTACCAAATATTTCAAATTGTATGAACGTTTAAGTCCTCAAATTGCTCAACTTTCTACAATTGATAATCAAAGTTTTGTGGAGGATATCACTTTGTTAAAGGAACTAAAAGATTTAACTGTCATGCCTGCTTCATCTTCGTTGATTAGTCCATAATTTTTGTCAGAAAACTTTACTCATTTTGAGGCTATTTTGCATAAGCATCTGGCCCCTCTATCTAGAATCTCAGGTATTCCACCAACAGATGCCCCACCTGTTAACACAGGGGTGCAAAGGGAGAGAACAAAGTTGGTGATGCGAAGGCTAGTGGTAAAGCTTCGCATGAAGATTGCTAAGGTTTTTGGAAAGGTTTTCTCTTTGAAGATTCCAACAACAAAACCAATTATTTCGTCTGTTGGGCCAGTTACTTCAACTGTTGTAACCGCAATGCCAATTACAAGGTCAAGTACGAAAGGTATTGTGATTGGTTCGTCTGCTGGTGGTAGTAGTAGTATGAAGCCAAAGGCAACTATAGATAATTCGGCACAGAAAGACAATGGGAAAACAAAAGTGAATGAAAAGACTAAAGAAGAAAAGAAAGCTAAAGCTGAAGTTGAAATGGAGAAGCTAACGCTAATTCAAAGTATAATGAGCGAACGTGCAGGTGATTCTCCTGGAATGAACAAGGGAGATCATGGTAAACACTATAACTATGAAAAAATCAATGCAAAGGTGGCATTCAATCACATGTACACCTTTGAGAAGAAGTCGAAGAAAAGTTATGTGGTTTCAAACACAGACTTGAGCCAACTTGACTTTCCAATTAAAGAAATGATGTTCATTATGGCTCAGTACAAGATCAAGGAGAAGTTTGATAACGATGATGAGTACACCTACGTGAAGATTTGATTTCATGTTGTACTTCGAAAATCTCCTGAGGAGATTTGCTCTTTGATAAAGATAAAGAAGGTTATCAGAATCAAGAAGGATGTTCTGTTTGAGAACAAGATGCATAATTTTCGTTATTACGTAACAAGAGAAAATGGTCAAGTGGTTGATTTTTTTGTGGCTGACTTTCCACTGATGAACTTGTATGATCTTATACAAGTTGCACTTCTTTTAAAAGATAAATATGCTTCGTATCTTCGAGGAACTGATCCTGAAGTTTTTTGACTTGGGCTTGATCACATCAAGATATTCATAGATAACTACTATGAATGTTTGGCACTTACTGATGTGGAGTTAACTACTATGATGGGATTGGAAGTGAAGGTCCTATGGAACCAACGAAGCCTCAAACAGAATTAAAGAAGTATGTAGATGGGGAGATCTGCTTAAAGCCATTTGGAATGGTCTTCGCTGGAAAAGATGAGGGTGGGAAGGCAAAAAGATTTTTGATTCAAGCTTGCGAAGTAGAGAGGTATACTACGTCATAATATACGAACTTTGTTGTTCATATAAATAATTTCAAGAAGAATAATGAAGGAGACAAGAAGGAGTTGAAGAGGATTACTTCATGGTACACAGAAATACGAAGAGTGATGTTATATACTATATTGTTACTCACAAATTAAGATGGTCAACATTATTACAAAGGGGAAGATTGTTAGGTTTGAATTTAGTTGTAATATGTCGAAGTCTTTTCTTTTGTACCCGTCGTATGTTTGCCTATGTATTTACTAAGGTGTTATTTGTACGAAAATTAATGTCTAAGCCTTAGTATTTTTTGTATGCTTTCACGTTTCCTATAAATAGGGAACTTTACTTTGAGTTAGACAAGAGTTGTGACAACCCTATATTTTTCCAAAAGTAATGTAACACTCAAAAGTCAATTACAACGAAAACTATTTGGAATCAACGAAATTAACCTCAAAAATAAAGTTTTCAAAATATCTAAATTGGGATGCATCAAATGTTAGATATCGTGCCAAGGTTTCCAAAAACATAAAGAACATTCGAAATCGGGTTATATTGAAAAAACTATAACCACTCAAATATTTACGACACCCCCGGTAAAATACTATTTAACGTAAAAAGTGAAATTCCAATAAAATGTATTTTAGCCTTAAGTATCTAAACAAAAGTTGTAGAGTTCGTTAAACTGTATACCTACATAAAAAGATCGCCCAAATTGGACCTCGTATGAAGATGTTACGAATTTTCTAAGTTTCGTAATAGTAGTAGAGAGCTAAAAACTCGAATTGAAGATCGATCGATATTTATCTAACGCAACCTAAACGAGAGTAGAAGGTCTCCACAATAGGAGTAAGATGATAAAAAGACAAACGTAAACAGACATCGGATAAAGAAGTTATCAATTTTTAACGGACTTTAGCAGTCCCGGCCTATTAAAAACATAGCATTAAAAATAAATTCAAAACTAGATGACGGAGTCTAAATGAAAGTTGTAGAGCATAATCTCACCTACGCGTGGATATAAAGAATGCAAAAAACGGAGCCCGTACGCGATAGTTACGGAATTTAGAAGACAGAATCCAGAATTACGCCCAGCGTAATTCAGGAGTATGCCCAACGTACTCAGGTGCAGGGTCGAGTCCCATCGGCTGCAAGCTCTACGCCTAGCTAGACCCGAGTCGTAAGCCATGACACAAAGTTATGCCCAGCGTACTCCGGTGGTACGCCCAGCGTACTCACATTTTCAGCCCTATAAATAGAAGGCATAAGCTTCGGATTTTGGCACACCTCACTCAAAGTTTCACTCACCCTCACACACTCTTACGTACCTGAGACCATCCCGACGCCCTCGGTTCCACACTCGAGCCCCCGACGAAGGTTCTACGCTACCGAGATCCCCGCAAAGCTCGAAGACGCTGCTTTCTGCAGTTGAAGTTCTGCCCGACTGTAGTCTCGCTCTCTCAAAACCAAACAAGTGAGTTCATACCCCTACTTTTCAAGTCTTTTCATGTTTTAGGGGGGGGGGGGGGAATACAAGTACAATACAAGAAAACGTATCGTTTTATATAAATGCAACATCTATCTTATTCGATACCTACATCTTACTTTACGTATAAAGTTTAGCATATCACTAAGTTGTTTTCACTAAATGGAACATACTTTCTGAGAAACTATAATGGGTATAGTTTGTGAGTTATTCATACATTTTTACGTATACTTCTTGAAAAACGGAATACTTTCTTCTAAAGTGAAATAAATACTTTCTTATCGTAAATCTATTTATACTAAGTGATGTGAGATATTCAAACTTCAACGTACTTTTATGTATGCATTTCAAGTCCTATACTATAAGCCATAATCTCTTGGAGTGAGAGCGTGATACTTGTGTATAGATCTATATGGGATTGACAACCCCGCACCTAAACTTTTAGCTACAGTTACACCGGCAGGTCTAGGGTGACAAATGTCATAACACTACAACACCTGAAGAATGTTGTTACAGGCAGTCTGTGTTAATAGTATAGTTATAAGACTCACATGAAAGTATAAAAACAAGCTTGATTTACGAGATTCATACATGCATTCAGTATTTACATTATTTTGAGTACAAAACTTATCTTTATCATTTAAATACGAAAGATACTAACGCCCTCCAACCTTGGGAACTTTTCAAACTATATGTGGAAAATATTGGATTTTCTGAAAGCCACGTTCATCGATTTTCTTCCAAAAAGACATACTTTTTTAGTACAAAACATTTATGAACTCACCAACTTTATTGTTGACACTTTTTTGAAACCACTTGTATTTCTCAGGGAATCAGTAATATAGGTAACTACCAGCTTTTGAAGAAGGAACGCTAAAGGCATTTATTATCAAACATTTTAAATCATCATATTGTAATATTCTTTTGGAAACATGTATAACGCAACAATGTAAATTTTTATTATACATATGATGGTTGTATTCCTTTCTTTACAATATTCAATTGTTATGGTACTACGTGAAGTCATCCACCCCTAAATGTTTCCGATATTCTGGTTTGAGGGGTGTGACAGATTGGTATCAAAGCATTTTTTATAGTGAACTAAGTATATCAAACCAGATAATATATACAAACTATAAATGCAAAGGGGACCAAAAACCCTCTGACAAAACGTTTTCATAAACAAAATATTTTCTTTTAATATATATATATATATATATATATATATATATATATATATATATATATATATATATATATATACATTTTTACTCGCATGCATCGGTCTCGTATCATAACAAAGTTTTCTAAAAAGTATTAAGGCAAGTTGCGACACTACGATTGGGCCTCGAGGTATGTAATCAAATTGAGAATAAATATAGCCTGATCAACTATATTTATCGTGGATTTTACCAACTTACGTCGAGGAATAGTCGTAGTGGACAACAAGTCAAAAACTTACCAAATAAACTTTTTAGAATCGCAAATTTGAAATACTATAGGAGTATTGTTATAGGATAATAGTGTCACACCCCAAAACCAAGAACGGCGGAAACGTTCTGGGGCGGAGGACGTCATGTATAGTATCACAACACAGTAAATGTAAATAAGCAAACAACGTCATCCATTGCATTAAATATATAATTTTAATACAAGTGTGTTCTGTATAGCTATAGACACCAAAAATAATGAAACACAAAATAATATGAGATGAGTCTTGAAAGCACTCCATCTTCTCAAAAGCTGGCCTCGGTACCTGTCTACTGATGACCTGAGAATACAAGTTATTTTGAAAGAGTTTATCAGCATTAAGCTGGTGAGTTCATAAGTATTTTAGTGTCAATGTTTCTTGTAAAAATGTTTGAACCTGTCTCAATGTATAAGTTGTAAAAATGTAAGTAAATGTTTGAAAGTGTTTGTAAAAGTTTGAATCACTCAGAAAATCCTATATTTTCTATAAAAGTAACCTTCTACCAAGGCTAGACTGTTTTGTAAACTTGTCTGTTGTAAAGTGTGTGATTACCCAAATATAACTATCAGTTGTTAAAAATATAGTTTGTACATTAATGCTTAAGTGAGGTTATCACTAAAATATGTAATGGGTAAATCATTGTAGTACTGTAGCTTTGTATATTAAGACTACTGCTGTACTAAATACTACTACCTTAAACCGGATTTATATTAAGGTATATTGTGATTAATTGCACCATGCTATCGACTAATAATCAACGACATAATGAACGGTCGTAATAAGAAATGACGTTTGGCACCCGCAGACCTGCAGGTCCGGCTGTAGCTAGCAGCAAGGTGTAGGATAGTCAATCCAGTATAGATCTATACGCAAACTCACGCTCTCCCTCCAAGAGAATTCTGGCTACAACTCGGGCCATGACATTTAAGGCATGCCCGATACAGTGGATCACAATTGTTAAGTATTCGTGTATATGTATTGTTTCTCGTATATCTGTATATGTATTGTTTCTCGTATTTCTGTATATGTATTGTTTGTAGTATATCTGTATATGTATTGTTTCTAGTATATCTGTATATGTATTGTTTCTAGTATATCTGTATATGTATTGTTTCTAGTATATCTGTATATGTATTGTTTCTAGTATATCTGTATATGTATTGTTTCTAGCATCTCTGTATATGTATGATCCTGCGTTACCCCGATGGTAACCAGCTAATGATGTACTGATGAGTATGAATATGGAAGTACTTTTATGTCTATACATGTATATATGATATATAAGTAATATGGAAACGACCTTCGGATGGTCACCCGAAATCCCACCAGACCACATCTCAAGGCGCGAAAAGGAAATAGGGCGGATGGCCTTCCTAAGTCCTTTAAACATTATTTATACATCTATACATATACGGGCATGCAATTGAATATATATAAAAGCATAAATAAGTTTTCATAAAACATTTGAAGCATAAATATGATTTCAGGAGGAGATCGACTTGATGTCGATCTATAAAACAATTTGAAGGCATAAGTTAATAAAACAGTTTAAGTATAAGAAGCATTTGTTTAAATCACACTCTATAAGTAAGTTTGGATAGTAAAACAGTTTGTAAAACATTTCAAAGTAAGGCATTTTGATAAACAGTTTGATCAGTGGTAAAAATCGTTGTTTTCCTAGTTATTAATCACATGTGATTAAATGCAATCACATGTGATTGAAGCATTAACTATAAGTATTTGACTTGTATTCCCCCCCATAAAGTATTTAAAACACTTAAAATCATTTCAAAGGTTGATTCAAGGGGTATGAACTCACTTGTGGTGAGTCGTTTGAATTGCAGTGTCGGCTACCGTGCTAGGTGACAAACGGAGACTGGTTTACACGCACGAGCCTAGTTATCATATAATAAACATATATATAACTAATTAGACATATAATAACTTAAATAAATAAGTTAAGACACTTAGAAAACATTTAAACACTTTTGTGAGCGTTTAGGGTTCAAATGGTTGCATCTAAGTTGCTACGGGACAAGGCAAAAGGGTTTGAAATATCAAAGGGCCTTGTATAGGAGTTCACCAACCAACAAACCCCACACCTTGGAGTTTACGGCCGTAAACTCATAGGTTTATGGCCGTGAACTCCTCAAATGGTGTTTTTGGGTGTTTTGTGGTGTTATCTTGTATCTAAAACACTCCTATCTTTATTGGAATAATGCATGAAGTAGTTTTAAGGCTTTAGAACACTCCATAAGGGAGTTTACGGCCTAAGGTCCTTCACCTTAGAGTTTACGGCCGTAAACTCTAGGAAATTAATTGATTTGAGGCACTTAAACATCAAGGATGGCATCCATGAATTTATCTAAGGCTAATGGGGACAAGAGGCACACTTTGGTGCCTTCACTTGGAGTTTACGGCCCAAGTCATGTTCCTTGGCCGTAAACTCCTTTCTAGGAGTGATTTCTATGTGTTCTACTCTCCTTTCTAGTCCCAAATGTGCAAGGTAAATTGTCTAAAGGCTTAAGGGTTGCTTGGAATGATTTTTGTCCCACAAAATGGGGTTTACGGCCCAAGAAGGGTTCTTGGCCGTAAACTCCTAAAAACTTATGGTTTTTATAGGCTTTTGGTGTTCTAATCAAGCACATGCACTAGTAGTTAAAGTCCTTAAGCATTTGGGGAAAGTTTTAGGGCATTTAAGCCCTTGAAAAGGGGTTTACGGCCCAAGGGAGTTCCTTGGCCGTAAACTCCTAGAAACTTATGTATTTGATGTCTTTTGATGCCTAAAATAAGCACAAGCAATTTAGGGTAAAGGTCTTTAAGCATTAGAGGGGAGTTTAGGGCACTTAATTGCCCTTAAAAAGGGGTTTACGGCCCAAGGGAGTTCCTTGGCCGTAAACTCCTAGAACTTGTGTTTCTTGGATGCTTTTTGGCCTATAAAGATCATACTCTAACTCCTAAACAAGTCTTCTAACAAGGTATTGGGACTAGGAAGCCATAATGTTCCATTTTGGAGTTTACTCCCCAAGAACGATCTTGGGCGGTAAACTCTCGGATCTTGACATCTAGACATGTAATTTGAGTTAACAAGCATTAAACAAGTATTGAAACACATATAGAAAAGTAGACTCACAATCTGGGATGAAAACCCGAAGATTTGTCAGAGAGAATATGGCTTTTCTCTATTTGGAATTGTGAATAATGAATTTATTTAATTCAGAAAACTATTTATAGTCCTGGAATATTTTGACATAAAATGTTTTTATTCCTGATGTTGGACTGTAACATTATGAAACTTGAAATGCCCAAGTTTCACAAAACCAGGAGTATCCACTCTCCTGTTATCACGTAAAACATAAACCCTAATGTACACAAACTTGTTCGGAAAAGCTTGAAATTCACTGAAACTGAACTAGCTTCTATTAAGTAGATGAGGTTTATACAGTTGGAAATTTCAGGTTGTCACAAATAGGACAATGAAAAACCTGCACACATTAAGATATAGTTAAACTTAGGATGCCGTTAAATAGAAATTTCTTTTCTTATAAAATTCTCATACATCTATCCTAGTACAGACAAATGGCCGGATTCCATATACCGGGAGATCCCTACTACCCAAACCAAGGTAATGGTGGATGGATAAAAGAAGATTCGGAAGAAGACCCGGAGGAATTCGAAGAGGAAGTCGAAGAAGAATTCGAAGTCGAAGAGGAATTCGGAGAGGAATTCGAAATCGACAAGGAGGCCGAGGAGGAAGAAAAAGCTACTGATGGAACAGACTCCAAGCCGGAAGTAATCAACCCTCCTGTCCGTCATCCTCCTGAAGTTAGAGCATATTACCCAGGTCCCATTCCCATTTAGGGAAGCCAACTCTACCATTGGAGCCGTCAACTAGGTGTACACAAAAGTACCTAACTCCACATAGGGACGCTTCAAAGCCAAATGGTGATAGCACTGGCAGGAATAAGAGAGATGAAGGAACAACAAGCAGTTCTTGAAAGGCACCTAATGGGAGTCAAGCAGTCGGATGCCGAGTCTAGCTCCAAACGCACAACACGCCACAAGTAGAACTTGCCCAACTCCAACAATTTTGATATAGAATAGGACCTCGCATAAAGTTTTTCTTATTTCCTTTGAACTTGTAATCGGAGACCTCTAGATAGGTCAAATTTTCCTAAACACAAAGCATAATGTTATGCACCATATGTGTGACTTATATATAAATATGAAGTACTTCTTTACATACCTCTCGAAACTTATAGGATTATCTAAATTGCTATATCTACTTTGAAACCATAAACTAAAGTCAAAACAAATTAGAAGATACAACTAATCCTCTAGCGCACGATTGTCAAATCATTAGAATCTTATAGTCTTCATTATTATTTCTCTATCAGAACATGCCTCCTCGTAGATCATCACGCAGAAATTGAGCTCCAACACCACCTCCACTACCTCCTCCAATTATGGATGAAGCTATGTTCCAAACTGCTGTAACAGCCGCTGTAACCGCAGCGATGGCTCAAATGAGCAACAACGGGTTAGGAGGAGGAACAAACAGCTTTACAAATGGCCAAATCCAAGGCCGTTCTGGAGTATGTACTTACAAAGACTTCACCAATGGAAAACCTATTCCCTTTTATGGGACTGGGGGAGTGATGGATCTATCCCAATGGATAGAGAAAACGGAAGCTGTATTTGAAATTTGCGCATGCTCTGATGAAAGCAAAGTAAAATTTGCCACCTTTACTTTCTCCGAACGAGCCCTGACGTGGTGGAACGACCACGTCAAGACACTAACCCTAGTGGTGGCGAACACCATGGGTTGGGAAAACTTGAAACGAATGCTCCTACGAGACTACTGCTCAAGAGGCGAGATTCAGAAGCGTGAACAGGAACTGTAGGGCCTTACGATGGTAGGCTCGGACATCGCGGGCTATACCAACAGATTCAATGACTTGATAATACTTTGCCCATGAATGTTGATCCTGGAAAGCCAACTTCAAGGGAGTGTGTTAGCCTCCAAACCCACGACATTCGACAGCGCCAACGAACTGGCAAAATCTCTCGTTGATCATGGTGTCTGTCAAGGCATCATGGCTATCGTTGCTGAACCAACCAAAAGGGAACAACAACAACAATAACAATGCCAACGACAACAACAAGAAGAAGTTCTGGAACAAGAGAAAGGGGAAAACTTCGCAAGAATCTTCAAAGAAACAAATGGTGGCGGTTCATTCCGCCACTGCTCCCACTACAACTCCTGCTACCCCTATGCCAACGAAACAATATGCTGGGAACCTGCCAATGTGCAGCAAATGCAACTACAGTCACCACGATAATTGTCGTGAGATGCACTTTAAAAATTGCGACAGGAAAGGGCACACTGCCCGTTTCTGTAAGGCACCGGCACGACCAATCACTCAAGTTCCTGGTACTGGAATAAGCCAGGCATGTTATGGGTGTGGAGAAACTGGGCACTTCAAGAGGGATTGCCCCAAGGCAAAGAATGCTGGCGGTGTTGGGAGAGTGCTGGCGATAGGACAAAATGAAGCAATAGCTGACCCCACGGTAGTTACGGGTACGTTTCTCCTCGACAACATTTATGCATGCATACTCTTTGACTGCGGTGCAGAGAGAAGTCTTGTGAGTCATAAATTCAAACACCTACTTAATGAAAAACCCCAACCACTCAATAAAATATTCACTGTAGAAATGGCAAATGGTAAAACGGAAAGCGCAAGCGATATGTACGTAGGGTGCACATTAAATTTAAACGAGCACTTATTTCAAATCGATATTATGCCCATTTCGATAAGAAGTTTTGATGTCATCATCAGTATGGACTAGTTAAGTCTTCACCATGCCGATATACTTTGTCACGAAAGGGCCATTCGCCTCAATCTGCCAAACAGAAAGACTCTTGTCATTTATGGTGCCAAACCTAGTACAAATTTACAAATCATCTCCTGTGTTAAAGCACGAAAATATCTTCGCAAGGAATATCATGCCTTTCTAGCCCACGTAGTAGACCAGAAACAAGAACCAAAGAACATTAAAGACATTCCATAAGTCTGCAACTACCCAGACATCTTCCCAGAAGATCTTCCAGGGATTCCACCAGAATGCTAAGTCAAGTTCAGAATCGACTTAATTCCCGGAGCTACTCCAGTAGCAAAGTCGCGTTACCGTCTAGCCCCAGCCGAGATGTAGGAACTGTCCAGTCAATTAAACAAGCTGCTAAGCAAGGGCTTCATCAGACCGAGCTTCTCACCATGGGGAGCACCGGTCCTATTCGTGAAGAAGAAGGACAGATTTTTTCACATGTGCATCGATTACCGGGAACTGAACAAACTCACAATCAAGAACCGATATCCCCTACCACGCATAGATGATTTGTTTGACCAACTACAGGGAGCAAGCTACTTCTCAAAAATCGATCTAAGATCTGGTTATCACCAACTGCGAGTGCTGGAAGGAGACATCTCCAAGACGGCATTCCAAACACGCTATGGTCACTACGAGTTTGTAGTGATGCCCTTTGGATTGACAAATGCACCAGCAGTGTTCATGGGCTTGATGAACCGGGTATGTCATCCCTTCCTGGATAAATTCGTGATCGTGTTCATAGATCATATACTCATCTATTCAAGAAGCAAGGAAGAACACAGCCAACACCTCTGCCAAGTCTTGGAAACATTAAGGGCAGAAAAACTATACGCAAAATTTTCAAAGTGTGAGTTTTGGATTCGGGAAGTAGATTTCCTAGGTCACGTAGTAAGCAAGGAGGGAATACACGTAGATCCTTCCAAGATCAAAGCAATAGAGAATTGGACAGCTCCAAGGACCCCAACTGAAATTCTGCAATTCTTGGGACTCGCCGGGTATTACCGAAGGTTCATACAAAACTTCTCGAAGATTGCTAAGCCGCTTACCACCCTAACTCAAAAGAATGTAACCTTCGACTGGGGAGGAAAACAAGACGTCACATTTCAAACACTAAAGCGAGCCTTATGTAGTGCGCCCATCTTAACCTTACCAGAAGGAACAGAGGACTTCGTGGTGTATTGTGATGCATCAAACCAAGGACTTGGGTGTGTTTTGATGCAACGAGGAAAGGTCATGTCCTATGCCTCAAGACAACTAAAGACGCACGAAGTAAACTACACGATGCATGATCTCGAGCTAGGAGCAGTCATTTTCGCTCTAAAGATATGGAGGCACTATCTCTATGGCACAAAATGTACAATCTTCACCGAACATAAAAGCCTCCAGCATATCCTCAACCAGAAAGAACTCAACATGAGACAAAGATGGTGGGTAGAACTACTAAATGATTACGAATGCGAAATTCAATATCATCCCGGAAAGGATAACATGGTGGCTGATGCACTCAGCCCGAAGGAATACTCGGGCCGCAGAGTGAAGTCTCTAACTATGACAATCCATTCACACCTGTCCACGCAAATCAGGGAAGCCCAAGTAGAAGCCTTAAAATTTGAAAATGTGACAGGGGAAGCCTTAAGGGGAATGGATAAGAAGCTTGAAGTCAAGAATGATGGAGTTCGTTACTTCATGGATCGGATCTGGACACCGAAGTTTGGCGGATTCAGAGAAGTCGTCATGAACGAAGCCCATAAGACACAATACTCCATACATCCTGGCTCGGATAAGATGTATCTCGACCTCAAGAAACAATATTGGTGGCCGAACATGAATGCCGAAATTGCTACCTACGTGAGCAAATGTCTGACGTGCGCCAAAGTCAAGGTGGAATACCAAAAGCCCTCGGGATTGTTGCAACAACCAGAAATACCCAAATGGAAGTGGGAGTAGATAACCATGGATTTCATAACCAAATTGACCAAGATAGCAAGCGGACTTGACACCATCTAGGTGATCATCGACAGGTTAACTAAATCAGCGCACTTCCTACCAATCAATGAAACGAATAAATTGGAGAAACTAACTAGAACATACCTCAAAGAGATTATACAGCTGCATGGTGTGCCCATATACATTATCTCAGACTGAGATAGTAGATTCACCTCAAGGTTCTGGCAGTCGCTGCAGAAATCTCTAGGAACAAGACTAGACATGAGTACTGCTTATCACCCACAAACTCACGGCCAGAGTGAGAGAACCATACAAACCCTAGAGGATATGTTGAGATCTTGCGTAATCGATTTTGGAAAAGCATGGGACACCCATCTACCCTTGGTCAAGTTTTCGTACAACAATAGCTACCACACTAGCATCAAGGCTGCCCCGTTCAAATCCATCTACGACCGTAAATGCAGATCACCTTTGTGTTGGGCTGAAGTAGGTGACACACAAATAGCAAGAGGACAAGCAACAGACAACACACTCACTGGGCCATAAATCATAAGGGAAACTACGGAGAAGATTGTTCAGATCCGGGAACGACTGAAAGCATCAAGGGACAGACAAAAGAGTTATGCAGATAAAAGACGGAAACCCTTGGAATTCCAGGTTGGAGATCGTGTCCTACTAAAGGTCTTGCCCTGGAAAGGGTTAATATGTAACGCCTGTGTTTCCGGGCTTGCCATTTTTAGCAATGTAATGGTCTAGGTTAACCTTTGTAACCCATTTTGAAATAATAAGATTGTATTATTTGAGTATTATGTGTTTTGTGCTTAATTGCTTAATTATGTGGTTTGATTAATTAAGAATAAAAATAATCGTCAAAATTTAAGTGTAAAATAAACTTAATATCTTTGATTTATGTTGTAGTAGTTGAAACGAGGTTTCCGAATATATATAGAACGCCCAAATCAGACTTCGTATGAGGAAGTTATGATTTATCGAAGTTTCGGCTTAGCGGTATGCAGCCTGTTTTACTCAATTTGAGATCGAGGGGTTTTTAGCCGAAGCAATCTAAATGAGAATCGAAGATCTCATTGTTGGTATCGAAGCGATAAAAAGTTAGGCGAGAACGGACGTCAAACGAAGAAGTTATGAATTTATAACGAAGTTTTTCTGTCACGGCCTATTAAAAATAAATAATAAAAATAAAGTCAAAATTAGCCGACAAAGTCTAAACGATAGTTATAGAGCGTAGTCTCACCTTTCCGTAGATATAAAGAACGTCGAACACGGAGTTCGTATGGAGAAGATATGAATTTCCAAAGTTTATTAATTATTTTGTATTTATTTTTTAATCTTTAATTCCGGCATTATCCGAAGGGGAGTCAGCAGTTCGATCCGAGGTACGCCCCGCGTACTCCGAAGAGTGTCGACACTTCGGATGACGCATGCAGTTACGACTTCGGAGACCAGTACGCCCCGCGTACTCCGAGGCTCCAGCCTCCAATAAATAGGATGCGAGGGCAGCCGACCCAATTGTCAATTTCCTCTCTTCTCTCTCCTGTTTTGCATCGTTTTGCGTGCCAGAAATATCCCGAAGCCCCGGTATTGTTCCCGAGCCCCGAGGCAAGTCCTGAGATCCCGAAGATCCCGAGAAGTGCGGTTTCCGAGCCGAAGCTCTGCCCGCGAGAAGTTTGATTTTTGTAGAGATCTTCCAGATCTGCGGAGGATTACTACTTCTGCAAGCCGTAGTGCTGTCTAATCATCTACTGATCAAGTGAGTGTGTAGTTACCTTCTTCTAACGCATAATTATGAAGTATTTTATATAGAATACGTATTATATGTATAATTTTGTGGTTATGTGTGTGAATGTGTATTCACTTTCTTCTAACTCATAGATATGATTTATTCTCTATGAGATATGTGTTATGTGTGTTTGTGCCTCATCTGTTATGTGATATATGTGTTGTTTAAAGCATGCTATACATGTTTTTAAACTATGTATACAAATTGTATAATTTTTATCTACTAATATGTTGGGTAGAACATGGGTAGATAGTTGGTGTGTAATAAACAGATGAGAGGCCTCGTTGTTGTTTGATCTAGTCATCTAGCGGAGTTTAGATGACCACCACATACTTTTCTAGATAGTCTTGTGGAAACATTAGCAGGTTCGCCACCTATAGGTGTTAATGAACTTGGGTGTTCATTCGCTGCACTCCATCCCCCTCATGGTTGCCTTATTTGACTTATATTGCTGAGGTACCCCCGAAGCATGTGTTGTCGCCCCGATGAAATATTCTTAGACTAGGTCCCTTATGTTAGTTGTCTTAGGGACATAAAGTGAGAATAACGGGAATGGGTAATTGGGTTATTGTTGGTTGGTGAAAATTAAATATGATTATTTATTGTGGGTTGAAAACCCTATATGCTCACCAGGCTCCCAAGCCTGACCCACTCAGTTTTAATTGTATTACAGGAAGTGGCGCAAGGGCATGAGATGGATGAACCATCAAGTTGTTTTGTTTACAAGTCTGCATACGTTTATATTTGTTGAATGACTTGAAATGTATTTGTTTATGCTTATTGGTCTGTATCGGAACATGACACCCCGAGTTTTGATTATAATGAAAATACATTTCTTTTATGAAATGCTTCGGTAAACATTGTTTTATCATGTTTGGTTTTTGGGAACAAATTCCGCAACTCTTTCGAATCAAAAGGATTTACTCTGAAAATATTTTAAAAGCATAAATGAAAATCGGTCTTTTCTGGCCGAGATTTTGGGGATGTCACAGTTGGTATCAGAGCATTAGTTTAAGCGAACTAGGAATTTATAGGATTTCTAGACTTAAACTTAGAATGCTAAGTGAAGTTTTGAGATGTGTGTCTGTTGTGTTTTAGACCGTAGCATTAGTTTATTTTAGGAAAGTTGCCTAAAATGCTTTATGTGCTAAATGTTATATGTTGCCATATATGATATTAATTGTTCGGATCTATGGTCTGTTGCCGACCGGATCTAGAAACCTTATGTGTGTAGGATTCTAAGCGTACGTCTACGATATTAGAACTAGCATGTAAACGTTTCGGAGTGATAAGGATGATTTGATTATCTATCGTGATTGAGGATCTAATTTCACCTTATTCGGTGTGTAGATCAAAATGGTGAGAACAAGAAGTGGAGTTGGAAATGTTGATGAAAACAGGAATCAACCACCAGTGATTGAACAAATACCTGTCGTAGCAGCAGCGTCTGAGCCAATAACCATGGCTGGTGTGCAATTGATGATTCAGACGATGTTGGATCGTCAGATGGATGAAACTAGACGGTTGCTTCAACAGAATCGTGAAGAACTGTCAATTCATATGGAAGAGCCTGAATTAAATGAAGGGCACTCGGAAGGTGGAAACTTCAGTGGGTCTGTTGGTCCAGCCAACCCACCGATAGTTAGGCAAGATAACCATGATGGAAGGAATGATGGAATGGGATGCAAGTACAAGGACTTTCTAACTTGCAAACCATCGACCTTCAATGGAAAGGAGGATCCGATTGGAGTTATGGATTGGATCTCCGAAATGGAGTTAGCCTTCATGACTTGTGGCTGTAGAGGTAAGTTGCAAACTATCTATGCAGTGCGTCAGTTCCGAGGTGGAGCCGTTCGTTGGTGGAACACTCTAGGGAAGACTTTAAGCCCTAATGAGCCACTGCAATTGTCATGGGCAGAGTTCTTGGTGCAGTTCAAGCGCAAGTTCTGCTCGGCTCAAAATCTGTTGGAACTAGAGAACAAGTTTCTGACATTGACGAAAGGCAGCATGTCAGTTGATGAATACACCAATAACTTCACCGATAAGATGGAGTTTGCCTTGCGTATCATTCCAGATGAGCTGACAAAGGTGGACCGGTATGCGAAGGGACTCCCATGGGAGTACGAGGTGCCAGTACGTCAGGCACTTACTCTAGAGGCAGCTATCTGGGCTGCCAAGTCTGTTGAGAACATGATTAAGGGGAGAACCACCGTCAAGGTTGAGGTTGGTGAGAAAAGGAAGTTTGAGGTAACATCTGGTTCCGGTAAGAAAGGAAAATTTTCGAAATCTGATTCGAAAATTTTTGGAGGAAAAGGAGGCGAAGCAAAGTGGTGTGATAAGTGTAAGAAAAGCACTTTGGGAAATCTAGCGAGGATGTGACCTGCTACAATTGTGGAAAGGTTGGACATTTTTCCAATGAATGTCCGAACAACAAAAGGATGTGTTTTGGTTGTAATGAAAAGGGGCACATTTTGAAAGACTGTCCGAAGAAGAAGGAGGCAGCTAGGCCCAACATTCCACCAAAGCTGAAGGCGAGAGCCTTCCAGATGACACTTGAGGCTGCGAAAGATGAAGTTGATGTCGCTTCAGGTACCTTTCTCGTAAACGAATTACCTGCCCAAATTTTGTTTGATTCTGGAGCCAACTACTCCTTTATTTCGCATGAGTTTGGTAGGAAACTAGCTTTGCCTATTGATAGACTAGATAATGCTTTATTAGTCGAAGTTGCTAGTGGAAAGTTTGTACCTGTTAGCCATCGTATGAAAGACATCTTAATCGACCTTAATGGGAATAAGTTTCACGAGGAATTATTGCCCATCGATCTAAATGGTTTCGACATCGTTTTGGGAATGGATTGGCTTAGCGCCAATGATGCCGAAATTTTATGCAAGAAGAAGATAGTTAAAGTAAACCCGCCTGGAAAAGATTCGTTTATGGTGTATGGGGACAAACGGCGAGTGAATTCTGGAATCATTTCTCTAATGAAAGCCAGAAAGTGTTTGACCAAGGGATGTACATCATATTTAGCATTTGTGATTGATGCTAAGAAAGAAAAGAAGGTGATGCAGAGTATTCCAGTGGTGTGTGATTATCCGGAAGTATTTCCCGAGGATCTTCCTGGATTACCACCTGATAGACAAGTGGAGTTCAGAATTGACTTGTTACCAGGAACCACGCCAATAGCAAAAGCACCTTATCGATTAGCACCAACGGAGATGAAGGAGCTGATGATGCAACTTCAGGAGTTATTGGACAAAGGTTTCATTAGACGTAGTTCATCGCCCTGGGGAGCTCCGATGTTATTTGTGAACAAGAAAGATGGAAGTATGAGAATGTGCATCGATTACAGAGAGCTGAACAAGGCAACAATAAAGAATAGATATCCGTTTCCAAGGATTGATGACCTATTTGATCAATTGCAAGGTTCGAGCTATTTCTCGAAGATCGATCTTAGGTCAGGATATCATCAGCTGAGAGTAAGAGAGCAAGATATTGAGAAGACTGCATTCAGAACTAGATATGGACACTACGAGTTCTTGGTTATGTCGTTTGGACTAACCAATGCTCCCGCAGCGTTCATGGATTTGATGAATAGCATTTGTAATCCTTTCTTTGATAAATCCGTGATAGTGTTCATAGACGACATTCTGATTTACTCGAAAAGCCAGGAGGAGCATGGCAGACACTTGCGAGAAGTGTTAGAAGTTTTGAAGAAGGAGAAGCTTTATGCAAAGTTCTCCAAATGTGATTTTTGGATTCGTGAAGTCCAATTCTTGGGTCACATGGTCAACCAAGAAGGGATAATGGTTGATCCAGCGAAGATTGAAGCTGTGATGAAGCAGGAACAATCGAAAAGTCCCACGGAGGTTCGAAGCTTTTTGGGATTAGCCGGATATTACCGCAGGTTTATCCAAGGCTTTTCTTCGATCGCTACTCCATTAACAGCTTTGACCCACAAAGGAGCTACTTATGCTTGGAATGATAAGCATAAAGAAGCATTCGAGAAGTTAAAGAAGAGACTATGCGAGGCACCGATACTTTCTCTACCTGATGGAGTTGAAGACTTCACTGTTTATAGCGATGTGTCTGCTGTTGGATTGGGTTGTGTTTTGACCCAAAGAGAAAAGGTGATAGCATATGCGTCTCGACAGCTGAAAGAGCATGAAAAGAATTACCCGACTCATGATTTGGAGTTGGCAGCGGTAGTTTTCGCTCTAAAAATATGGAGGCATTACCTCTATGGCACGAAGTGCAAACTTTTTACTGATCATAAGAGTCTCCAATATCTCTTTAATCAGAAGGAATTGAATATGAGGCAACGATGCTGGCTAGAATTACTTAAAGATTACGACTGCAAGATACTTTACCACCCCGGTAAAGCTAATGTTGTTGCTGATGCTCTCAGTCGGAAAGTCAATCTTGAAAGGAAGAGGCCAAGAGTGTTGAGAATTGAAGTTGTCTCGACCATTGTGGAAAGTATAAAGAAAGCTCAAGGGGAAGCTTCTGAGAAAAATGACCGAAAGGAGGAGCGTTTGGGTAAAACATTGGTGTTTGGTACTAACGGTCATGGACTGAAGGTATTCCAAGATCATATTTGGGTACCTAAGTCAGGAGGAATTAGGGATCTTCTGATGGAAGAAGCTCACAAAACTATGTACTCAATTCATCCGGGTAGCACTAAAATGTATAGGCACCTGAAACCCTACTACTGGTGGCCGACGATGAAGTTTGATGTTGCAAAGTATGTGGCTGAGTGTGTGACTTGTGCGAGAGTCAAGACACAACATTAAAACTGTACGGGAGTTTAGAACCATTGCCTGTGCCTATGGGTAAGTGGGAAGACATTGCTATGGATTTTGTCACTAAACTGCCCAGAACAAAGAATGGTCACGACATGATTTGGGTGGTCGTTGATCGATTCACTAAGAGTGCGCATTTCATAGCGGCCAAGGAGAAATGGTCTATGGAAAAGCTTGCGAATTCTTATGTAAAGGAAATTGTGAGGCTTCACGGTGTTCCGTTAACGACTGTATCGGATCGTGATAGCCGTTTCACCTCAAGGTTTTGGAAAAGTCTACAAGAGGAAATGGGTACCAATTTAAGTTCAAGCACAGCTTACCATCCGCTGACTGATGGTCAGAGTGAAAGAACGATACAAACACTTGAAGATATGCTGAGAGCATGTACCTTGTAATTCCTAGGTAATTGGGATGAACATTTACCTTTGGTAGAATTTTCCTATAATAATAGTTTTCACTCGAGCATTAAGATGGCACCTTATCAAGCTTTGTATGGATAGAAGTGTCGTACGCTATCTTGTTGGCTTGAGGCTGGGGAAAAACAGTTTATGGGACCAGAGATGGTTCATCAAACTGCTGAAAAGTTGAAAATAATTAGGGAAAGAATGTTAGCAGCTCAGGATCGTCAAAAGAGCTATGCTGACAAGAAGCGAAGACCGATGACTTTTGAGGTTGGAGATTCGGTTTTGCTTAAAGTCTCGTCGTGGAAGGGACTTATAAGATTTGGTAAAAGGGGAAAGTTGAGTCCAAGGTTTATTGGACCGTTTAAAGTTCTTCAGAGGGTTGGGAACCAAGCTTACAAGCTCGAATTACTCGAAGAACTGAATGGAATTCACAACACTTTTCATGTGTGTTATTTGAGGAAGTTCACGGGAGAAGTTCCTGATATAATTCCAATTTCTGAATTGAGAATTGATGAGAACAAAAGGTTGATTGAAGAACCAGAGGCAATTGTTGACCGAAAGACTAAGAAGTTGCAACGCAAAATGGTTGGGTTAGTGCTTGTCCGATGGAAACACACGAATGGGCCGAATCTCACATGGGAGACGGAGAGTGACATGTTGAGTCGCTATCCGCATTTGTTTGTTGATGTGTGATTCCGGGGATGGAATCATTCTAAGGTGGAGAGAATTGTAACACCTGTGTTTCCGGGCTTTCCATTTTTAGCAATGTAATGGTCCAGGTTAACCTTTGTAACCCATTTTGAAATAATAAGATTGTATTATTTGACTATTATGTGTTTTGTGCTTAATTGGTTAATTATGTGGTATGATTAATTAAGAATAAAAATAAGCGTCAAAAGTTAAGTGTAAAATAAACTTAATATCTTTGATTTATGTTGTAGTAGTTGAAACGAGGTTTCCGAATATATATAAAACGCCCAAATCTGACTTCGTATGAGGAAGTTATGATTTATCGAAGTTTCGGCTTAGCGGTATGCAACTTGTTTTACTCGATTTGAGATCGAGGGGTTTTTAGCCGAAGCAATCTAAATGAGAATCGAAGATCTCATTGTTGGTATGGAAGCGATAAAAAGTTAGGCGAGAACGGACGTCAAACGAAGAAGTTATGAATTTATAACGAAGTTTTTCTGTCACGGCCTATTAAAAATAAATAATAAAAATAAAATCAAAATTAGCCGACTTAGTCTAAACGAAAGTTGTAGAGCGTATTCTCACCTTTCCGTGGATATAAAGAACATCGAAAACGGAGTTCGTATGGAGAAGATATGAATTTCCGAAGTTTATTAATTATTTTGTATTTATTTTTTAATCTTTAATTTCAGCATTATCCGAAGTGGAGTCAGCAGTCCGATCCGTGGTAAGCCCCGCGTACTCCGAAGAGTGTAGACACTTCGGATGACGCATGCAGTGACGACTTTGGAGACCAGTATGCCCCGCGTACAGGCGTACGCCCCACGTACTCCAAGGCTCCATCCTCCAATAAATAGGATGCGAGGGCAGCCGACCCAATTGTCAATTTCCTCTCTTCTCTCTCCCGTTTTGCATCGTTTTGCGTGCCAGAAATATCCCGAAGCCCCGGTATTGTTCCCGAGCCCCGAGGCAAGTCCCGAGATCCCGAAGATCCCGAGAAGTGCGGTTCCCGAGCCGAAGCTCTGCCCGCGAGAAGTTCGATTTTTGTAGACATCTTCCAGATCTGCGGAGGATTACTACTTCTACAAGCCGTAGTGTTGTCTGATCATCTTCTGATCAAGTGAGTGTGTAGTTACTTTCTTCTAACGCATAATTATGAAGTATTTTATACAGAATACGTATTATATGTATAATTTTGTGGTTATGTGTGTGAATGTGTATTCACTTTCTTCTAACTCATAGATATGATTTATTCTCTATGTGATATGTGTTATGTGTGTGTGTGCCTCATCTGTTATGTGATATATGTGTTGATTAAAGCATGCTATGCAGGTTTTTAAACTATGTATACAAATTGTATAATTTTTATCTACTAATATGTTGGGTAGAACATGGGTAGATAGTTGGTGTGTAATAAACAGATGAGAGGCCTCGTTGTTGTTTGATCTAGTCATCTAGCGGAGTTTAGATGACCACCACACACTTTTCTAGATAGTCTTGTGGAAACATTAGCAGGTTCGCCACCTGTAGGTGTTAATGAACTTGGGTGTTCATTCGCTGCACTCCATCCCCCTCATGGTTACCTTATTTGACTTATATTTCTAAGGTACCCCCGAAGCATGTGTTGTCGCCCCGATGAAATATTCTTAGACTAGGTCCCTTATGTTAGTTGTCTTAGGGACATAAAGTGAGAATAAGGGGAATGGGTAATTGGGTTATTGTTGGTTGGTGAAAATTAAATATGATTATTTATTGTGGGTTGAAAACCCTATATGCTCACCAGGCTCCCAAGCCTGACCCACTCAGTTTTAATTGTATTACAGGAAGTGGCGCAAGGGCATGAGATGGATGAACCATCAAGTTGTTTTGTTTACAAGTCTGCATACGTTTATATTTGTTGAATAACTTGAAATGTATTCGTTTATGCTTATTGGTCTGTATCGGAACATGACACCCCGAGTTTTGATTATAATGAAAATACATTTCTTTTATGAAATGCTTCGGTAAACATTGTTTTATCATGCTTTGTTTTTGGGAACAAATTCTGCAACTCTTTCGAATCAAAAGGATTTACTCTAAAAATATTTTAAAAGCATAAATGAAAATCGGTCTTTTCTGGCCGAGATTTTGGGGATGTCACATAATACGTTGCGGAAAGCATGGGAAACTGAACTCAAGATACATTGGACCATTCAAGATCCTTTCCAGGATCGGTCCGGTGGCTTACAAACTTCGATTACCTCAAGAACTCCACAACATACACCCTACCTTTCATGTATCAAACTTAAAGAAGTGCTTGTCCGATGAGACCCTGGTCATCCCTCTGGACGAAATTGAAATAAATGAGAATCTCCAATTCGTAGAAGCACCAGTAGAGATCATGGATCGGGAAATTAAAAGGACTAAACAAAGCCGCATACCTATTGTAAAGGTCCACTGGAACGCCAAGCGAGGACCTGAATACACCTGGGAACGCGAGGATCAGATGAAACAAAAGTACCCGTATCTCTTCCCTAACCCATAAACTCAGTCTTAGATTAAATTTCGGGACGAAATTCCTCTAACGGGGGGATGATGTGACAACCCTATATTTTTCCAAAAGCAATGTAACACTCAAAAGTCAAATACAACGAAAACTATTTGGAATCAACGAAATTAACCTCAAAAATAAATTATTCAAAATATCTAAATTGGGATGCATCAAATGTAAGATATCGTGCCAAGGATTCCAAAAACATAAAGAACATTCGAAACCGGGTTATATTGAAGAAACTATAACCACTCAAATATTTATGACACCCCCGGTAAAACACTATTTAACGTAAAAAGTGAAATTCCAATAAAAATGTATTTTAGCCTTAAGTATCTAAACAAAAGTTGTAGAGTTCGTTAAACTGTAAACGTACATAAAAAGATCACCCAAATTGGACCTCGTATGAAGAAGTTACGAATTTTCTAAGTTTCGTAACAGTAGTAGAGAGCTAAAAACTCGAATTCAAGATCGATTGATATGTAGCAAACGCAACCTAAACGAGAGTAGAAGGTCTCCAGAACAGGAGTAAGATGATAAAAAGACAAACGAAAACAGACGTCGGATAAAGAAGTTATAAATTTTTGACGGACTTTAGTAGTCCCGGCCTATTAAAAACATAGAATTAAAAATAAATTCAAAACTAGCCGACGGAGTCTAAATGAAAGTTATAAAGCATAATCTCACCTACGCGTGGATATAAAGAACGTGTAAAACGGAGCCCGTACGCGAAAGTTACATAATTTAGAAGACGTAAGCCAGAATTACGCCCAGCGTACTCAGGTGCAGGGTCGAGTCCCATCGGCTGCAAGCTCTACGCCTAGCTTGACCCGAGTCTTAAGTCATGACGCAAAGTTACGCCCAGCGTAACTGAAGTACGCCCAGCGTACTCCAGTGGTACGCCCAACGTACTCACATTTTCATCCTTATAAATAGAAGGCATAAGCTCCGGATTTTAGCACACCCCACTCAAAGTTTCACTCACCCTCACAAACTCTTACGAAGGTTCTACACTACCGAGATCCCCGGAAAGCTCGAAGACGCAGCTTTCCGCAGTTGAAGTTCTGCCCGACTATAGTCTCGCTCTCTTCAAACCAAACAAGTGAGTTCATACCCCTACTTTTCAAGTCTTTTCATGTTTTAGGGGTGGGGGGATACAAATACAATATAAGAAAACGTATCATTTTATATAAATGCAACATCTATCTTATTCGATACCAACATCTTACTTTACGTATAAAGTTTAGTATATCACCAAGTTATTTTCACCAAATGGAACATACTTTCTGAAAAACTATAATGGGTATAGTTTGCGAGTTATTCATACATTCTTACGTATACATCTTGAAAAACGAAATACTTTCTTCTAAAGTGAAATAAATACTTTCTTATCGTAAATCTATTTATACTAAGTGATGTGAGATATTCAAACTTCAAAGTACTTTTATGTATGCATTTCAAGTCCTGTATTACTAGCTATAATCTCTTGGAGGGAGAGCATGATACTTGTGTATAGATCTATACGGGACTGACAACCTCGCACCTAAACTGTTAGCTACAGTTAGACTGACAGGTCTGGGGTGACAAATGTCATAACACTACAACACCTGAAGAATGTTGTTACAGACAGTCTGTGTCAATAGTATGGTTATAAGACTCACACGAAAGTATAAAAACAAGCTTGATTTATGAGATTCATACATGCATTCAGTATTTACATTATTTTGAGTACAAAACTTATCTTTATCATTTAAATACGAAAGATACTAACGCCCTCCAACCTAGGGAACTTTTCAAACTATATGTGGAAAATATTGGATTTTCTGAAAGCCACGTTCATCGATTTTCTTCCAAAAAGACATACTTTTTCAGTACAAAACATTTATGAACTCACCAACTTTATTGTTGACATTTTTTCGAAATCAGTTGTATTTCTCAGGGAATCAGTAATACAGGTAACTACCATCTTTTGAAGAAGGAATGCTAAAGGTGTTTATTATCAAACATTTTAAATCATCATATTGTAATATTCTTTTGGAAACATGTATAACGCAACAATGTACGTTTTTATTATATATATGATGGTTGTATTCCTTTCTTTACAATATTCAATTGTTATGGTACTACGTGAAGTCATCCACCCCCGAATGTTTCCGCCATTCTAGTTTGGGGGTGTTACAAGAGTCCTTTACAGAACCTGACTATTTATCTCTATAAAACTGTTGAAAACATAATAGAGTTGAATCCAGATTATATTTACATCTCGTGTTCAATTTTACTTTCGTTTAATTCTGAGTTGATTCATACTTAATTCATCACATCATCAAGACTGACACCTGTTATATATATATATATATATATATATATATATATATATATAATTATTAGTCTTATAATAGTATAATATAATAAGGTTGAATTTTAAACTTTTAAAACTCTAGGGCTTATAATTTAAATATTTTTGTGAATGAGGCCTTCTAACGGTAAGACTTGAGTGGTTTGGCATGTAAGCAATGGTAAGGAATAATATCGAGGACGAAATCTAATTTAAGTGGGGGAGAGTTGTCACACTTGTTTATTAAGTAAATTAATAGAACATTTTAATATGAATAGTAGCCCTAAAATCCATAATATCCACTGGGATGTTGGTTTTGGGGAGCCAAATGTTATAATTTGGATTATTCGGGGTTTAAAGTGTAGTTTCAAGATTTATTTTGTAAATATTTTTAGAAGACAGGGTGTATTTGGTAAGTATTAGACTTAATATGAAAGGATTAATGGAAGCATGGGCTAAAGAGTAAATTTTGGACCTAAGTTGTAAAGGTTTTCTAGAGTAGGGGCCATTGGGTAACATGAGGACTTCACTTGAAAATAATTTGTAGAGGGAGGGGTTGCTTGGTAAAATTTCGGACTTGATTTGTAAGGGATTTCAGAAGGCATGGTTTAAATGGTAAATATTGGAGCTAATTTGAAAAGATTCTTATGGGGAGGGCTGGAAGTGTAAAAATGAAACAAGATTTGAAATTCACGGGCATAACCTGTCACCCTCCTAGTTGCCTTCATACATATTGTAACAAACCCTAACCCTAATGGAACCTGATCAAGCGCTACCACCACCCCTATACCTCCCTTCCACCTCTGGTGTCGCCAATCGTTGAAACACGACCGTCGTGCCCTGTTGTTGGTAACGACGAGGACCACCAGTGAAGCTATGAGCGCCCATTGTCACCTCTCCGTCGTCCTCCTTTTTCTTCTTCTCTTTTTTTGTCGTCGTTTCACAGCCTCACTTGGTTGTTGCCGGTGTCATTCCGACCACCACCCGCTTTGGAGCTTGTACCACAGCAGCCAGCCGCCACCACCGCTTCTACAACCAACGAAGGAGACTGTTCCATCGCTTTTTTCCCTCTGACTTCCATGAGCCACCGTGAGGGTGGCTGTGTTTGTATACATTTTTGGCATGAACTCTCGTATTTCAACGTGTTTGTTGGGCAGGGGACAAAGAGAAATCATCGCCACGACCGTGAGGTGGTAGCTGTCATCGCAAATCACCACCTGCCGCCATTTCTACTACCTTCTGCCATTGCTGTCGTATCGTTAGGTCCAGAAGGTGTTGCGTCTTGGGCTCGCTATTTAGTCCATTTAGTCTCCGGTATGGGCCTGTCCATCCGTGAGTTATTTTATAGGGTTTTGTATTTATAGGTGCTGTCATGCATCCTAGTACGTAAGATTTGGAAATTATTTAGTCAAGCATTTGATCTTTATCTTTTGTAACCCTAATATCCTCTACAGCGGAAGTTCTTAATAGAGCTCTGCTGAGGATTGAATCAATTGAATCATTCGACATATTCAAATTCATTCTTGTGTTTTGTATTGCTATTTTTCGCTTTCGTGATTTACCTGTTATAAGATCTAAATGATCAAAGAGTTTCTTAAACTCATCAATTGGTATCAGAGCAGGAGGCTATGTAATTCATACACATCTCTTCTGTGAAAGAAGTGATTTGGGTTTATTCCGCATTTAGTGATATTTATTAAGCCGTCACTCCATAATTTACGTATCTCATTATTTCTTCGTCTTGCCCTAATATTACGTATTACAAGTTTGATCTTGCAACAGGTTAAACGATCAAGCATGGACGATTCTCAATCCAATCCTATCAACATCTCGAACAGTATAGGATCTACAACCAAGATTCCAATTCTCTACACTCAAGATTACGAGGTTTGGGCGCATCATTTCGAAGACTACGTCATTGGATCTGAAGATAATGGGTATCTGATATGGGAAGCCATTGTGTCTAGACCATTCGCTCATTCAGGAACATCCAGAATTATTAAAACTCAAAAGGAGTATAATGATTTGTTAAAAGATGTGAAAGATGTTGCTCAGGACGAAAAGGAGAAGATTCAGTGCAACATCAAAGCATTGAGACTGATTCGATTCTCTCTTCAATCTGACACGTTTAGATTGGTAAGTTCCTGCAGTACTGCTAAAGAAATTTGGGAGTGGCTGCGAGAGTTGTATTCTACAGATGAAGATCTGGAGCACTCAATTCAGACCTTGCTCCTGTCTGAATTTGGAGAGTTCAAGCAAAATCCTGATGAATCTGTTACACAGACGTTTGATCGCTTCAATCATCTTCTCAGCAAGATGATCAAACATGATATTGAAAGGAAGCTTATTGAATAGAAGGTCACTTTTCTAAATGGTCTAAGATCCGAATGGAGAGCTTTTGCGTCAACAGTCAAAGCACACGAGCAGTTCAAATCTTACTCGCTGGCAAAACTGGTGGAAATTCTGAAATCCCAAGAAAAGATAGTGTTGCAAGAGAAGAGTGTGGTTTCTAGTCTGCGGTCTCTGGCACTCTTATACAAGGGTAAAAGTGTAGAAGAAGATGAAGAGGATCTTAATCTGGGAGATCACGATCTGACAGCCGAAGACTATGCTTTAATGGTGTCAAATCCCAGAAGGTTTATCAAGAAAAAGTTTCCTTCCAACAAAAATCATAATTGGCATGGAAGCTATAGTTCCGAAAGAGTAAAAGATGAACCGAAACTTGAGGAGTCGAAAAAGGAAGCTAAGGGTGAAGCTGACTCTGGTGTCAGTTGGTTCTACTGTGGGGGAAAGAATCACTACGCAAAGGATTGCGTGCTGAAGAAGATGGCTAAGAAAGACGAAGAGAAAGATGAAGAAGCAAGTCTTATGAAAAGACTGGAAGAAATAAAAAGGAAGAAGGTTGGCATTAATCCTTCTAAGAATGCTCTTATTGTGCAGGGTTCGGCAGAGGATGACGAGTTCGGTGGCATACAAGTGTGGTCGACCGATTCAGAAGATGGTGAGTTAAGAATGCCTTTGCATGGAAAAGCTTATGTTGCAAAAGATGATGAAACTAGCGGAAGATGTCTGATGGTGACTGACGTATCTCAGATGAGGGGATATATTACCGATGGTGGAAATGACGAGGCCAAGGAGCGAGAGGACTTATGCTTCACAGCAAAACCTCTCAGTGTGCAGATCAATGAACTTGATGAACTGATCAAGAAGGTACAGTTTGTTTTTATTACGTTTAAAATTCCACAAAAATCATATGAAAAGGAGTTAAATAACTTGAATTCAAGAATCTCAAATCTAGATAGTTGTTTAACTCAAACACGGGTCACAAATTCTAACCTGACTGACCAAATAACCAGGGTGTCATCCAAGAGTGAGGAGTGAAGGATAGGGATTGAGCAGAAGGAGTTGGAGCTAATTAAGACTAGAGATGAAAACATTTATTTGCAAAGAGACAATTTGAAATTGTTAAAACAAAGGAATGTTTTTTGTTTAATCGCTAAAAGGCTTTATGCTAACATTACTCAACTGCATCTGAATTGTGAAATAGGGTAGAAGATACATCGCATGATTCTACCCTTCCTTGAGTTTAAGGAGGATGAAATCGATGCTGAAGCATACAACTGTGAAAGTGTTGTATCTTCCGATGATGTGAATCCCACTTATATGTATGGTCTGGACAAAATAGAATCTTTTTTAAAGTCCAAAGACCATAAGGACATGCTTAAAAATCTTTTGGATGAAAATGATAAGCTGAAACTCAAGACCGAAACCATACAAAAATTCGACTCATTGAGTACCAATTTAAGTTCAGAAAACAAAATTGATGTTGAAAACGCATATGAACTTAATGAGGACGATGATATGAGTGAAATTTCTGTAGAGGTTGAAGTCAACTGCTCTGAGTTTGTCAAGAGCGAACCTGAAAAGCACAAAAACCTAATTTCTGAAAATTCTGTGGAATTCGCTCGTTTGTCCAAAACTAAGTCCCCAGCCCTTAAAGAAAAAGTTGTTGTGTTTCAGAAGGTTAGAACTACTCCCAATCAGGTGTATAAGGTCACAGGAGTAACCGAATATCAAACAGCCGAACTCACTGCCATACTGAACGAAGATAATGCAGATGGCTGTGATGAGTTTTTCTGGTCAGCACCCATGGACAATGCAGACGAAACGGTTGGTCTGTCGGAGCGAACATCCTGGAAGACCAAAGGAAGATATGTGCCAGAACCGCTGAATAAGCCTACCAACTTTGACGTACCTGGTACAAGTGGCACAAAAGAAATTCCTGTAGAAGAAGTCACCTCCATAAGAGAATCCTCATCTATGAAAAGTGAACCGGATGCCAAGAAGTTGAAACAAAAAGCCAATATCCACAGACAACCGAAACAGGTGAAAAATCAAAAGCGGCAGAGAAATCTTAGATACAAGAAAAATCTCTCAGAGCGAAAGCAGTTTTAGCGCTCTCAAAATCCTCACTACTCTTACCATGATAAAGATTCTAAGTCAGAGAGAAAGACTTCCGAATCAAACGAAGAACATAACCGAAAGGATAGGTTCAGTCCCGAAAGCAACAGCAACCGAAGAGCTAATTTCGGTCCGCCAAGTAATAACAGGCAAAGACCTGATTTCAGTCCATCAAGCTTTTATAATAAAAGACCATGTTTCAGACCACCTGCTAACAACAACCAAAAATCCAACTTCGGCTCATCATCGAGCAACTACCGAAGATCCAGGTTCGGTCCCTCTAATGACCATAAACGAAAGGGTCATTTCGAACCTCAAGTAAAGAAAAACTCTCATTCTAAATTCTCTTTCTCTAATTCTACTCATTCTAAACCCTCTTCTAAACCCAATTCAGTTTCTACACAAAATTGAAGATCATCAATGAACTTGAAAGGAAAAACGAAGATTTCCTCAGTCAAGGAGGACCGAAAGCAGACTAGTGCCCAAACACCAGAATTTGAATCCAAAACACCTGTAGCTAATTCTAACAAAATCAAAGTGGTTACTATTAAAAGAAAAGATGAAACAACCTTAGTAAAATGAACATATCTTGTTGATGTTTCTCTTACTATTCCTGTTCCTGTGAAAGGCTCACGTGAACCCAAGAAACTTTGGGTTCCTAAATATGCTTAATTTTTGCAGGTTATTAGTGACGAGCAGTTTGACGAAGAATGGTACATTGACAGTGGCTGCTCACGTCACGTGACAGAAAGGAAGGAAGAGCTAAGGGAGTTTCGATCGCTTCAAAATGGTGGCAATGTCAAGTTTGGTAACAACTCCTATGGAACAATAAAGGGTTATGGGATGATAACCAATGGAGACATCACAATAAGAAAGGTGGCATACGTAGAAGGATTGCAGCATAATCTCATCAGTGTATCTCAACTGGTGGGTGGTACCGGTCTCAAAGTATCATTCGACGACGAAGGTTCAGAGATTATAGAGAAGAAATCCAACAAGGTCATTCTCAAATCAGATCGAACAGGCGAAATGTTTCCTCTGAATCTCAGACCAATCAAAGGAAATCCAGCCATATGTCTTTTGTCCAAAGCTCATTCTGACGAAAGCTGGTTGTGGCATCGAAGGCTCTCTCATCTCAACATCAAAGACACCAACATGCTTGTCACCGGAGGTCATGTTCGGGGTCTTCCATTGCTCAAGTTTGATCGAGAACACTTGTGTGCTGCATGCGAAATGGGGAAATAAAGTCGTCAAAGTCACCCATAAATTATAAACACAAAAGTTGTTGAACCACTTGAGTTGCTTCACATCGACTTGTGTGGTCCATCATCAATCGAGAGCATTGGCAGTAGCAAGTACATTCTTGTTGTTGTTGATGATTTCTCACATTTTACATGGGAATTCTTTCTGAAGCACAAATCTGAATCCACCTCTAAGCTAAAGATGTTTATCAAGCAGGTTGAAGTGCAACTGAGAAAAGTCGTTCAAAACATTAGGAGCAACAATGGACTGGAATTCAAGAACAAGGAATTCGAAAATTTTTTGGCAGAAAATGGAACCAGTCATAACTTCTTAGCCCCTTACACGCCTCAACAGAATGGTATTGTCGAAAGGCGAAACCGATCCTTGTGTGAGAAGGCCTGAACTATGCTAATTTTTTCTTCTCTTCCCTTATATTTCTGGGCTGATGCTATTGCTGCAGCATGTTTTATGTAGAATAGGTCTTATCTCAACAAGCGTTGCTCTCTCACTCCTTATGAGATCATCAATAACAGGAAGCTGAATGTAAAATTCTTCCATGTGTTCAGTTCACGGTGCTTCATCTTCAACTCCAAAGAACATCGTAACAAATTTGATGTTAAAGCTGACAAAGGAATTTTTCTGGGATATTCTCTTACTTCAAAAGCATACCGGGTTTTAAATAAGCGTTCTAGAAAGATTGAAGAAACCTATTATGTGACTTTCGATGACAGCTATGTCAACAAGCTAAAGACTACTGAAGAAGCAATTGGAGAGATTTTCTCTCAAACAGGTCAAGTCACAGCCACGATTGCTAATTTATTTGATCAGTTCGTAGACCTGTTCAATGAACTAGAGATAGCCACTCACTCGGAAGCCAAGGCGGCTGACAACAAAATCGATCATCTGAAGCAGATTGTCGATGATGTAGCCAAACAAATGGGAGAAGGAGAAAAAGTTCGAAACGAACCTCCTCAACACGGCACTTCAGTTTAGGGGGAGAATCTATTTTCTTCAAATCAACTGAACTCACACTTTCAGGGGGGAGAATTCCATTCCTGTAGCACCCGAAAGCCCAGCTACACCTGAAAGTCTTGTAGCACCCGAAAGCCCAGCTACACCCGAAAGTCCTGTAGCACTCGAAAGCCCAGCTACACCCGAAAGTTCTGTAGCACTTGAAAGCCCTGCTACACCCGAAAGTCCATTAGCACCCGACAGTCTGGCTACACCTGAGAGTGTTGTTGCACCCGAAGGTCTGAACCAACCTGAAAATCCAAATGATTCATCATCAGTCGAGGGGGAGAATTCCGATATGTTCTATGCTGACAATAGTCAATCTGAATTGGAAAAAATGGTCAACGCCGAATTGGATCCATCCTATGATCCAAAGTATCCTCCCCTCATTAAATGGACCAGAGATCATCCTGTATCTCAGATAGTGGGTAATGTATCTGAAAAGGTCCTGAACCGATCCCAAGTGAAGGCAAAGCAAACCTCCCTATTCTCCAAAGCAGAGTTCTGCATGTATAATTCCTTCGTATCCAAAGTTGAGCCTAAGACAGTCAATACTGCTCTTGATCATTCCGATTGGGTCCAAGCAATGCAAGATGAACTCAATGAGTTTGAAAGAAATAAGGTCTGGCGCCTCATTTCAACACCTAAAGATGCCTCAGTCGTTGGTCTCAAATGGGTATTCAGAAACAAAATAGACAAGGAGGGTAATGTGATTCGAAATAAAGCTCGTCTTGTGGTGAAAGGATACTGCCAGGAAGAAGGAATTGATTACGAAGAAACATTTGCTCCGGTAGCAAGGCTGGAATCTGTTCGAATATTTCTTGCCTACGCTGCACACAAGAACTTCGAGGTCTACCTAATGGATGTGAAATGCGCCTTTCTGAATGGAGAACTTGAAGAAACGGTTACGTGGAGCAACCTCCAGGTTTTGTGAATGAAAAGCATCCAAATGACTGTTACATTCTAGACAAGGCAGTTTATGGTCTGAAACAAGCGCCTAGGGCATGGTATGAAAAACTAACTAAGTTCTTAAAGATGTCTAAATTCAAACAAGGTTCGGTTGACCCAACCTTCTTTCGAAAGAAGGAAGGTAACCACCTTATGATAGTTTAAATCTATGTCGATGATATCATCTTTGGCTCAATGAATCCTAGCTTAACAGTTGAATTCAGAAAGCTGATGGAGACTAAATTTGAAATGAGCTCAATGGGTCCCATTAACTTTTTCCTTGGTTTAAACATTACCAAGACTCTTCTTGCTAAATTCGGAAGCATATACCAAGACTCTCCTTCGTTTAAACATTACCAAGACCCGAAGGCATCTTTATCAACCAGGAAACATATACCAAGAATCTTCTTGCTAAATTCGGCATGATGGGAGATTCAAAGGTTAAAGTTCCAATGGCGTTCGACACCAAACTCACACCATCCTTGGAAAAACCGGCAGTTGATATAACGCTATATCGAAAAATGATTGGTTCCCTGATGTACCTCACAACTAGCATGCCCGATATAATGTTTTCTGTGTGTTATTGTGTTAGGTTTCAGGCGAATCCTCGTGAACCACACATGCTAGCAGTGAAAAACATACTCCGGTATCTGAAGCGAACCACCTCCCTTGGTCTCTGGTATCCATCAAACTCAGGTTTCTTTGTTCAAGCCTACTCAGATGCAGACGTTGGAGGGTGTGGTTTAGACAGGAAAAGCACTACAGGAGGATGTCAATTCCTTGACGGGAAATTGGTGAGTTAGCAATCTAGGAAACAAACATGTGTTTCACTGTCTACAGCTGAAGCAGAATATATTATAGCCGCTTCTTGCACATCTCAAGTGATTTGGATCCAAAGTCAACTCCGGGATTATGGACTCAACATGAAAAAGATCCCACTATATTGTGACTCATAAAGTGCAATTAGGATCTGTCATAACCCAGTGCAACATTCCAAAACCAAACATATTGCATTGAGGTATCACTTCATTAAAGATCACGTAGAAGACGGAAACGTAGAGATTCATTTTGTTCGAACTACTGATCACTGGCTGACATCTTCACCAAAGCTCTTCCAGAAGCAAGTTTCAATAAAATTATACAAGGGCTAGGTATGATGGAATCGAAGTCAGTACCAAAAACTACTTCTCAAAACTAAAAGTTGGAAGCGAAATGAACCGAATGTTCGGGTTCGGTCCTATTCTCTTATCTTCGCTTCTCACTTAAAGGTAGCTTCTTTGGTTGTAAACTTTTGGTTATAAACTTTTTGTACTCTTATTTCTCATTTCTTTCTTTCTTTTTCAAAGTTTTTTTTAACCAAAATGAACCAAGCGTTCGGTCTATTTCGGGTTCGGTTCCAAAGTTTTTTTTTTATTTATTTTTTCTTTCTTTAACTCAAAAACTCCAAAAATATTTTGTTTGTTTTTCTCTTTAAATCAAAAACTCCAAAAAAAAAATTTGTTTGCTTGTGTTCGTTAATTTTTATTTGTGGATAATTGTGGAGCAATTCTTGTTCTCACGTTTTTAATAGTTAAGTGTCCCTAGAAGCATGCTGTTGTATGTGTCCAAAGCCTCACCTGATTCTGAATAATAGCCTTACTGACTTGGTATATACAACCCTTGTCTTCCCAATTAGGCTTTTATATTTATTCTAATCATGAGCTACCTTACTCTCTTCTCACTTGAGATAAGAGTTTTCTGCTTGGTCCTTATGTTAACAGCAGAGGTACTTTGGGTTCTTTACACCATCTCCAATACTTTTCTCCATCCTTTCTCTCATCCCACGTCTGTTTGATACCACTAAGAAAGTTCCTGCAGCTGGACCCAGCAAGCCGAAAAGATAGTCTCGCTCCAATTGACGCAAAGGGGGAGATTCTTAGGTCTAGAAGGTGTTGCGTCTTGGGCTTGCTATTTAGTCCATTTAGTCTCCGGTATGGGCCTGTCCATCCGTGAATTATTTTATAGGGTTTTGTATTTATAGGTGCTTGCATGCATCCTAGTACGTAAGATTTGGAAATTATTTAGTCAAGCATTTGATCTTTATCTTTTGTAACCCTAATATCCTCTACAGTGGAAGTTCTTAATAGAGCTCTGCTGAGGATTGAATCAATTGAATCATTCGACATATTCAGATTCATTCTTGTGTTTTGTATTGCTGTTTTTCGCTTTCGTGATTTACCTGTTATAAGATCTAAACGATCAAAGAGTTTCTTAAACTCATCATGTATATTGACACCACCAGCCACCGTTGGAGGTGGTTGTGAGTTTGTGTATGGGTGTGAATTAAATTAGACCTGTTGTTTTCGTTTTTCATAAGGTTGTAGGTGTGATAGTTTGGCCGGAAAACCGACCAACACCATCGTGAGGTGGTGGCTGCCACCATGTACCACCGCCGGCCACCACAAGGGTGGCTATTTATGTGTTTTCATCTTGTTGTGTGTGTGTGTTTACTGATGGATTTTGAGCATTACATCATTCCTATGGTGCACATGCAAACCTTAATGCGTAGATCTAGTGTTTCTAATTATACATGCAATAATTGTCCAAGACTTGCAAACCCTAATCTAGCATATCATAAAAATCGTAATCAACAAGATAGAGTCATACCTTTGATTGTTGCTTGAATAACTTGAGCTTATGAGAACTATAGCACCTCAAGTGTTGTGCCTCTAATAGATCACAAACACCAAAGAAAGTAGGAGAATATTAGAGAGAGAGGAAAGGCTAAAATCAGCTCTTAGGAACTCTTAGGTTTAGGTGTAGCCGAATTTAGGTAGCCAGGGGTGTCTTTATATTGGTGAGGAGTTCGGGTTAAGTCACACACTTATCCGGTTGCTTAGGCTCTAAGAAACCCATAAGATCCTGCTGGAATCCCTTCTTGGACAAAATCTTATGGGCTTTCCATAAGGATTTTGCCACTCCCTACTTTAGGGTTTCCTCACCCCACTTTGCAATTATCCAATAATTACAATATTAGTCCCCATAGTTTAATTAATCTACTTTGACCATAAAATTAATTATAAATTAATTCCTGACCAATATTAATTAAACAATATGATATATATATTATTCTAATAATATATTAATAATATTCATTACCTCTTTATCTATTATTCATCCAGTCAAGTTGCTTTGGTGAAGGCAACGCAACAGGACCATGCTACTATCGGGTCAAGTACATACCAACTATAGTTATAGGCTTAGACACCTAATCCAACAGTGTCTCACTTGGATAAGTCTAGTTACTAAAAATGCAAGTATGTCTTCAAAATCCGATGAGCAATCATAGCTCTTAAAAGCTGCTGTCAACTCTGACCTAGTCAAATGACACATCCTGTAGATAAGGGATTGTATATTCCTCCGTTCTCAAGATATCCTATGGACAATCACATAGAAATTAATTGAACACATCAACTTAGTCCTACCGGGTCCGGCACATAAGTTAAACCAAATCATCAAGGCCCAAGATATCGCTTTTACCCTAGTGGGATAAAAGGAATATATAAACTTCAACTCATATGCTTGTACTATTTGCTCATCAAATCGTACACAACAATACGTTTTATAACATCATGTTACGGATGTGTTCACACATTATCAATGCACAACCAACTTGCAAACAACATCTCATATATCTAGGTTTAAAGACTATATGATATTATCGTCTTACAATCACTCGTGATTAAATTTCATGAAGTGATTCATGTAAGTGTGGGTTTAATCCAACACTCAATTCTATTTTTTAGGGGCACTCATGAACGTTGTAGCAAACTTTTGCTATGTCTAAAGTCTTTAGACAGTCTACAAGCCAATTCAAGACAGTGTTCTTTCATACCTACTTCAAATGTATGATCGACTGTGGATAGTTCAAATAATCTTATTATTCAGGAAGTCAAAACATGCAAAGTGAAACAATAGTAAATAACTAACACAACACAGTAACTTTACTTATAAATAAAACACCTTTTATTTAATAATTAAATGGTAATTACAATTTATCTATTACAAGTTTCTAAACACTATCTAGTCACTAAAACTAATATCGTCCTTCAGCCCAATGCTCCTATCGTGCTGCAAGTGCTTAACCCTGCTCAGTCCCTTCGTAAGGCGAGCTGTTGGGTTTTCCTCCGACGATAGCCTCTTCACTACGAGGAGTCCATCTTCCACCCAATGTCTAATAAAGTGATATTTCCGGTTGATATGTTTGGATCTTCCATGATCCATTGGTTATGTGTTGGAACCTAATTATTAATTTGGTATTGTTTTGATGTTGATAGTTCCAGAATCTGTCATCCAGCAATCCGGGTTTTGTCTGCGAGACTTTAGTAGTGCGAGGTGAGTTACCTTCCAGTACAGGTGGGTCTAAGGCACCAATGTCGGCCCACCAATAGGTGATTATGTATGGGATGATTATCTTTGTGATAATCATCTAGTTTGCCACTATCTGATATGCTTTATGCGATAGGATGTTTTGTTATATGTGTTAGTAGTAGTAGAAGTGAAATAGTCCTCAAATACCGGTTGAAAGATACCGAAGGGGTAGTCAGTACCCATTCATGCCTAGTAGTATGTTTAAGTTATGTTATTATGTGGTAGTGGTTAGGGTGAAATAGTCCCTGTATCCGGTTGAGATAAACCGGAGGGTAGGTCGAGCACCCCATAATTGGTTGATATGGATAGGTCGGTCACCCCAGAATTGCCTAGAAGGGTAGATCGGCCACCCCAGAGTTGCCTGGCAGGTTAGGTCGGCCACCCCAGAATTGTCTGCCAGGATAGGTCGAGCACCCCAGAATTGCTTGACATGGGTAGGTCATGCACCCCAGAATTTCATGGCAGTATGTTAATTGTATGGCATATATGATGGGGGAACTTACTAAGCTTCGTGCTTACATTTATCATTTTTGGTTTCAGGTACTTTGTTTTGAAAGGAAAGGCACTGACTCAGTCGCAACGCATCACACTGTGTTTTCCACATATGAGATCTTTGGGATTACACTCTGATAATGTTTATGATAACATGTTTTGATTATTGGCGCTTTGGTTTTGACATGGGATGTTATTATGGATGTTTTCTTATACTATTGGTTTTATAATAACCTAGTTAAAAATGAAATTTTTTGGTCTTGATTTTTGTGTTGTTACTGATAGGAATTAATATGGAGACGCTGAGTGGGCCTATGAAATTGGTGGAGAGCTATATGCAAATAGGCAGCAGAAACTGGTCTATGTTATAACACATTTGGTCCTTGGGTGATGTGCAAGCAAAGTAATACACCTGATACAATTGCAAGTAAAATTACCCCAACTTATAATCAGGAGTCTGTATTTATGTCAATTGTGAACACATACAAACTACTAAATTGAAAGGTCTATAGTAGATCAAGCTTCTATCTACTGGATACTCGATTAAATGCCCCATTTATGTATTGAATATTATATTAGTTTCACTGTTTTTTCTTCAATCGGTTCTATAACCTGGAATGAAGTTTTTGAGTAGGTTTCTAACATAATGGCACATCAAATTGCAGATAAATTCATCATACATTGCCTGGATGAAATCCAAGATCAATTTATCTTATTGGAATTGCAAAGACTCAATTAAGCTATTGTCTCTGTTATTTTACTATTAAGTACTTATATAATTTGCACATAATATCATATAAAACACTTAAGCATATAAATATATGAATAATTATTTCTTATTCATTCGTGTAAAGATTGCAATATTTGACCAAAGTGACTACAGACTATAACTTAATTTAGTAGGAAATGTGGGCGTTACATTATATTATATGAATAATACATACTTAATCATGAGAGATTACATTAAATTTGTCTAAGGCTATTTTGCCTTGATGGAAAGTTTTTATATAATGAAAGACTTAGGAATGAAAATATACATTCTTGGAATGTAAAATCTATTGGATTAATGTCTAAGTCCATAACTGTATTTGGTATGTCCTTGACCCAAGAGTAGCATGGTCCATTTGGGTTGCATGGCACCAGAATAATCTAAAGGATGGATAATTGAGAAGAGGTTATTTATGGCTTATTCACATATTATAAGTTCTAATAATTAATACGAAATCATATTATTTAATTAGTATTGATCGACAATTAATTTGGATTTTTTGATCAAAAGAGACTAATTAAATATATGGGGATTGATTTTGTAAATCATTCATTCTTATAGTGTGGGCTTATGAATCCATAGTTCTTTATGTTGGTCTAAACCCAAGTGGTGACCCATGGATGATCCATGGAGGTTTAAACCCATGGAGCATGTGGAATATGGAAGGTTATGCACATTAGGGTTTGCATGGTGTAACGCTAATTAAGCCACACTATATAAGAACCCCTCTAGCTCATGAAATTGGCACTAAGGTGACACACAAGAGGGCTAGCTGATTTTATGAGTGCAAGTGACCTCCTCTCAAGCTCCTCCATTGTGGGTGGTGTTGTGTGATTCCATTTGAGGTGCAACACTTGGCGCACTAAGCTCTTAAAGGTTCAAGGCATTCCACTACAACAAAAGGTATGTCATCTAACTGGAATTTTGTAGTATAGATACTCCATTGTATGCTAGCTAGCATGGTGCTTTGGAAACTTGAAAACTTTCATGTATATTAGAGAAATCATAGATCCAAAGAATCTAGGATTGCATATACACCATAGGAGTGTTAGAATGCTCAAAACCCATCAGTGGTATCAGAGCCTAGGGTTGTTTTCCATTATACTTGACGCTACTTGTTTTCAAAGCATGAAAAAATCGATTTTCTGCTCTCTGGACAGTGGACTCGCCGAGTCCCCTCACAAAACTGACCAACTCGACGAGTTGGAGCTCCAAAATGCAGATTTTCGAGTTTTAAAGCTGAAATTGGACTTGGATCATTACCCTAAACTGTTTTTGAACTTATAAACCTGTTTTTGATGTGGTAATGATCATGCTTGTTCAATTTAAAAGATAATTGTCAAAGTTTCATGTTTTATATTAGTCTATATGGTTAGACTAATTACATGAAATTTGTTTGATGTGAATTGTCTTGTTCTAATGAGTCGAATTTAAATCATAGACAAGTTGTTTGATTTTGTAAGTTACAATAGTTTATCTAAGTGTTTTCGATGTCATATTAACTTTTCCTCAAGATATGGATAGTGAAGAGTCTCATTTTTAAATGTCATCTTAAATGGTTTTATGTCATCCATAACTTGTTCTCAAGTTATGGAACATGAAGAGTCATTTTCATAAATGTTTTATGAACTCCATAACTTGTGCTCAAGTTATGGATTTTCAAGAGTCTTTTCCTTAAAACCTATATTAAACTCATAAGTTATGGAAACCAAAAGTTTTTGAATAGTTCAAAACTTGCTCTCAAGTTTTGGAATTTGTAAATGCAAAGTCTCACTTTGAAACATTTAGTTCCAAAGCCTAGAATTTTAAAAGTTTAAAATTCAACCCTTATACTATTATAATATTATAGGTTTAACATTTATATATATATATATATATATATATATATATATATATATATATATATATATATGTATAAGAGTAAAGTCAGTCTTGCCGTTAGTAGGTCTCATTCACGAAGCCGATCTATAGGGGGTGGGGTATAAGGTTACTGCCTATAAAACGGCAGTTTAATGGGTGTCCACTTTCACCCACTGCTTCCTTGACTGGTGGAGCGTCGATAGTCGAACGGGTTTGACAGGAAATTAATTTTCAGTATAAGTATAATGATAATTATAAAGTAACTAAACTTTTATTAAGTTCTCAATCTTAGTTACTTTAGGAAAATGTGAAAACGTGCTAATCCATGAAATTGCACTTTGCACCTTGTTAAGTCATTAGTGGAGCGTGTGTGGTTAACCGGCACACTAATCTAGGACTGACAGTGCATGGCAAATGGTAACTTGATTTTAATCATAGATCAATGGAGCATGTGTGGGTAACCGGCACATTGATTAGGTGGTTCTAACATTGGGGGTGCCAAGCTAATTTGCATTGTTATTCACACCTTGTTTGTGATCCTTGGCATCCCAATCAAAAACTCGAATAGCACAATCGAGATTTAAACATGTCATTGAATAGTTCAATGAATCTCAAAGGATCTAGGAATTTCAGTCCATTTAAAACTTAATGCTCAATTTCTTTTTTTCATGGTTGAAATTTGTAAATCATTTACCTACCTTCAATTATTTTGCGATTTGGATTACGACATCCCTCTTCCATATTATAAAATATTGTGTTAGGTCCTAGCCTTAATATTTCATTTAGGTGTTATATTAAGGGCTTGAATCAACTAACTTGAATTTCTCCTGTGTAGATGTCTAATTCAGAAAACTATGGTCTTCTAAAATATTTTGGAACAAGATTTCCACATGAAGATGATATTCCACAATATCATGCTTCCCTACCTCCACTGTAACAACCCGAAGTTGTTCATCGCCGAAAAACCCATTCTACCCGTATAACTCGTCATAGATCGAAATGTCCCGATATCGTTTTTGGGTTTAGTTAACTAAAATTATATGTTTATTATCATTCAATGAGGGTCCAAATCATTTAGGAACTCATGAATTTAGCCCAAAACATTTATTTCATAAGTTTTAGAAACGTCCCCGCCAGGTGACGGAAACTTAATCGGGTGCGACCAAAAGCCTCGTTTAGAGCCGGTATCGGGTATAATTCCACCGTGTCCAAGTTTTGGGAACTATATAAACATGTTAAACCTTTCATTTGAAGCTTTTCCTTCTCTCTCTACTCTCTCTCTAACCTCTCTCTCTAACCAAAGATTAAGGGTCCATAACTCAATTTTAAGGCCTCAAATCCCTAAGGTACCTTACTAACCTTAATCTATAGCATATTTGGCTTCCAAATTCGAGAATTAATCATGAAATGGGACACAATATATGAGTTTACGGCCCAGGAAGCCACCTAGGCCGTAAACACCAAGTTTGAATGGTTTTAAGCCCTTAAACCTCTTCCTAATCACATTTGGACTTTAGATATGGTTAAAGGACTTCATGAATTGGACTTTTAAAATTTAAAACATAGATTTTGATGGATTTGAAGGAGTTTACGGCCAAGGCACAAGCTTGGGCCGTAAACTCATATTATTGGGGTTTTCTTGACCATAAACCCTTCCAAATCACATATAAGGCTTAGATATGAATTATAGAACATTATTTTTAGCATTTGGACACTTGAAACATGATTTTTGGGGGACTTATGTGAGTTTACGGCCAAGGCATGTGCTTGGGCCGTAAACTCCTTAAATCATGGCATAAATTCAATTTTAAGGTGTTAGAAAGCCATCCAACACCACCAAAAAAGCCTTGGAATAAATCATAGAACCAACCAAAAATAGTTTAAGGACCTTAAACACATTATTTGAGGGATTTATGTGAGTTTACGGCCAAGTCTTGTGCTTGGGCGGTAAACTCCTTGATTCATGGTGTTAGAATGCCAACTAAACACCCTTAAAGCCTTTAGATGAATTTTAGAAGTCCTTTCAATCAAGTTTTTGGCCTTGAAACACAAGAAATCCCTCTATAGTAGAGTTTACGGCCATGAGGGGGGTCTCATAGGCGGTAAACTCCAAAAACCCCTCAAATGTCCCATAAAAACTCATGTTAGGCCTTGGAATAATTATAGCAATCACATGTGATTTGTTTGGAAACCAAAAACACAATTTTTCTTAGGTATTTAGGAGTTTACAGCCAGGAGCCTTTGCTAGGCCGTAAAATCCCTTAAATGGGTCTATTTGATGTTTTAAAATCATTCCAAGTCCTTAAACCAAGCCTAGAAATTATCCCCTAAGTGTTTGAAGCCATTTTGTGCCATAACTCACCCCACCATGAGTTTACGGCTGTAAACTCATGGGTAGAGGGTCATGTGGCCGTAAACTCCTTATGGAGTGTTCCTTTGATGTCCCAATTCATTATCCTAACTATATGTGTCCCTAAACGCCACCCGGGTCCTTCCAAACACTTGTATCGGGGTGTTTTCGCGACTAGAAGCAATTGTCCCTATCAAATAATCAATCTACGTCCTAATTAGATACAAATATGTATCTTTACATTATAATTAGGAACCTCATGTATTTACAAGCCCCGAATCAACTCTTAGCATCCAAATCGTCACATTTCCTGTCCGGTGAGTTCATACCCCTACGTCTTTTTCCGTGTTTTTCAATGTTTTCATGGGGGGAATCCAAGCAAACTATAACTATTTTTGAATTATAACATTAACGTGTTTCAAATAATATCTGGCAAACTCATAAACTCTTTTACTCCTTATGTATTATGTTGAGCATAAGGAATGATTTATCAATTTCAACTAAATGGATTTTAGTTAAGAAAATAGCCAAACTAATCAAATTATTATGGGAATAATTTGGGGTTCTATATTTCTCTTTATATCATGTACTGGTATCTGTATAAAGTTATTAGATAAACTATGTCTGATTCAGTTTATCTCCGTATCATTTGAATGTATTGCCAAATTGTTTCTTGTATGTAACTATTTTCACTGTATTATGTTTCACAATCTTTGTATGTTTGGTATCGTATGAGAATTCTATGAATAGTTTAATACTAGCTTGTGAGATAGTCACTACCCTTTATGGATGATCAAGTAAATCCTCTCCGGAAGTGTAACCAGAGTCTCCTGGAGGGAGAGCGAGGAATTTGTGAATAGATCTTTTCGGGACTAACAATCCCACACGTTAACTGCTAGCTACAGTTAGGCGGGCACGCCTGGGGTGACAAATTATGTATATCGTCCGACGTCTGACTAACGTCAAGGAGGTCTCGTTGTCGTATCAGCATGGTTACCCGACTCACAATACGTATTAATATAAACTTATTCACAGCTAGAAATTTGTTCAGAATCTATATCTTGTTCGGGATGATAATCCCATGGTTTTATGTCTATAACTCGTTCGGGATGATAATCCCATGATCTTGTGCCTATATCTCGTTCGGGATGGTAATCCCATGGTCTTGTGTCTATATCTTGTTCGGGATGGTAATCCCATGGTTTTGAAACTAACTCTTATACGGGATGATAATCCCATGATTTTATCAATCTATCTTATATCTAGTTTCGGGATAGTGATCCCATGGTCTTTATCAAACTATCTTATAACTGGTTCGGGATGTTAGTCCTAAGGTTTTCAAAATACTTTCTATTTACAGTTCGTCTAAATTATAGTTTTGTATATTAAACTATACTCTGTGTTATTTAATCAATCTTGCATTTAGGAAAATATGGGATTTTCCTGGGGTTAACTTATAACGTGTAACAGAACTGTAACGAAAGATAACTAAACTAACTTTACATAAGAAAATATGGGATTTTCTTGGATAACAAACCTTTTCGGAAAACTAAAGGAAACCGATACATTTTTCATAAAACGAAACCGCTTATGAACTCACCAGCTTTATGCTGATTTTCAAACTGCTTGTATTCTCAGGTCCAAGTTAGACAGGTACCCGACGATATCTTTTGGTGGAAACGGAGTGCTCTGAAGACTCGTCTCATTTTGTTCATATGATATATGTATAACTTTTGTACAATTTACTTTTGAACCAAATGTAAACTTTCATATATATGTAATGTAATGGTTGTTTACTGTGATTACTATGTACATTGGATTTGATACACAACTTGGAGTCAACCCCGGAAATGTTTCCGCCTTTGATTTTCGGGCTGTGACATCCACCTCCTCCAATTATTCTCCCTGACCCACAAGTTTGAAGACTTGAAAAGTTTAAGATCGCTCAATCCCCATTGGATAGCAAACACAAGGTTGGAAGCTTTGTGTGTGCACATGTCTTGGATATGAAGTCACACATTGACAGGCTGAGAATGACGGGTGTCGTTTTCCCAAGGAAGTTGGCTATTGATTGGGTTCTTCAATCACTTCCCGAGTCATATAGAGAGTTTGTTAAAGAATACTATATGACAGATCAGGACATTACCCTTATTGATCTTACATATTTGCTTATTGTTGCTGAATCAGCAATGATTTGGCGTAATGGTCAAGCAAATTTGATTGGAAGATCTACTTCTAAACCTTCCATGGACATTAACAATGGAAACATTGGAAGTACATAAAAGTTTTCTCTTCCCAATGGAAAGGGATCAGCCATAGTCAACCCGGTTGACCAAATGGTAAAGAGAAAGGCTAAGTCTGAGAGAGTCCCGTGTACCATTCCCAAAGAGTCCATATGTTTTTATTGCCAAGGAAACGAACATTAGAATCGAAGCTGCCCTGACTACCTGTGAACTTTAGTTAGATTGTATGGTTCTACTTCAGGTAATTCTACTAACTAACTCTATTAAGTTCCTAATTGTTCATTCTTAATACATGATGTGACAAGGTTGCATTTTGATGTTTTGTAAGATCATGTAAAAGGAAGGAACCTTAAAGGAAGAGTATGATGAATCTGGTCACGAAGATGCATTTCAATCGCATGGTTTGATGATCGGATTTTTGAGCTGATGCTTAAGAGTTATGATAGATTGCTTAGAAATTTGTAATATCATAGTTTTAATTTGTAATTGCATTGTAAAGAAAGTTTTTGTTTCCGCAATTTTATAAATAAATAATTTTTTTGTTTTTTAATTTATATTATATTTCCTTGCAATGACATTTATGAAAAAAGATGTTTGTATGTTTCTATGTTAAGCAATATGAATTAGATTCTTTCATTTGTGGTAGTGTCGAGAATTTGCCAAATAAGGAAAGATTCTCATCACCCAAGTTTTAATTAGACAAAAACATGGAATCATGCAACTTGTTTTGTATGATGAATGAGAATTTTCTTCTTTGGTAAGTTAAGACTAATATCTTGTTCACATGTACATGTGAGTCAAGTGAAGGACTAGGGGATCGGGTACACTAGGTGTGCGCTGAGCAGATTTACCACAAAGATCTATAAGACTATTCGTCATGATTTACTAAAGTTTAGTAAATATGGTTATGCTTATAAGTTTAAGTATAATTCTGAATCACTGGGAAAGTTTCAATGTATGGCAGAACGAATGATAAGAATCAAATTAGGCAGAAAGATAATAGATTCTCAAATCCGAAAAGATGGGAGAGTACTTTAGTATCGTGTTTTACGATCATCTTAATGATTATGAAAACCATATCACAATTGATCTTCTAAGGACATCTTAGTGAATTTGCATGGCTAAGAAGAGGAATTGTGAATTGTTGAAATGGTTAAATCAAGAAGATGAGTCATACTTCGTTTCAAAATCAAGTCTTAGAGTCATACTCCAAGATTATGCCTTGAGTGACACGATCTTATGAAAGTTTAAAGCAGTTATCAAATGTAGAGTAAAATGTTTCTTACTCTTGTAAATTTGAAATTGGTAAATTGTGATGTCTTGGATAAGACAAACACCAACTAAGACTAATTGTGTGAAGTGTTTGTTCTAGTTAAGAATTTGCACTAAACTATTGAATATTTGTTTGTCAAGGAATGGATCTTGACAAGAGAGTCTTATACGTCAAGAGGTCAGTGAGAGTCTTAAATATCTTGACAAGTTTCAAGAACTAATCAAGAGAAAACTTATTGTTAAACTGTGACAACCCGAAACTTTTATCCTATGTAATTGATCCATGTATCGGAATTTAATCTTGAATTCATCATATTTTATCAAATCTTGTGGTTCCTTATGGGTGCTCCAGACTTAGTATAATCTAGATATGAGTCTTAGGAAGGGTTGGAGAGTGTTTAGCATCACAAAATCGGGCCAAACTCATAAAATAAGGTGTGTCCCGCCACACACCTGTGTGTACGGCCACACACCCATGTGTGCAACCACACACCCAACCGAAAACACCCTCAACCTCACACCCAACCCTATATATGGATGGATACCCCTTCATTCATTCATTTGGATGTTTGTTTTCCGTCTCTCTACTTTCTCTCTTTAAAATCATCAACCAATAACACTTTGAAGGCTTCATATTTGTGATCTACTCCATCTTCAAGCTGATTATAGTGCTAAACAGTTGAATCCCAAGCTAAAAACTCATCATGTTCATCATTTTCATCATCCCTTGAAGGTGTATGGCCGCACACCGTCATAGGATGCCAGCACACATTGAAAACTCCCAAGTATGAAGAGCAAACACTTCAAAAATCATCATATGGACTCAAATGAGGAGTGTACAGCCGCACACTCCTGTGTACGGCCACACACACCCTCTGTATAGCCGCACACTCTTCTGTGCAGCCTCACACACAAGCCTGGCCGCACTCCCCAACCGCACACTCATTTCCAAGGCCATACACCCACTCTAATGCCCATATTTGGCCCTAAACTTGCATAAATCATGAAGTTTGGATCATGAGACACTTATTCTTAGTAATTTCAAGCCCTAAGAATGTTTTCCCAGCATGTTTATGATGGGTTTTGAGCATTCTAACACTTCCTAAGTGTACATGCAACCCTAATAAACTTGGATCTATGTTTGTCTAATTATCATGCAAAGTTGAATTCCAAGGTTATATTCCTATCTAGCATACATGGGGAACAATTTTAACTTGAATCATAGATAGAATAACTTACCTTGTTGTTGCTTGTGTTCCTTGAAACCTTGTGAGCCTAGCACCCCAAGTGTGATGCCTCAAATTCTTCACACAACACCAAATGCTCTTGGAAAGACTCTTGAGATAATACACACTTCTTAAAATCGGCCAAGCCCTCTAGTTTCTTAGTGTAACTGATTTTGGTGGAGAATATGATTCTTATATAGTGTTGACACATCTAGGGTTACACCATGTAAACCCTAATGTGTCATGACTCTTCATTTCCATGACCCATGGGTTTGTAACTCCCATGGAGCATCCATGGAGCATCCTATGGGTAGAACCCAACTTGATAATCCATGGAGCCTCTTAGCCCACTATACAAGATATGGATGATTTACATAATCAACCCATATATTTAATTAGTTCTCTTTTGATCACTTAATTAATTCTAAATTAATTATTGATCAAACTAATCAAATAATATTATTAATATATTAGAACTTATAATATATTAATAATCTCCAAGTGTTATTTCTCTCATTTAGTCTATCCAATTGTATGGTGCCATGCAACTCAAATGGACCATGCCGGGTCGGGTCAAGTACACACCCGAAATAGTTATGGACTTAGACACCTTATCCAACAGTTTAGTCATGAAACACCTTATTTCTAACTCATTTATCTGTCATCACATGAATAATAGGGGTCATTGGCGTTCAGGGCATCCATTGACACTCGAACCCTACGATAAACTGTGAGTTCATACCCCTACTCCTTTTTCCATGTTTTCAATGTTTTCAGGGGGGAATACAAGCAAGGGTACAAGGGAACTTGTACTCAAAACTTATTATCTCGTATGAAATGTTTTCATTACACATATGCTTTTAACACTGGGAATCGTATCCACTAACCGTTTATCTTACAAAAGATAGTTTTCAAACTGTTTCTGAAACTCATTAGAAAATGTTAAATTTTATATTTCACAAATGATTCTCCACATTAATTCAGTTAAAAGCATTAACCTTATAACTTCAACACATCCTTGGTAACACTCCATAGAGATACGAGAGTGAAGGACACGTCCTTGGTAACACTCCACTGAGATACGAGAGTGAAGGTCTACTTATAAAACTCATTAATCTTAATTATTGGAGACACATCCTTGGTAACACTCCACCGAGATACGAGAGTGTAGGACTACCCCAATAACCAGAATCTCTTAGAGGGAGAATGTGACTTGAGTGTATAGATATATACGGGATTGACTACCTCGCACCTGGCTGCTAGCTACAGTCGAACCGAAAGGTTCAAGGGTAACAAAAGTCATAAAACGATACTGGCCATGTGTAACGCCCGTAGATCAGGACTAGTCAATTTAGGGATAATAAGCGTCAAAAATGACTTTTTGATAGAAGACTATTTAGGATGAATAATCCTAACTAAGTTGTAGGATACGTTACAAGGTTTCTGTGCATATAAAGAACGCCAAAATCCGAGTTATAACGAAGAAGTTATGACTTGTTGAAGTTTCGCGACAGAACCGACACAACGCTGAATGACGTAAAAAGTGAATTCACGTTAGAGTGATATTTAGCCTTAGTGACCTAAACGAGAATCGAAGATCTCGTTGTTACTAGCGAAACGATGAAAACTTAGGCAAGAACGGACGTCGAACGAAGAAGTTATGAATTTATAACGAAATTTTCAGTCCCGACCTATTAAAAATAAATAATAAAATAAAAGTTAAAATTAACCAACGGAGTCTAAACGAAAGTCGTAGAGCGTAGTCTCACCTACGCGTGGATATAAAGAACGTCGAAAACGGAGTTCGTATGAAGAAGATATGAATTTTCGAAGTTTATTGATGAATTAATAATTAAATTTAATTATTAAATCCCGGCCTTATCCGAAGACGAGTCATCGGACTCATCCGAAGTATGCCCCGCGTACGCGCATACGCCCCGCGTACAACGAAACATGACGACCTTCGCACTCGAGTTCTTCGGATGACGAATGCAATGACGTTTCGGACGCGTACGCCCCGCGTACGCCTGTAGGCCCCGCGTACTCCGAGGCTCCGGCCTCCTATAAATAGGACACGAGGGCAGCCGACTCTTTTGCCAATTTTCTCTGTTCTCTCTCCTGTTTTGCATCGTTTTGCATACCAGAAATACCCCGAAGCCCCGGTATTATTCTCGAGCCCCGAGGCAAGTCCTGAGATCCCAAAGATCCCAAGAAGTGCGGTTCCTGAATCGAAGCTCTGCCCGCGAGAAGTTCGATTTTTGTGGAGATCTTCCAGATCTGTTGAGGATTACTACTTCTGCAAGTCGTAGTGCTGTCCGATCATCTTCTGATCAAGCGAGTGTATACTACCTTTCATAAACACGATAATAATACAAGTATGGTTTGAGTGTATTAAGTATATTGTTGTTTATATGTGTGGGTGTGTAGTTACTTTCTTCTAACACATAAATGTGAAGTATTTGCTATGAAATACGTGCTATGTGTTTATATGTTATTTGTCTATTTGAGATGGGCATGGAAATTGGAGTTTCATACAGGTGTTAAATGATCTAAACTGTGTAAGTGTTTATATCTACAAAATTGTTGGGTAGAACATAGGTAGATGGAATACTTGGCGACTATGGAGTTAGCGCTTGTTGAGTAAACCTTGGCGACTATGGAATTAGCGCTTGTTGAGTAAACCTTGGCGACTATGGAGTTAGCGCTTGTTGAGTAAACCTTGGCGACTATGGAGTTAGCGCTTGTTGAGTAAACCTTGGCGACTATGGAGTTAGCACTTGTTGAGTAAACCTTGGCGACTATGGAATTAGCGCTTGTTGAGTAGACCTTGGCGACTATGGAGTTAGCGCTTGTTAAGTGAACTTTGGTGACTATGGAATTAGTGCCAGATAACTATGGATTTAGTACTTGATAAATAAGCTTTGGCAGCAATGGAATTCGTGCCAAATTCCTTATGAATAAATGAATGAAGGATAGTTGGTTCTTAGGGTAAAACCTTAAGAAGATAATGGGGACGGGTAATTGGGTTGATTGTTTGCTGATTACATATATAATTATATTATTGTGGGTTGACAACCCTATATGCTCACCAGGCTCCCAAGCCTGACCCACTCAGTTTTTTTTTCATTACAGGTAATGGCACAAGGGTATAAGTTGGAGGACTTGACGAGAGATTTTGGATTATAGATCAGTAGTTGAATAACTATTGTAAGGTCTATTTTATATTGTTTATGCTTTTGGTCTGTAACGAACATGACATCCCGAGTTTTTATTATTTAATGAAAATACATTCTTTTCGAGAAATGTTTTGATAAATGGTTATCATACTTTATTTTGGGAACAAATTCCGAAACCGTTTTCTTTAAACGATCACTCTGATTTATAAAACAAAGCATAAACAAATCGGTCTTTTCTGGCCGTGAAATTGGGGATGTCACAGTTGGTATCAGAGCATTAGTTTAAGCGAACTAGGAATTTGTAGGATTTCTAGACTTAAACTTAGAATGCTAAGTAATGATTGTGAGGAGTGTGTCCATAATATTTTAGGTAGTACACCTAAATTGACACAAGCACTAGTTTATTTGAAGAGTGATGCCTAAAATGCTTTTATGTGCTAAATGTTATATGTTGCCATATATGATGTTATTTGTTCGGATTTATGGTCTGTTGCCGAAAAGATATGGAAACCTTATGTGTTTAGGATTCTAAGCGTACGACTACGATATTAGAACTAGCATTTAAACGTTTCGGAGTGATAAGGAGATTTACACGTCTATCGTAAATAAAGCTTTCTTATCTTAAATTCTCTCCCGGTGCACCGAAGGTCTGCTTGGATGTACAAAACGTTATGGTGAAGACTCGTAGAGAATTGAGTAAATGGAGGAAATGAAAGGCTTATGATAGTGAATTACACCTATCGGAAGATATCGTAAGACTGGTGTCTTGCCTTTAGTTTATGTTTGATAAAATAACGGAACGTTTAGAGGAGTACGGTACGTCTGAAGTACACCTTCAATTGGCAGGATGATGGAACGATTGGTGTAATTCTTAAAGTTCCATCACCAATCGAGTTGAAGTATGATTGATGATAGAAGATACGCATGGAAGAAGTCCTAGTAGAGTCTAGGAGAATTTTTATGATTATTTGGACACATTAGTAGGTGTTAAATTTTTTTGTGATTTTAGGACTTGGGGACTACGAGACAATACTTGGGACGAGTATGAGTAGGTGTGAATAGTAGTAGAGATCTATACTACTGGAAGCACATGACTCACGCTTGGATCAGGGAAAGTCACAAGGTTACCAAGAAGCTAGTAATTGATTTCGTTTTATTCAAATTTGTCATTTCCCTTGTTTTGGTAATGGCTATTTCGTTGATGATTCTGGGACGTAATCATCCTAAGGGGTGATAATTGTAACGCCCATAGATCAGGGCTAGTCAATTTAGGGACAATAAGCGTCAAAAATGACTTTTTGATAGAAGACTATTTAGGATGAATAATCCAAACTAAGTTGTAGGATATGTTACAAGGTTTCCGTGCATATAAAGAACGCCAAAATCCGAGTTATAACGAAGAAGTTATGACTTATTGAAGTTTCGCGATACAACCGGCACAACGCTAAATGACGTAAAAAGTGAATTCACGTTAGAGTGATATTTAGCCTTAGTGATCTAAATGAGAATCGAAGATCTCGTTGTTAGTAGCGAAACGACGAAAAGTTAGGCAAGAACGGACGTCGGACGAAGAAGTTATGAATTTATAACGAAATTTTCTGCCCCGACCTATTAATAATAAATAATAAAAATAAAAGTCAAAATTAGCCGATGGAGTCTAAACGAAAGTCGTAGAGCGTAGTCTCACCTACGCGTGGATATAAAGAACATCGAAAACGGAGTTCGTATGAAGAAGATATGAATTTTCGAAGTTTATTAATGAATTAATAATTAAATTTAATTATTAAATCCCAGCCTTATCCGAAGACGAGTCATCGGACTCATCCGAAGTACGCCCCGCGTACAACGAAGCATGACGACCTGCGCACTCGAGTTCTTCGGATGACGCATGCAATGACGTTTCGGACGCGTACGCCCCGTGTACGCCTGTACGCCCCACGTACACCGAGGCTCCAGCCTCGTATAAATAGGATGCGAAGGCAGCCGTCTCTTTTGCCAATTTTCTCTCTTCTCTCTCTCGTTTTGCATCGTTTTGTGTGCCAGAAATACCCCGAAGCCCCGATATTATTCTTGAGCCCCGAGGCAAGTCCCGAGATCCCGAAGATCCCGAGAAGTGCGGTTCCCGAATCGAAGCTCTGCCCGCGAGAAGTTCAATTTTGGTGGAGATCTTCCAGATCTGCTGAGGATTACTACTTCTGCAAGTCGTAGTGCTGTCCGATCATCTTCTGATCAAATGAGAGTATATTACCTTTCATAAACACGATAATAATACAAGTATGGTTTGAGTGTATTAAGTATATTGTTGTTTATATGTGTGGGTGTGTAGTTACTTTCTTCTAACACATAAATGTGAAGTATTTGCTATGAAATACGTGCTATGTATTTATATGTTATTTGTCTATTTGAGATGGGCATGGAAATTGGAGTTTTATACAGGTGTTAAATGATCCAAACTGTGGAAGTGTTTATATCTATAAAATTGTTGGGTAGAACATAGGTAGATGGAATACTTGGCGACTATGGAGTTAGCGCTTGTTGAGTAAACCTTGGCGACTATGGAGTTAGCGCTTGTTGAGTAAACCTTGGCGACTATGGAGTTAGCGCTTGTTGAGTAAACCTTGGCGACTATGGAGTTAGCGCTTGTTGAGTAAACCTTGGCAACTATGGAGTTAGCGCTTGTTGAGTAAACCTTGGCGACTATGGAATTAGCGCTTGTTGAGTAGACCTTGGCGACTATGGAGTTAGCGCTTGTTAAGTGAACTTTGGTGACTATGGAGTTAGCGCCAGATAACTATGGATTTAGTACTTGATAAATAAGCTTTGGCAGCAATGGAATTCGTGCCAAATTCCTTATGAATAAATGAATGAAGGATAGTTGGTTCTTAGGGTAAAACTTAAGAAGATAATGGGGACGGGTAATTGGGTTGATTGTTTGCTGATTACATATAATAATTATATTATTGTGTGTTGAAAACCCTATATGCTCACCAGGCTCCAAAGCCTGACTCACTCAATTTTCTTTTCATTACAGGTAATGGCACAAGGGTATAAGTTGGAGGACTTGATGAGAGATTTTGGATTATAGATCAGTAGTTGAATAACTATTGGAAGGTCTATTTTATATTGTTTATGCTTTTGGTCTGTAACGAACATGACATCCCGAGTTTTTATTATTTAATGAAAATACATTCTTTTCGAGAAATGTTTTGATAAATGGTTATCATATTTTATTTTGGGAACAAATTCCGAAACCGTTGTCTTTAAACGATCACTCTGATTTATAAAACAAAGCATAAACAAATCGGTCTTTTCTGGCCGTGAAATTGGGGATGTCACACCATGTTTCAAGCCTTATCCAGTCTTTAGTATGGTTATAGAACTCACAATCTAGATTATGAAAACTTTTCTACTTACTTATTAGTTTTAAGTACGTGTTAAAACTAATGCACTTTACAAGGGTAACTAGATTTTAAGAACACAAGTCTTAACACTGCAAGTATGGCAGATACTTGTACATTTGATTTCGGATTTGGTAATCAAACTTTTAAGGAAAGTAAGGGTTTTTCATGGGATAATTGAAGTTTTCATAACCACATTTGTGTAACAAACGGATAATTCAACTTTTCTTATAAGAAAATATGGGATTTTTTTGGATTCATAACTTGTACAGAAACCAAAGGAAACTTGTTCATTTTCAGAAAACAAAACCGCTTATGAACTCACCAGACTTACGCTGATTTTCAAACTGCTTGTATTCTCATGTCCACGTTAGACAGGTGCCCCGTGGTCTTTTGGAGAAGACGGAACGTGCAGAAGTCACGTCATTGCTTTTGTTCATTATGGGATATGTATATAACTATATCATGCATAACTTTACTTTTAAACAGATGTATATTATCCTATGTAATGTAATTGTTGTTTAATTTGCTTACTATGTACATTGGTTGTGATACTTAACATGACGTCACTTCCGCCCCGGAACGTTTCCGCCTTCGGTTTCGGGGTGTGACAGATTGGTATCAGAGCCCTTTGTTATAGTAAACTAAGTATACCAAACCTTACATGGTATAAGACTATAAACACTATAGGGGCCTAAGTGCTCTGAACTAAAAGTATTCTTTAAAATATAATTATTTTCAAAAGTATACAAGCATACCTAACCGCCAGATTCCGTATCTATGAGTAGAACAAAACATAAGTAAATGGGTGTTGGGCGCTGCGGTTAAACATGGGCAGTTATGTAGTCGTGTCTAGGGTCAATATAACCTGATCAACTATATTCATTTGAGACACGGCCAAGATGTGCTTGGGAGTGACTGTGGTCTTCATCATGCCTAAAACTTACCTAATCCCTCAAACATCGAGCCATTATTGTAGCGAATCATGAAATACTATGGGAGTATGTCTAGAGCCAGCTTCGTTATGAGAATCTTCATTCCAACGTTGCTCCTTAATCATTCCTTTAGCGATAATTTATCTTCTTTGATAACTCTTTGATAACTCGTTCCTGCTTTATCGTTTAATAGAAATCTATATCTGTCATATCTCTTGATTCAATTGAGAGGACTTACCATCCTCTATTTCCTGATCTTTATAGATCAAGATGCCTCCAAGAAAGAGATCCAGCTCAAAGAACAACAACCCTCCGCTACCACCTCCTCCTCAATTTGATCCTGTGATGTTCCAGGCAGCTGTTACTGCCGCAGTGGCAGCCGCCATGTCTCAAATGAACCCCAGTGGTTCCGGAGGTGGTACCCAAACTCAAAACCAAGAAGTCAGCCAGGGACACCGGAAGGAGTGTTCCTACAAAGATTTTATGAACGCGAAACCCACGTCTTTTGATGGCATTGGAGGTGTCATTACCCTGACTCAATGGTTCGAGAAAATCGATTCTATTTTCGAGATCTGTGCCTGCTCTAAATCCGATGAAGTGAAGTTCGCCGCCTGCACTTTCACCGATAAAGCCTTGACTTGGTGGAATGGCCGAGACAAATCCCTAACCCTACATGTAGCCAATGCTATGGGTTGGGAGGCCATGAAGGAACTGTTACTAGCTGAGTACTACCCTCGGGGCAAAATGCAAAGACTGGAGCATGAACTCTGGAACCTAAAGATGAAGGGTTCCGATATCGTCGCTTACACTTCCAGATTCGATGAATTGGCGCTACTCTGTCCGGGATTGGTTACCCCGGAGAGTAAAAAGATTGAGCGATTTATTTGGGGGCTGACCCAACTGACCAAAGGGAATGTCTTGGCTGCAAAGCCAGACCCCTACGACAGCGCCAAATGTCTAGCGCAAACTCTGATCGACCACAGTGATGACCTTGAGGAAGCAACCACCACTCCTGAACCGGAAAATAGGAGTGGTAAGAAAAGAAAATTTTGGAAGAAGAAGAAGAGTCTGCCTTCTAAGGAATCCTCAAGAAGCAGCAAACTGTAGCAGTCCACGCTGCTACTATCCCTGCTGCTGCTGCTTCTGCCGTAGGATCCACAGCCCAAATACCTACCAATAAGTATGTTGGTACCCTTCCCCTGTGCAACAAGTGCAACTATCGTCACCTCACTTCCAGTCCATGTCTAGAGATGCATTGCAACAACTGTGGCAAGTAGGGCCACCTTATTCGAAACTCCAAGTCGCCAGCCCAATCAATTAATCAATCTTCCGGAGCAGGTGTCGGTCAGGCCTACTACGGTTCTGGGGAAGTCGGGCATTTCAAGAGGAACTGCCCCAAGGGGGCACCAACTGGCAACACCGGGAGAGTCCTAGCCATGGGACGAGAGCAGGCAGTCACCGATCCCAACGTTGTCTCGGGTACTTTCCTTCTCGACAACTCTTATGCTAGTATCCTTTTTGATTCGGGTGCCGAAAGAAGTTTTTGTGAGCCATTCATTTAAACATAACCTCAAACATAATCCCCAATCATTAATTGAAACATTTACCATCGAGATGGCTAATGGTGAGAAAGAAAGTGCTAGCGATGTATTCATAGATTGTACCCTTACCCTGAACGACCATTCATTCTCCATCGATCTTATGCCAGTCTCCATAAAGAGATTTGATGTTATCATTGGCATTGATTGGTTGAGTCCCAATCATGCTGATATCCTTTGTTACGAAAAAGGCAGCCGCCTCAATCTTCCCTCTGGTCAGACTCTCATGATCTATGGCGATAATCTTAGTTCCAATCTTCGCATCATTTCCTGCATCAAAGCTCAAAAGCTTCTGCGAAAAGGGTGCCATGCATTCCTAGCTCATGTAATCAACGAGAAACAGGAAATTAAAGACCTCAAGAGCATCCCTGAAGTCTGCAACTTTTATGATGTCTTTCCTGAAGAGCTTCCGGGAATTCCTCTCGAACGTCAAGTTGAGTTTCGTATCGACCTAATTCATGGAGCTACCCCCGTAGCCAAATCTCCGTATCGCTTAGCTCCAGCAGAAATGCAGAGTTATCCAGTCATCTCAATGAGTTGCTCAGCAAAGGGTTCATCAGACCGAGTTCCTCACCCTGGGGAACTCCGGTATTGTTTGTTAAGAAGAAAGATGGATGTGTATCGACTACCGTGAGCTGAATAAGTTGACTGTCAAAAACCGATATCCTCTTCCGCGAATAGATGACCTCTTCGATCAACTCCAGGGAGCCATCTACTTCTCAAAGATAGACCTTCGTTCAAGGTACCATCAGCTACAAGTTCATGAGAGTGATGTTTCCAAAACAGCTTTTAGGACTCGATATGGACACTACGAGTTCATAGTTATGCCCTTCGTTCTATCCAACGCACCGGCAGTGTTCATGGACCTGATGAACTGGGTGTGTTGTCCTTTTTTGGACAAGTTCGTCATTGTGTTCGTTGACGATATATTTGTCTACTCCAGAAGCAAAGAAGATCACAAACAACACTTGAGGTTAGTGTTGGAAACCCTCAGATCCGAAAAGCTATACGCGAAATTCCCCAAGTGTGAATTCTGGATTCAGAAGGTAACTTTCCTCGGTCACGTGGTTAGTGAGGAGGTTATTCACGTGGACCCTTCCAAGATCAAAGCGATAGAGAATTGTTTGGCACCAAAGACACCCACAGAAATTCGCCAATTCTTTGGTCTTGCCGGCTATTGTCGGAGATTCATCCAGAATTTTTCCAGAATCGCCAAACCCTTAACTACTCTGACACAGAAAGGTGTACCCTTTTGTTGGAGTGAAAAGCAAGAAACTACGTTCCAAACCTTAAAGCAAGCCTTGTGCAGCACACCTATCCTGTCCTTGCCCGAAGGGACGGAGGACTTCGTTGTCTATTGTGATGCGTCTAATCAGAGCTTAGGCTGTGTGCTTATGCAAAGGGGAAAAGTGATTGCTTATGCCTCGAGACAGTTAAAGGCACATGAAGTCAACTATACCACTCACGACTAGGAACTAGGAGCAGTAGTCTTTGCATTGAAGATTTGGAGACATTATCTCTACGGAACCAAGTGTACGATCTTCACCGACCATAAGAGCCTGCAGCACATCTTACATCAGAAAGACTTAAACATGAGGCAAGGGCGATGGGTAGAGTTGCTCAGTGACTATAAGTGTGAAATCCGCTACCATCCCGGTAAGGCCAATGTGGTGGCAGATGCCCTTAGCCGAAAGGAAAGTTCAAGTCGTAAGGTGAAGACGCTGACGATGACTATCCATTCCCATTTATCCATGCAAATCCAAGAAGCCTAGTTAGAAGCCCTTAAACCAGAGAACGTGTCGAGCGATGCCTTAAAGGGAATGGATAAGAAACTTGAGCTCAGAGGTGACGAAGTCTACTGTTTCATGGACCAAATTTGGACTCCAAAATTCGGAGGATTCAGGGAAGTTGTCATGGAGGAAGCACACAAGACCAAATACTCTGTTCACCCAGGTTCAGATAAGATGTACCTAGACCTCAAGAAACAATACTGGTGGCCAAAAATTAAAGCCGAGATCGCTACATTCGTGGGCAAGTGCCTAACTTGCGCCAAGGTGAAAGTCGAGTATCAGAAACCCTCGGGTTTGCTCCAGCAGCCCGAGATACCTGAGTGGAAACGGGAGATGATTTCTATGGATTTCATTACTAAGTTACCTAAATGTCCGAGTGGGTAGGACACCATTTGGTTAATTGTCGATCGTTTGACAAAATCCGCTCATTTCATCCCGATTAAAGAATCATTCAAGATGGAAAGGCTCACGCGAATCTACATCCAAGAGATAGTCCGATTGCATGGTGTACATGTGTCCATTATCTCCGATCGAGATAGCAGGTTTACATCGAGATTTTGGCAATGTCTACAGAAGGCTCTTGGAACTAAACTAGACATGAGCACGGCTTACCATCCTCAGACAGATGGACAGAGTGAGAGAACTATCCAAACTCTAGAAGACATGCTGAGAGCATGTGTCATTGATTTAAGAAAGTCGTGGGACACTCATCTACCCTTGATCGAGTTCTCGTATAACAACTGTTACCACGCCAGCATCATGGCTGCCCCATTCGAAGTCTTTTGCGGTCACAAGTGCAGATCCCCTCTGTGCTGGGCTGAGGTAGGGAACACGCAGCTAGCCAAGAGTCGATTCCCCGACAGTGCTCTCACTGGTCCTGAAATCATTCATGAAACCACCGAGAAGATCATCCAGATCCGAGAACGACTGAAAGCTTCACGAGATCGACAAAAGAGTTATGTCGATATACGACGGAAACCTCTAGAGTTCCAGGTTGGAGACCGTGTCCTGTTGAAGGTCTCGCCCTGGAAAGGCATGATACGCTTTGGAAAGCGCAGGAAACTTAATCCGAGGTATATAGGACCTTTCGAGATCCTCACTAGGATCGGTCCTGTAGCCTATAAACTTCGATTACCCCGTGAGCTTAGTAACATCCATCCTGTCTTCCATGTCTCGAACCTTAAAGAGTGCCTATCCGATGAAACCCTCGTGATCCCTCTTGATGAAATCGAGATCAACGAGAACCTGAATTTCGTGGAGGAACCAATCGAAATCATGGATCGAGAGATCAAACGTACGAAACAAAGCCGCATCCCAATAGTAAAGGTTCGCTGGAATGCCAAGCGGGGACCTGAATTCACTTGGGAGCGCGAAGACTCGATGAAACAGAAATACCTGCATCTCTTTACAAATCCATGATTTGTGTGTTAATTTTCAATTTCGGGAAGAAATTCCCTCTAACGGGGGGATAATGTGACAACCCTAAACTTCTATCCTATGTAATTGATCTGCGTATCGGCATTTAATCTTGAATTCATCATCTGTTATCAAATCTTGTGGTTTGTTATGGGTGCTCCGGACTTAGTATAATCTAGATATGAGTCTTCAGAAGGGTTGGAGAGTGTTTAGCATCACAAAATCGGGCCAAACTCATCAAATAAGGTGCGTGCGGCCACACCCTTGTGTGTACGGCCACACACCCATGTGTGCAGCCACACACCCAACCGCAAACACCCTCAACCTCACACCCAACCCTATATATGGATGGATACCCCTTCATTCATTCATTTGGATGTTCCTTTTCCCTCTCTCTACTTTCTCTCTCTAAAATCATCAACCAAGAACACTTTGAAGGCTTCATATTTGTGATCTACTCCATCTTCAAGCTGATTATAGTGGTAAACACTTGAATCCCAAGCTTAAAACTCATCATGTTCATCATTTTCATCATCCCTTGAAGGTGTATGGCCGCACACCTTCATAGGATGGCCGCACACATTCAAAACTCCCAAGTATGAAGAGCAAACACATCAAAAATCATCATATGGACTCAAATGAGGAGTGTATGGCCGCACACTCCTATGTACAGCCGCACACACCCTATGTACGGCCGCACACTCTTGTGTGCAGCCTCACACACAATCCTGGCCGCACTCCCCAACCGCACACTCATTTCCAAGGCCATACACCCACTCTAATGCCCATATTTGGCCCTAAACTTGCATAAATCATGAAGTTTGGATCATGAGACACTTATTCTTAGTAATTTCAAGCCCTAAGAATGTTTTCCCAGCATGTTTAGTCATGAAACACCTTATTTCTAACTCATTTATGTGTCATCACATGAATAATAGGGGTCATTGGCGTTCAGGGCATCCATTGACACTCGAACCCAACGATAAACTGTGAGTTCATACCCCTACTCCTTTTTCCGTGTTTTCAATGTTTACAGGGGGGAATACAAGCAAGGGTACAAGGGAACTTGTACTCAAAACTTATTATCTCGTATGAAATGTTTTCATTACACATATGCTTTTAACACTGGGAATCGTATCCACTAACCGTTTATCTTACAGAAGATAGTTTTCAAACTGTTTGTGAAACTCATTAGAAAATGTTAAATTTTATATTTCACAAATGATTCTCCACATTAATTTAGTTAAAAGCATTAACCGTATAACTTCAACACATCCTTGGTAACACTCCACTGAGATACGAGAGTGAAGGACACGTCCTTGGTAACACTCCACTGAGATATGAGAGTGAAGGACTATATATAAAACTCATTAATCTTAATTATTGGAGACACGTCCTTGGTAACACTCCACCGAGATACGAGAGTGTATGACTACCACTGTAACCAGAATCTACCGGAGGGAGAACGTGACTTGAGTGTATAGATCTATACGTGATTGACTACCCCGCACCTGGCTGCTAGCTACAGTCGAACCGAAAGGTTCAAGGGTGACAAAAGTCATAAAACGATATTGGCCATGTTTTGAGCCTTATCCAGTCTTTAGTATGGTTATAGAACTCGCAATCTAGATTATGAAAACTTTTCTACTTACTTATAAGTTTTAAGTACGTGTTAAAACTAATGCACTTTACAAGGGTAACCAGATTTTCAGAACACAACTCTTAACACTGCAAGTATGGTAGATACTTGTACATTTCATTCCGTATTTGGAAATCAAACTTTTAAGGAAAATAAGTGTTTTTCCTGGGATAACTAAAGTTTTCATAACCACATTTTTGTAACAAACGGATAACTCAACTTTTCTTATAAGAAAATTTGGGATTTTCTAGGATTCATAACTTGTACAGAAACCAAAGGAAACTTGTTCATTTTCAGAAAACAAAACTGCTTATGAACTCACCAGCTTTATGCTGATTTTCAAACTACTTGTATTCTCAAGTCCACATAAGACAGGTACCCCGTGGTCTTTTGGAGAAGACCGAACACGCAGAAGTCACGTCATTGGTTTTGTTCATTATGGGATATGTATATAACTATATCATGCATAACTTTACTTTTAAACAGATGTATATTATCCTATGTAATGTAATGGTTGTTTACTTTTCTTACTATGTACATTGGTTGTGATACTTAACATGACGTCACCTCCGCCCCGGAACGTTTCTGCCTTCGGTTTCGGGGTGTGACATAAACACTAGCACACAATTACAGGTTCGTAACCTATCGTGTTGACATATTCTTGTTTCTATGCCCAGTTCAGTTAAAGTTTACTATACATGTGAGTTTTATGAGTTCTCAATTGTTTTCATAACAACCTAGGAAGCAATGGTAGGCCATTGTGTTGGCAGGTGGCAAGAAATTAAGATTGAACAAGTTCGGTCCATATGAGTTTGGATTTGTCACTAACCTTGTCTTGTGATTATGGTTTTGACAAATTCGCACGGATATGAACACATACACCATAAAATCTAAGTGTCATAACGTTTCTCTCCAATTCATTAAAATAATTGTGAGGAAATGCTTTCACTAAGTAGATTTTAAAGGATTATAGTTAGCAGTTGTGGTAGTTGCATTTTAAAATTCGATTTTGATTACGACATCCCTTTTCATAATTCAAATTGTGAGAAATGGAAAATAGTTTGAACATTCGGGACTTATTAGTTTAAGTTCTGAAAGGTTCAAACACACACTTATGCTACTTAATCTGAAAGGTGTACGAGCTTGAGAAGTCTGAAAAGGCTTATCGAATCATCCAGTATCAGAAATATGAACTTTGGTATTGAAAGTATTTAAATATTGACTTCTAGAAGTCCAGCTGATTTCTGAATACATGTCAAAGCTAGTGGGAGCATAAATGTTATTCTAATAAGGATATAATTATTATGCTAGTGGGAGCATAATTAATTATGTTAAGTGTTTCAATTTAGCAATGTTAATTATAGAAAACAAAAATTTCAATTCGCAAAGTTGTATGGTTTGAAAAGTTGTTTTGCTATAATTAAGGGAGAGGAATTGATACTTATTTTCATTCTAATAGCTTAGATTGAGGTTTTAATCATGTTTAGTCAAGGACATATATGAATGGTTTGTTGAAAATATTAGACATAAGGAAATTCTATTTGGAAGTGTTGATTGTGTTGTCAAATTCAATTATGATTACGGCATCCCATTCATAAGCAGAATTATGAGAACATCGCAAATATAAATATTATAGAAAAATACTAATCAAGTATCATGTGTTTATGTTAGACATTATGAATCGCATCCCATATGCTTCAGGTATAGGATCGATTGCATATGCTATAATATTCTCGTGTTCTAATTTTCCAAATGCCTGGGGCATTAAGAGGGAAAAAGGAATAGAACCGGATATGAGTAAAGTGGTTAAACAACTGTTAAGGACAATCTAAGGTTTGCTAAGGATTGGTCTCTTAAGGATGGTTGGAAGTACAGTAACAGATTGACCATATTGACATTATTATGAATAGATGGGCTTCTATTAATAATGAGCTGTCGTATGGAAAATATGGAAGTGTTATTCCATATTGGGAGTTGGATATTAAGAATAGATGGGAAAGTTAGAAAATTTTATGCAAGTACGATGTTCAAAGCAATGTACTTTGAATTTGAAACTTCATTTCCATGGAATTGTCTTGTAACAATCACCAGTGGAAAGTTTTGTAATATCGTTGGTCAAAGTCTTGGTGACTTTTAGTACCTAGACATTAAAAAATAATCATTGCATGATAGTTTAGAATCTAGCACATTCTAGCAGTGACAAGAATTTGGAATTCTTACACTTGTAATAAGGATTTTGAATTGAGAAATGAGCTTCATTGAAATGTTTTTCAATTGATCTATTTCACAATGAAATGACCATATAAAACATAGTGTGCATGTTTTTCAATTGATCTATCGTTGATCTATTTCATTGAAATGTTTTAATTCAAGTATTCAATTGATTATTCGAAACATTATACAATGAATAATGAGTGATCAATATGGGACTCATAAGTTTTTGGGCCATATAGGATTACTATTATTCTTGGGTTTCACTATGCATGTTTTGACTTCCCGAATAAGTAGGTCATTCCTTCCGAGTGACTAGGTTATTTAATCTATCCACCGTCGATCATACTTTGGAAGTAGGTATTGAGGCAAGACTGTCATGAATGGGCCGGTAGTTTCTCTAGGTGTTTTAGACATAGTTGCAGTATTCATTAGTGCTCCTGGAATAAGATTCGAGTATTGGATTCAACCCATGCTCATTTGACTCACTAAATATGAGACGATAATATCTTATATTCTTGAAACTAGAGATATGAGTTGTAGTGTACAAGTCAGTTGCACATTGATAACATGTGTAACGCCCCGATTCTCAGGTATTGTTTAAAGAAGATTTATGGGGTAAAGCTCTACTCGAGAAGTTGGTTGACCTACTCGTCGAGTAGGTGCGGGGTGGGAACGCGTAATAACTGACCTACTCGACGAGTCCATATTGGGACTCGACGAGTAGGAGCTAGCAATTGAAACCCTAAATTATGGGGTTTGCACCCCTATATAAGGGAACCTTAGCCTCCCTTGGGCCTCTTTATAGTTCTAAAGAGTCCTTAAAACCCTAACACGTGTGTGTGTGTGTGTGCCATTGTGTGATTGAAGCTTCAAAAGAGGATTTGGGAGGGGGAAAGCTTAGAAGAGAATGATATTGGAGCAAGTGGAGCGTGGGAATCAGCTTTTATCTCAGTTGCCGTCTTCTGGACGTAACCAAATCGCCTTTTTTCCTTGTGAATCTCATTTATTAGTTGAGTTCTAGGGTTTTTTGGTGAAATATTAAGTTGAAACGATGAGCTATGGGCTAGATCTGAGGTTGTAACTTCTGATTTGGACCCTCCTTGGATTCTAGAATCATAAAGTTGATGTGTTGTTTCTGATTGAGGTCCCTCTTGGACTTGAAGCTCCATTAAGAACTTGAAATAGATATTTAGAGCCTTTATAGCCATACATGCACGTAAAGTTTGCAACTTTACGTGATAAGTATGTCCTAGAAGCTTCGATCTGTGATTTGGAGCCGTTGCATGGCTCAAAACAAGTGTGTATGGAAAGAAGACTGAATGGACTCCGCGAGTCGCAAGGTTGACTCGGCGAGTCACATGAAGATGGTCGTGAACTCGACGAGTTGGATGAATAACTCGGCGAGTCCGATGAAGATCACCATAAAACTCGACGAGTTGAAGAATAACTCGGCGAGTCAGATGAGTTTTCCTTAGGGTATGGATGCATGGGTATTCGTCAAGTTGCAAGGAGGGAACTCGACAGATGGCCTGAATGTTTGAACGGAAATCGATGGAACTCGACGAGTCACCTCGATGACTCGGCGAGTGGGATGTACTTTAAGGCACTCGGCGAGTAGCCTAGGGTACTCGGCGAGTTGGGGTCAAAATGGACTGTTGACCTTGACTGAGGACTTTGACTTTGACCAGGGGTTGACTGGTGGGTTATGGAGTACCATAGAAGGTTAAGGACTTATGGATATATTGTATTATGGTCATAGGTGGTGGAGCCTATACCAAGTGATCCGAGAGTTGAAGTTTATCTTCCGAGTCGACATCTGCGAGGTGAGTTATCCTCACTATATCGATAGGGTCTACGGCGCCAAGACCGGCCCTTTATGATTTACATCCTAGTTTAGGATGGTTGCTATGTTATTGCTATGTTAGATTTCATCCTGGTTTAAGATGGTTGCTATGTTATTGTTTTGTTAGATTTCATCCTGGTTTAGGATGGTTGCTATGCTAGAGATCTGTTAGACCGGAATCAGGATAGATAGGATGTTATGCTTTTCTGATCCGTAAGGATTGGTATGTAGTGACCTGCTAAGTTGGTACTCTAGTTACAAGAGGATTCTATAGTTGATGATCAGTGTGACAGATATGTTGATGTTTGTATATGCCAGTATGTGATAGTTATGCGCACATGGTTAATTGCTTGTTGGTTGGGTTGAGGCGGTCCTGCTATGTGCTGAAGGCCAACGTACCCTACGAGCGGTCCGGGGAGACTGCAGGCCCACGAGGCGGACCAGTCATGCTGAAGGCTCGGGATAGATATAGATAGACTGCAGGCCCAGTAGGGCGGTCCAGTCAGGCCGATGGTCCAGTATACATGATTGTTTGATTGATTATTACTGATATGGTATTGTCAGTGTGGTATTGGTATTTTGGGGGTATCTCACTAAGCCCGTGGGCTTACAGTTTCCAGTTATTGTTTCAGATACTTCAGGAGATCGTGGCAAGGCAAAGGCGTGACCGTACCGCTCCTCATCCTTATGTTATGATTTTGGGACACTCTGATGGATATTGATTTGAAAACATTTTGTAAACAATACTATTTGACTTTTATTTTCTGATATAAAAAGTTTGAATTTGGATTGAAATTTATGGATGTTACAAGTTGGTATCAGAGCCTTGGTTTGAGTGAATTGGAGGAACACTCGTTTGAATCCAGTCTCAAATCAAGGAGATTTTTGGATGTAAGTTTTAAAAATGGTTTTCAAAAGAAAGGATGGAGGATGCAGAGGGTACGATCAGCTAGAGCCTATAAGTAAACCCCAAGATACCATATCATTATTTGATATTTTGATACGTTAGAACAGCATGTTGGTGCTAGGCTAGGGATCTTCAGGGATCGCATGATAGATTTGCCTGATTATATGATACCTAATAGCCTAGGGTTTCTTTTATATGGGATTGACATCATAAATGTAGACGTTTAGTGTATGCATCACGGCTGTGTATAGTTAAGATCTTATAGCCTGAGAATGTCTGATTCGACCTTAAGTTGGGATTGGATATTCGAAAGTCTATCGGGTCCAGCGTTATGTGCGGCTAGCATACACTAGCGCTGCAGGGGTTGATGGAAGTTCCATGGATGTGTGAGTTGTGCAGAGTCGTGGGATCAGTTGTGAGATAGGCGATGTCCCCTAGTAATGAGGGTTAAGCGCGCATTATGTTGAGTATAGTATTAGGGCGTTGTGGTGATACTTGAGACAAATATGGGTAGGTGTGGAAGGTAGTATGGGCCCGTACTACTAGAAGCACAGGACCCACACACATAGCAAGGAAGTCACAATCCCTAGGATTGTGGGTTTTGGCCTCCCGATACTATGTTATTCATCTGATGATTTATATATTTCAGTATGGTGGTCATGAGACGTGTTGCTTCTGGATCCGGATCAGGATCAGGATCGGGGTCGGGAGACGGAGGGTTGGAGGTGCCGGTAGCACCTTGTTGGATTAGTGTCTAAGTCCATAACTATTTTGGTATGTACTTGACCCGATGGTGCATGGTCCTTTTGGGTTGCCTTCACCAAATCAACTTGATAGGATGAATTATGGAGAGAGGATTAATTGCGATTTATTAATATATTATGAGAATAATATATTAAAGGAGAAATCATATTGTTTAATTAATATTAGTCAAGAATTAATAAGAATTAACTTTGTGGCTAAAAGACATTAACTAAATAAAGGGGACTAGAACTGTCAATTGTGTGATAGTTGAATATTGGGCTAATGGACTCCATAGAGGACGGAGTGGACGAATTCTATGGGGAAACCCATTAGAAATCGTCCAAGGCCTCTAAGGAGGGAGTCCATGGGTTCCTTAGGGCCTAAGCAGTCAAATTAGGGTTTCCTTGTTAGATAACCCTAATAGCCTCACTATTTAAGGATCCTTAGGGCACCAAAAACGTGGAGAACTGATTCCTTAGGGTTTCTACACGTTTTTGAGTGCCTCCTCTCTTATCTTTCTTCATCCTCTTGCTCTTGGTGTTTGTGAGCCATTAGAGGAGTGACACTTGTGACTCTAAGCTTTCTAAATCCATTACAAGGAGGAACTGAGATTGTTATTGCTACATAACAATCAAGGTAAGATCTAAACCGTATTCTTATGTTAATATGATTAAACGTATTCTAGATCTAGGGTTTATAGCTTTGGATATTCAATTGCATGTTCATTAGACAAACTAGATCCAAAAGCTATTAGGGTTTGCATGTACACCATAGGAATGATGTTTTGATCTTAACCCATCAGTGGTATCAGAGCCATGACTGTTTGTTTGATGTATTTAATGCTATTGTGAATTATCCTTGCTTAAAGATCGAAATTTAGGGTTTCTGTGGGCTGAACTCGCCGAGTCCATAGATGAGCTCGCCGAGTGCATGCCTGACTCAACGAGTTAGCTGGTCAGAAAGAGGGAAAATCGGGATTTTGTGCTCTTTTGGCTGTGGGATAGTTACCAAAACATTTTTTATTAATATAAATCAGATTTTTATGATATTGGGTGATTATCTTTGCCAAAATTAAAGATAACTTCATATTAGTTAAATAATTATTTCCTTATATGATTAGATTTAATTATTTGAATTATTTGGTGAATTATCTTGCAAGAATTTGGACTAGGTCAAATTAGATAACCACCAATTATTTGTTAATTGTTTTATTTGAATTTTGTGATCTACAATATTCTTGATAAAGTTTGGAAAAGTTTCAAATTAATCCCTTAAGGTTTTATAGTTTAAATTTGAACAAAAAAAATTTTGTTTTTGAAATTTAAATAAGTTAAACCCTAATGTTTTGAAATGTTTCAAAACTTTCCCTCAAGTTTTGGAATTTAAAAGTTGATTAAAAGTTTAATTTAGAAATGTTAAATTCTAAAACCCTAGTATTGTTTTGAAAAGTTCAAATCACACCCTTATGGTTTTATTAATTAATTAAAGTTTATAATTAAAGGAGATTTAATAAAACCATAAAGTTTTGGTTTACATTTAATTAAATTAAAAGTATAATTTATTAAATTAGAACACCTAGTATTTTAAAAGTGTAAAATACACCCTATACTATATATATAACATCAAAAAGTCTAGTATTATATATATGTATGAGTAAACAGTTAGTCTTACTATTAGTAGGCCTCGTTCACAAAGCTAGTATATAAGGGTGTTTAAGGAAATAGCCTCTAAAATGGCGATTGAATGGGTATCCACTCATACCCACTGCACTCTTGACTAGTGGAGGGTCGTTAGCCGAACGGGTAGGATAGGATAGAAACCTTCCATTATAAGTATAATGATGTACAAAAGTAACTAAATGCTTTTACAAAATTCTAAATCTTAGTTACTTTAGGCAAAAGTGAATTGATGCAATTCCATGAAATTACACTTTGTGCCCTTGCGAAGACGTTATTGGAGCGTGTGTGGTTAACCGGCACACTAAATGGTTCTAAGCAAAGGTAGCAAAGGGTGACTCATTGTTTGTCATAGTTCGGTGGAGCGTGTGTGGTTTATCGGAACATCGAATAGGTGATTGTAACATTGAGGGCACCATGTAAGTTTGCATGGTTATTCACATCCTGTTTTGTGATCCTCGGCATCCCAGTAACAAATCGAGGGGCATATCGAAACATGCCATTGAAAAGTTCAATTAATCTCAAAAGATCTAGGAATTTTCAATAGATTTAAAACTTAAATTTCTCTTTCATTTTTCATGGTGGAAATTAGTGAATCATCATTCATTTACCTTCAAATGTTCTGCAATTTTGGGTTACGGCATCCCTCTCCCAATTTGTAGAGTATTGTGTTGGGTCCTAGCCTTAATATCTCATTTGTGTGATTTATTAAGGACTGAATCAATCAACTATCTTGAATTTTTCTCCCGTTTTGTAGATGTCAAAGTATGACAACTATGGTCTTCCCAAATCCCGTGGAACAAGCTTTTCACATGAAGATGATATTCCACGATTCGATCGAGGAACACGAGATCATGCTTCACTTCCTCCACCTCCTCCTATTGTTCTCCTTAACCCACAAGTTCAAAAGATTGAAAAGTTTAAACTCACTCAAGCCCTTTTGGCAAGTAAACATGAAGAAGGAAAGTCAGTGTGTGCACACGTCCTAGAGATGAAATCACACATTGATAGGTTAAGAATGTGGGGATCTATTGTCTGTGAGGAGCTGGCTGTTGACTGGGTTCTTCAGTCACTTCCTCACTCATATAATGAGTTCATAAGAGAGTACTATATGATGAACCACGACGTAACCCTCATCGATCTCACCTATATGCTTATTGCTGCTGAATCAGCAATGATTTGGTGCACTGGAAAAGCAAAGTTGATTGGTGGATCTGCCTTCCAGACCTCTACGGATATAGTCAATGACAACGAAAGACATGCCATGATCGAAAAGCTTGGTCATAAGAGAAAGGCAAAGTCAGAAGTAGTTATGTGTGCTGTTCCAAGAGAGTCAATTTGCTTTTATTGCCAAGAGAAGGGGCATTGGTGACGAAGCTGCCCTATTTACTTAAGAGATCAAAGAGATGGCAGAGTAAAAACGTATGGCTCTACTTTAGGTAAAATCCAGTAACTAACTCTTTTATGTTCCAATTCTAGATTCTTAACACATGATGTGATAAGATTGCATTTTGATGTTCTGTAAGATCGAAGAAAAGAGACGAAGTTTAAGGGAAGAAGGGAGTTGAATCTAATCATGAAGAAATGGATTTTGATCGCATTCCTTGAAGCTTAGATTCTTAAGATACTACTTGGAGTTAGAATAGATTGCTTAGGAATATGTAACAACATAGTTTTTCAGTTGAATTGCATTGTAAGGACAAATTTTTCCACAATAAAATAAATTTTGATTTTATATTATTTTTTTATCCTTGCAGCGACGTACATAAAAAATTGATGTTTGTAATTTTCTATTATTAGAAATAATGGATTTGATTCTTGATTATGTTATTTGTGGAAAGGTCAAAAATTCACCAAATAGGGAAAGTTTCTCATCCCCCAAGTTTCAATTGGACAGAAACTTGGAATCATACAACTTGGTTGCATGATGAATGAGAAATTTCATATTTGGAAATTAGACTAATTCGTTGACATACTGTCAAGTGAAGAACTAGGAGATCGAGTGTCACACCCCCAAACCTGAACGGCAGAAACGTTCGGGGGCGGATGACTTCATGTGGTAACGTAACAAATGAATACATAGTAAAGAAAGCAATACAACCATCATATATATAATTGAAAGTTTACATTTGTCATAAGTTACATGTTCAAAACCAATTACAATATGATGTCAAAATATGAGATTAAACTGGCACCGCAACATCTCTTCTTCAAAAGCATATTATTACCTGAAATTACTGAATCCCTGGGACATACAAGTAATTTTGAAAGAGTAGATCAACATTTAAGCTGGTGAGTTTCATAAGTAGTAAATGACAATGTTTGTATGAAATGAAATGTTTTGTCCTTGTTTGTTTGTTTCTAGAAAATCCTATATTTTCTACTAGTATAAAAGTAGCCTTCTCTCAAGACCAATGTTTGTTTCTAAAAATGTATGTAAGCGTAAAATAACCGATATGTTTGAAAACATCATAAATCAATGCATGTTTAATACCCCATGTGAGTTTTATAACCATACTATTGACTCGGAATGCCTATACACAACGTTCTTCAGGCGTTGGAATGTTATGACGTTTGTCACCCCAAATGATGGACTGTAGCTAATAGTCAAGGCGCGGGTTGTCAAGCCCGTATAGATCTATACACAACACCATGCTCCCCCTCCAAGGGATTCTGGTATATAATACAGGACTTGAAATGTGTACTCGAACGTACGTGAAGTTAATGTCTCACAAACCGTGGTATGAAAACAGATTTACGTGTTAAAATGTTCATTTGTTCTTGTATATGAAAGTGACTTCTTGAAAATCGTGTTTCTAGTATGTAAAAGTTAGCAGTATTCTCATAAAACTATACCTATTATAGTTTTCTAATAGTGTGTCTCGTTTGTTTAGAAATACCTAGAAAAGGAATCACTTGTTATGAAAGTATAGATTTTTGTAGAGCCTAAGATAGACAAGTATACATATAATCTAGGAAAATGTTTAGTTTATACATATAATCTTGGAAAATGTTTTGTAACAACGCAAATTTTCAAACAAATTTTTCATTTTAAAAAAATAAAGTATTTCCATTCAAAACAAGGCATAAATAATGTAAGTGTCATGTCAAATACAATTTGTCTAAATCCCAAGATCATAAAAACATCCTTCAGTGTGTACCGATCACGCCGGCGCCTTCCCACGGTCCTCGCTAGTGAGTTCCCCAATATACAACTTACGCACATACGCCTTTCCAGGCCCTGACCTTCCGGTCCTCAACACAACGCCTTCCGGCCCATAACTTAATCGCCTTCCGGCCCATCACATATTGCCTCCCGGCCCACATAACATACATAGCACATATAACAAATAACTTACCACATATAACATACATATCACATATCATATCTGACCTTCCGGTCACACAGTCAAACCCTTCCGGGTACAGTATAGTGAGAAGACTCACCTCGTGAATGCTGAAAGCTAGCAAATCCTGAAATCACTCGTGCTCAATCCGCCGAGCTACAACCTCCCTATAACATCATATATCTCTTATTAACACTTTTACCTTCTAAGTTTAACTGACCCTAAGAAGTCAGACTTAGGTCAACTCTGGTCAACGGTCAACGGTCAACGGTCAACTCGACCGGACTCGGCGAGTGCCATGGCGACTCGGCGAGTCTAGACGTCCTCCAATTCTCTAAGATTCCCCTTCTACTCGTCGAGTATCCTCCTTGACTCGATGAGTTACTCCTGGAAGAATCGCGGGGCCACCCCGACTCAACTCGCCGAGTCTGAAGAACAACTCGACGAGTCCCAGTTAATCTTCAAGCTACTCGCCGAGTCTGTTCATCGAACTCGGCGAGTCCATGCCATGCAACCGCTCAAACTGCATCCTAAGGTCAGAACTGCTCTGACCATTCCTAGGTCTGGCCTTCCTAGGCTGATCCATCACGTAAAGTCCTCATTTTAGTGCTCATGATACACCCTATGATTCATAATTTACATTTTGACCTAAGGCATAAGGATTCCAATCCAAAACCTTCATCAATTCCCGAAATGCACAGGCATGGGACATTCTGGACCTCCAAAGGTCCCAATACAGGGTTACAATCGTTTAGGGGGACTAGGGTAACATTCAATCTATTCACAAAAGGGTTCCATAAACCCTAATTCCATAATCACATCAACATAGCAGGGTATATTCGAATTTTTACCTGGATGATGTATTCTCTGTGTCCCCAATCCTCAGAATGTGACTCCCTTGCTGTTCCTTTAGCCAATCCCTTCTCTTCCTTGCACAACAACTCTTCTATAATCAACAATGGCCTATAATCCTTGCTCCAGATGCACATAATTGATTTAGGGTTCTTCTCAGAAGGCTAAAATGAACAATGACGGCCAATAAGTCCCTTTTATACGTCCCAAACTTGAACGGTTAGGGTTTTCGCTAAACAGCACAGACTCGCTGAGTCCATATCTGGACTCGTCGAGTCCAGTCGCGGACCCGGGACCAGGTCTGCGATCCTACTCGGCGAGTCTAGGCTCCAACTCGCCGAGTCCCCTCTTAAATCACCCCAAAAACATAATTTAACAATACCTGAGATTCCGGGCTGTTACATGTTTAGTTTATACATGCATTACAACAATTTATATTTCAAAAGATAGAATGCTATTGTAACATATTTTATATACGAAAGTTCCCTATAAAGTTTATAAATCACATATGATTATGTTATATAAAAGCATATAAAAATTCTTTATATAACACACGATGATACTCGTGTGTTTTACTTGTATTCCCCCCCCCCCCCCCTTGAAAGCATATAAAAGCATTTATAGAACATCTAAAAGGTTAATTAAGGGGTATGAACTCACTTGAAAGTTTGAAGAAAGCGAGATGGAAACCAGGCAGAGTTTCGTCTCGGGAAACGGATTTTTCTCGGGATTCTCGGGAATCTCGGGAGTAGAAACGATCTTCGGGACTTGAGCAAAATGACCAGGGCTTCGGGCTAGAACGGGCACGGAAAATGAGGCAAGAATGCAAAGGAAATGAGAGAATTGGAGCCCTTTCTTCGGAACCCTCGCATCCCTTTTATAGGGGCTGGGAACCGCCTCGATACGTAGGGCATACGCGTACGTCATGCATGACCGAGTCCTCGACTGCCTCGGAAATTCGGATGGGACTTGCTAGCTTCGCATAGACCGGGACGTGGACGATCCGAGCCCTAGGCCTTGAGTACGCGGGGCGTACTTCGGCCCTATCTGCTGACTCCCTTCGGATAATACCAAGAGTTTATAATTAAATTTATATTTAATTTAATTAATAAACTTCTAAAATTCATATCTTCTTCATAAGAATTCCGTTTTCGATGGTCTTTATATCCACACGTAGGTGAGACTACGCTCTACAACTTTCGTTTAGACTCCGTCGGCAAATTTTGAAATTATTTTTATTATTTATTTTTAAAAGGGTCGTGTTTAAGGAATTTCTTCAGAAATTCATAACTTCTTTATCTGACGTCGGTTTTTGCTAGACTTTTTACCGCTGAATTACCATTGTTGAGACCTTCGATTCTCATTTAGGTCATTTCGGCCAAAAGTCGCTCGATCTCCGATTCGAGTTTTTAGCTGTCTGCTGCTATGCCGAACTTGGAAAAATCACAACTTCAATATACGAAGTCGGATTTGGGTGTTCTTTTTACGTACGATCATGGTTTAATGACATTAAACATAGTAGGAATTTAAATAGAAACTTTTTGGACATATTATTATCAAAGTTAATTTCATTAACTCACAAGTGGTTACAATACTTGACTTTTTAGGTCATTACAAAGAGTTGAAATATCGGGTTGTCACATCATCCCCCCGTTGGAGGGAATTTCGTCCCGAAATTTTAAGTAGTAAAGATACTAGTGGATCAGAGAAAGAGATGAGGGTACTTTTGTTTCATCTGATCTTCGCGTTCCCATGTGAATTCAGGTCCCTGCTTGGCGTTCCAGCGAACCTTCACGATGGGTATGCGACTTTGTTTTGTTTGTTTGACCTCTCGGTCCATGATTTCTACCGGTTCTTCCACAAAGTTGAGGCTCTCGTTGATCTCGATCTCGTCGAGTGGAATAACAAGAGTCTCATCGGACAAACACTTTTTCAAGTTCGAGACATGGAAGGTTAGATGTATGTTACTAAGTTCATGCGGTAGGTTAAGTTTGTAAGCCACAGGGCCGATTCTAGCAAGAATCTAGAAAGGCCCTATATATCTTGGATTTAGTTTCCCACGCTTCCCAAAGCGTATTAAACCCTTCCACGGTGAGACCTTCAATAAAACGTGGTCTCCTACTTGCAATTCCAAAGGTTTCCTCCTTTGGTCAGCGTAGCTTTTCTGTCGGTCTCTGGAGGCTTTCAACCGTTCACGAATTTGAATGATCTTCTCTGTCATTTCTCATATGATTTCTGGACCGGTGAGAGTGCTTTCAGGAACTCGTCCTCAAGCTAACTGGGTATCGCCAACTTTAGTCCAGCATAGAGGGGATCTGCACTTTCGACCATAGAGGGCTTCAAACGGAGCAGCCTTTATGCTTGTATGATAACTATTGTTGTATGAAAATTCGACAAGGGGTAAATGGATATCCTATGCCTTTCCAAATTCAATCACGCAGGCTCTCAGCATATCTTCCAAGGTTTGTATCGTTCTCTCACTTTGCCCGTCTGTTTGTGGGTGGTAGACTGTACTCATATCTAGTCTAGTTCCCAGGGAACTTTGTAGTGACTGCCAGAATCTTGAAGTGAATCTACTATCTCTATCGGAGATAATGGATATCAGAACACCGTGCAGTCGCACTACTTCCCTTATGTAAGTTCTTGTAAGCTTTTCCATTTTGTCTGTCTCCTTGATTGGTAGGAAATGCGCGGATTTAGTCAATCTGTCGACGATGACCCATATGGTATCAAGTCCACCCGTCGTCTTGGGCAACTTGGTTATGAAGTCCATGGTAATTCGTTCCCGTTTCCATTTTGGTATCTCCGGTTGTTGTAGTAATCCTGACGGTTTTTGATACTCGACCTTAACCTTTGCGCAAGTAAGGCATTTACTTACAAAGGTAGCAATTTCTGCTTTCCTGATAGGCCACCGGTACAGTTTCTTAAGATCCAGATACATTTTATCTGAACCTGGGTGAATGGAATATCTTGTGTTGTGTGCTTCGGCCATGACTACGTCTCTGAAACCACCATGTTTTGGTGTCCATATTCGGTCCATGAGATAATATGCTCCGCCACCCTTGACTTCTAGATTCTTTTCCATTCCTCGTCGGGATTCACCCGCCACATTTTCAGGTTGCAAAGCTTCTATTTGTGCCTACTTAATTTTTGTGGATAAGTGGGAATGGATAGTCATAGTCAGAGATTTGACCCTCCGACCAGTGTATTCCTTTCGACTGAGGGTGTCAGCCACCACGTTGGCCTTGCCAGGATGATAACGAATTTCACATTCGTAGTCATTGAGTAACTCAACCCATTGTCGTTGTCGCGTGTTGAGTTCCTTCTGATTAAAAATGTGTTGAAGGCTCTTGTGATCGGTGAAAATAGTACTCTTTGTTCCGTATAAGTAGTGTCTCCAGATCTTCAGAGCAAATACTACTGCTCCTAACTCAAGATCGTCGGTCATATAGTTCACTTCGTGTGTCTTAAGCTGTCGGGAGGCATAAGCAATAACCTTCCCTCTTTGAATAAGAACACAACCAAGTCCTTGGTTGGATGCATCGCAATACACTACGAAATCTTATATCCCTTCGGGGAGGGATAGTATCGGTGCGGTGCACAAGGCCTGTTTCAGCGTTTGGAACGCCTTTTCTTGTTTCGCTTCCCAGTCAAAGGACACGCCTTTCTGGGTTAATGTAGTAAGAGGTTTCGCAATGCTAGAGAAGTTCTTTATGAATCTGCGATAATAGCCGGTGAGACCTAGAAATTGACGAATTTCTATAGGTGTCTTTGGTGCCGACCAGTTCTCAATGGCCTTAATTTTGGAGGGGTCCACGTGTATCCCTTTCTCGCTAACAACGTGGCCCAAAAATTCGACTCTTCGAATCCAAAATTCGCATTTAGAGAACTTCGCATAGAGTTTCTCCGATCGCAGTTTTTCTAGGACTTTTCGTAGGTGCTGACTATGCTCTTCCTTACTTCGAGAGTAGATAAGTATATCAAGTCCCACTACTTCCCTTATGTAAGTTCTTGTAAGCTTTTCCATTTTGTCTGTCTCCTTGATTGGTAGGAAATGCGCGGATTTAGTCAATCTGTCGACGATGACCCATATGGTATCAAGTCCACCCGTCGTCTTGGGCAACTTGGTTATGAAGTCCATGGTAATTCGTTCCCGTTTCCATTTTGGTATCTCCGGTTGTTGTAGTAATCCTGACGGTTTTTGATACTCGACCTTAACCTTTGCGCAAGTAAGGCATTTACTTACAAAGGTAGCAATTTCTGCTTTCCTGATAGGCCACCGGTATAGTTTCTTAAGATCCAGATACATTTTATCTGAACCTGGGTGAATGGAATATCTTGTGTTGTGTGCTTCGGCCATGACTACGTCTCTGAAACCACCATGTTTTGGTGTCCATATTCGGTCCATGAGATAATATGCTCCGCCACCCTTGACTTCTAGATTCTTTTCCATTCCTCGTCGGGATTCACCCGCCACATTTTCAGGTTGCAAAGCTTCTATTTGTGCCTACTTAATTTTTGTGGATAAGTGGGAATGGATAGTCATAGTCAGAGATTTGACCCTCCGACCAGTGTATTCCTTTCGACTGAGGGTGTCAGCCACCACGTTGGCCTTGCCAGGATGATAACGAATTTCACATTCGTAGTCATTGAGTAACTCAACCCATTGTCGTTGTCGCGTGTTGAGTTCCTTCTGATTAAAAATGTGTTGAAGGCTCTTGTGATCGGTGAAAATAGTACTCTTTGTTCCGTATAAGTAGTGTCTCCAGATCTTCAGAGCAAATACTACTGCTCCTAACTCAAGATCGTCGGTCATATAGTTCACTTCGTGTGTCTTAAGCTGTCGGGAGGCATAAGCAATAACCTTCCCTCTTTGAATAAGAACACAACCAAGTCCTTGGTTGGATGCATCGCAATACACTACGAAATCTTATATCCCTTCGGGGAGGGATAGTATCGGTGCGGTGCACAAGGCCTGTTTCAGCGTTTGGAACGCCTTTTCTTGTTTCGCTTCCCAGTCAAAGGACACGCCTTTCTGGGTTAATGTAGTAAGAGGTTTCGCAATGCTAGAGAAGTTCTTTATGAATCTGCGATAATAGCCGGTGAGACCTAGAAATTGACGAATTTCTATAGGTGTCTTTGGTGCCGACCAGTTCTCAATGGCCTTAATTTTGGAGGGGTCCACGTGTATCCCTTTCTCGCTAACAACGTGGCCCAAAAATTCGACTCTTCGAATCCAAAATTCGCATTTAGAGAACTTCGCATAGAGTTTCTCCGATCGCAGTTTTTCTAGGACTTTTCGTAGGTGCTGACTATGCTCTTCCTTACTTCGAGAGTAGATAAGTATATCAAGTCCCACTACTTCCCTTATGTAAGTTCTTGTAAGCTTTTCCATTTTGTCTGTCTCCTTGATTGGTAGGAAATGCGCGGATTTAGTCAATCTGTCGACGATGACCCATATGGTATCAAGTCCACCCGTCGTCTTGGGCAACTTGGTTATGAAGTCCATGGTAATTCGTTCCCGTTTCCATTTTGGTATCTCCGGTTGTTGTAGTAATCCTGACGGTTTTTGATACTCGACCTTAACCTTTGCGCAAGTAAGGCATTTACTTACAAAGGTAGCAATTTCTGCTTTCCTGATAGGCCACCGGTATAGTTTCTTAAGATCCAGATACATTTTATCTGAACCTGGGTGAATGGAATATCTTGTGTTGTGTGCTTCGGCCATGACTACGTCTCTGAAACCACCATGTTTTGGTGTCCATATTCGGTCCATGAGATAATATGCTCCGCCACCCTTGACTTCTAGATTCTTTTCCATTCCTCGTCGGGATTCACCCGCCACATTTTCAGGTTGCAAAGCTTCTATTTGTGCCTACTTAATTTTTGTGGATAAGTGGGAATGGATAGTCATAGTCAGAGATTTGACCCTCCGACCAGTGTATTCCTTTCGACTGAGGGTGTCAGCCACCACGTTGGCCTTGCCAGGATGATAACGAATTTCACTTTCGTAGTCATTGAGTAACTCAACCCATTGTCGTTGTCGCGTGTTGAGTTCCTTCTGATTAAAAATGTGTTGAAGGCTCTTGTGATCGGTGAAAATAGTACTCTTTGTTCCGTATAAGTAGTGTCTCCAGATCTTCAGAGCAAATACTACTGCTCCTAACTCAAGATCGTCGGTCATATAGTTCACTTCGTGTGTCTTAAGCTGTCGGGAGGCATAAGCAATAACCTTCCCTCTTTGAATAAGAACACAACCAAGTCCTTGGTTGGATGCATCGCAATACACTACGAAATCTTATATCCCTTCGGGGAGGGATAGTATCGGTGCGGTGCACAAGGCCTGTTTCAGCGTTTGGAACGCCTTTTCTTGTTTCGCTTCCCAGTCAAAGGACACGCCTTTCTGGGTTAATGTAGTAAGAGGTTTCGCAATGCTAGAGAAGTTCTTTATGAATCTGCGATAATAGCCGGTGAGACCTAGAAATTGACGAATTTCTATAGGTGTCTTTGGTGCCGACCAGTTCTCAATGGCCTTAATTTTGGAGGGGTCCACGTGTATCCCTTTCTCGCTAACAACGTGGCCCAAAAATTCGACTCTTCGAATCCAAAATTCGCATTTAGAGAACTTCGCATAGAGTTTCTCCGATCGCAGTTTTTCTAGGACTTTTCGTAGGTGCTGACTATGCTCTTCCTTACTTCGAGAGTAGATAAGTATATCAAGTCCCACTACTTCCCTTATGTAAGTTCTTGTAAGCTTTTCCATTTTGTCTGTCTCCTTGATTGGTAGGAAATGCGCGGATTTAGTCAATCTGTCGACGATGACCCATATGGTATCAAGTCCACCCGTCGTCTTGGGCAACTTGGTTATGAAGTCCATGGTAATTCGTTCCCGTTTCCATTTTGGTATCTCCGGTTGTTGTAGTAATCCTGACGGTTTTTGGTACTCGACCTTAACCTTTGCGCAAGTAAGGCATTTACTTACAAAGGTAGCAATTTCTGCTTTCCTGATAGGCCACCGGTATAGTTTCTTAAGATCCAGATACATTTTATCTGAACCTGGGTGAATGGAATATCTTGTGTTGTGTGCTTCGGCCATGACTACGTCTCTGAAACCACCATGTTTTGGTGTCCATATTCGGTCCATGAGATAATATGCTCCGCCACCCTTGACTTCTAGATTCTTTTCCATTCCTCGTCGGGATTCACCCGCCACATTTTCAGGTTGCAAAGCTTCTATTTGTGCCTACTTAATTTTTGTGGATAAGTGGGAATGGATAGTCATAGTCAGAGATTTGACCCTCCGACCAGTGTATTCCTTTCGACTGAGGGTGTCAGCCACCACGTTGGCCTTGCCAGGATGATAACGAATTTCACTTTCGTAGTCATTGAGTAACTCAACCCATTGTCGTTGTCGCGTGTTGAGTTCCTTCTGATTAAAAATGTGTTGAAGGCTCTTGTGATCGGTGAAAATAGTACTCTTTGTTCCGTATAAGTAGTGTCTCCAGATCTTCAGAGCAAATACTACTGCTCCTAACTCAAGATCGTCGGTCATATAGTTCACTTCGTGTGTCTTAAGCTGTCGGGAGGCATAAGCAATAACCTTCCCTCTTTGAATAAGAACACAACCAAGTCCTTGGTTGGATGCATCGCAATACACTACGAAATCTTATATCCCTTCGGGGAGGGATAGTATCGGTGCGGTGCACAAGGCCTGTTTCAGCGTTTGGAACGCCTTTTCTTGTTTCGCTTCCCAGTCAAAGGACACGCCTTTCTGGGTTAATGTAGTAAGAGGTTTCGCAATGCTAGAGAAGTTCTTTATGAATCTGCGATAATAGCCGGTGAGACCTAGAAATTGACGAATTTCTATAGGTGTCTTTGGTGCCGACCAGTTCTCAATGGCCTTAATTTTGGAGGGGTCCACGTGTATCCCTTTCTCGCTAACAACGTGGCCTAAAAATTCGACTCTTCGAATCCAAAATTCGCATTTAGAGAACTTCGCATAGAGTTTCTCCGATCGCAGTTTTTCTAGGACTTTTCGTAGGTGCTGACTATGCTCTTCCTTACTTCGAGAGTAGATAAGTATATCATCGATAAAGACGATGACGAACTAATCCAAGTAAGGATGGCATACCCTATTCATTAGGTCCATAAATATTGCTGCTGCGTTGGTTAATCCGAACGGCATCACTACAAATTCGTAGTGCTCGTAACGAGTTCGGAAGGCTGTCTTGGGAATATCCTCCTCTAATACTCGTAATTGGTGATATCCGGATCGTAGATCTAACTTTGAGAAGTAGTTTGCTCCGTGTAGTTGGTCAAATAGGTCGTCAATACGGGGTAGCGGATAACGGTTTTCGACAGTAAGCTTGTTCAGTTCTTTGTAGTCGATGCACATGCAGAATGATCCGTCTTTCTTCTTTACGAACAAGACCAGTGCTTCCCAAGGTGAGAAACTTGGGCTTATTGTCACACCCCGAAAACCGAAGGCGGAAACATTTCTGGGGTTGACTCCACGTTGAGAATCAAATCCAATGTACATAGTAAGTAAAGTAAATCAACCATTACATTACAGATATGAAAGTTTTACATTTATTTCAAAAGCATAAGTTATACAAGTGATACATAGTTTATATGAACAACACGAAAAGAGTCTTCTGAGAACTCCATCTTCGCACAAAAGGATCTTCGGGTACCTGTCTAACACGGACCTGAGAATACAAGCGGTTTGAAAATCAGCATAAAGCTGGTGAGTTCATAAGCGGTTAGTTTTTCTGAAAATGTACGAATTCCTTTGGTTTCCTGAAAAAGTAGTTATCCAAGAAAATCCCATATTTTCTTATGTAAAGTTAGTTTCCAAATCCGAAAGTAAAGTAAATGATGTACAATGAAAACATGATTGTTCTTGCGAATTGTAGTTCATTTGTTTAATTTGTTACACTTTTCTAGTTACGCACTACTGTTACTCAGGAAGAACCCCATGTTCTCCTAACTGTGTGTGTGAACTATTACCAATTCTGATTATGTTTAGTGTTCTTCCCAGGAAAACCCCATGTTTCCCTGACTGTATGTGTATGAATATCATTACTAATTCTGGTTATATTCAGTGTTCTCCCCAGGAAAACCCCATGTTTTCCTGAATGTGTGTGTATGTGTTCCTGCCATTCTTGAACGTTCATTAGCTTTACTACGCACATAAAGCTAGCAAATGAGTCTAAAACGTTAATAATCTAGATTGCGAGTCCTTAACTACACTTAGACTGGATATGACTCAGACCATGGCCAATATCCTTTTTATGACTTTCGTTACCCTTGAACCATTTGGTTCGGCTGTAGCTAGCAGCCAGGTGCGGGATTGTCAGTCCCGTATAGGTCTATACACTCAAGCCACGCTCTCCTACGAACGGAGATTCTGGTTACAGGGTTAGTCCTCCACTATCTCGTGCCATGGAAGTGTTACAAGGACGTGTCTCCAATCATTAAGATTACTCTTTACTTTTCGATTAGGAAAGTAGTATTTACGACTGGTTATGTTCTACGTATCTATCCTTTACACTCGAGCCTAGGTGTTTTATGAAGGACATTACACTCGAGCCTAGGTGTTATTTAATGATGACTGTCCTTTTACACTCGATCCTAGGTATATTATTAAGGACATTACACTCGAACCTAGGTGTTATTTAATGATTACGGTCCTTTACACTCGATCCTAGGTGTATTATTAAGGATATTACAGTGATTTGTATATTATGATGGTATTTATCTATCACACTCGAGCCTAGGTGTATTGTTAAGGACGTACAGATGTTTTATGTTTTCTAATGGAGTCTGTCTTTTACACTCGAACCTTAGTGTTTTATTACATACATTACAATGGTTTATGTATTCTATCAGTTTAAGTGTGAACCATCAAATGCAAAGTACACAATATAACCGTGTATAATAAGAATTGAAAATCGGGTTAAAACAAACAACTCTGCAAGTTAAAACAGTTTGTTAAAAAGGTTTTCAATTCTTAAAATGTACAATTTTGAAACCATTTAACTGAAATCATGTGATTGATTACAAGATATTCTTGTACTTTTTCTTGTATTCCCCCCTGAAAACATTGAAAAACCATTGAAAAAGGGTAGGGGTATGAACTCACCGGACGCGGATATGTATCGATTTCAGATGCTAAACGTCGAATCGAGGCCTGATAACACGCGAGATTCCTATGTAAAATGAAATGGAATACAAATATATCTAATTAGATTTACAAACTCTAATTAGATATGAAGTTACACTCCAACAAACGAAAACACCTCAAAACGGGTGTTTGGAGTGACCCGGGTGACATCTACGGACGGGAATTGAAGCGAGGGACTTGGGATTTGAGTTTAATCCCCAAGAGTAAACTCCTTAATGATGTTTACGACCTAAACACCCATCCCCCATGAGTTTACGGCCGTAAACTCATGGTGGGGTGGTATATGGTGTTTAATGGGTCACAAATGGATATTAACACTTGGAAATGCTTGGAATAATTTTACCTAAGGCTTGGACTAAATTAAAATCACCAAATACAACCTTTAAGGGAGTTTACGGCCTAAGCATGGGGCCTATGGCCCGTAAACTCTCATATCCTCTTGAATAAGTGTTTTTAAGGTCTCAAAATTAATCACATGTGATTCCAAAAATTCCCACAAGCCTAGAAATGAGTTTGGGGCACCAATTCACACTCTTTTAGGAGTTTACGGCCATGGGGTATGTTCTATGGCCGTAAACTCTCAAATGTGGGGTTTTGATGTTTTTAAAGCCCTTAAACTATTTTTGGTTGGTCCTATGATTTATTCCAAGGCTTTTGGTGGTGTTGGATGGCTTTCTAACACCTTAGAAATGAATTTATACCCATGTTTGAGGAGTTTATGGCCCAAGCACATGCCTTGGCCGTAAACTCATACAAACCTCACAAAATTCATGTTTGAAGTGTTCTAGGTCCATTTCCAATATTCCAAAAATCATATCTAAGTCTTGTTTGTGTCATGGAAGGGTTAATTGGCTTAAAACCCCCTTAAATATGTGTTTACGGCCTAGGTACCTTCCAGGGCCGTAAACTCATATACAAAGCTTTAATTCTAGTTTTGAGTCATTCTAATTCCATTTCATAAAGTCCTTTAGCCATATTCAAGGTCCAATTGAGGTTTGGAAGGGTTTTGTTGCTCCAAAAACCCCCTTTATATGAGTTTACGGCCTAGGACTGTTCTAGGGCCGTAAACTCATGGTAATTGTCCTATTCCATGATTTGAACTCGAATTTGAAGACTAAAGAGGTTGCATAACAAATTAGGGAAGGTACCTTGGTGATTTGAAGCCTTAAACTTGAGATTTTGACCCTTAAATCTAGTTTGAGGAGAGAGGTTGGAGTGATAGTTGTAAAATGGAGAAAAAGCTTCAAAATGGAGACTAGGATCACTTTAAATAGTGTCCAAGATCGGGACACGGTAGAATTCTACCCGATACCGGCGTTAGACGGGGCTTTTGGTCGCACCCGGCCAATTTGCCGTAACCCGATATGGTTGATTCTAGAAATGTTCCGATCATTAATATGAGGCATTAGAATAAGTTCTAAGGGTATTAAGACACTTATTAAGTCATAAAATAAAACTCACATTAACGACTTAATAAAAGGTCGGAAACGGAAACGAAATCGGAAACGGCGATTGGATGATCGGAACGAGTCGTGAAAAGGGGTTTTCAATTACGGATATGAATTTCCGGTTGTTACATTATCCCCCCGTTAGAGGGAATTTCGTCCCGAAATTCAAAGATTCGAACATAGATCACGAAGTGAAAAGAGATATAAGGATGAATCTACTACTTCGGGTCTTCAAGCCCTAAGTGAAATCGGGTCTCCGCTTGACATTCTAGTGATCCCTCACTGTCAGGATGTGGCTTTCTTACGCATGGTTAACCTCTCAATCTACGATCTCAATTGATTCATACATGAAGGTTCGGATTTTTATTGGTTTTCATCTCCTCAAAAGAATTTACTTAGGTTTTCGTCAGGTCGGCAAGCCTTACTAATAAAGATGTGGAATACTAGATGATTGCTACTGAGTCCTGAAGATAGCTCGGAGAGGGTTATAGAATCGAGTCCTAACGAAGATCTCGAAGGGTGTAAGGATTCACAAGTTAAGTTTTCCGCACTTCCTAAGGTGTACTATGTCTTTCCAGGATAAGACCTCCAACAAGTAGGTACACTTTCACATGGCAGAATAACTAAGGGTCCAATGGTTCGAAGGGAAACTTCTACGTGAGTCTACGATCGTAGCCGACGGGACCCAAAAATCGACAGGTTCCATGGGTGTTCCCGGTGTCGACTAATTCTTTATTGCCTTAGCTTTTGGAAGGATCTACGAGTATGACTGCTTTGCTTATCTACATGACCAAGAAAATGGTTCGACCGAACGGCGCCACTGCTACCTCGTAGTGATCGTATCATGCCCTGATTACTGACTTGCACACATCGTGCTTACTGAGGTTTGGTCATGAGGAAATTCCTGGGATTAGGTCGATGCAAGACTGGACTACGCGTTCGGAAAGAATTCTCAAGAATTCTTTAGGAACAGCATCGGGAAAGGATCGTAGAATTCTCGTTTCTCGATGATCACTCGGACGAGAGATACATGGGATGACTTTTTAAGCATTGATGTACGAAGATCATGAGAGTCGAGTCGGAGGAAGGTTAGAACAAATGGCTTTCTTGAAACTAGGAAAGACAGCATGAATGAGGCTCGATCATTACATGCTAAAGGTGGCATCAAAGCATTTCATAAAAAGTTTACCAATAGATCGAATGGAAAAGAATAATCGCTCGGATTAAGAAAACAATCTACGAATATGACACAAGTGTTCTCGTTTTCATGTGATAACCATCTCGAAGACATACATTTTCGGTTACTCGCAAACGACGGGGGTTAGAAAAATGTTCAAATGGATGGTTAACGAATTTCTTTCGGTGCTAGAATCGAAAAGAATCACAGGCATATAAATTTAACAAGGGGAAATATACCTGTGGCAACGGTGGGATCGGTGGCTGTGTCCTCTTGTCCTATCGCTAGAACTCTTCCAGTGTTACCAGGTGTTACAGTCTTAGGACAGTTTTGCTTGAGATGTCCCACTTCTCCACAACCATAGCAGGCCGACCAATGCCCGCTCCGGAAGTTTGACTTGTTGATTGAGTTGGTGTCTTACAGTTTTTCGCCATGTGACCCTTTATGCCACATTTGTTGCAAATTATCTCGATACATGGACCGGAAGGAAGATGATGATAGTTTCACTTGCCACAACTAGGAAGAGTTCCAGTATACCTACTGGTAGGTTTCCGAGTTGAGGATCGAGCAACAGAAACAGTCGTAGGGGAAGTGGCAGCGTGAACTGCCACCGATTGCTGTCTCTTTGAAGACTCGTGCGATGTTTGACTTTTCTCTTTCTTCCCAAGTTTTCTTTTCTCCCCACTCCTCACTGTTGGCTCAGGAGTGGTAGTTGCCTCCTCAAAGTCTTCACTATGATCAATTAGGATCTGCGCTAAGCGTTTGGCGCTGTCGTATGTATCCGGCCTCACGGCTATGACGTTTCCTTTAGTTGGCTGGGTCATCCCCCAAATGAATCTCTCTATCTTCTTACTCTCCGTGGTAACCATTCCCGGGCAGAGTAATGCCAAGTCGTCGAACCTGGAAGTATAAGCAGTGATGTCGGAACCTTTCATCTTCAAGTTCCAAAGTTCGTGTTCTAACTTCTGCATTTCGCCCTGATGGCAGTACTCAGCCAGTAGAAGTTCCTTCATGGCTTCCCAACCCATGGTGTTGGCTACAGGTAAGGTTAGGGATTTGACTCGGCCATTCCACTAAGTCAAGGCTTTGTCGATAAAGGTGCAGGCGGCAAACTTCACCTTATCTGAATCTGAACAAGCGCAGATTTCAAAGATGGATTCGATCTTCTCGAACCATCGGATGAGGGAAATGACACCTCCAGTGCCATCAAAGGACGGGGGTTTTGCGTTCATGAAATCCTTATAGGAATCCTCTTTCCGGCGTCCCTGACTACTTTCATGGTTTTGGGTTTGGGTACCACCTCCCGAACCACCAGAACCGCCAGAGTTCCGTTAAGACATGGCAGCTGTCACTGCGGCTGTAACAGCTGCCTGGAATACTATAGGATCAATTTGGGGAGGAGGTGGTGGTGGAGGGTTGTTGGTCTTGGAGCTGGGTCTCTTTCTTGGAGGCATCTTGATCTAATAAGATCAAGAAAGAGAGGATGATAAGTCCTCTGAATTGAATCAAGAGATATGACAGATATATGTTGAATAAGTGATAAAGCAGGATAGAGTTATCAAGACAAGAAGATTATCGCTAAGAGAATGATCAAAGATCAATGTATGAACGAGGATTTCTACCAAGGATTGGCTCGAGAAATACTCCCATAGTATTTCATGATTCGTTACGACGATGGCTCGATGATTGTGGTATTAGGGTAAGTTTTAGGCATGCCGCATACCACAGTCAGTCCCAAGCACATGTTGGCCGTGTCTCGAATGAATATAGTTGGCCAAGCTATATTGATCCTAGACACGACTACATAACTACCCAGGTTTAACTGCAGTTTACACCACCCATTTACTTATGTTTTGTTCTACTTGTAGTTACGAATTTCAACGGGTCGGTATACTTATATACTTTTGAAAATACTTATATTTTGAAGGATACTTTTAGTTCAGAGCACTTAGGCCCCTTAGTGTTTATAGTTTTATACCATGTAAGGTTTGGTATACTTCATTCACTATAAACAAGGGCTCTGATACCAATCTGTCACACCCCGAAAACCGAAGGCGGAAACATTTCCGGGGTTGACTCCACGTTGAGTATCAAATCCAATGTACATAGTAAGTAAAGTAAATCAACCATTACATTACATATATGAAAGTTTTACATTTGTTTCAAAAGCATAAGTTATACAAGTGATACATAGTTTATATGAACAACACGAAAAGAGTCTTCTGAGAACTCCATCTTCGCACAAAAGGATCTTCGGGTACCTGTCTAACACGGACCTGAGAATACAAGCGGTTTGAAAATCAGCATAAAGTTGGTGAGTTCATAAGCGGTTAGTTTTTCTGAAAATGTACGAATTCCTTTGGTTTCCTGAAAAAGTAGTTATCCAAGAAAATCCCATATTTTCTTATGTAAAGTTAGTTTCCAAATCCGAAAGTAAAGTAAACGATGTGCAATGAAAACATGATTGTTCTTGCGAATTGTAGTTCATTTCTTTAATTTGTTACACTTTTCTAGTTATGCGCTACTGTTACTCAGAATGAACCCCATGATCTCCTAACTGTGTGTGTGTGAACTATTACCAATTCTGATTATGTTCAGTGTTCTTCCCAAGAAAACCCCATGTTTCCCTGACTGTATGTGTATGAATATCATTACTGATTCTGGTTATATTCAGTGTTCTCCCCAAGAAAACCCCATGTTTTCCTGAATGTGTGTGTATGTGTGCCTGCCATTCTTGAACGTTCATTAGCTTTACTACGCACATAAAGCTAGCAAATGAGTCTAAAACGTTAATAATCTAGATTGCGAGTCCTTAACCATACTCAGACTGGATATGACTCAGACCATGGCCAATATCCTTTTTATGACTTTCGTCACCCTTGAACCATTTGGTTCGGCTGTAGCTAGCCGCCAGGTGTGGGATTGTCAGTCCCGTATAGATCTATACACTCAAGCCACGCTCTCCTACGAACGGAGATTCTGGTTACAGGGTTAGTCCTCCACTATCTCGTGCCATGGAAGTGTTACAAGGACGTGTCTCCAATCATTAAGATTACTCTTTACTTTTCGATTAGGAAAGTAGTATTTACGACTGGTTATGTTCTACGTATCTATCCTTTACACTCGAGCCTAGGTGTTTTATGAAGGACATTACACTCGAGCCTAGGTGTTATTTAATGATGACTGTCCTTTTACACTCGATCCTAGGTATATTATTAAGGACATTACACTCGAACCTAGGTGTTATTTAATGATTACAATCCTTTACACTCGATCCTAGGTGTATTATTAAGGATATTACAGTGATTTGTATATTATGACGGTATTTATCTATCACACTCGAGCCTAGGTGTATTGTTAAGGACGTACAGATGTTTTATGTTTTCTAATGGAGTCTGTCTTTTACACTCGAACCTTAGTGTTTTATTACAGACATTACAATGGTTTATGTATTCAATCAGTTTAAGTGTGAACCATCAAATGCAAAGTACACAATATAACAGTGTATAATAAGAATTGAAAATTGGGTTAAAACAAACAACTCTGCAAGTTAAAACAGTTTGTTAAAAAGGTTTTCAATTCTTAAAATGTACAATTTTGAAACCATTTAACAAAAATCATATGATTGAGTACAAGATATTCTTGTACTTTTGCTTGTATTCCCCCCTGAAAACATTGAAAAACCATTGAAAAAGGGTAGGGGTATGAACTCACCGGACACGGATATGTATCGATTTCGGATGCTAAATGTCGAATCGAGGCCTGATAACACGCGAGATTCCTATGTAAAATGATATGGCATACAAATATATCTAATTAGATTTACAAACTCTAATTAGATATGATGTTACACTCCAACAAACGAAAACACCTCAAAACGGGTGTTTGTAGTAACCCGGGTGACATCTACGGACGAGAATTAAAGCGAGGGACTTGGGATTTGAGTTTACTCCCCAAGAGTAAACTCCTTAATGATGTTTACGGCCTAAACACCCATCCCCCATGAGTTTACGGCCGTACACTCATGGTGGGGTGGTATATGGTGTTTAATGGGTCACAAATGGATATTAACACTTGGAAATGCTTGGAATAATTTTACCTAAGGCTTGGACTGAATTCAGTTTACGGCCTAAGCATGGGGCCTATGGCTGTAAACTATCATATCCTCTTGAATAAGTGTTTTTAAGGTCTCAAAATTAGTCACATGTGATTCCAAAAATTCCCACAAGCCTAGAAATGAGTTTGGGGCACCAATTGACACTCTTTTAGGAGTTTACGGCCATGGGGTATGTTCTATGGCCGTAAACTCTCAAATGTGGGGTTTTGATGTTTTTAAAGCCCTTAAACTATTTTTGGTTGGTCCTATGATTTATTCCAAGGCTTTTGGTGGTGTTGGATGGCTTTCTAACACCTTAGAAGTGAATTTATACCCATGTTTGAGGAGTTTATGGCCCAAGCACATGCCTTGGCCGTAAACTCATACAAACCTCACAAAATTCATGTTTGAAGTGTTCTAGGTCCATTTCCAATATTCCAAAAATCATATCTAAGTCTTGTTTGTGTCATGGAAGGGTTAATTGGCTTAAAACCCCCTTAAATATGTGTTTACGGACTAGGTACCTTCCAGGGCCGTAAACTCATATACAAAGCTTTAATTCTAGTTTTGAGGCATTCTAATTCCATTTCATAAAGTCCTTTAGCCATATTCAAGGTCCAATTGAGGTTTGGAAGGGTTTTGTTGCTCCAAAAACCCCCTTTATATGAGTTTACGGCCTAGGACTGTTCTAGGGCCGTAAACTCATGGTAATGGTCCTATTCCATGATTTGAACTCGAATTTGAAGACTAAAGAGGTTGCATAACAAATTAGGGAAGGTACCTTGGTGATTTGAAGCCTTAAACTTGAGATTTTGACCCTTAAATCTAGTTTGAGGAGAGAGGTTGGAGTGATAGTTGTAAAATGGAGAAAAAGCTTCAAAATGGAGACTAGGATCACTTTAAATAGTGTCCAAGATCGGGACACGGTAGAATTCTACCCAATACCGGCGTTAGACGGGGCTTTTGGTCGCACCCGGCCAATTTGCCGTAACCCGATATGGTTGATTCTAGAAATGTTCCGATCATTAATATGAGGCGTTAGAATGAGTTCTAAGGGTATTAAGACACTTATTAAGTCATAAAATAAAACTCACATTAACGACTTAATAAAAGGTCGGAAACGGCGATTGGATGATCGGAACGAGTCGTGAAAAGGGGTTTTCAATTACGGATATGAATTTTGGGTTGTTACACTTATGAATCCTTTTTGAAGGAGTTTATTAAGTTGACTGGAAAGTTCCTACATCTCTGCTGGTGCGAGACGATAAGGCGACTTCGCTACTGGGGTAGCCCCTGGAACTAAGTCGATTCTGAACTCGACTTGGCGTTGTGGTGGTAATCCCGGTAGTTCTTCTGGAAACATATCGGGAAAGGTGCGTTCTTCTGGAATGTTCTTGATGTCCTTCATTTCCCGACTCGTATCGACGATGTGTGCTAGGAATGCTCGAAAATCCTTCCGTAAACACTTTCGATCTTGGATGCACGAAATGATACGAAGGTTTGTACTTGATTTGTCGCCGTAGATAACTAATGTTTCATTGTTAGGGAGATTAAGACGAACTACTTTCTCAAAGCACATGATGTTGGCGCGAAGAAGACTCAACCCATCCATGCCGACTATGACGTCGAAACTTTTAATTGGGACCGGCATGAGTTGATAGGGAAAGAATGACCATCTAAAGTTAACGTACAGTCCATGTATATGCAATTAGTGCTTTCGGTTTTCCCATTGGCCATCTCTACAATAAATGATTTTTCTAACTTGCTAGGTTTAGGTTTAAGTAAGGGAACAAAGTTTTGACTCACGAAGCTTCTCTCCACTCCACTATCGAATAATATGCATGCATATGAATTATCTAGAAGGAACATACCAGCAACTACAGTCGGATCAGCTATAGCTTCATCGTGGCCTATAGCTAAAACTCGTCCCACCCGCCAGTATTTGCTGCCTTTGGGCAGTTCCTCTTGTAGTGGCCCACCTCGCCACAACCGTAGCAAGTCTGGCCTACACCCGCGTTGGGAACTTGAGTGATCGGCTTTGCGGGATCCTTGCAGAAACGAACAATGTGTCCCTTTCTGTTGCAGTTGGAGCACTGTATTTCCCGACAAGATCCATGATGGTGGTAAGTGCATTTGGTGCACTTTGGAAGATTACCCCCATAAGTCTTTGTTGGCTAGGGATTTGTAGGGACTGTAGTAGGTATAGTGGCAGCATTCACTGAGACCAGTTGTTTCTTTGCGGATTCTTGGGAAGACCCACCCCTCCCTTTATTCCATACCCTCTTCTTGTTATTGTTGTTGTTGTTGTTGTTGTTGTTGTTGTTTCCCTTTTGTGGTTCTGGCGTAGCAACCGTTGAGTTCTGATGACCTCCATAATCAACAAGAGATTGTGCCAGTTCCTTGGCACTTTCAAAGGTGTCAGGTTTTGAAGCTAACACGCTGGACCTAATTTGGGGCGACAGTCCCCAAATGTATCTCTGTATTTTCTTACTCTCAGGAGCAGTCATATCTGGGCAAAGGATTGCCAGATCGCAGAACCTGTTGGTATAAGTCGCGATGTCATTACCAACCATTCCGAGAGTCCAGAGTTCGTGCTCAAATTTTTGAATCTCTCCCCGTGGACAATATTCTGTCATCAGCATGACATTTAATCTTTCCCAGCTTATAGAGTTTGCCACTATCAGGGTATGTACCTTAACGTGGCCATTCCACCAAGTTAAAGCTCTATCAATAAGGGTGAAAGTTGCAAATTTGACTTTGCTGTGCTCGGGACAGGAGCAGATTTCAAAGACTGATTCTGTCCTTTCAATCCACTGCCTCAGAGCTATCACACCACCAGTTCCATAAAACATCCGGGATTTGGCATTAGTAAAATCCTTATAGGTGCATTCCCGGGGTTACCCATCACTCTCACCATGGTTGGATAAGTGTGTGCCAGTTCCCGAGCCAGTAGTACTCGAGTTATTGATCTGTGACATGGTAGCTGCTACCGCTGCGGTGACTGCTGCTTGGAACATGACAACATCAAATTGAGGTGGTGGAGGTGGTGGTGGTATAGGTGCTTCCCCACCATTGTTTCGCCTTGGATTCCTACGCGGAGGCATCCTTCAACTATAGGTTGAAAAGATAACGATAAGAATTACTTAGTATAGAAACTGAATGTGTCTTATGAACCAAAATGCAATAGTTCAACAACAGATGATAGTATGAGTCTTAAAATAGTAGAATGAAAGTTATTTGTAAGACTGAAAATATGAATCAAGCATTTGGTTTTCTCGATGACTTTCCAAGGATTTAATGAAATACTCCATGTAGTAATAATAGTGCCACTTATATTAATATAATAGTTGATACAACGATCATGAAAAATTGACCCCTATAAGGGTCTCCGGTTACAAAGTTTGAGAAATTTATAGACTTTTAGCCGAGGTCCTAACTTATAACAAAATTTGAGATTTTTGCAAGCACTACTTGCGACGTAGGTTGCGCTTGGAGCTTGACTCCGCATCTGATTGCTTTGACTCCATTAGACGCCGATCAAAAGCGGCTTGTTGTTCCCTTAATTCGGCGAGGGCTGCAATCATTTGCACTTGGAATGCCTCGGTTTGGAGTTGAGCATTGTCTTGCATTCTGTCCAGCCTACGGATGTCGAAAGTGTGAACCTGTACTTCCACGTTGACATCCCGAAGTCGGCTAGCTTGAACTCCAGATTGATAGGACTGATTGGCTAGCTTACCCACCATTACTGGGAGAGCCCGATCAGCCGAACCTCCGCCTCGGACATCGTAGAAGTCCCGGCACATGCCGTAGGGAGGGCGTAGGTTTTGTTGTTGGCTTCAATGGTGGAGGTGACTTCCCCAGACGGGTGTCGGTCCTTGAAAGTTCCTTACGAAGACGGTAGGTTGTACGGGTGGTGGTTTGATCACTTCCAGCTCTAAGTCGGTACCGGAGTCATCCTCCACTTCTATGGGTTCCTCGTCCTCTTTGGGATCATCTTCGAGCCATCCTCCATTGCCTTGGTTGGGAAAGTAGGGGTCGCCAGGGTAGTGAAATCCAGCCATTTGACTGTACGAGAATTAGGGTTATAAGAATTGAATAAAGTTGAAACATGCAAAACATGTAGGTTAAACTAGTTTAGGTAGCAAATACTCCTATAGTATTTAAATTCTTGTGTTTGATTCTTGTAACCGTTTGGTAAGTTTTGACTTGTTGCTTACTACGAGCAATCCTCGATATATATTGGTCCGATCTCGGACAAATATAGTTGATCACGCTATATTCGTCCCAAATCTGATTATATATATATCGAGTTTTAATCGTAGTGTCAACTTGTCTAAATACTTGTTGTATAGTTTAAATCATGAAAATAATTTTGTTCTATGCACGTATTTGTACTGAAATGAACTAACAATTTAAGTTAAACGTAGCGCTGCTTAAGCGTAAAAACAAAAGAAAAATGTTTTGTCAGAGAGTATTAGTCCCTTAAGCATTTATAGTTTGTATATCTTATGTGGTTCGATATACTTAGTTCACTATAAACATTGCTCTGATACCAATCTATCACACCCCCAAACCTGAACGGCGGAAACGTTCGGGGGCGGATGACTTCATGTGGTAACGTAACAAATGAATACATAGTAAAGAAAGCAATACAACCATCATATATATAATTGAAAGTTTACATTTTTCATAAGTTACATGTTCAAAACCAATTACAATATGATGTCAAAATATGAGATTAAACTGGCGCCACAACATCTCTTCTTCAAAAGCATATTAGTACCTGAAATTACTGAATCCCTAGGACATACAAGTAATTCTGAAAGAGTAGATCAACATTTAAGCTGGTGAGTTTCATAAGTATTAAATGACAATGTTTGTATGAAATGAAATGTTTTGTCCTTGTTTGTTTGTTTCTAGAAAATCCTATATTTTCTACTAGTATAAAAGTAGCCTTCTCTCAAGACCAATGTTTGTTTCTAAAAATGTATGTAAGTGTAAAATAACCAATATGTTTGAAAACCTCGTAAATCAATGCATTTTTAATACCCCATGTGAGTTTTATAACCATACTATTGACTCGGAATTCCTATACACAACGTTCTTCAGGCGTTGGAATGTTATGACGTTTGTCACCCCAAATGATGGACTGTAGCTAACAATCAAGGCGCGGGTTGTCAAGCCCATATAGATCTATACACAACACCATGCTACCCCTCCAATGGATTCTTGTATATAATACAGGACTTGAAATGTGTACTCGAACGTACATGAAGTTAATGTCTCACAAACCGTGGTATGAAAACAGATTTACGTGTTAAAATGTTCGTTTGTTCTTGTATATGAAAGTGACTTCTTGAAAATCGTGTTTCTAGTATGTAAAAGTTAGCAGTATTCTCATAAAACTATACCTATTATAGTTTTCTAAAAGCGTGTCTCGTTTGTTTAGAAATACCTAGAAAAGGAATCACTTGTTATGAAAGTATAGATTTTTGTAGAGCCTAAGATAGACAAGTATACATATAATCTAATAAAATGTTTAGTTTATACAGATAATCTTGGAAAATGTTTAGTTTGTACATGCATTACAACAATTTATATTTCAAAAGATAGAATGCTACTGTAACATATTTTATATACGAAAGTTCCCTATAAAGTTTATAAATCACATATGATTATGTTATATAAAAGCATATAAAAATTCTTTATATAACACACGATGATACTCGTGTGTTTTACTTGTATTCCCCCCCCCCCCTTGAAAGCATATAAAAGCATTTATAGAACATTTAAAAGGTTAATTAAGGGGTATGAACTCACTTGAAAGTTTGAAGAAAGCGAGATGGAAACCAGGCAGAGTTTCGTCTCGGGAATCTCGGGAGTAGAAACGATCTTCGGGACTTCAGCAAAATGACTAGGGCTTCGGGTTAGAACGGGCACGGAAAACGAGGCATGAACGCAAAGGAAATGAGAGAATTGGAGCCCTTTCTTCGGAACCCTCGCATCCCTTTTATAGGGGCTGGGAAACGCCTCGGTACGCAGGGCGTACGAGGGTACGCGGGGCGTACGCGTACGTCATTAATGACCGGGTCCTCGACTACCTCGGAACTTCGGATGGGACTTGCTAGCTTCGCATAGACCGGGACGTGGACGATCCGAGGCCTAGGCCTTGAGTACGCGGGGCGTACTTCAGCCCTATCTGCTGACTCCCTTCGGATAATACCAAGAGTTTATAATTAAATTTATATTTAATTTAATTAATAAACTTCTAAAATTCACATCTTCTTCATACGAATTCCGTTTTCGATAGTCTTTATATCCACGCGTAGGTGAGAGACTACGCTCTACAACTTTCGTTTGGACTCCATCGGCAAATTTTGAAATTATTTTTATTATTTGTTTTTAAAAGGGTCGTGTTTAAGGAATTTCTTCAGAAATTCATAACTTCTTTATCTGACGTCAATTTTTACCAGACTTTTTACCGCTGAATTACCATTGTTGAGACCTTCGATTCTCGTTTAGGTCATTCCGGCCAAAAGTCGCTCGATCTCCGATTCGAGTTTTTAGCTGTCTGCTGCTATGCCGAACTTGGAAAAATTATAACTTCAATATACGAAGTCGGATTTGGGCGTTCTTTTTACGTACGATCACGGTTTAATGACATTAAACATAGTAGGAATTTAAATAGAAACTTTTTGGACATATTAGTATCAAAGTTAATTTCATTAACTCACAAGTGGTTACAATACTTGACTTTTTAGGTCATTACAAAGAGTTGAAATATCGGGTTGTCACATCGAGTACACAAGGTTGTGTGTTGATCAAGTCCACCACAAGAGTAACGAAGATATTCGTCATGATTTACTAAGGTTAAGTAAATAGGATTATACTTATGAGATTAAGTGTAATTCTCAGTTGATTGAAAGAGTTTCAATAAATAGCAGAACGAATAAAGAAGAATCAAGTAGGCAGAAAGATAAAAGTTTCTCTATTTTATGAAGAAGGGAGAGTACCTTTTATTATGTTTTATGACAGGTCTTAATGATTAAGAACCATATCTCAATTGATTCTCTAAGTGATTCTTAGTACAATTGTATGTCTGAGAAGAGGAATCAAGAATTGAAGAAATGGTTAAATCAAGAAGTCAGTCATACTTCGTTCCAAAAACAAGTCTCAGAGTTAAGATTGTGAATTGAGTGACAAGTCTCAAGAAGGTTTATAACTTTCATCAAATGTAGAATTTGGAAAAGGCTTTCTTATTCTTGCACATTTGAAATTGGAAAGTTGTGATGTCTTGGATAAGACAAAGACCAACTAAGACCAATTTTGTGAAGTGTTTTGTCTTGATAAAAGCTACACTAACTCTTGAATACTTGTTTGTCAAGAAATGTTTATTGACAAGAGAATATTATATGTCAAGGAGTCAGTGGGAGTCTCAATGGTCTTGAAAAGTTTCAAGAACTAATAAAGAATAAACCTTATCGATCATAACTAGAACATGACTTAAGGTTTACAGCCTATCGTGTTGACACTATCTTGTTTCTGTGTCGTTCCAATTGAGTTAATTATGCATGTGAGTTCTATGAGTTCTCATTTGATAGCATAAAAAGCAAGTACCTTGATCAATGAAAAGTACATTGATAGGAAAGGGTGAGATGCTTAACTACTTGGAAGACATGGTGGGCACTCGTGTTACCATAAGGTAAGAAATCAAGATTGACAAAGTTCAGTCCATATGAGTATGGATTTGTCGCAAACTTTGGTTTTGGCAAATTCTCATGGATAGGAACACATACACCATTAAAATCTAAGTGTCATAAGATTCCCTCCTTCATGAAAATGACTGTGAGGAAATGCTTTCACTAAGAGAGATTTTAAAAAGATAGCAATTGTGAAAATTGTATTCTCAAATTCGATTATGGTTATGGTATCCCTTTCCATAGTTCGAATTGTAAGATTTGGCAATTAGTCTAAATTGTTTAGACACACATATGAGCTATCTAAGGCAAAGGTGTATAAGATTAAGAAGCTTAGATAAAGGATTATCAAAGCATTAGATATTAGAAATATGAACTTAAGAAATTCAATAGGAATTGTTTTCTGGAAGTTAAGCTGTTTTTTGAATACATGTCAAAGCTAGTGGGAGCATAAGTGTTATGCTTATATGATAATCATCATGATAGTGGGAGCATAAATTTTGTGCTTGTATGATTATTAAGGCAACTATTGCAAGTTAGCAATATTAATTATAGAAAACAAGAGTTATATTTTTCAAAGTCGTAAGGGTTGAATAGTTGTTTTGCTATAATTAAGGGAGAGAATATTATGCTTCATTTCAAATCTAAAGGCTTAGGTTGTGAAATGTTAATAAATTTAGTCAAGGATACATATTGTGTTCTCAAATTTCGATTATGATTATGACATCCCTCTTCATAGTTCGAATTGTGAGAACGTGACACATAAAATATTATGGCATAAGATTGATAAAGTATCACATCTTTATGTAAGACATTATGCATCGTGTCCCATACGCTTCGGGTATAGGATTGATTGCAAATGCTATAATATTTGACCGTTCTAAAATTTTCCAAATGTCTAGCGCATTTAGAGGGAAAAATGACAAGAATCGGTTTTGACTAAGATAATTAAACAACTATCAAAGGACGTTCCAAAGCACGCTGAGGATTGGTCGCTTGTGAGTAGCTGGAAGTATGATATTGGATGGATCATATCGACATTATTATGATTAGATAAGATTTTATTAAGAATGAGTTGTCATATGGCAAATATGGAAATGTTTCCATATTGGGAGTTGGATATTGAGAATCTATGTCTAGATTAGAAACTTTTATGCAAGAAGGATGTTCAAAGGAATGTACTTTGAGTGAGAGACATCATAACTATGGAATTTCTTCTGATAGAGATTGGCCAAGTCTTGATGATTTTGAGCTATGACTTTACGAAAGGATCATTGCATAAAATGTTGGAATCTAGCATATTCTATAAGTGGCAAGAATTTGATATTCTTACACTTGTGATAAGGATTGGGAGTTGTGAAATGAGTATGATTGGAAATGTGTTCATTTGATCTATTTCACAAAGTAAGGACCGTAGGTAAACATTGTGTGCATGCTAAGAGCATGGGAAAATTGTTGTTATAATTCAAGAAAGAAGTTGATTACCCGAAACAACAAATAATGAGTAATCAATATGGTGATTAAATAAAATGTTTTATTTATACCCAGAGTTTGGGGCCATATGGGATTAGTATTATTCTTGTGTTTCACTTTGCATGTTTTGACTTCCTGAATAATTAAATTGGTTCACAACAATCAAATTGTTCGAACGGGCCATAGTCGTTCATATGTTGGAAGTAGGTATGAATGAAGACTGTCGTGAATTGGTGTGTGGATTGTCTAAAGTGTATTAGACATAAGCAAATGTTTGCTGCAACGTTCATGAGTGCGTATGAATATGATTTGAGCATTGGATCGAACCCACGCTCACTTGGATCACTTCATGGATTTTATCACGAGTGATTTGTGAGACGATAATATCTTATATTCTTGAAACCGAGATGTGTGAGTTGTATCTTGCGAGTCGGTTGCACATTGATAATATGTAAACGCACCAGTAACATGGTGTCATAAAACATATTGTTGTGTGTGATTCGGTAAGTGAGTGCAAGCAAGCATTCAAAGTTTATCCGTTCCTTTTATCCAATGTGGGATGAAAGCGATATATGTGGGCCCCTCGATGATTTAGTGATGGCACCTAAGCGCTTGGCCAAGCCGGGACTAATTTGATGTGTTCAATTGTAGTCTGTTGTCAGTCGTCATAAATTGGAAATCGGGAAACAACACATAGACAGAGAGAATGATTTAAATCCATGTCTCAGTCTATACGATATCTAGAATGGAGGAATATATGATCCCTTATCTAAAGGACACGCTTCTGATAGGATCAGAGTTGACAGCGGTTTTTTAAAGCTACGATTACAGATCATGATCTAAAGTCATATGCAGAATAGTTATTAGACTTATCCAAGTGGGAGACTGTTAGATTAGTGTCTAAGTCCATAACTATTTTGGTATGTACTTGACCCGATGGTGCATGGTCCTTTTAGGTTGCCTTCACCAAAGCAACTTGATAGGATGAATTATGGAGAGAGGATTAATTACGATTTATTAATATATTATGAGAATAATATATTAAAGGAGAAATCATATTGTTTAATTAATATTAGTCAAGAATTAATAAGAGTTAACTTTGTGGCTAAAAGACATTAACTAAATACAGGGGACTAGAACTGTCAAATGTGTGATAGTTGAATATTGGGCTAATGGACTCCATAGAGGATGGAGTGGACGAATTCTATGGGGAAACCCATTAGAAATCGTCCAAGGCCTCTAAGGAGGGAGTCCATGGGTTGCTTAGGGCCTAAGCAGTCAAATTAGGGTTTCCTTGTTAGATAACCCTAATAGCCTCACTATTTAAGGACCCTAGGGCACCAAAAACGTGGAGAACTGATTCCTTAGGGTTTCTACACGTTTTCGACTGCCTACTCTCTTATCATTCTTCATCCTCTTGCTCTTGGTGTTTGTGAGCCATTAGAGGAGTGACACTTGTGACTCTAAGCTTTCTAAAGCCATTACAAGGAGGAATTTAGATTGTTATTGCTACATAACAATCAAGGTAAGATCTAAACCCTATTCTTATTTTAATATGATTAATTGTATGCTAGATCTAGGGTTTATAGCTTTGGATATTCAATTGCATGTTCATTAGACAAACTAGATCCAAAAGCTATTAGGGTTTGCATGTACACCATAGGAATGTTGTTTTGCTCTTAACCCATCACACCTGAGCCAGTGGTACAGATAGGGACTGAGGAGGTGGATGCTAGGATCTGGGAGATCATGCACAATGAGGTCGCTGCAGCTTTCCGAGCGCAACTACCAGAGATGTTTGGGTCGATCAGGAACGCGATGGTCGAGTATTTTGATGAGCAATATGCAGCTCTGGCAGAGATAGGGGCTAGACAAGGAGCCGACAGGGCTTTCCAGTACCAAGACTTCAATAATACGAAGCCCCCGACATTTGATGGTACACAAGATGCGATCAGGGTTATGCGATGGTTGTCTGACATGGAGGGCTGTTTCTTCACATGCTCATGTCCTGCTGACCAGAAGGTCAGGTGTGCCCTGAACCTGCTTAGGCTCGGGGCAAAGGATTGGTGGAGATTGGCGACAAGTTCATATTCTGATGATCAGCGGCCCGCTATTAGTTCTGGGATATGTTTCGTACCCGCTACGTTCCACGCGTGGAATGGGAGCGGCTTGTTCAGGAGTTTTTGACATTGAGGCAGGATGGAGAATCTGTGATGGAAATTACCCGAATGTTCACTGAGAGGGATATGTTTTTCCTAGAGTTTGCGTCAAAGCAGTCTCAGATGACCTGTTATCTGAGTATGCTCAAGATGGATATACGGCAGTTTGTGGCTGCACAGCGTTGTGAGATCCTCCTGGATCTACAGGTTGCCGCGAGGCGGCATGAGCTAGAGATAGAGCTGCAACTGAAGGAACAACGTCAGGCACCGGCACAGTCTCAGCCGGCGCCTAAGCGGTCTAAGACCGCTGATACTCGGCTTGGGAGTCAGCAGAGCCGCACTTGTGGAAAGTGTGGCAGGGGTCATTCGGGAGTTTGTCGAGCAGGAGGTGGGTGCCACAAATGTGGCAAGGAGGGCACTATGTCAGGGACTGACGTCAGTCCGCCCCTCCAGCAGATATGAGCATTTGTTACCACTGTCATCAAGTTGGTCATGTGAAGACCAACTGTCTGCAACTTGCCGCCAAGCCGGCGCTGGGTTCTGCGCCAGCTACCGTAAGGATTGGAGATGGGAGGCCAGTCAAGGTGGATCCTTCGAAGGCTTAGGGTCGCGCCTTCCAGCTCACGGCCGAGGAGGCCAAGGCAGCACCGGATGTGGTTGTTGGTACGTTTCTTTTCTTTGTCTCAGTTATTGTATTTGTGCTATGCTTATTGACTGTACCAGTGGTTAGGTACTTTTTTAGTTAATTCTTTGCCCGCTTTGGTATTATTTGACTCGGGGGCGAGTCGATCGTTTGTATCCCAGACCTTCTCTAGAGGGTTCAGTGTGCTGATAGATGATCTTGAATGTCCGTTGCGAGTTTTGATCGCCAAGGAGAACGGGGTTTATGCTTCTTCGGTCTACCGGGGGCGCGAGTTGGAGATTTTCAGGGTGTCTTTCCCGATATATTTGATTCCTATCCCCATGGGGGATGTATGCGTGATTGTAGGGATGGATTGGCTTAGCCGTTTTGGCACCATGATCAACTGTGAGGGACAGCGGGTGGTGGTTCGAACCCTAAGTAGGGGAGAACTGGTAGTATATGGTGAGGGCACCAGGTCAGGATCAGGGTTTTTTTCGGCGGCCAGGGCTCGGCAGTATATTCAGCACGAGTGTGCCGGTTATTTAGCATATGTGGTAGATACGCGGGTCAGAGAACAACTCTCAGTTTCAGAGGTTCTTGTGGTTAGAGAGTTTGCTGATGTGTTTCCGGAGGAGTTACTCGGAGTGCCTCTGGTGAGGCAGGTTGAGTTTAGGAATGATCTGGTTCCAAGTGCGGCACCTATCGTCAAGGTGTCGTACCGTTTGGCACCACCAGAGATGCAGAAGCTGTCATCTTAGTTGCAGGAGCTGCTGGGTAAGCAGTTTATCCGTCCGAGTAGCTCACCATGGGGAGCAACGATCCTCTTCGTCAGGAAGAAGGACGGTTCGCACATGATGTCCATTGACTATAGGGAGCTGAACAAGTTAACGGTGAAGAACGTTATTCGCTCCCGAGGATAGACGATCTTTTCAATCAGCTGCAGGGTGCGTCTTGGTTTTCCAAGATTGATTTGAGATCAAGATACCACCGAGTCAGGGTGAGGGAGGAAGACCTGGAGAAGACCGTGTTCCGGACTCATTATAGTCATTATGAGTTCGTGGTGTTGCTATTTGGGCTCACCAACGCGCCAGCAGTGTTCATGGATCTGATCAACCGAGTCTGCAGATCGATACTCGGTCGCTCGGTCATTGTGTTAATAGATGATATCTTGGTGTATTCCAAGACCCGAGAGCAGCATGAGGAGCATATCAGGGAGCTATTGGAGGTACTACAACGAGAACGGCTTTATGCCAAGTTCTTGAAGTGTGAGTTTTGGTTGTGAGAGGTTCAGTTCCTCAGACATCTCGTTAACTAGGATGGGATTTTAATTGATCCGGCCAAGGTGGAGGCGATTATGCAGTGGGAGACTCTGAGATCTCCCTCAGATATCAGTAGTTTCTTGGGTTTAGCAGGGTATTATCGGAGATTCATTCGAGATTTCACCAAGGTTGTCGTACCCCTCACTCATCTAACGAGGAAGGGAGTGGATTTCCGGTGGGGCCCTGAGCAGCAGAGGGCGTTTGAGACCCTCCATCAACGGTTATGCGAGGCGCCAGTGTTGACACTCCCCGAGGGAGTGGAGGATTTCGTGGTTTATTGTGATGCGTCCATTACAAGCTTAGGGGCGGTCCTCATGCAGAGGGGACGAGTGATAGCTTACGCATCACGGTAGTTAAAGCCGCATGAGAAGAGATACCCCACGCACGATCTTGAGTTGGGAGCGGTGGTCTTCGCTCTCATGATTTGGAGGCATTATCTGTACGGGGTCCGTTGTACCATATACACGGATCACAAGAGTTTGAGGCACATTATGGATCAGCCAAACCTGAATATGAGGCAGCGTAGGTGGCTGGATGTAGTCAAGGACTATGATTGTGAGATCCTTTACCATCCTGGTAAAGCGAACATGGTTACGGATGCTCTAAGCTGTAAGTCAGTTGGGTCCTCGACCCCAGCCAGGTGTATGAGAATAGCGGTGGATTCCCCGCTGGTGAGTCTGATCATGGATGCTCAGACGGAAGGTATGAGGCCAGAGAACTGGAAGTTGGAGAAGATTAAGGGCAAAAGCGCTCGGTTTGTTCAGGATAGTCGAGGATTGTTCACCCGTTACGCTCGGGTTTGGGTTCCGATGATCGGAGGGGTCCGGCAGACAGTGATGGAGGAAGCTCATAAGTCTCTCTTCTCTATTCATCCGGGAGCCACCAAGATGTACCGTGATCTGAGTTCGAGTTATTGGTGGCTTGGCAAGAAGCAAGATATCGCTTGGTTTGTTGAGAGGTGCTTGACCTATAGGATGGTCAAGGCCGAGCACCAGAAGCCGCATGGTAAGTTGCAGCTCCTGGAGATTCCCATGTGTAAATGGGAACGAATCACGATGGATTTCATCAAGAAGTTGCCAACGACGACAAAGGGTTTCGACGCTATATAGATCATCGTGGATCGATTGACCAAGAGTGGCCATTTCCTAGCTATACGGGAGAGTTCGTCAGCGGAGAAGTTGGACGACCTATACGTCTGCGAGATTGTCTCTCACCATGGGGTTCCAGTTTCCATAGTTTCCGATCGGGATGTCCGATTTACTTCCCGTTTTTGGCAGAAGTTCCACGAGGAACTAGGTACGAGGCTGCATTTAGTAAATCGTTCCATCCGCAGACTGATGGGTAGAGTGAGCGGACCATTCAGACCCTCGAAGATATGTTGAGAGCGTACGTCATTGATTTCGGTGGGAGTTGGGATTCCCACCTACCGCTTGTAGAGTTCGTCTACAACAACAACTATCATTCCAGTATTGGCGCTCCACCTTTCGACATGTTGTATGGGCGGAAGTGTAGGACCCCAGTCTACTGGGGCGAGATTGGGCAAAGGGTGATGGGTCGGACAGAGGTAGTTCTGCAAACTATCGAGATGATACAACAGATTAGACAGCGACTGTAGACCGCTCTGAGTTGGCAGAAAAGTTATCCCGACCGACGCCGATCTAAGCTGGAATTTCAGGTGGGTGACATGGTTCTCCAGAAGGTCTCACCCTAGAAGGGAGTGATCCGCTTCAGGAGCCGTGAACATGAAAGGCGTGAACATGAAAGGCATCAACAACTATAAAGTTTTGCACACGTTTTATAGCAATAAACTTTTGGTACAACTTGACAGGAGTCGTGAACATGAAAGGCATCAACAACTATAAAGTTTTGACTAGCCCACTATATATACACCTCATGACCGAGAAGAGTTTACAGCCGTAAACTCCTTTACAACCGTAAACTGTCAACAAAAAAAATTACCAACAGGTCCTATCATTACACTACAAAACCTAGCCCAAACCACTAAACTAAGCCCTTCAATCTCCCCCTTGGTTTGGACTAGCTCAAAGTCAACCTTTGTTAACCACCATGACATTCGCCTGCCCCATTGCCCCATTCCACATTAGTTTGTTCAGAATCTCCGCAACCATCGTTGTGTACGACTTTGCACCATCTTCAAAAATATCTTCTGCAACCAAAATTTGAAAATTGTTGAGATGATGAATATCCTATTTCTGAAACTACAACAAATCTCTTCGATCATAGAGTCTAATGCACCCATTCTTGAGCTTGATGATTGCACCAGAAGTGATCTCGTCAAAGACCCAACACTCCAATGAACCGTGAGATCCATCTTGATAGGTTTGAAGCACTGAGAACTGTTTAACCTGCTTGGTAGCAGGCCACATCACCACCTGCAAAGGCTTATCGGTTGTGTGATCGATAATATCTGGATGCTCAAAAATCACGGACTCAACAGTTGGCATAGTAGGTAACCTTCTTTTGACTTGATCCTCGAGAAAATGCTTGAACTCGGTCACTTGCGGATTGTTTGTAAGATTTGAAAAGGGAGCTCGTTACAATTCCGTCAAATCAACCCTAGTGAAAGAACAGAAATCATGACTATCTCTGTATAGTTTAGAGTTGCCACTCTTTCGCAGCACTATCCACATCTTGAGGGGGTCATGAAATCCCCAAGAAACAATTCCTAACCGATCACCAAAAGTATCTCGGAAACGAACCACTTCAAGATCAGTCATGGTAATTAAGGGTTCATCCCAAGATGCATTTTGATTAGGGTTCCTCTTAAACAATAATTGCCCTTTCTGCACCGCTTCCTCCTGAGCATTACGAATGGTTGCTGACACATGGGGGGCCTGAGGAGGCTCATCATCAGCATGACTAACAACTCCAGATGATTGACCAGTAGGCAAATCAACTGGAAAGGCTTGGACAAGAAGATTAATCTTTTGTTCTTCAGTGGATGTCTGGTATTTGTCTCCAAAGTCTTCATCAAGCTTCTTTTTCAATGCAAAGTAACTTGAAGTCAGCAGATTGAAGTGATCCTGAAGATCAGAAATCTGTTTGGACTTCAGTTCTTTATCCTTCGTAAGATCGACTACTTGCACACCAAGGCTTGATTTATCAGACTGAAGTTTAGATACTTGAATACTGAGCTTTGCATTTTCAACCCAAAGCTCTGACACTTGAATGTATAGCTCAATATTTTTCTGACTCAAAACTGATATTTCTTTCTGGAGTTCGGAAAGGGTTAGGTTATCTCCTCTAGAACCACCACCTCCTATAGAAACACCCTTTCCTCGAGGATTAGGCGTCAAAAGTTGCTCCTCAGTCATATGTAGAGCCAATCTCTCAGAAGCATCATCACGATTAAACCTAGGAGTAGAAAAACCAGGTGGAACAGAGGGACCACCAACATCAAACGCAGTGCTCGAACCTGTAGCAAACATCTTTGTTGTGGTAAGACTGGTAGTAGCAGTAGTAGTAGGTGGTGTTGGGAGGCCGCTAACAAGACTTGCTATTAGCTCAGTTTGCCTCAAATCTCTTCTCAGTCTTTTTGATGGGGGTTGGTCAGATTGTGTTGTGAAAACACTCACAAATGGCTCGGTGGTAGGAGAAACACAAACAGGAGGGGAACATCCCATAACCATCTCCATTGGAATTGAGACATTCTCCATTTGACCTGAAGTAGGGGTCGGAGTCTCAAAAACTTCATTTGTCTCCCTTGTCTTAGTTGTCGGAGGAACAACATCATCGACATTGTTAAAAATAGTGTCAAGATTCTCATGTGACACCACGTTAGCACTACTTGCCAAAGAAGAAGCAATATCATCGTGATCAAAACCAGTGAGTTCAGGATCACTAAAAGAATCATTCGTATCTCCCCCGATATTCTCTCCAAACTCTACATTCATTCCCAAATCATCATCTTGAGTACGATCAATCACTTTATCATGTTCCACAGCCACTTGAGCATCAGGAGTGGTGGTATCTTCTTTTTCAGTGCTTTCATCCTTAGAGATATCAATAACAAGATTATTTGGAGATGACTTCTCAGCAGATGCCGGCTCAGAAGAAGTTTTCTCAGATTGTTGGGTTAAAGATTCGTTTGAAGATTGCGTCATTGGGCTCGGCTATTAGTCCAATTATTTTGTACTCCGGTTTTGGGCCTGTCCAACCGAGAGCCTGTTAGGTTTATTACATAAGTATATGCTTGCATGCATAATTAGAAAAACGAACTAGATTACAGATAGAGAATTACGATTACTTTGATTTTCTTTATCGTTCCTGTAAACCTTCTAACCCTCTACAGTTGATGTTCTTGATCGAACACTTTTGAGGGTTGTTTTATAATCATTCGACACGTTTGATTCATTCTTGACTTGTTCTTTATCTTCGTGTTCTTACTGTTTAATATTTACTTACCTGTTTAAGATCTAATCGATCTTCAAGATTAAGTTTTAATCTCATCAATTGGTATCAGAGCAGGAGGCTGTGTAATCGATACACATCTTTTCTGTGAAAAGGTTTCAATTAGGGTTTTTCCGCAATTACTGATATTTATTGAGCCGTCATCTCATTATTGATGTATCTTGATATTTATTGTTTTGCCCTAATCTGATTTATTACAAGTCTGATCTTTGAACAGGTTTTTCGATCATAATGGACGAGTCGCAATCAAATCCCATCAATATTTCCAACAGCATCGGTTTAACCACGAAGATTCCAATCCTATATACCCATGATTATGAAGTCTGGGCGCATCACTTCGAAGACTACGTTATAGGATCTGAGGATAATGGATACCTCATATGGGAAGCAATCATTAATGGACCTTTTTCTCATTCTGCAACGTCAAGGATTATTAAAACTCAAAAGGAGTATAATGATCTGCTGAAGGATGTCAAAGATATTGCGCAAGATGAAAAGGATAAATTCCAGTGTAATATCAAGGCATTAAGATTGATAAGATTCGCCCTTCAGTCCGACACCTTCAGGTTGGTCAGCTCATACACGACGGCAAAGGAAGTTTGGGATAGACTTCGCGAACTGTACTCTACAGACGAGGATCTTGAACACTCTATCCAAACCTTGCTCTTATCTGAGTTTGGAGAATTCAGGCAAGGAGCTGAAGAAACTGTGACCCAGACGTTCGATCGCTTCAATCATCTTCTCAGCAGGATGATCAAACATGACATCAAAAGGAAGCTTATCGAGCAGAAGGTTACGTTCTTAAATGGTCTAAGGTCAGAATGGAGAGCAGTGGTGTCAACAGTTAAAGCCCATGAGCAGTTTAAATCATACTCTTTGGCGAAACTGGTGGGTATTCTCAAGTCTCAGGAGAAGATTGTGCTGCAGGAAAAGAACGTTGTTTCAGGCCTAGGTTCACTGGCCCTCCTGTCAAAAAGTAAAGCTGTGATAGAGGATGAAGACCTCAACTTGGAGGAGTATGACCTAACGTCTGAGGATTATGCTATGATGGTGTCAAACCCCAAGAGGTTCATTAAGAAGAGATTCCCCAGCAACAAAAACCAAAACTGGCAGGGGAGTTATAGTTCAGAAAAGGTTAACAATGAACCGAAGGTTGAAGAGCCCAAGAAGGAACCGAAGGCAGATGGTGATTCTGGAGTAAGCTGTTACTACTGTGGTGGGAAAAACCACTATGTTAAGGATTGTGTCCTCAAAAAGATGGCTGAAAAAGATGAGGAAAAGGATGAGGAAGCCTTGTTGCAGAAAAGGCTTGATGAGATGAGAAAGAAGAAATCTACCGCTAACCCTTCCATGAATGCTCTAATTGTGCAGGGTTCGGTTGCTGATGACGAGTTCGGTAGCGTGGAAGTTTGGTCAACCGACTCAGAAGACGATGAAGTGAGGAAGCCTACTCATGGAAAGGCTTGTGCGGCAAAGGAGGAAAGCAGTGGAGGAAGGTGCTTCATGGTGTCCGATGTATCTCAGATGAGGGGATACAACACTGATGGTGGAAGCGATGAACCGAAGGAGCAGCAGGATATGTGCTTTACGGCCAAACCGCTCAGCGTGCAGTTCAACGAGCTCGATGAACTGATCAAGAAGGTACAATCGGTTTTCGTTTCATTTAAAGTACCACAATCCTCATGTGAGAAAGAACTAAAAAATGTTAATACAAGAATTTCTCATCTAGATAGTAGCTTAACTCAAACTCAAGTCACCAATTCTAACCTAACTGATCAATTAAGCAGGGTGTCTTCAAAGAGTGGGGAGCGACGCCATGTGGATCGAGTTGAAGGAGTCTGAATTAGTTAAAATTAAAGACGAAAACATTTATTTACAAAGAGACAATTTAAAGTTGTTAAAACAGCGGAATGATTTTTGTTTAATTGCAAAACGTCTTTATTCTAATATTACTCAGCTTCACTTGGACTATGAAATAGGCCAAAAGATTCATCGCATGATTTTGCCCTTTCTTGAGTTTAAGGAGGATGAAATTGATGCTGAAGCTTATAATTGTGAGAGTGTGATATCATCTGATGACATTAATCCGACCTACATGTATGGACTGGACAAAATAGAATCTTTCATTAAATCCAAGGACCACAAGGACATGCTTAAAAACCTTTTGGATGAAAATGATAGACTTAAACTGAGAACCGAAACCATACAAAAATTTGACTCTTTAAACGCCAACTTGAGCTCAGAAAACAAAATTGATGTTGAAAATGCATCTGAGCTTAATGAGGACGACAACATGAGTGAAATTTCTGTAGAGGACACGGTTGACTGCTCAGAATTTGTAAAAAACGAACCTGAAAACCACAAAAATCTAAATTCTGAAAATTCAGTGGAGTTCGCTCGATTGTCCCAACAAAAGTCCCCGATCTTAGCAGAGAAAGCGGTTGTATATCAAAAGGTCAGGACCGCTCCAAATCAAGTGTACAAGGTCACTGGAGTAACCGAACATCAGACCGCTGAACTCATAGCTATTGTAAACGAAGACAATGCTGATGGCTGCGATGAGTACTTCTGGTCAGCTCCAATAGATAATGCAAACGAAACAGTAGGCTTATCAGAAAGAACCTCATGGATGAGTAAAGGTAGATACATACCAGAACCCTTGAATAAGCCAGATAATTTCGATGAGCCAAGTACTAGTGGTACGAAAGACATTCCTCAAGAGAATGGAAGTTCGGCAAAAGAAGACGTTCCCTCTAGTTCCCCAGTTCAAAGTGAAACTGCCACAGTTCAAAGTGAACCAGCTAGGGAGAAACCAAAAATGAAAGCCAATATCCATCATTAACCGAAGCAGATGAGGAATAAGAAACGCGAAAGGAACCAGAGATACAGGAAGAATCTCTCTGAAAGGAAACAATTATGCAATCCCAGAATGCATATTTCTCACATCAAGACAAGAATCTGAAGTTTGAGAACAATCCTGTCAAAAAGCATGAGAGCCACAACAACCGAAAGCCAAGCTTCGGTTCGGAAGAGAATACCAACCGAAAGCAAAGGTTCGGTTCTGAGAATGACTCCAACCGAAAGCATAGGTTCGGTTCACAGAACGACTCCAACCGAAAGCAAAGGTTCGTTTCTGAAGTCAAAAGAGATCAAAACTCTAAGGTCAGTCCCACCAATGATCAAAAGCAAAAGGGTCACCTAGAGTCTCCAGCCAAGAAGTCATCTCAATCTAAACCCACTCCTTCTTATTCATCTAATTCTTCTAATTCTCCCAATTCATCTCCATCTTGTTCTAAAGCTCATTCTGTTCGTCCTCAAAAATCTCATTCGTCAGCTGAACAAAAAGGCAAGCAGAAGGTTAATGCATCCAAACCAGAGTCTAAACCAAACACACCTAATCCTAATAAAATCAAAGTTTTTACCATTAAAAAGAAAGATGAAACAACACTTATAAAACGAACATATCTTGTTGACATCTCTCTTACTGTTCCCGTTCCTATGAAAAGCTCACGAGGACCCAAGAAACTTTGGGTTCCTAAATATGCTTAATTTTTGCAGGTTATAAGTGACGAGCAGTTCGACGAAGAATGGTACATCGACAGTGGGTGCTCGCGTCACATGACGGGGAGGAAAGAAGAGCTCAGGGAATACAGGTCTCTTTCAAATGGTGACAACGTTAAGTTTGGAAACAATTCTTTCGGCACCATAAAGGGATACAGAATGATTACTAATGGTGATTTCACTATAAGGAAGGTGGCTTATGTGGAAGGACTACAACACAACCTCATCAGTGTATCTCAGCTTGTTGGAGGTACAGGTCTCAAAGTCTCATTCGACGATGAAGGTTCTGAAATTATTGAGAAGAAGACAAAGAAAGTAATTCTTAAATCGGAGCGTAAGGGTGAAATGTTTCCTCTAAACCTTAAACCCATCAAAGGAAACCCAGCTATATGCTTGTTATCAAAAGCTCAATCTGACGAAAGCTGGTTGTGGCACCGAAGACTCTCTCATCTCAACTTTAATGATATCAACAAACTTGTCACTGGAGGTCATGTTCGAGGCCTTCCATTGCTCAAGTTCGACAGAGATCATTTGCGTGCTGCATGCAAAATGGGGAAGCAGAGTCGTCAAAGTCATCCATCTGTAATTAACACAAAAGTTGTTGAACCACTCAAATTAATTCATATTGATTTGTGTGGACCATCATCTATCGAAAGAATCGGTGGTAGCAAGTATATTCTTGTTGTTGTTGATGACTTTTCACGATTTACATGGGTGTTCTTTCTAAAGCTCAAATCTGAAGCGACTCATAAGCTGAAAGTGTTCATCAAGCAGATTGAAGTACAGCTCAAGAAGGTCGTTCGCAACATCAGAAGCGACAATGGTCTGGAATTCAAGAACAGGGAATTTGAAGAATTTCTAGCAGAAAAGGGAATAAATCACAACTTCTCAGCTCCCTACACACCTCAACAGAACGGAATTGTCGAAAGACGAAACCGATCTTTGTGTGAAGCTGCCCGAACTATGCTAAGTTTCGCTTCCTTACCTCTTTATTTTTGGGCTGATGTTATTTCTACTGCTTGTTTTACACAGAACAGGTCCTATCTCAACAAACGATTCACGCTCACACCTTATGAGATTCTCAACAACAGAAAGCCTAATGTGAAATTTTTCCATGTGTTCGGCTCACGGTGTTTCATCTTTAACTCTAAAGAACACCGCAACAAGTTCGATGTCAAAGCTGACGAGGGAATCTTTCTGGGTTACTCTCTCACTTCCAAAGCATACAGAGTCCTAAACAAACGTTCGAGAAAAATCGAAGAGACCTATTACGTGACTTTTGATGATAGCTATGTCAAAAAGCTACAGGCCAAAGAAGACACCGCTGGGGAAATCTTTCCTCAAACTGGCCAAGTCACAGTCTCGATCGCTAATCTATACGAGAAGTTTCTGGAGCTATTTGACGAACCAGAGAAAGCGACTCTCTCAGAGCAGGCACAGCAGACAACAAGGTAGACCACATGAAGCAAATTGTCGAAGAAGCTGCCAGGAGAATGAATGAAGGAGGATCGAATTCTTATGAACCTCCATCCAACGATGCTTCAGTCGAAGGGGAGCCAAGCTCACATGTTGAGGGGGAGCCAAGCTCTACAACTGCTACCGAAAGTCCAACTGCAACCGAAAGTGCTTCTCCAACCGAAGGTGCATCAACGCCTGAAAGTCCAGCACCACAAGAAACCTCTGAACCTCAAGTTTCTCATAGCTCATCAATCGAGGGGGAGCATGGTGATATGTCACTTGACTACGAAAGCCAATCCGAGCCAGAAGAAATGATCAACGCTGAACTAGACCCCACCTTTGATCCAAACTACCCTCCTCTTACCAAATGGACCAGAGATCATCCTATCTCTCAAGTGGTTGGTGATGTCTCCGAAAAGGTTCTGACCCGATCACAACTGAAGGCAAAACAGACATCCTTATTTTCAAAGGTTGAGTTTTGTATGTTTAACTCATTCGTATCAAAAGTTGAACCGAAGACAGTTAACACTGCTCTCGATCACTCCGATTGGGTTCAAGCGATGCAAGACGAATTGAACGAATTTGAAAGGAACAAAGTCTGGCGCCTCATTCCAACTCCTCCAGATGCCTCGGTTGTTGGTCTTAAATGGGTCTTTAGGAATAAAATGGACAAGGAAGGGAATGTTATAAGGACCAAAGCTCGTCTGGTAGTAAAGGGATATTGTCAGGAGGAAGGGATTGATTATGAAGAGACTTTCGCTCCCGTAGCTAGGCTGGAATCTGTTAGAATATTTCTTTCTTACGCTGCCCACAAAAACTTTGAAGTTTTCCAAATGGACGTCAAGTGTGCATTTCTTAATGGAGAACTCGAAGAAACCGTGTATGTGGAGCAACCTCCTGGGTTCGTGAACGAAAAGTATCCAAATCATTGCTACATTCTGGATAAAGCTGTGTATGGCCTCAAACAAGCTCCAACAGCCTGGTATGAAACGCTAACTAAATTCTTAAAGATGTCTAAATTCAAACAAGGTTCGGTTGACCCAACCTTCTTTCACAAAAAGGAAGGTAACCACCTTATGATAGTTCAAATTTATGTCGATGACATCATCTTTGGCTCAACGAATCCCAGCCTAACAGCTGAATTCAGAAAGCTGATGGAGACTAAATTTGAAATGAGCTCAATGGGTCCTATTAACTTTTTCCTTGGTTTAAATATTAGACAGGGACCCGAAGGCATCTTTATCAATCAGGAAGCTTACATGAAGACTCTCCTAGCAAAGTTTGGTATGATGGGAGACTCCAAAGTCAAAGTCCCAATGCCATTCGACACCAAGCTAACTCCATCTCTAGACAAACCGGTTGTTGATATCATGCTCTATCGACAAATGATAGGCTCACTAATGTATCTTACTGCTAGCAGGCCTGACATCATGTTTTATGTGTGTTATTGTGCTCGATTTCAGGCAAACCCACGCGAACCTCACATGCTTGCAGTGAAGAACATTTTACGCTATCTCAAGCAAACCACCTCCTTAGGTCTATGGTATCCTTCCAACTCAGGCTTCTTTGTTCAAGCCTATTCAGATGCTGACCTTGGAGGCTGTGGACTCGACAGAAAAAGCACCACTGGTGGCTGTCAATTTCTTGACGGGAAGTTGGTCAGCTGGCAATCCAAGAAACAAACGTGCGTGTCGTTGTCTACTGCCGAAGCAGAATACATAGCCGCTGCATCCTGCACCTCTCAAGTGATTTGGATCCAGAGTCAACTTCGAGACTATGGACTCAATATGAAGAAGATCCCACTATATTGTGACTCCGAAAGTGCAATTAGGATCTGTCATAACCCAGTGCAACACTCTAAAACCAAACACATAGCACTGAGGTATCACTTCATCAAAGATCATGTGGAAGATGGAAACGTCGAAGTACACTTTGTAAGAACCACTGATCAACTGGCTGACGTCCTTACCAAAGCTCTTCCTGAAGCATCATTCAACAGAATTTTACAAGGGCTAGATATGATGGAATCAGAGTCAGTACCTCACACTACCTCTCAACCTCAAACGTAAGAAGCGAAATTGACCGAACGTTCGGGTTCGGTTAAATCATCTGACTCGCTCATCACCACAAAGGTAGTTTTCTTGGTTATATATTTCTTGTACACAGTTGTTTATCTTATTGTTAATAGTAGTTTCTGATTGCATGTCTAAATTCCTTGGTTTTCTAAAATTTTCCAAAACCGAAACCTACCGAAGGTTCGGGTTCGGTTTTTCAAAATTTTCTTGAACCGAAACCAACCGAACGCTCGGGTTCGGTTTTTCAAAATTTTCTTGAACCGAAACCAACCGAACGCTCGGGTTCGGTTTTTCAAATTTTTCTTGAACCGAAACCAACCGAACGCTCGGGTTCAGTTTTTCAAATTTTTCCAACCGAAACCAACCGAACGTTCGGGTTCGGTTTTTCAAAGTTTTTCCAATGTTTTTTTTACTCTTTTCAAATCTTATTTTCTTTGCTTATTTTTTTCTCTTTTCATTTTTTTTCTTTTATTTTTTATTTCAAAAACTCCAAAAATATTTTTCTCTTTTAATTTTATTTGTGTTCGTTCGTTTATGGGGATATAATTGATGGATTACTTAAGTGTCCCTAGAAGCATGTTGCTGTATGTCTCCCAAGCCTCATAAGATTCTGAATAATCGCCTTAATGACTTGGTATAAACAAACCTTGTCTTCCCAATAAGGCTACTACAATTATTCTAATCGTGAGCTACCTCACTCTCTTCTCACATGAGATAAGAGTTTTCTGCTTGGTCCTTATATTTGCAGCAGAGGTACTTTAATTTCTTACACCATCTCCATTACATTTCTCCATTACATTCGTTTCATCAACGTAACCCTTGAGACTCTCAGAATTTACCACTGAGGTTTATGGTTACACAACAGCTGTGTTTATGATCTTAGTTTCGTGCCACTACGAGCTAAGTGAAACCCAAAATTCAACACCAAATCTAAATTGACAGTGAACAATTAATTTGCTCAAGTTTTCACCAAAGAATTGACGGATGTATCTTACTGAAATCTTAACTTTTTATTTTTTGAGTGATTCCTATGAAATTGTTAAACACCATAACGTTTCTTCCCTTGGGATCTAGTTTTTAATTTTTTTTTGAGATTTTATATTTCCCAAGCCAATTTAAAATTCATTCCTACCTACTTGTTCAACAGACTACACCGGTCTCACAAGTACTTTGTTCACTTTCTTTTTTATTTCAAGATTAGAATTGTTGAATCAAAGCGAAAGCCACCCTTACTTAGCCTAATTAAAAGAAGCCTTTCAACATTTATTAATAAGTGTTTGATCGTAATTCAACGGGAATCCACATTAACACTTTAAGGTCTTTCTTGACCTTGAAGGAAGAGTTGCTTTATTTCTTTTCTTTTTACACTCTTCGCACGAAAATCTTTGATTTTCCAAAATTCCGTTACTAATTATTACAGGCTGTATTATTGCTTTGGCGGTTAATTATCAAGCTGTGGTCAACAATCATCCACGTGGGTATTTACTTCAAAAGATGCCATTTACAAGATAAGACGAAAGGTTGCTGACTCAGGCGGGAGTTAAAAGGATTGAATTTCAATCGGTGGTAAAAAGGGGCGCGTGTGAATTTGAAACGCCCACTCTTTTATTGACATAATGGACGCGTGTGCGAATTTCAAGCGATTCCTCTCTGGCACCTAAAGGTGTGTGAGGATTTGAAACGGTTTGTTCTGAAACGGCGCTTGTTGGGCGGCGTGTTCCTAGGAATCTGACACTCTCTCTCCTACGTGATCATCACATGCCTTAACTGTCACGCATCTGTCATTCCGGGAAACCTTTTCGTATTTCCATAGAAGATTTGAACAGATTTTTCTCTCTCCTTTCAATCACTATAAAAGGCAGTCTCCACTCCCATTTACCTCTTTACTGCATCCGAATTTCCAAGAGAGCAAACACTCGCAAAAGCTTTACTGTTCATCTTCTTCCTACCTGCAACAATGGCAGAATCATCATCCGTCCATGCCACCTCACACATCCTTCCCATTCGTCCTCAACAGTGCTTGGTGATTGACCTAACACCTCAGGCGTATGATTCTTACATGTTCCCGATCATCGAGTGCCTGAAGTACTCGCAAATCGCTCCTGCACTATCTCGGGTTGAGTCTGTGCCCATGGTGCTCCTATCGCAGGTGTATGCGACTACTCATTACGATAAAGCAGTCGACAGGGTGTTCTTCGAGGTGTCTGATCACAAGACCTCGATTTCAAGGCAACGATTTGGTGCACTGCTAGGGTTTGCTGATGACCCTTCAAGAATCAATCCGGAGACGATTCCGGTTGGGTATCTTTACAATATGTTCTACAACATGGGGTACTCGGAGGTGCTCACCTCCATCGCAAAGTTCAAGAAATCCAGCTTGTCGCCGCAGTGGAACGGCATGTTCACAGTCCTCTTCAAGGGCTTATCTGAACGGAGCTCAGGATCCGATGGTTCTAGTCGACTGTTCTTGTCGATTATGTATGCCGTTTACAACGGAGTCAACTTAGAATTTGGGTTGGTCCTCTGGCAACAGCTCATCCAGAGCCTTTCTTCTTCATCACGACATTCTGAGGTGTCGTATGCCCGGTTCTGGACTCTCGTCACAAAGTGGGCAATGGATAAGTTCGACGTCCCCACTGCTGCTGGTGCATCGATGTCTTCGGTTGGTACCTTTCATACCAAGAAGATCATCGTCTTCGATGCCTCCAAGTTTTCTTTCATTGGCTCTATTCCGGAGACAATGTACGACGATGTTCCTTCTGACTACAGGATCATCAGGACAATTAAGGAGTTCAAACACTCAGGACCAAGGGAACTCACACAGGAAATGCTAAAATCCATCCATGATGCTGACAAACCGGTGAACAGGGGCAAAAAGGCGGAAAAAGGGAAGCAAGTGACCAAAGCTCCTAAAGGTCCTTCTCCCAGGAAGAGAAAACAAACAAAACCTGCCCAGTCACCGCAGCCGAAGAGAAGGAAGACTCTACCGAAGCGAAAGCTTGTAATCCCTTCCTCTTCGAGTGACTCAGAAAACGAGAGTTCGGGTTCGGACGGCTCTCAACAAGGCGAAACCCCTCCAAGAGGCAACACCCCACCCCAATCTCCTACCCCAGACATGGAAATCCATAATTCACCCATTCCTTCACCCATTCAAACACACCCTACTTCCATTCCCACCATAACCCCCACTACCACTATTCCTCCAACCTCTTTCCCTATACCACCACCCATTTTCACTAATATAACTACAACAACAACCGCAAAGGTTCCAACCAACGTATCTGATACGGGGGTTCATACCAGTCCAACCGAAACACCACCTGCAACCGAACCACCACCTGTAACCGAAACACCACCCGTAACCGAACCTACCCACACTCAACCACCACCCGAAACTACCCCACCCAACAGTCAACCTGAACCTACAAAAACCAACACACCCCCAGCTTCACCACCCCCACCATCTCCAGATCATGCCTCTGATGGAGATGACACCTTCCTTGGCGGTGAAAACATGACCTTTGATTCGGTCTACTTTAGTCCGTTTCAGGTTCGAAGTGACGAAGAGGATGATGCTCCAGTGACAAAGAAGCATCTAAAGGAGCTAAACGAGAAGGTTGGCTTACTTCTTGCGTCATCCACCAACAACCAATCCTCTCTCTCTGAAGCCGCACTTCAGAAGATTGTTGATGCCTTCTCCAGGGCTCAGCATGATTCAGTAGCTTCAGCCACAGCCGCCATAGACGCCTCCACAAAAGCCTGTGAGGCTGCGACCGCAAAAGTCGATAAACTATTCTCAGACGCCTCTTCCCTGTTGAAGTCCTTACAGGAGAGCGCTGATGCCACCAAGACAACTTTGGAACCAATCGTTCAGCAATTAGCCAAGTTCGTCTCAACGGAGTTACAGTCATTCGCTACACTTCGCCAATCAATCAGCGATGACAACTCGGCCCTTCGTGCCTCCATTGACGAGCGCCTCGCTAAGCTACAAGAGGATCTCGCAGCTGAAAATTCGTTAATGGACGTTCTGGCAAGCAAAACCACTGCCCTTAAGGTCAAGAGCACTCAGCTTTCAAACTCTCAACAACAGCTTGAAGCTCTTCGATCCGAACGGGAGGTTATAAAAACTTGTGTTTCGGATGTACACGCTGCCCTATCCAACATCCTAGAAGCACACGATCCGATTCTCAATCATTCGGTGAGGCGAACCCTTGCTGAAAAACTTGCTCCTGCCATGGACCTTCTCAGCAAAATTGAAGGCTTACCTAGTTTCGTGTCCGATCCGAAACAAGGGGGAGAAGTGAAGTCCGGATCGAAACCACCTCCTTCCTCCAAAGCTACTCACACAACCGAACCACCTCCGACTGGTCAAGCTTCGGGTTCGGGTGTGAAGGATAAAGGGAAAAACATAGCTGAGGAAGAAGATAAAGATGAAGATGATGAAACCATTGCGGACATGTTGAAACGTAAAAACAGTCGCAATGTTGATGATGATATCAATCGTGTGGCGCGAGAGGCTGAAGAAGCCGAACGCAAACAGAAAGAAGCCCACGATCTCCTTGAGAGCAGGAAGACTCTCTTCCCTGCCTGGACTTGGGAGCGAATGATTAAGGAGGCCATAGATACTCCTAGCATCCTATGGCTCGAGCCGGTGATCTCATTCGACTGCTATAATTCTGTCGATTCGCAGTTCGACATGCCGTTGACTCGAAAGGCGTTTATCTTCCACGCCTTCTCTAATATTTTTGAAGTCCCTCATCCGAACCCTGAGGTTGATAGGGAACTGATCGAATTCTATCTGAAGGCTGCTCGTCCTCAGTATCAAACATGGAGCGCCCAGAAGATAGTGAATGTTCGGGTTTTGAAGCCTTATACCGAAGGAAGATTCATCAATGTTCGGTTCAAGGTGATTCGAGGGTCTGCAAGAACTGAACATCTTATATCCCTGGCAGATCTACCGAACCTAAATCCTCATGATTGGATCGTTTTGCATAACATCCTCTTGACGAATGAAGCTGAATATGGTCCGATTATAGACCATCTCAAAAGGATGTTAGTCTGTTACATCATGGAGGTAGCCCTAATGGATCAGGAGGTAGCCACTGTCTTCAAGAAGAAACCGAAGATAGCTCCTGTGGGATCGGCCAGTGATCTCAATCAAATGCAGATGGGCAAGATCGACCCGAGACGCAATTCGGTCATGTTCACTAGAGTAGAAGGACAGAAATGTCTCTTTGCTTTAGCTAACAAACATCTTTACACCACTGCTTCTCTAGAGCACGTGTTGTCGATCATTCGAAGGTGTAAAGAGAATGCAGCGGATGATGTTAAGTACTTCAACGACATGATCCAATGGTACAGCAGGTTTAGACAGACGATACTGGCTCTTATTTCACATCTGTTTAATACCGTGAAGAAGAAAGTTCATGCCACCGCTGCTAGCCCAAGTAACAAGTGAAGATCTCGCTCCAATTGACGCAAAGGGGGAGATTGTTGGGTTAAAGATTCGTTTGAAGATTGCGTCATTGGGCTCGGCTATTAGTCCAATTATTTTGTACTCCGGTTTTGGGCCTGTCCAACCGAGAGCCTGTTAGGTTTATTATATAAGTATATGCTTGCATGCATAATTAGAAAAACGATCTAGATTACAGATAGAGAATTACGATTACTTTGATTTTCTTTATCGTTCCTATAAACCTTCTAACCCTCTACAGTTGATGTTCTTGATCGAGCTCTTCTGAGGGTTGTTTTATAATCATTCGACACATTTGATTCATTCTTGACTTGTTCTTTATCTTCGTGTTCTTACTGTTTAATATTTACTTACCTGTTTAAGATCTAATCGATCTTCAAGATTAAGTTTTAATCTCATCACAGATGAACCATAGGATTTTGTAGGTTCATCTAGCTTAGTGAACTTCCTGAAAAACAAACTTTCCTCTTCGATTTTGCTTGATGAGTCCTACTGTGTGAGGACCCAAAGACTTCATATGTAGAGTTTCACCTTCCTTTCTCACTTCTGGAAATTGAGTATTGATAAACAACTGTATAAATCGAGGATATAACAAGAACGTGTCTCGAGTTGAGGCTCTAATGTTGATAACAAACTCATCCAGGGTGAATCTTAAGAAATTGAATCTCACACCTGCAGCAAGAGAAACAAGTGCACCAGTTGTTCGCTGAGAAATTTCGTCCGCTCCTGATCTTCTACCTGAAACACAGCTGACGAACACATGCGCTAAGAACCTCCAATATGGATGCAGAAGCTTTTTCAAAGTCGGGGGTGAAGTGCCTTCGTAGCTCATCCTCCTGAGAATTCTTTGTGTATCTTTAATCCCAATTTCCGTAGGGAAATTTGGTTGATCATCGATTAGCAGCGTGTGTCTGATGAAGCTTTCATTGATCACGATTTCACGACCTTGAACCATAGCTTTCACAGTGAAGTGACCGTCATTATCCATACTTGTGCTAGCAGTTGCCCAAAATTCTCTAATTAAGTTTTGATACACGACAGGGTTTACTGTGATAGTGGACGCCAGACAGCACTTCCGTAGCCTGTGAATCATCGATCGCATGTCTGAATGAACATCTGGTGGATCTGCAAGCACAATGGCAAGATTGTGCATATCCACGAACTTCAAGTTTGCCATTTTTTGCACTCAACCACAATTTGTAAGAAAAAAAATATGTGCAAAATAAACATCCAAACAAAAATTACTCAAATGAAAATGAGTGTTCACGGTCAAAAACACAAACACAGTTCACGGCCAAATATGTTGTTGTTGGGCCGTAAACTATGTTTACGGCCTATGAACTCAAGCTTACGGCCGACGAACACCTGAATCGTACAACTCATGAAAAACACGCAATTGATCAAGAGAATATGGCTAAAAGAACACAATGATCAATAAATGCTTGCGGTCGAAATTTATTTGAGGTTAGAATGCATTTATGGCCCTAGAACGGAGTTTACGGCCCAAGCTTATGGCCGTAAGCTCCGCCAAATATTTTTCTTCGATTTATGCTCAAAATACACGGTGAAACATGTAATAAAATATATATTTACGATCTAGAACTCATTACCTACAAGATGGTTGAATCAGATTTGCGAAATTTGATAGAAAAATTTTCGAAGGGAGAGAGAATGATGGGAGTGTTTGCGGCCGGAATCTCGTGAATGAGGAGATTCCGGCAGTAAACCCTCATATTTACCATTTTTTACCTTTTTACCTGATAAATACCCAATATTGAGCAAATTCCAACACAATTCGATTTAAAAAGAAAAAAAAAACTATCTAAGGATTATTTTAACTAAGGACAAATTAAAAATAAAAATAAAAATAAAAATTTTGTACAGTAAAAATAAAAGTAAAAATAAAATAAAATTTAAAACTTAAAAAAAAAATTAATTGCGAAAATAACAAATAACAAAAATAAAAAAGTAAAAATGAAGATAAAATTAAAATAATTTGACTTTAACTAAAATAAAAATCTAACCACTGTAACTAAAAAAATAAAAAAATAAAAAAATAATTTTGTCAGATTTGCGGCATTATTTGATCTTATTTTCAAAATATTCTTGCGTTTTTGGATAGATCTCTGAAAAATAAGGGGGGTTTGTTCTTCGTGTTTTTTCATAAAAAAAAGTTTTTGATCGAGTTTTGGAGCTTCAAAGTCGAAAAATCGTTGTTTTGTCGTAATCAGCGAGGAGTTTGCGGCCGGCGGCTAGGGTTTCGGAGTTTACGGCCAGAGTTTGCGGCCGAAAACTGTTCACGGTCGCCGGAGGTTTGCGATCGGAGTTTGCGGCCTCGGCTCGTCTCGGATCACGGCTCGGATCGCGGCTTGGGAAGCCGGCTAAGCAGCAGCAAGCAGCAGCATCGCATTCGCATTTAAAAAAATAGGACGCGACTTTGGAGTTTATTTTTATTTTTTCATCCAAAATAAAAAAAAATAAAAAATAAAAAATTAAATAATAAAAAATAATAATAAATAAAAAATTAAATTTAATTAAATTAAAATTAATAAATAACATTATAATTTAATTTTTTACTTTTATTTTTTAACTTTTGACTTTAAATTTTGAATTTGACTTCCAAGTTTGACCTTTGACTTTAAACTTCAACTTTTTCGTTTAACTTTTAAATTTTCAAATTTAACTTTTCGGTTTGACTTTTCAGATTTGACTTTTAAGTTTGACTTTTCAAGTTTTACTTTTGAGTTTAACTTTTTAAATTTGACTTTTAAGGTTGACTTTTATAATCAAAGGGTTTGACTTTTAAGTTTGATTTTGGCCGAGCCGAGGCCGCAAACCTCCGACGACCGTGAACAGTTTCCGGTAGCAAACTCCGGCCGTAAACTCTGAAACTCAGTTGCAGCAATTTATTACACTTACTACTGACATGAATATAGTTGGGATCTTCTTGTCTAAATCTTAGATAAACAAAAAGTTATTGAATTCACTTCCAAGATCGTGGATATGAATGGAGCTATCATCAAGAAGACAAAAGATCTCAATCATCTTAGTTTTGATGATGTAATTGAAGAACTTGATGCTTTGAAGTGTAGAAAAACAATGAGTTCTAAAAACATTCCGGTCACTGATGTTACATGTACTCCAGCTTGTGAAGCTACGATTAAATTTCTTCGGGAACAAATTGATTTATTAAAAAGAGAAGTTGAGGACCTAAGATATGAAGGAAATCAACTCAAGAAATGAAAGAAACCATTGAAGGCTAAATTAGAAGCAAAAATCAAAGACTTTAGGAAGCTTCAGGAAGAGTATAGCAACAAGTGTGAAAATTATGACTATATTAAGAGACAACATACTGATGTAACTGAAGAACTTGACACTTTGAAAATTAAGTGTGGAAAAACAGATGTTAGTTTTAAAAATTATACTGCGTCAAGTCAGACAGTCGAGTCCTTGTTTGAAACCCAATTAAAATTTAAAGATAACCAAAACAATGGTCTAGGATATGATAGTGTTCCTCCACCTTTCAATCATAACTATACATCCATCCCTATGACATAGGAAGAAATTGACAGTGAGGCACATCTTAAATATGGAAAACCAGCTGGATTTGTGTTAGGAGGTATTCAGGTTGAAAATACTAATTTTTCTACTTCATGTATAGTTAAGTAGCAGAAGATGAGAACAAAGAGAGCACTATTGAACAAATAAATGTCTCTTTGAGCTTTGAGTATGTTCCTTCGAACTCAGCTGCTTCTGATAAACCTGCCGTTGAAAAATACAGGCCTCCAATTCCAGTGCAATAGAGTGCCTGTTGCAAGTGTGCATGTGGGAACAACAAGAAACGAGACAAGGATGCGCCACCAGGGGCAGGAAGAAACAACTACACAGTAAAGAAAAAGACATACTCCAGCTTGGAGTTTTATTTTTTTATTTATTGTTATTATTTTTTTATTTTTGTTATTTTTTATTTTTTTTGTTTTTTATTTATTGTTGGGTCAAAATATGGTTTATACTTTGCTTTTCTGGGCAAATGTATTTTGTTGTAATATTTTTGGAGTTTACGGTCATGTCTACAATTGAGTTTACGGCCGTAAACACCTTACAGCCGTAAACCCATTTACGACCCATGCCCACCAAGCCCATATCCCCTTGTATAAATATAGGTGTTAGGGGTTGAGGAGTGGATTGATGAACAGGAGAGAAACGGGAGTGTTTATGTGTGTGTGAATCTTTTGTATCTGGAACTTTAATTCTAATCAATTGATACTGAGATTCATATTATTCTTCTTCTCCTTCTCTTCTATTTTATCTGACATCATCCGTTTCATTGGGATTCCACACCGTCAAAAGGATCTGATTGATATACAAACATTTTAGGGACTTACAATTGGTATTAGAGCTTGGTTGTATCAGTCAATTTTGTCAGATTTGGGGCGTTATTTGATCTTATTTTCGAAATATTCTTGCGTTTTTTGATAGATCTCTAAAAAATAAGGGGGGTTTGTTTTTCGTGTTTTTCATAAAAAAAAGGTTTTTGATCGAGTTTTGGAGCTTCAAAGTCGAAAAATCGTTGTTTTTTGTCGTAATTTGCGAGGAGTTTGCGGCCGGCGGCTAGGGTTTCGGAGTTTACGGTCGAAGTTTGCAGCCAGAAACTATTCACGGTCGCCGGAGGTTTGCGGCCGGAGTTTGCGGCCTCGTCACGGCTCGGATCGCAGCTTGGGAAGCCGACTAAGCAGCAGCAAGCAGCAGCATCGCATTCGCATTTAAAAAAATAGGACGCGACTTTCGAGTTTAGTTTTATTTTTTCATCCAAAATAAAAAAATAAATGATAATAAAAAAATAATAATAAATAAATAAATAAATTTAATTAAATTAAAATTAATAAATAAAATTATATTTTAATTTTTGACTTTTATTTTTTAACTTTTGACCTTAAATTTTGACTTTGACTTCCAAATTTGACCTTTGACTTTAAACTTCAACTTTTTCATTTAACTTTTCAAATTTCAAATTTAACTTTTCGGTTTGACTTTTAAGTTTGACTTTTCAAATTTGACTTTTAAGTTTGACTTTTCAAGTTTAAATTTTTAAATTTGACTTTTAAGGTTGACTTTTATAATCAAAGGGTTTGACTTTTATGTTTGATTTTGGCCGAGCCGAGGCCGCAAACCTCCGACGACCGTGAATAGTTTCCGGCCGCAAACTCCCGCCGTAAACTCCGAAACTCAGTTGCAGTGATTTATTACACTTACTACTGAGATGAATATATAGCTGGGATCTTCTTGTCTAAATCTGAGATAAACAAAAAGCTATTGAATTCACTTCCAAGATCGTGGGATATGAATGTAGGTATCATCAAGAAGACAAAAGATCTCAATCATCTTAGTCTTGCTGATGTAATTGAAGAACTTGATGCTTTGAAGTGTAGAAAAACAATGAGGTCTGAAAAGATTCCGGTCACTGAAGTTACATGTACTCCAGCTTGTGAAGCTACGATTAAATTTCTTCGGGAACAAATTGATTTATTAAAAAGAGAAGTTGAGGACCTGAGATATGAAGGATATCAACTCAGGAAATGATAGAAACCACTGAAGGCTAAAGTAGAAGCAAAAATCAAAGACTTTAGGAAGCTTCAGGAAGAGTATAGCTACAAGTGTGAAAATTATGACTATATTAAGAGACAACTTGCTGCTGTAACTGAAGAACTTGACACTTTGAAAATTAAGCGTGGAAAAACAGATGTTAGTTTTAAAAATTATAATGCATCAAGTCAGACAGTCGAATCCTTGTTTGAAACCCAATTAAAATTCAAAGATAATCAAACACAAGGGTCTAGGATACGATAGTGTTCCTCCACCTTTCAATCATAAGTACACATCCATCCCTATGAGACAGGAAGAAATTGACAGGGAGGCACATCTTAAATATGGAAAACCAGCTGGATTTGTGTTAGGAGGTATTCGGGTTGAAAATACTAATTTTTCTACTTCATGTACAGGTAAAGTAGTAGAAGATGAGAACAACGAGAGCACTACTAAACAAACAAATGTCTCTTTGAGCTCTAAGTTTGTTGCTTCGAACTCAGCTGCTTCTGATAAACCTGCCGTTGAGAAATACATGCCTCTAATTCCAGCGCAACAGAGTGCCTGTTGCAAGTGTGCGTGCGAGAACAACAAGAAACGAGATAAGGATACACCACCAGGGGCAGGAAGAAATAACTACACGGTAAAGAAAAAGAAATATTCCGGCTTGGAGTTTTATGTTTTTTAATTATTATTATTATTTTTTATTTATTGTTGGGTCAAAATATGGTTTATACTTTGCTTTTCTGGGCAAATGTATTTTTCTATAATATTTTTGGAGTTTACGGTCAAGTTTACAATTGAGTTTACGGCTGTAAACCCATTTACGGCCCATGCCCACCAAGCCCATATCCCCTTGTATAAATATAGGTGTTAGGGGTTGAGGAGCGGATTGATGAACAGGAGAGAAACGGGAGTGTTTATGTGTATGTGAATCTTTTGTATCTGGAACTTTAATTCTAATCAATTCATACTGAGATTCATATTATTCTTCATCTCTTTCTCTTCTATTTTATCTGACATCATCCGTTTGATTGGAATTCCGCACCATCAAACGGATCTGATTGATATACAGGCATTTTAGGGACTTACAATTGGTATTAGAGCTTGGTTGTATCAGTCAATTTTGTCAGATTTGGGGCATTATTTGATCTTATTTTCGAAATATTCTTGCGTTTTTGGATAGATTTATGAAAAATAAGGGGTGTTTGTTCTTCGTGTTTTTCATAAAAAAAGGTTTTTGATCGAGTTTTGGAGCTTCAAAGTCGGAAAATCGTTGTTTTTTGTCGTAATCAGCGACGAGTTTGCGGTTGGCGGCTAGGGTTTTGGAGTTTACGGCCGGAAATTGTTTACGCTCGCCGGAGGTTTGCGGCCGAAGCTTACGGCCTCGGCTCGGCTCGGATCGCGGCTTGGGAAGCTGGCTAAGCAGCAGCATCGCATTCGCATTTAAAAAAATAAGACGCGACTTTGGAGGTGCTGGGATCAAACCCGCGACCTCCACGGCTCGGATCGCGGCTTGGGAAGTCGGCTAAGCAGCAGCATCGCATTCTCATTTAAAAAAATAAGACGCGACTTTGGAGGTTGTTGGGTCGTGTTTTGTTATGTATTGCATCTATTGGGCTCGCTTATTAGTCCAGTTTTGTAACTCCGGTTTGGGCCTGTCCAACCGAGAGCTTTATAGGGTTTATTATAAATATAGGTGCTTGCATGCATCTTAGGTTAAGGATTAGAGACGATAGTTACTATAGATCAGTGCATTATTCAGAAGTTTTATTATCGTTCTTGTAACCCTAAATCCTCTACAGCGGAAGTTCTTAGTCAAGCTCTGCTGAAGATTGTTGAATCAATCATTCGACATATTGTGATTCAACTTTGTCTTGTTCATTGTTTATGTTCTTCATACTACCTGTTATAAAGATCTAATCGATCTTCTAGTTTATTTTTAACTTATCAATTGGTATCAGAGAAGGAGGCTGTGTAATTCATACACATCTTTTCTGTGAAAAAGGTTGTGATTAGGGTTATTCCGCATTAATCAATATTTATTGAGCCGTCATCCCATAATTGACATAACTTGGTATTTATTTGTTTTGCCCTAATTTAATTCATTACAAGTCTGATCTTTTAAACAGGTTATTTGATCAAGCATTGACGAGTCACAATCCAATCCCATTAACATCTCAAACAACATTGGATCAACAACAAAGATTCCCATTCTTTATACTCAGGATTACGAAGTCTAGGCACATCATTTTGAAGATTATGTCATCGGATCTGAGGACAATGGATACCTCATCTGGGAAGCCATCGTGTCTGGACCTTTCGCCCATTCAGCAACTTCAACGATCATTAAAACTCAGAAAGAATATAATGACCTATTGAAAGACGTTAAAGATATTGCTCAAGACGAAAAAGATAAATTTCAGTGCAATATTAAAGCATTGAGATTAATTAGATTCGCTCTTCAATCTGACACGTTCAGGCTGGTGAGTTCATGCACAACTGCCAAAGAAATATGAGACAGGCTACGAGAATTGTATTCTACGGACGAGGATCTTGAGCATTCCATTCAAACCTTGCTGCTATCCGAGTTTGGTGAATTCAAGTAGAGTCCTGAAGAAACTGTGACTCAAACGTTCGATCGCTTCAATCATCTTCTTAGTAAGATGATTAAACATGATATTGAAAGGAAGTTGATTGAACAAAAGGTTACCTTCTTAAACGGTCTCAGATCTGAGTGGAGAGTGGTTGTGTCCACAGTTAAAGCGCATGAGCAATTCAAATCTTACTCTTTGGCGAAACTGGTAGGCATTCTGAAGTCTCAAGAAAAGATCGTGCTACAGGAGAAAAATGTGGTTTCAAGATTGGGTTCATTGGCCCTTCTGTCCAAAAGCAAAGCTGTGATGGAAGATGAAGACCTCAACCTAGAGGATTATGACCTTACCTCTAAAGACTATGCAATGATGGTGTCAAATCCAAAAAGGTTCATCAAGAAAAGGTTCCCCACCAATAAGAACCGAAATTGACAAGGAAGTTATAGTTCAGAAAAGGTGAGGGAAGAACCGAAGGCAGAAGAACCAAAGAAGGAACCGAAAGCTGAAGGAGATTCGAGAGTGAGCTGCTATTATTGTCGAGGAAAGAACCACTATGCCAAAGACTGCGTTCTTAAGAAAATGGCAGAAAAGGATGAGGAGAAAGATGAAGAAGCAATGCTACTGAAAAAGCTGGAAGAGATAAAGAGAAAGAAATCTACTGCTAACCCTTTTATGAATGCTTTAATTGTGCAGGGTTCGGTAGCGGATGATGAGTTCGGTGGCGTGGAGGTCTGGTCAACCGACTATGAGGATGATGAAGTAAGGAAGCCTTCTCATGGAAAGGCTTATGTGGCGAAAGATGAGGGTAGCGGTGGAAAATGCTTGATGGTGTCTGATGTATCTCAGATGAGGGGATACAACACAGATGGTGGGAATGAAGACACAAAGGAGCGAGAGGACTTATGCTTCATAGCAAAACCGCTCAGCGTGCAGTTCAACGAACTTGATGAATTAATCAAGAAGGTACAATCCGTTTTTATTGCATTTAAAGTCCCACAAAGCTCATATGAAAAAGAATTAAAAAATGTTAATTCAAGAATCTCTCATCTAGACAGGAGTTTAACTCAAACACGAGTCACCAATTCTAACCTGACTGACCAAATAAGCAGGGTGTCTTCAAAGAGTGAGGAACGGAGGATGTGGATCGAACTGAAGGAGTCGGAGTTAATCAAAACCAAAGATGAAAACATTTATTTGCAAAGAGACAATTTAAAGCTTTTAAAACAGAGAAATGTTTTTTGTTTAATTACTAAGCGTCTTTATACTAATATCACTCAGCTTCATTTGGATTGTGAAATAGGACAGAAAATTCATTGCATGATTTTGCCCTTCCTTGAGTTTAAGGAGGATGAAATTGATGCTGAAGCGTATAATTGTGAAAGTGTTATTTCGTCTGAGGATGTTAATCCTACATATATGTATGGTCTAGACAAAATCGAATCTTTCATAAAGTCCAAGGACCATAAGGACATGCTTAAAAACCTTTTGGATGAAAATGATAAACCGAAACTGAGGACCGAAACCATACAAAAATTTGACTCATTGAATGCCAACTTGAGCTCAGAAAATAAAATTGATGTTGAAAATGCATCTGAGCTTAATGAGGACGACAATATGAGTGAAATTTCTGTAGAGGACACAGTTAATTGTTCAGAAGTTGTCAAGAGCGAACCCGAAAACCACAAGAATCTCATTTCAGAAAATTCAGTGGAGTTTGCTCGTTTGTCCCAACAAAAGTCCCCGATCCTCGCAGAAAAGGCAGTAGTATATCAAAAGGTAAGGACAACTCCAAATCAGGTGTATAAGGTCACTGGCGTAACCGAACATCAGACTGCTGAACTCACAGCTATTGTAAACGAAGACAATGTTGATGGCTGCGACGAGTTCTTCTGGTCAGCTCCCATCGACAATGCTGACGAAACAGTAGGTCTGTCTGAAAGGACTTCATGGAAAACCAAAGGCAGATATGTGCCAGAACCTTTGAACAAGCCTGATAGCTTCGACGTGCCAAGTACCAGTGGTACAAAAGATGTTCCTGAAGAAAAAGGAATTCCTGCAAAAGATGTCACTCCTTTAAGCGAAACATCATCAGTTCAGAGTGAACCAGCTAAAGGAAAACAAAAACCAAAAGCGAATATTCATCATCAGCCGAAGCAGGTGAGAAATCAAAAACAACAAAGGAATCAGAGATGCAAGAAGAATCTCTCTGAAAGAAAACAGTTTTGGCAATCTCAAAATGCCTATTTCTCATATCGTGACAGAAACTTAAAGTCAGAGAAAAGTCCTGTTAGATCACAAGAGAACAACATCAACCGAAAGCAGAGGTTCGGTTCAGAAAACAATATCAAACGAAAGAAAAGGTTCGGTTAGGAGAAAACCATCTACCGAAAGCAAAGGTTCGGTTCAGAGAATAAAAGCGACCAAAATTCTAGGTTCAGTCCCACTGATGATCGAAAACAAAAGGGTCACCTAGAATCTCAAGTCAAGAAATCATCTCAGTCTAAATTCTCTCATTCTAACTCTTCTAATTCTTCCAATTCTTCTAATTCCTCTCAACCCCATTCTAAATTCTATTCTGTTCGCTCTCAAAATCCTAAATCTTCAACAGATCTAAAAGGAAAATTGAAGGTTTCGTCAGTTAAACCAGAGTCCAAACCAGAAGCAACAAATCCCAATAAAATTAAGGTTTTCACCATCAAAAAGAAATATGAAACAACACTAATAAAAAGAACATATCTTGTTGACATCACTCTTACTATTCCTGTTCCAGTGAAAGGCTCACGTGGACCCAAGAAACTTTGGGTTCCTAAATCTGCTTAATTTTTGCAGGTTATCAGTGACGAGCAGTTTGACGAAGAATGGTAGATTGACAGTGGCTGCTCGCCTCACATGACAGGAAGGAAGGAAGAGCTAAGGGAATATAGATCTCTTTCAAACGGTGGAAATGTCAAGTTCGGGAACAACTCCTTCGGCACCATAAAAGGCTATGGAATGATTACAAACGGTGATTTCACGATTAGGAAGGTTGCATACGTGGAAGGACTACAACATAACCTCATCAGTGTATCTCATCTTGTTGGAGGTACCGGTCTCAAGGTTTCATTCGACGATGAGGTTCAGAAATAATTGAGAAGAAGACGAAAAGAGTTATTCTCAAGTCGGAGCGTAAAGGTGCAATGTTTCCCCTGAAGCTCAAACCTATCAAAGGGAACCCAGCTATCTGCCTGTTATCCAAAGCACAATCTGACGAAAGCTGGTTGTGGCACCGAAGGCTCTCACATCTCAACTTTAAGGATATCAACAAACTCGTCACTGGAGGTCATGTTCGAGGTCTTCCATTGCTCAAGTACGATAGAGAACATTTGTGTGCTGCATGTGAAATGGGGAAGCGGAGTCGTCAAAGTCATCCATCAATTATAAACACTAAAGTTGTTGAACCACTAGAATTACTTCATATTGATTTGTATGGTCCATCATCTATCGAAAGCATCGGCGGTAGCAAGTACATTCTTGTTATTGTTGATGACTTTTCGCGTTTTACATGGGTGTTCTTTCTGAAGCTTAAATCTGAAGCGACTCACAAGCTAAAGATGTTCATCAAGCAGGTTGAAGTACAGCTAAAGAAAGTCGTTCGCAACATCAGGAGCGACAATGGGCTGGAGTTCAAAAATAAAGAATTCGAAGAATTCTTGGCAGAAAAAGGAATTAGTCACAACTTCTCAGCTCCCTACACACCTCAACAAAACGGAATTGTCGAAAGACGAAACCGATCTTTGTGTGAAGCGGCCTGAACCATGCTAAGTTTTGCTTCTTTACCTTTATATTTTTGGGCTGATGCTATTTCTGCTGCTTGTTTTACACAGAACATGTCATATCTCAATAAGCGATTCACTCTCACTCCTTATGAGATCATCAACAACAGGAAGCCAAATGTCAAATTTTTCCATGTGTTCGGTTCTCGGTGCTTCATCTTCAATTCTAAAGAACACCGCAACAAGTTTGATGTCAAAGCCGACGAAGGGATATTTCTGGGCTATTCTCTCACTTCTAAAGCGTACAGGGTATTAAACAAGCGCTCGAGGAAAATAGAAGAAACTTATTACGTGACTTTTGACGATAGCTATGTCAAAAAGCTAAAGGCCAACGAAGACACAGCTGGAGAAATCTTTCTTCAAACAGGTGAAGTCACAGCCTCGATTGCAAACCTCTTTGAGAAGTTCGTTGAATTATTTGATGAACCAGAGAAGGCCACTCTCTCAGAAGCCAGCGCAGCTGACAACAGGGTAGATCATCTGAAGCAACTCATTGAAGATACTGCAAAGAGAATAAATGAAGGAGGATCAAGTTCTGATGACCCTCCACAGCACAATGCTTCAGTCGAGGGGGAGGATCCATCTTCGTCATCACAGCCAAGCACACATGTTGAGGGGGAGGACGGTTCTCAAGCTACTCCCGAACGCACTTCACCAACCGAAAGTGCCACACCAACCGAAAGTGCCTCACCACCCGAAGGTGCATCAACACCCGAAAGCTCAGCACCACCAGAAACCTCTGTAGCTCAAAATACTCAAGAAATACCTGAAAGCTTATCTGTCAAGGGGGAGGATGCCGATATGCTTTATGACGATGGAAGTCAATCCGAACTAGAAGAGATGGTAAACGCTGAATTGGATCCATCCTTTGATTCAAATTACCCTCCTCTCGTCAAATAGACCAGAGATCATCCTGTCTCTCAGGTTGTTGGTAATGTTTCTGAAAAAGTTCTGACCTAATCACAACTTAAGGCAAAACAAACTTCCTTGTTTTCAAAAGTAGAGTTTTGTATGTTTAACTCCTTCGTATCAAAAGTTGAACCAAAGACAGTTAATACTACTCTTGATCACTCCGATTGGGTTCAAGCTATGCAAAATGAACTGAATGAATTCGAAAGGAACAAAGTTTGGCACCTCATTCCAACTCGTCAAGATGCCTCAGTTGTTGGTCTCAAATGGGTATTCAGAAACAAAATGGACAAGGAAGGGAACGTGATACGAAACAAAGCACATCTGGTAGTGAAAGGATACTGTCAGGAGGAAAGAATTGACTATGAAGAAACTTTTGCTCCTATAGCTAGGCTGGAATCCGTTAGAATATTTCTTGCCTATGCTGCACACAAAAACTTTGAAGTCTACCAAATGGATGTCAAGTGTTCATTTCTTAATGGAGAACTTGAAGAAACAGTGTACATGGAGCAACCTCCTGGATTCGTAAATGAAAGGTACCCTAATCATTGTTATATTTTGGACAAAGCCGTATATTGACTGAAACAAGCTCCGAGAGCCTGGTATGAAACGGTAACTAAGTTTTTAAAGATGTCCAAATTCAAACAAGGTTTGGTTGACCCAACCTTCTTTCGTAAGAAGGAAGGTAACCACCTTATGATTGTTCAAATTTACGTCGATGATATCATCTTTGGCTCAACGAATCCTAGCTTAACAACTGAATTCAGAAAGCTGATGGAGACTAAATTTGAAATGAGCTCAATGGGTCCAATTAACTTTTTCCTTGGTTTAAATATTAGACAGGGACCCGAAGGCATCTTTATTAATCAGGAAGCTTACACAGAGACTCTCTTTGCAAAATTTGGCATGATGGGAGATTCCAAGGTTAAAGTTCCAATGGCATTCGGCACCAAGCTCACTCCATCCTTGGATAAGCCAGCAGTTGATATTACGCTATATCGCCAGATGATCGATTCACTGATGTATCTTATTGCTAGCAGGCCTGATATCATGTTCTCTGTTTGTTATTGTGCTAGATTTCAGGTGAATCCACGTGAACCTCATATGCTTGCAGTCAAGAAAATACTTCGTTATCTCAAGCGAACTACCTCTTTAGGTCTATGGTATCCATCCAACTCGGGCTTCTTCGTTCAAGCCTACTCAGATGCAGACCTTGGAGGTTGTGGACTAGACAGGAAAAGCACCACCGGAGGCTGCCAATTCCTTGACGGGAAGTTGGTTAGCTGGTAATCAAAGAAACAAACGTGTGTGTCTTTGTCTACAGCTGAAGCAGAATACATTGCAGCTGCCTCTTGCACTTCTCAAGTGATTTGGATCCAAAGTCAACTCCGGGATTATGGACTCAATATGAAAAAGATCCCACTATATTACGACTCAGAAAGTGCAATTAGGATCTGTCATAACCCAGTGCAACACTCAAAGACTAAGCACATAGCACTGAGGTATCACTTCATTAAAGATCATGTGGAAGATGGGAACGTTGAAATTTATTTCGTTAGAACCACCGATCAACTGGCTGATGTCTTCACCAAAGCCCTTCCTGAAGCATCGTTCAACAAAATTCTACAAGGGCTAGGCATGATGGAATCAGAGTCAGTACCACAAATCACCTCTCAAACTCAAAAGTAAGAAGCGAAATAGACCGAACGTTCGGGTTCGGTTGGATCATCTGCCTCTCGCTCATCAACTAAAGGTAGTTTTCTTGGTTGTAAATTTCATGTACAATTGTTTTAAAATTGTTTATCCTATTGTCAAAAGTATTTCCTTTTTGAAAGTTTAAATTCTTTGGTTTTCCAAAAATTTTCAAAACACACAAATAAAGATTAAAGTCAAAAAGAAAACAAAGAACAAAATATTTTTGGAGTTTTTGATATTTAAAAGAAAAGAAATATTTTTGGAATTTTTGATATAAAAAAAAATAAATGATAAATAAAAATAATAAAAAAAAATAAAAAAAATAATACTGAGAAAGAAAATAAAAAGATTAAAAAAAACTTTGGAACCGAACCCGAGCGTTCGGTTGATTTCGGTTGAGAAGAATTTTGAAAAACCGAACCCGAGCGTTCGGTTGGTTTCGGTTTTGAAAATTTTTGAAAAACCGAACCCGAGCGTTCGGTTGGTTTCGGTTTTGAAAAATTTTGAAAAACCGAACCCGAGCGTTCGGTTGGTTTCGGTTTTGAAAATTTTTGGAAAACCAAAGAATTTAGACTTTCAAAAAGGAAATACTTTTGACAATAAGATAAAAAAATTTAAAACAATTGTACATGAAATTTACAACCAAGAAAACTACCTTTAGTTGATGAGCGAGAGGCAGATGATCCAACCGAACCCGAACGTTCGGTCTATTTCGCTTCTTACGTTTGAGTTTGAGAGGTAGTTTGTGGTACTGACTCTGATTCCATCATACCTAGCCCTTGTAGAATTTTGTTGAACGACGCTTCAGGAAGGGCTTTGGTGAAGACATTAGCCAGTTGATCAGTGGTTCTAACAAAGTGAATTTCAACGTTTCCATCTTCCACATGATCTTTAATGAAGTGATACCTCAGTGCTATGTGCTTAGTCTTAGAGTGTTGCACTCGGTTATGACAGATCCTAATTGCACTTTCAGAGTCACAATATAGTGGGATCTTTTTCATATTGAGTCCATAGTCTCGGAGTTGACTCTGGATCCAAATCACTTGAGAAGTACAGGATGCAGCTGCAATGTATTCTACTTCAGCTGTAGACAAAGACACACACGTTTGTTTCTTTGATTGCCACCTAACCAACTTCCTGTCAAGGAATTGGCAGCCTCTAGTGGTGCTTTTTCTGTGTAGTCCACAACCTCCAAGGTCTGAATCTGAGTAGGCCTGAACAAAGAAGCCCGAGTTGGATGGATACCATAGACCTAAAGAGGTAGTTCGCTTGAGATATCGTAGAATGTTCTTCACTGCAAGCATGTGAGGTTCGCGTGGGTTCGCCTGAAATCTAGCACAGTAACAAACAGAGAACATTATGTTAGGCCTGCTAGCAGTAAGATACATCAGAGAACCAATCATCTGGCGATAAAGTGTAATATCAACTGCCGGTTTATCCAAGGATGGAGTGAGCTTGGTGCCGAACGCCATGGGAACTTTGACCTTTGAATCTCCCATCATGCCAAATTTTGCAAGGAGAGTCTTCGTGTAAGCTTCCTGATTAATAAAGATGCCTTCGGGTCCCTGTCTAATATTTAAACCAAGGAAAAAGTTAATTGGACCCATTGAGCTCATTTCAAATTTAGTCTCCATCAGCTTTCTGAATTCAGCCGTTAAGCTGGGATTCGTAGAGCCAAAGATGATATCATCGACGTAAATTTGAATATTCATAAGGTGGTTACCTTCCTTCTTGCGAAAGAAGGTTGGGTCAACCGAACCTTGTTTGAATTTGGACATCTTTAAAAACTTTGTCAGCGTTTCATACCAGGCTCTCGGAGCTTGTTTCAGTCGATACACGGCTTTGTCCAAAATATAACAATGATCAGGATACCTTTCATTTACGAATCCAGGAGGTTGCTCCACGTACACTGTTTCTTCAAGTTCTCCATTAAGAAAAGCACACTTGACGTCCATTTGGTAGACTTCAATGTTTTTGTGTGCAGCATAGGCGAGGAATATTCTAACGGATTCCAGCCTAGCTACTGGAGCGAAAGTCTCTTCATAGTCAATTCCTTCCTCCTGACAGTATCCTTTCACAACCAGAAGTGCTTTGTTTCGTATCACGTTCCCTTCTTTGTCTATTTTGTTCCGGAAGACCCATTTGAGACCAACAACTGAGGCTTCTGGAGGAGTTGGAATGAGTCGCCAAACTTTGTTCCTTTCGAATTCATTCAGTTCGTCTTGCATAGCTTGAATCCAATTGGAGTGATCAAGAGCAGTGTTAACTGTCTTTGGTTCAACTTTTGAGACGAAGGAGTTAAACATACATAATTCTACTTTTGAGAACAAGGAAGTTTGTTTTGCCTTGAGTTGTGATCGGGTCAGAACTTTTTCAGATACATCCCCAACAACTTGAGAGACAGGATGGTCTCTGGTCCATTTGACGAGAGGAGGGTAGTTTAGATCAAAGGTTGGATCCAATTCAGCGTTTATCATCTCTTCTGGTTCGGATGGACTTTCATCGTCATAAAGCATATCAGCATGCTCCCCCTCGACAGATAAGCTTTCAGGAATGTCTTGAGTGTCTTGTGCTACAGAGGTTTCTGCTGGTGCTGAGCTTTCGGGTGTTGATGCACCTTCGGGTGGTGAGGCACTCTCGGTTGGTGTGGTACTTTCGGTTGATAAAGTGCATTCGGGAGCAGCTTGAGAACTGTTCTCCCCCTCAACATGTGAGCTCGGCTGTGATGATGATGGCGGATCCTCCCCCTCGACTGAAGCATTGTGTTGTGGAGGGTCGTCAAAACTTGATCCTCCTTCATTCATTCTCTTTGCAGCATCATCGATAAGTTGCTTCAGATGATCTACCTTGTTGTCAGCTGCACTGGCTTCTGAGAGAGTGGCCTTCTCTAGTTCATCAAATAATTCAACGAACTTCTCAAAGAGGTTTGCGATAGAGGCGGTGACTTGGCCAATTTGAAGAAAAATTTCTCCAGCTGTGTCTTCGTTGGCCTTTAGATTTTTGACATAGCTATCATCAAAAGTCTCGTAATAAGTTTCTTCTATTTTCCTCGAGCGCTTGTTTAATACCCTGTACGCTTTAGAAGTTAGAGAATAGCCCAGAAATATCCCCTCGTCAGCTTTGACATCAAACTTGTTGCGGTTTTCTTTAGAATTGAAGATGAAACACCGTGAACCGAACACATGGAAAAACTTGACATTTGGCTTCCTGTTGTTGATGATCTAATAGGCAGTGATAGTGAAGCGCTTATTGAGATATGACCTATTCTGTGTAAAACAAGCAGCAGAAATAGCATCAGCCCAAAAATATAAAGGTAAGGAAGCGAAACTTAACATGGTTCGCGCAGCTTCACACAAAGATCGGTTTCGTCTTTCGACAATTCCGTTTTGTTGGGGTGTGTAGGGAGCTGAGAAGTTATGACTGGTTCCTTTTTCGGCCAAGAATTCTTCGAATTCTTTATTTTTGAACTCCAGCCCATTATCGCTCCTGATGTTGCGAACGACTTTCTTCAGCTATACTTTGACCTGCTTAATGAACGTCTTCAGTTTGAGAGTCGCTTCAGATTTTTGCTTCAGAAAGAACACCCATGTAAAACGCAAAAAGTCATCAACAATAACAAGAATGTACTTGCTACCACCGATACTTTCGATAGATGATGGACCACACAAATCAATATGAAGTAGCTCTAGTGGTTCAACAACTTTAGTGTTTATTATAGATGGATGACTTTGACGACTCTGCTTCCCCATTTCACATGCAGCACACAAATGTTCTCTATTGAACTTGAGCAATGGAAGACCTCGAACATGACCTCCAGTGACAAGTTTGTTGATATCCTTAAAGTTGAGATGAGAGAGCCTTCGGTGCCACAACCAGCTTTCGTCAGATTGTGCTTTGGATAACAGGCAAATAGCTGGGTTTCCTTTGATAGGTTTGAGGTTTAGAGGAAACATTTCACCTTTACGCTCTGATTTGAGAATAACTCTTTTCGTCTTCTTCTCAATTATTTCAGAACCCTCATCGTCGAATGAAACTTTGAGACCGGTACCTCCAACAAGCTGAGATACACTGATGAGGTTATGTTGTAGTCCTTCCACGTATGCAACCTTCCTAATCGTGAAATCACCGTTTGAAATCATTCCATAGCATTTTATCGTGCCGAAGGAGTTGTTCCCAAACTTGACATTTCCACCGTTTTAAAGAGACCTTTATTCCCTTAGCTCTTCCTTCCTTCCAGTCATGTGACGCGAGCAGCCACTGTCAATGTACCATTCTTCGTCAAACTGCTCGTCACTGATAACCTGCAAAAATTAGGCAGATTTAGGAACCCAAAGTTTCTTGGGTCCTCGTGAGCCTTTCACAGGAACAGGAATAGTAAGAGAGATGTCAACAAGATATGTTCTTTTTATTAGAGTTGTTTCATCTTTCTTTGTCATGGTGAAAACTTTAATTTTATTGGGATTCGTTGCTTTTGGTTTGGACTCTGGTTTAACTGATGAAACCTTCGATTTTCCTCTCAATTCAGTTGATGATTGAGGTTTTTGAGAGTGAACAGAATGGAATTTAGAACGGGGTTGAGAGGAATTAGAAGAATTTGAAGAATTAAAAGAGTTATAATGAGAGAACTTAGACTGAGATGATTGCTTGACTTGAGATTCTAGGTGACCTTTTGCTTTTGATCATTAGTGGGACCGAACCTTGAATTTTGATCTCTTTTGTTCTCTGAACCGAACCTTTGCTTTTGGTTGATGTTGTTCTCCGAACCGAACCTCTGCTTTCGGTTGATGTTATTTTCTGAACCAAACCTCTGCTTTCGATTGTTGTTGCTCTCTTGTGATTCAACAGAACTTTTCTCTAACTTTAAGTTTCTGTCATGATGTGAGAAATAGGCATTTTGAGACTGCCAAAACTGTTTTCTTTCAGAGAGATTCTTCTTGTATCTCTGATTCCTTTGTTGTTTTTGATTTCTCATCTACTTCGGTTGATGATGGATATTGGCTTTTGGTTTTTGTTTTCCTTTAGCTGGTTCACTCTGAACTGATGATGTTTCGCTTAAAGGAGTGACTTCTTTTGCAGGAATTCCTTTTTCTTGAGGAACATCTTTTTTACCACTAGTACTTGGCACATCGAAGCTATCAGGCTTATTCAAAGGTTCTGGCACATATCTCCATTTGCTTTTCCATGAAGTCCTTTCAGATAGACCTACCGTTTCGTCAGCATTGTCGATGGGGGCTGACCAGAAGAACTCGTTGCAGCCATCAGCATTGTCTTCGTTTACAATGGCTGTGAGTTCAGCAGTCTGATGTTCGGTTACGCCTGTGACCTTATACACCTGATTTGGAGTGGTTCTCACCTTTTGATATACTACTGCCTTTTCTGCAAGGATCGGGGACTTTTGTTGGGACAAACGAGCAAACTCCACTGAATTTTCTGAGATGAGATTCTTGTGGTTTTCGGGTTCGCTCTTAACAAATTCTGAACAATCAACTGTGTCCTCTACAGAAATTTCACTCATATTGTCGTCCTCATTAAGCTCAGATGCATTTTCAACATCAATTTTATTTTCTGAGCTCAAATTGGCGTTCAATGAGTCAAATTTTTGTATGGTTTCGGTCCTCAGTTTCAGTTTATCATTTTCATCCAAAAGGTTTTTAAGCATGTCCTTATGGTCCTTGGACTTAATGAAAGATTCGATTTTGTCCAGTCCATACATATACATCGGATTAACTTCCTCAGACGAAATAACACTTTCATAATTATACGCTTCAGCATCAATTTCATCCTCCTTAAACTCAAGGAAGGGTAAAATCATGCAATGAATCTTTTGTCCTATTTCACAGTCCAAATGAAGCTGAGTGATATTAGTATAAAGACGTTTTGTAATCAAACAAAAAACATTTCTCTGTTTTAAAATCTTTAAATTGTCTCTTTGCAAATAAATGTTTTCATCTTTGGTTTTGATTTACTCCGAATCCTTCAATTCGATCCACATTCTCCGTTCCTCACTCTTCGAAGACACCCTGCTTATTTGGTCACTTAGGTTAGAATTGGTGACTCGAGTTTGAGTTAAACTACTGTCTAGATGAGAGATTCTTGAATTAACATTTTTTAATTCTTTTTCGTATGAGCATTGTGGGACTTTGAATGAAACAAAAACGGATTGTACCTTCTTGATCAGTTCATCAAGCTCGTTGAACTGCACGCTGAGCGGTTTAGCTGTAAAGCACAAATCCTGTTGCTCCTTCGTGTCTTCATTCCCACCATCAGTATTGTATCCCCTCATCTGAGATACATCAGACACCATCAAGCATTTTCCACCGCTTCCCTCATATTTCGCCACATAAGCCTTTCCATGAGAAGGCTTCCTCACTTCATCATCTTCAGAGTCGGTTGACCAGACCTCCACGCCACCGAACTCATCATCTGCTACCGAACCCTGCACAATTAAAGCATTCATAGAAGGGTTAGAAGTAGATTTCTTCTTCCTAATCTCATCCAGCTTTCTCTGCAACAAAGCTTCTTCATCTTTTTCCTCATCCTTTTCTGCCATTTTCTTGAGGACACAATCTTTTGCATAGTGGTTCTTTCCTCCACAGTAATAGCAGCTCACTCCCGAATCTCTTTTAGCTTTCGGTTCCTTCTTTGATTCTTCTGCCTTCGGTTCATCTTTGACCTTTTTAGAACTATAACTTCCCTTCCAATTTCTATTCTTATTTGTGGGAAATCTTTTCTTGATGAACCTCTTGGGGTTTGACACCATCATAGCATAGTCTTCCGAAGTGAGGTCATAGTCCTCCAAGTTGAGGTCTTCTTCTTCCATCACCGCTTTGCTTTTGGACAAAAGGGCCAACGAACCCAAGCTTGAGACCACATTTTTCTCCTGTAACACGATCTTTTCTTGAGATTTCAGGATGCCCACCAGTTTCGCCAAAGAGTAGGATTTGAATTGCTCATGCGCTTTAACTGTGGACACTACAGCTCTCCACTCAAATCTGAGGCCATTCAAAAACGTAACCTTCTGCTCAATTAGCTTCCTTTCAATGTCATGTTTAATCATCTTGCTAAGAAGACGATTGAAGCGATCGAACGTTTGAGTCACGGTTTCTTCGGCTCCCTGCTTGAATTCACCAAACTCAGACAAGAGTAAGGTTTGAATGGAGTGTTCAATATCTTCGTCCGTAGAATACAATTCTCGTAGCCTATCCCATATTTCTTTTGCAGTCGTGCATGAACTCACTAGCCTGAAAGTATCAGATTGAAGAGCGAATCTGATTAATCTCAATGCTTTGATATTGCACTGAAATTTATCTTTTTCGTCTTGACCAATATCTTTAACGTCTTTCAAAAGATCATTATACTCCTTCTGAGTTTTAATAATCCTTAAAGTTGCTGAATGAGCAAAGGGTCCAGATGCTATTGCTTCCCAGATGAGGTATCCATTGTCCTCAGATCCTATAACATAGTCTTCAAAGTGATGTGCCCAGACTTCATAATCATGGGTGTAAAGCATGGGAACCTTCGTTGTTGATCCAATGTTGTTCGAAATATTAATGGGATTGGATTGCGACTCGTCTATGTTTGATCGAATAACCTGTTAAAAGATCTGACTTGTAATGTATTAAATTAGGGCAAAACAATAAATATCAAGTTACGTCAATTATGGGATGACGGCTCAATAAATATCAGTAAATGCGGAATAACCCTAATCGAAACCTTTTTCACAGAAAAGAAGTGTATGAATTACACAGCCTCCTGCTCTGATACCAATTGATAAGTTAAAAACTAACTTGAAGATCGATTAGATCTTTAAAACAGGTAAGATAATAAATATGAAAACAACGAATAACACTAGAATGGATCAAAGTGTGTCGAATGATTGATCAACAATCCTCAGCAGAGCTCGATAAAGAACTTCCGCTGTAGAGGATTTAGCGTTTACAAGAACGATGAAGAAATAAATCTCTGATCTATCGTAATAATCTTTTCTATCGTTTTCTAAATCGTTTTACTAATATGCATGCAAGCATATCAATATATACTAAACCCTATCAAACTCTCGGTTGGACAGGCCCAAACCGGAGTAACAAAACTTGGACTAATAACCGAGCCCAATGGACGCAATACATCAAAAACCGCTACCCAACACTTGTTTATGGGGAAATTGTTGAATTAGTTAAGTGTCCCTAGAAGCATGCTGTTGTATGAGTCCAAAGTCTCATATGATTCTGAATAATAGCCTTAATGACTTGGTATACACAAACCTTGTCTTCCCAATTAGGCTATCACATTTATTCTAATCGTGAGCTACCTAACTCTCTTCTCACAAGAGATAAGAGTTTTCTGCTTAGTCCTATCTTTCACAGCAGAGGTACTTTACTTTCTTACACCATCTACATTACATTTCTCCATCCCACTCAGTTCACAAATGTAACCCTTGAGACACTCAGAAATTACCACTGAGGTTTATGGTTACCCAATAACTGTGTTCATGATCTTAGTTTCGTGCCACTACGAGCTGAGTGAAACCCAAAATTCAATACCTAATCTGAATTGACGGTGAACAATTAATTCGCTCTAGTTTTCACTAATGAATTGACGGACGTATCTTCATAAAATCTCAAAATTTTCTTTTGTGTGATTCCTATGAAATTGTTAAAAACTATAACATTTCTTCCCTTGGGATCCAATCTTTAATTTTTGTTGAGATTTTATATTCCCAGCCAGTTTAAATTATTTCCAACCTACTTGTTCAACAGACTACACCGGTCTCACAAGTACTTCGTTCACTTTCTATCTTACATCAAGATTAGGAATGTTGGATCGAAGCGAAAGCTAACCTACTCAGCCTAATTAAAAGAAGCCTCTCAACACTTCTTAATAAGTGTTTGATCGTTATTCAACGGGAAACCACACTAACACTTTAAGCCTTTCCTAAAAAGTATTGCTTTATTTCTTTTCTTTTACACCCTTAGCACGAAAATTTTAGATTTTCCAAAATTCAGGTTCTAATAATTACAAGGCATTTTACTTGGATTGGCAGTCGATTAAAGGTCGTGGTTGATTTTAATCCACGTGGCGCTATTTTTTCAAAAAGATGCCGTTACACTTTAAAGGGATAAGATGAAGAGTTGCTGACTCAGGCGGGAGTCTAATCGATTTGATTTCAAATGGCACAAAAGGGAACGCGTGCGAATTGGAACCGTCGCATCTCCAAATGGCGCAGAAGGGGCGCATGTGAATCTGAAACGCTTCATATCTAAACGGCGCTTGATGGGAGGCGTTCTTAGGGGTCTGACACTCTCTCTCATGCGTGATCATCGGCAACCCCAACTGTCACGCATCAGTCAACTCCGAAAAACCCTTCCATTCTCAATCGAAGATTTGGGAAGATCTTTCTCTCTCCTTACCCCTCAGTATAAAAGGCAACATCCTCTACCGTTTACCTCTTTACTGCAATTAAACTTCCCAGAGCGCAAGAAATCCCTGAACCTTCACTGTTCATCATCTTCTTCACTTTCTTCAAGCAATGGCAGATTCATCCTCTGTTCACGCCACATCCCACATACTGCCTATTCGCCCACAACAATGCCTCATCATCGATCTAACCCCTCATGCTTATGATTCCTACATGTTCCCCATTATTGAGTGTTTGAAGTTTTCGCCGATTGCTCCAGCACTTACAAGAGCTGAATCCGTTCCAATGGAGTTCTTGTCGCAGATCTTTGTGACTGCTCACTACGACAAGGTCGTTGACAGAATATTCTTTGATATTCTTCAGCACAAGGCCTCGATTTCAAAGCAAAGATTTTGCTCATTGTTAGGGTTTGAACCTGATTCCTCGAGGGTTAACCCATAAACTGTTCCAATGGGACATTTATTCAACATGTTCTACAACATGGGTTATACGGAGGTGCTTTCTTCCGTTGCGAAGTTCAAGAAGTCATGCCTACTGCCACAGTGGAATAGGATGTTCACTGTGCTATTCAAAGGGTTATCTGAAAGAAGCTCTGGATCTGACGGGGCCAGTCGGTTATTTCTGTCAATAATGTATGGTGTCTACAATGGCATCAACATGGATTATGGGCCTGTTCTGTGGCAACAACTCATCCAGAGTCTCTCCTCTACATCCAGGCATTCTAAAATTTCTTACGCCCGGTTCTAGACTTTGGTTACGAAATGGGTGATGGACAAGTACAACGTCCCCGTTTTTGCTGGTGCTCCAATGTCTTCGATTGGTACATTCCATACCACGAAGATTATTGTCTCGGACGCTTCCAAATTTCCCTTCAACAGTTCCATTCCGGAATCTATGTATGGTGACGTTCCAGCTGATAGCCGGATTATCAGAACTTACAAAGAATTTAAGCGTTCTGGTCCGAGGGATCTCACACCGGAGATGTTGAAGTCGATTCATGAATCCGAAAAGCCTGCTCCAAGAGGCAAGAAGGCTGATAAAGGGAAACAGGTGGCGAAAGGGGCTAAAGGCCCTTCTCCTAAGAAGAGGAAACCCACAAAGGCTGCTCAGTCTCCGCAGCAAAAGAGGCAAAAAACCCAACCCAGGAGAAAGCTGATTATCGCTTCCTCCTCAAGTGAGTCTAAGGGTGAGAGTTCGGATTCTGACGACTCTCCACGAGGCAACACACCACCCAGATCTCCTACCCCTGAGATTCAAATCCCTCCTTCTCCAATTCCCTCTCCTCCTAAAACTATTCCTACTTCCATTCCCACCATAAACCCCTTTACCCACATACCAAACACTTCAATTCCAATGCCACCACCAATATTTACCGAAGCAACCACAACATCCACTGCAGATGTTAGAGCCAACGTATCTGATACGGGGGTTCATACTGATGCACCCGAACCTACACCAGCACCCGAAACCACAAACACAACCGAAACCCCAAAAGCAACCGAACCTACCCCCACACCTACACCCAAACCAACCCAACCCGAACCTACCCATACTACTGTACCACCAACTTCTCCACCACCACCATCTCCCGGTCATGCCTCTGAGGGAGACGATACATTCCTTGGCGGGGAAAACATGACGTTTGACTCGGTCTACTATAGTCCGTTTCAAGTGCAGAGCGATGATGATGCTGACGCTCCGGTAACAAAGAAACATCTCAAGGAGCTCCATGACAAGGTCGACTTGCTCATTGCCTCTTCTTCCATGTCTCAATCATCACTTTCTGAAGCTGCTGTTCAGAAAATTGTTGATGCTTTCTCAAAGGCTCAGCAAGATTCTCTCGCTTCTGCAACCTCTGCCATTGATGCCTCAACAAAAGCCTGTCAGGCTGCGACTGAAAAAATCGAAAAACTATTTTCTGATGCCTCTGCCCTGTTAAAGTCTTTACAGGAGAGTGCAAATACCACCAAGACTACGTTGAAACCAATTGTTCAACAGTTGGCCACGTCTGTCTCCACTGAGTTGAAGTCCTTCGCTTCATTTCATCAAACGCTCTCAGACGACAACTCAGCCTTCCGTGCTACTATTGACGAGCGTCTCTCAAAGCTCCAAGAAGATTTGGCTGCTGAGAACTCGTTGATGGATGGTTTAGCAAAGAAGACCACTGCCCTGAAGGTCAAGATTGCTCAACTCTCCCATTCTCAACAGCAGATTGACTCTCTTCGGTCCGAACGGGAGGTCATAAAGACGTGTGTTTCGGATGTCCACTCAGCTATCTCAAAAATCCTCGAAGCACATGATCCTATCCATAATCATTCTGTGAGGCGTACCCTTGAAGAGAAGCTCGCTCCTGCCCTTGACCTGTTGAGAAAAATTTAAGGGCTACCCGATTTCGTGTCCATTCCGAAACAAGGGGGAGAAAAGGAGTCTGTATTCCAACCACCTCATTCCTCAAAGGCAACTCACACTACCGAACCTCCTCCTGTAGGCCAAGCCTCCGGTTCGGGTGTGAAAGATAAAGGAAAGAAGATTGCTGAGGAAGAAGAGGATGAAGACAAAGAAACTATCACTGATCTTTTAAAGAGAAAACGTCGAGTCGATGATGCTGATGTCAGTGCTCGTGTGGAAAAATAGGCTGAAGAAGCTGAACGAAAAAAGAAGGAAGCCCACGACCTTCTTGAGAGTAGGAAAACTCTTTTTCCTGCTTGGACTCTCGAGAGGATGATAAAGGAAGCCATCGACACTCCGAGCATCTTGTGGCTGGAACCCGTAATTTCTTTTGATTGTTCCAATACCGTTGACTCTCAGTTCGACATGCCACTGACCCGAAAGGCGTTCATCTCTCACGCCTTCTCCAACGTTGCAGAGTTCCCTCATCCTCATCCACAGGTTGATCGGGACTTGATTGATTTTTATCTGAAAGCTGCTCAACCCCAATATCAAACTTGGAGCGCTCAGAAGATTATCAACGTTCGGGTCTTGAAGCCGTACACTGAAGGGAAGTTCATCAACGTTCGGTTCAAGGTGCTTCGGGGATCTGCCAAAACCGAATATGCCATTTCTTTAGCAGATCTTCTGAACCTCAATCCCCATGACTGGATAATCTTGCACAACATCCTTCTGACCAACGAAGCTGAATATGGTCCGATCATCAACCATCTCAAGAGGATGCTGGTGCGCTACATCATGGAAGTTGCATTGATGGATCAGGAGATAGCAAGCGTCTTCAAGAAAAAACCAACAATATCTCCTGTTGGCTCGACCAGTGATCTGAACCAAATGCAGATGGGCAAAATTGACTCGAGGCGAAACTCAGTCATGTTCACTAGGAACGAAGGACAGAAATGCCTTTTCGCCTTAGTTGATAAACATCTGTACACCACTGTTTGCCTAGAGCATGTGTTGGGGATCATCCACAGATGCAAGCAAAACACAGCGGATGATATCAAGTACTTTGACGACATGATACAATGGTACATTCGGTTCAGACAGATGATCCTTGCGCTTATCTCACGTCTGTTTGATACTGTAAAGAAGAAAGTTCTCGCTGCTGGCCCAAGCAAGAAGAAGAAGTAGTCTCGCTCCAATTTGACGCAAAGGGGGAGATTGTTGGGTCGTGTTTTGTTATGTATTGCGTCTATTGGGCTCGCTTATTAGTCCAGTTTTGTAACTCCGGTTTGGGCCTGTCCAACCGAGAGCTTTATAGGGTTTATTATAAATATAGGTGCTTGCATGCATCTTAGGTTAAGGATTAGAGACGATAGTTACGATAGATCAGTGCATTATTCAGAAGTTTTATTATCGTTCTTGTAACCCTAAATCCTCTACAGCGGAAGTTCTTAGTCGAGCTCTGCTGAGGATTGTTGAATCAATCATTCGACATATTGTGATTCAACTTTGTCTTGTTCATTGTTTATGTTCTTCATACTACCTGTTATAAAGATCTAATCGATCTTCTAGTTTATTTTTAACTTATCAGAGGCGCTGGGGATCAAACCTGCAACCTCCAGCTCGCATTCCTTCAGCGCCTTACCAACTCCTCTAGGCCACAAGATGATACATTCCTTCCCCATTTAATTCATAACCCGTCTTTTTCGCTTCAAGTTTCGCATTTTTTACACCTTCAGCCTAAAATTCAATTCCTTTTAATTCTAAATTCTTTTTTCATCCAAAATAAAAAGTAAAAAATAAAAAATAAAAAAAATAATAAAAATAATGATAATAAAAAAATAAAAAAAAATTAATTAAATTAAAATTAATAAATAAAATTATATTTTAATTTTTTACTTTTATTTTTTATTTATTATTATTATTTTTATTATTTTTTTATTTTTTTTATTTTTTTGTTTTTTATTTTTTTATTTATTTTGGTTGAAAAAAGAATTTAGAATTAAAAGACTTTAAAATTAATAAATAAAATAAAAATAAATAAAAATAAAAAAAATAAAAAAAAATAAAAAAATAATAAAAATAATAATAATAAAGAATAAATAAAATTATATTTTAATTTTTTACTTTTATTTTTTAACTTTTGACCTTAAATTTTTACTTTGACTTCCTAGTTTGACCTTTGACTTTAAACTTTACCTTTTTCGTTTAACTTTTAAATTTTCAAATTTAACTTTTCTGTTTGACTTTTAAGTTTGACTTTTCAAATTTGACTTTTAAGTTTGACTTTTCAAGTTTGACTTTTGAGTTTAACTTTTTAAATTTGACTTTTAAGGTTGACTTTTATAATCAAAGGTTTTGACTTTTAAGTTTGATTTTGGCTTCTAGTTGTGCTTTTTAATTGATTTTAAGGTCTACGAGGGAGTTGAAACATGAAAGAGAGTTGTCAGGATATGTTAAGACAAAATTTCAACATTTTCGATTATATCCCTGGAGAAACCCTCGAAGCTCAGTTGCAACGATTTATTACACGTACTACTCAGATGAATATAGCTGGGATCTTCTTGTCTAAATCTGAGATAAACAAAAAGCTATTGAATTTACTTCCAAGATTGTGGGATATGAATGTAGCAATCAACAAGAAGACAAAAGATCTCAATCATCATAGTCTTGCTGATGTAATTGAAGAACTTGATGCTTTGAAGTGTAGAAAAACAATGAGTTCTGAAAACATTCCGGTCACTGAAGTTACATGTACTCCAGCTTGTGAAGCTACGATTAAATTTCTTCGGGAACAAATTGATTTATTAAAAAGAGAAGTTGAGGACCTGAGATATGAAGGATAGAAACCCCTGAAGGCTGAATTAGAAGCAAAAACCAAAGACTTTAGGAAGCTTCAGGAAGAGTATAGCAACAAGTTTGAAAATTATGAATATATTAAGAGACAACTTGCTGCTGTAACTGAAGAACTTGACACTTTGAAAATTAAGTGTGGAAAAACAGATGTTAGTTTTAAAAATTATACTGCGTCAAGTCAGACAGTCGAGTCCTTGTTTGAAACCCAATTAAAATTCAAAGATAATCAAAACAAGGGTCTAGGATATGATAGTGTTCCTCCACCTTTCAATCATAACTACACATCCATCCCTATGACTTAGGAAGAAATTGCCAGGGAGGCACATCTTCAATATGGCAAACGAGCTGGATTTGTGTCAGGAGGAGTTATTAATTTTGAAAATCCTAATGTTTCTACTTCATGTGCAGGTAAAGTAGCAGAAAATGAGAACAAGGAGAACACTACTGAACAAACCAATGACTCCTTGAACTCATAATCTATTGCTTCGAATTCTGTTACTCCTAATAAACCTGCCGTTGAGAAATATAGGCCACCAATTCCAGCGAAACAGAGTGCCTGTTGCAAGTGTGCATGTAGGAGCAACAAGAGACAAGGCAAGGATACGCCACCAGGGGCAGGAAGAAACAACTTTACATTGAAGAAAAAGACTTGTTTTCACTGTGGAACACCTGGAAACATTGCCAAAAATTGTCCTAATCGCGCATACGTTCCCTGCTATGCACCAAGGTGGCAGAACGCGCCAAGTGGGAGTTACTTCAAAAGAAAGCCTTCCAGGTCACGTTCAAACAATGGTGACTGGAACACGTAGAAGGCCAAGAATCAATCTTCCAAGGCCAAGAATTCAACTCCCAAGAACAAGAAAGGAATGCGGGCCCAAAAGTCTAGTTCAATAGATGCTCCTGTGAAGCAAAGACCGGCTAAGTCAAAGTCATCTCGAAGATCGGCTTCAAGTTCCAAAGCAAGTGCCGAGGCACCCATCAGATCGAATAAGAAATGAGTTAAACCCGAATACAAATGGGTACCAAAGGTTCAATCTCCCAAATCAATTAATGATTCTAATATTTCTACATCTTCTGTTTCTGATAAGCAAGATATGTCATGGGAGAGAGTATCGTGCGTTGATGACAAAGGTCGACCCAGTTTCAAAATGGATTGGGTTCCAAAGACCAATTGATCCCGCTTTGTGTCAGAACAGCTATGGAGGCATATCATCAGACTTCAGTTTGTTGGTAGTGGCTGCTTCTGGTATATGATAGGGGACATATCTCAACTATACAACATTCAGAACATTGTTTAAGAGCATGTGTCCTTTGTGGGAAAGGAAGAAAGAAATTGATCACTCATGGGATTAGTGCTTAACGATGTGAAGAATTTTTGGATCTGTTCTCAGAATACGCGTGCTCTTCTCAGACCTTATGGATGCAAATTCAATCGGTGACTTACGGTTTGAATTTTCTTCTCTATACTCCTGAGTTTTTCTTAAGCTGATTCGTTTTAAAGACTAATTTTTGTTTTAGGATAGTTTAAATTTGCGCATTTACTTTCGTTTCTCTCCTATGCACAAATTTACGGGGAGAAATAAAAGCAAAACAAAAATTAGAAAATTTTAATTTAAAAAAAAATTAGAAAATCAGAAAATCAAAAATATTGTGTTAAGGGAATGTGCTTGCAGGAGACGTTTTGGGAAGTGATATAATCATGTGATAACAGGCAATCTGAATCTGTGTAAGGGACTGAATCTGAATTGTCTAGGCTCTGTATTCGATGCGCTGGTAGGCACGAAACATTTAAAATGGACTTGACTAAGCATAGATGAACTTAAGGAATCTAGGGACTTGAAAAATCTTAACCTAGATAGATCCATTTATCCTGACAATACGACGCTCATATAGGTTGAGCAGGTAGATATAATGGGAATCTACCGGTCACATTAAATAACCCGTATCTAGAACTATGGATTCACTTTTCCTTGATGTGCGGATTTTGTCCTTAATTCCGGTTGGATGGGGCGACAGGTAAATTCCGATAAATTAGGTCTGTAGAAGGTTATTTTCTTTCTTTCTGTCTGTTAGTCATATGTTGCCTCCTCTGCGTGATCGAGAGATCTGACCTGGACTGTAACATATGCGATTCTATCTCTCTGCATCTTCTCTCTATGCAATTCTTTCTATCTGTTAGCTATATACCGTCTCCTTTGCGTGACTCAAAACCCGACCTGGTACACACTATATGCACCATTCTCTTCTCAATCCCTCTAAAAATTCAGTTAGTCATATGTTTCATCGTCTGCGTGATTGGAAGAGATCTGACTTGGATGTATGGTATATGTATTCTAAATCTATCTTCTCTCTTAATAATTGTCTGCTCACCCGGTGTAAGGAGTATTCTGAAAGTCCTTGATGGCTGGGCAATATCAGGAAGCGGGAAACACGTTCTAGTACAATTAAAATTGAACACATACAGATTGTCTGTAGATCTCGTTGCTCAATTTAGGTGGACAACACTATCTTTGGTCGTCGTCAGCTGAATGGTCCTTAAGGAATATTATCTAGGAACTTAGGATCACATTGTCTTATCACTTATAATATGTCCTAATTTTTTCACAATCTCTCGTGTTTAAGTGGACCACAATACCGGTGATTGACCAGATCTATTCATGAAGGGAGAGGTACAAATAAACAGATAAAGGTTGTCTAAAAAACTTTGATCCCAAATCACTCTTATTTCTAGCTATCGTTTTATTTTGTTAAATTTGTTTATAGTTTCTTCTAATTTAAATATTAGGGAAGAATTAAAATTTTAAAAACCAAACAAAAATCAGAAAATTAAAAATCCAAAAATTGTGTTATTTCTGTTTTATTTCTTGTTCAGAAAAAAAAAATCCATAAATATTTTTGTTTCCTTTTAATTTGTATGCTAAGTTTTCTTTTAGTTTTGTTTTGTCTTGAAAAGTGAATTCAGGTGTAGATCAGACTCATGGAGTTTGTGTAACGCCCGCAAATCCGGGCTAGTCAATTTAGAGGAAATAGGGGTCGAAAACGAATTTTCGACAAAAGATTATTTAGAATAAATAATCTTAAACAAGTTGTGGAATATTTCTCAAGGTTTCCGTACATATAAAGAACGCCAAAATCCGAGTTATAATGAAGAAGTTATGGCCCGTCGAAGTTTTACGGCAAAACCGACATGGCATCGGGAAGCGTAAGTAGTGAATTTACAATAGAGCGAGCTTTAGCCTTAGCAATCTAAACGAAAGTTGTAGAATATGTTAAACTAAGAGCGTCGATAAAAAGAACGCCCAAATCTGACTTCTTATGAGGTAGTTATGATTTTTCTAAGATTCGGCTTAGCAGTGCACAGCTCGAAACTCGAATTTTAGTTCGAGCGGTTTTTGGCTTACGCGACCTAAATAAGAGTTGAAGATCTCATTAATAGGAACTAAACGGTAAAAAGATGGATGAAAACGGAGTTCATATGAAGGAGTTACGAATTCTTCGCGGTCATTTAACAGTCTAAACGCCTCCTACTGTTAAATTTGAGATCGGTCGAGAACTAACCGACGGAGTCTAAATGAAAGTTGTAGATCTTGATTTTACCTACGCGTGGATATAAAGAACGTCAAAAACGGAGCTCGTATGCGAGAGTTATGATTTTTCTAATTTCGAAGGCTGATACGCGATATGGGGTGACGTGGCACCACCAGAATTGGACACGTGGCACCACCAGAAGGCCACCACATGGACCAACTCGGCGATTCCATCATATTTTTGCACTATAAATAGAGGTGCCGGGTCTAGCCTTCTGTTCACCCCTCAACCCTCTTCTTTCTCTCTTTAAACTCTCTCTCTAAGCCTCCCTAACCCCCCGAAGCCTAGGGTAACTCCCTAGCACGAGGCGGAAGCCCTGGAGCGCCCGACGGCTCTGAGGAAAGAGCCTTTTGGCTCGGGAACGCTAGTCCAGTAAAGCCCGATTTTGCGAAAAACCCGCTGTAAGTGAGCTGTACCTATCCTATCTTTAGTATAACTTATGTTTTGATATAGTAACATTATTAGGAACTTATAATGAGTATTTGGGATATTATTATGAGTTATATTGAGTGTTATTTAACGCTTATATAATAATAATAATAGCTAGACTATTAATTAATTGCGGTTATCGTTAGATTAAACCCTAGTGGTATTGATACTAGGTTTTATCGAAGGAAATTGTTTTGAGAGTATCGAAGCGCTGTTCGAGTGCTGAGTCACCACCTACTCAGGTGAGTGCATAGTCCCTTTCATCTTACACATAGATATGAAGTATTTTAATATAAATTACGTGCTATGTGTGCATATTGTTTGAATACTTGTTGTCTATGCTGGATGAATGATTTATACATGTTTTAAATGATTTAAACTGTATATTTATTTTATATCTACAACTATGTTGGGATAAAACATGGGTAGATGAAGTAGTTGGTGAGTGATGAAATAAAATAATGAGAGATAGGTGATGATAGGAAGGTGATGATAGGTAGGTGATTATGAATCGGTGATGTAGGATACTACAACCTTGTCCGACAATTTGGAGATGTAGTCATCTACCAGAGTATAGATGGCGACCACGGACTACTATAGACAACCCCGTGGAAACACCAGCAGGCTAGTAACCTGTAGATGATGAATTACGAGTTCAGGCGTTGTTGTAACTACGTATTCATGCGATGATAGTCTAACCCTTATTATGAATTACGAGTCCAGGCGATGTTGTGGCCACGTATTCATGCGATGATAGACTAACTCTTATCATGATTTACAAGTCCAGGCGAGGTTGTGGCTGCGTAATCATGCGATGATACCCTAACTCTTGCTAGACGCATATTGAGGGAGTAATCCTCGGATTAGTATTGTCTATGCCATGTAGGTGATGATCCTTAGGGTAAAGTTCGTAGGAACAATCATATAAGGAAATACGATGTAAGGAGATGAGAAGTAAATATGATATAGGAGATGACCCTTGAGATAATATCTTTAGGGAAGACTAAAAGAAGATAATGGGGATGGGTAATTGGGTTGATTATTTGATTGTTTAAACATAATAACTATATTATTGTGGGTTGAAAACCCTATGTACTCACCAGGTTTGCCAACCTGACCCACTCAGTTTATTTATATCATAGGTGACGATATGAAGTGACATTACACTGAGAGATTTAAAGAGATGTAGATCACTAGTGTAAATAATTGTAAGTTCTGTTTATGCTTATGTTTCTGTATTAACGATGACATCCCAAACGTTTTAATATGAATAAAATACGTTTCTTCGAAAATGTTTTAATAACGTATTTATCGTGTTCTTCTGGGAACAAATTCCGCAACATTTTTATGAAAAGAAGTACTCTGATTTTTACAAAGCATAAACAAAATCGGTCTTTTCTGGCCGTGAAAATGGGGATATCACAGTTGGTATCAGAGCATTAGTTTAATCGAACTAGGAATATGGATTTATTTCTAGACTTCAACTTAGAATGCTAAGAGATGATTGTGAGGTGTGAGCACTAGCTTATTTTAGGAATTATGCCTAAAATGCTTTATGTGCTAAATGCTTTGTGCCTGATATGATATTATTTGTTCGGATCTATGGTCTGTTGCCGACCGGATCTGGAAACCTTATGTGTTTAGGATTCTAAGCGTTTAACTACGATATTAGAACTAGCATGTAAACGTTTCGGAGTGATAAGGATGATTTAAACGTCAATCCTAAGTAAAGGTCTAGATTCACCTTATTCGGTGTATAGATCAAGATGGCAAGAACCCGTAGTGGAAACGTGAATGCAAAAGGGAACCAAGATCAGCCCCTAGTGTTTGAGCAAATACCGGTTGTGGTAGCCGCTGCTGAGCCAATAACGATGGCCGGAGTGCAAGCGATGATCCAGGCGATGTTGGATCGTCAAATGGAGGAAACCAGACATTTGCTCCAGCAAAATCAAGAGGAAGCGACCATACAGATTGAACAGCCCGAGTTAAACGAAGGGCAGACTGAGGAGGGAAACTACAGTGGGACTGTTGGTCAAGCCAACCCACCAATAGTTAGGAAAAACCACCAGGATGGAGGAAATGATGGACGTGGATGCAAATACAAGGATTTCATGGCGTCCAAACCACCGAGTCTATCTGGAAGCCCGACGCCGGTGGAAGTCATGAAATGGATCTCTGAGATGGAGACAATGTTTGAGAGTTGTGAGTGTAGCAACAAGCAAAAGACTGCTCTCGCGGTTCCTCTGTTGAAATCTAGAGTACTAAGCTGGTGGAAGCTACTAGCTGATTCGATGCCCAAAGGAGAAGCGAGCAAGATGTCATGGGAGGATTTTCTGGTGTAGCTAAAAATGCAGTACTGCTCTGAACAGGATCTTCTGGAAATCAACAACGAGTTTCAGAATCTAAAGAAGGGAAATATGAGTGTCATCGAGTATGCTGCAAGTTTTACGGAGAAAATGAAGCTTGTTCCTTATCTAGTTCCAACTTAACTCTCCAAGGTCAATAAGTTTGCCCATGGATTACCAACAGACTTTGGTCCAATGGTCAAACAAGCAACCACTTTGAAAGCCGCCATCTGGGCAGCCAAGAATGTTGAGACCCAAATAAGAGAAAAGAGTCTGGAGAAAGTTGAAGTTGGTGAGAAGAGGAAGTTGGAAGGATCCTCAAGACCTGATAATAAAGGAAAGTTCTCGAAGTCTAACCTGGACGACCGAAGGAATGAAGCCAAGTGGTGTGAGAAGTGCAAGAAGAAGCACTTCGGAAGATGCGATGGTGAAGTGACGTGGTATAAGTGTGGTAGGACCGGTCACTATTCCAGAGATTGTACATTCGACAACAAGAAGTGCTACGAATGTGGAAATGATGGGCATATTTCAAAGAACTGTCCAAAGAAAAACGAAGCTGCAAGACCAAATGCACTGCCGAAACCAAGGGCATTCCACATGATCCTCAATGAAGCAGACAACAATTTGAGGAATCAAGAATGAAGACTTCTTACCCGAAGATCAGATTACTCAGTAGCCATAGTTTCGTATGATGTAGTCTAGTAGAGGCATAGTCTAGGCTGAACTTGAACACCTATGTAATCGTTTCAAGAAATAATATAAAACCTTTGTTTTGTTATCTGATGTGTTAAGTTGTTGTGTGATTTGCTGCATGGTGACTTGGGAAACTGCGAGACAATACCTGGGACGAGTATGAGTAGGTGTGAATAGTAGTAGAGGCCTATACTACCAGAAGCACAGGACTCACACTTGGATCAGGGAAAGTCACAAGGTTACCAAGAAGCTAGTGGATGATTTCGTTTTGTTCAAGTATGTCGTTACCATTGTTTCGGTAATGACTAAGAAGTTTGTTGTTATCCCAACCCTAGTGATCATATCCGATTGAGTCTGACTACGATGAGTAGGTTACGTGGTTCAGAGAACCAAGTTTGATGTAGCGTCCGACTTAAACTAAACGATTGAAATCAAAGCGATCAATAAAAATATCGCGCTCGTTGTTAAAGAAGTTGATAGCTAGAAATGCCTAATGTTAAAGTGTGATTATATCACATTAGAACATGAAGGAAGGCATAGTCTATTTTAGAATTTAACTCTAAGAGACCTAAGTCTAAGTGTTGCAACATACGATGATAGGTCATTAGAAGATGACACATCGATCCATAGTAGTAATAAAAGAAATCATCTCAAGTTCGTATCCATTAAGGATCGAGATTGTGACTTGAAGGTCATAATTGGGAGTCTAGCCTGAGGTAGAGAGCAGGTGCACGATCGAGTACTGCATACAGTCAATAAGTCTGAGAGATAGACTTGAAGGAATGTAGAAGTTATAATTATTACCTAGGATGAAGAGATGACGTATGGAGTCATTATACGACCCTGTTTCGTTGATGATTCCGGGACGTAATCATCCTAAGGGGGAGATAATTGTAACGCCCGCAAATCCGGGCTAGTCAATTTAGAGGAAATAGGGGTCGAAAACGACTTTTCGACAAAAGATTATTTAGAATAAATAATATTAACCAAGTTGTGGAATATGTCTCAAGGTTTCCGTACATATAAAGAACGCCGAAATCCGAGTTATAATGAAGAAGTTATGGCCCGTTGAATTTTTACGGCAAAACCGACACGGCATCGGGAAGCGTAAATAGTGAATTTACGATAGAGCGAGCTTTAGCCTTAGCAATGTAAATGAAAGTTGTAGAACATGTTAAACTAAGAGCGTCAATAAAAAGAACGCCCAAATCTGACTTCGTATGAGGAAGTTATGATTTTTCTAAGATTCGGCTTAGCAGTGCACGACCCGAAACTCGAATTTTAGTTCGAGCAGTTTTTGGCTTACGCGACCTAAATAAGAGTTGAAGATCTCATTAATAGGAACTCAACGGTAAAAAGATGGATGAAAACGGAGTTCATATGAAGGAGTTACGAATTCTTCGCGGTCATTTAACAGTCTAAACGCCTCCTACTGTTGATTTTTGCGAAAAGAGTGAGGTGGTAGTCGTTTGAATTGTTTGCTAACTAGAGAAATTGCCTTTTGAAATTCTTCTTCATCATCATACTCTGAATCAGCTTCGTATGACTGCGGTGAATTGTCATACGAGGGAGTGTAAGGTTGATTATGTGGAGTTTGACCTATGAGAGCAAGAGGTCCTCCGAAGTCAGCACAATCTTTGAGTACGATGGATTCCTGTGCTTGCAGTTCCCCATAGAGTTTGTAGAGTGACAACGAATGAATCTTTCTATCACCTTGAAGTATCATTTTAGCCGTAGTCCAATGTCTTCCCAATCCATTAAGGAACTGAAGGTTTGTTTCATGGTTACTGCGGATGGCGCCCGCATTTGATAACTTGGTGACAATCAGGTTAAATCTTTTGAAGGAGTCTTCCAAACTTTCACTTGTGTGAGTTTTGAAGTTGTTGCATTCATTGAGTGCAGTTGTAAGCTTCTTGTCTTGAGCTTGCTCTGAGCCTTCGTACAAATTCTTGAGAACATCCCATATCTCTTTTGCTGATTTGCAATTTATGATAATATCGAAGTTGTCAGGAGCAACTCCTCAGGAGATTTCATAAAAGGCAACAACATCATTTTCCATTTTATCGAGATCATCCTTGGTGGGACTAATCATCCTAGTCTTGTTGTAGCTTCGTCAGTTTGTACTGGTGTAAGGACTGGGACATGTGGTCCTTCTTCCACGGATCACCATACATCTCTACCAAGTCTCCTTAAGTATCTTTCCATTCTTTGTGACCAGTGATGATATTTATTTGCAACCAGTAATGGAGCTCGATTAGAACCACCAACACTGTTGGAAACATTCAGAGATAACGATTGTGCCATGTTTTGAAGTGTTTTTTTTGTTTTAAAAATATGCTTCAGTGGTATAGAAGGCTCTTCGAAAAATCAGAGTTCCGATTTTCAAAAATATGGCTCTGATACCAATTGTTGAGAGAAAAACTTTGAGACACACTTGAACAAATGCTAGAACAAGTATATAGCGGAATAGTTAATCTCGGAGGATCTAAAAGCTCAACAATAATATTTAGAGTTAGATGTTAGAGAGTTAGTTGCGGAAAAGTAAAGAAATGTAAATGACAACAATTGTTATAGCAAGTATACACTTAAGTTGATTCATAACGAGGAATGCATTCAAGCCAAGTTAATAAGTGAGATCAAACTTAGTGATTAAGTCTAAAAACTCTTGCTCCAAAGAGAGCTTGTGATTGATTATGAGAGTAAGAAGAGCGAGTAAGTGAGATAGAAAAGATAACTTCAGAGATGTGTATTAGAATTAGATGTGATACACTACTTGTTTACAAGAGAATGAGCTCTATTTATAGAGACTCACTAAGATCACTAGATTACATCTCTAAGAGTACCCATGCAAGGCATAATGGACAATAGAGTGTATTAGAAAAAGACAAAGTAAAATAATCTATTAAAGACTTCGGTAGATAGAGACTGCGGTTGGTGACTGTTGATGAAGAGACTCGACTGTGGTGGCATGTTGGCTGCGGTAGCTGAAGTTCAAGAGGGTCACTTTTTATGATTCAACAATCACGCTATTTTAGAACACAATTACATATACAATAGAAAATATAGGATTTTCTGAGGAAAAACATGTTATGCTTTCAAATGAATAAACTACAGATTTCAAATACAAATATGCTTATGAACTCATCAACTTAATTGTTGAAACTCTTTTCAAAACTACTTGTATTTTCAAGAAATTGTTAAACAGGTATCAACAGGTTTTAAGGAAGGAAAAGTTATATAATTATGTTTGTAAATTATACTGTTGGTGTCAAACATACAATCAGTTGAACACAGATGTAAAGTTATATTTCATGAATGTAATGGATGTTGTACTGTGATTACTATTATGATTTGTTGTGATATTGAACATGACGTCCTCCGCCCCCGAACATTTCCGCTGTTCATTTTTGGGGGTGTGACACATATGAGTTGAAGTTTATATATTCCTTGTACCCTTAGAGGGATAAAAGCGGTATTTGTGGGCCTTTCGATGATTTAGTGATGACATCCCTAAGTGCTTGGCCAAGCCTGGACTGATTTGATTTGTTCAATTAGTTAGTCGTCATAAATCGGAAATCGGGAAACAACAGATGGAATGATAGAATGATTAAAATCCATGTCTCAGTCCATAATATATCTAGAATGGAGGAATATATGATCCCTTATCTAATGGACGCGTCATTGACTAGGTTATAGTTCGACAACGAATTTTAAGAGCTACGATTGCTAGTTGGGTTGTGGAGTCGTACTTCCAATTATAGTTATTAGACTTATCTAAGTGGGAGACTGTTGGAGTAATGTCTAATTCTATAACTATATTTGGTATGTACTTGACCCGAGAGTAGCATGGTCCATTTGGGTTGCATGGCACTGGAACAATCTGAAGGATGGATAATTGAGAATAGGTTATTTATGGTTTATTAATATATTATAGGTTATAATGTATTAATATGATATCATATTATTTAATTAGTATCGATCAAGAGTTAATTTGGAATTAATTTTGTGATCAAAAGAGAGTGTAAATCATTCATTCTTATAGTGTGGGCTTATGAATCCATAGTTCTTTATGTCGGGCTAAACCCATGTGGTGACCCACGGATGATCCATGGAGGTTTAAACCCATGGAGCATGTGGAATATGGAAGATCATGCACATTAGGGTTTTCATGGTGTAACCCTAATTAAGACACGTTATATAAGAACCCCTCTAGCTCATGAAATTGGCACTAAGGTGACACACAAGAGGGCTAGCCGATTTTATGAGTGCAAGTGACCTCCTCTAAAGTTTCTCCATTGTTGGTGGTGTTGTGTGATTCCATTTGAGGTGCAACACTTGGGGCACTAAGCTCTTAAAGGTTCAAGGCATTCCACTACAACAAAAGGTATGTCATCTAACTAGAATTTTGTAGTATAGATACTCATTTGTACTCTAGTTAGGATGGTACTTTGGAAACTTAAAGTTTACATGTATATTAGAGAAAACATAGATCCAAAGCATCTAGGGTTGTAGGTACACCATAGGAGTGCTAGAATGCTCAAAACCCATCAAAATCTATGTAGATAGATAATGATGAATGTTAAAGTTTTAAACTATTTATGCACATGTAGACAATATATTAAAAGAGATGAAGATACAAGATTTCTTTGAAGGATTATTGGCATTTCCACATGGCATATTTTGACCATGCAGCAAGAGGACCTACACCTAGGTTTGAGGTAGATAAAATGACTTAAATTCTATTTTCTTTGACAAATAAATTCATCATTTATGACATTATGCACAAGGATAGGTATACGATTATGCTATGGACATATCATAAGATACCAATAACATACATGGAAAAGCCATTCGATGACTGGGAGGACATTCGAAGATAGGTAAGAAGAACTGACAGAATATACATGTGTTAATCTATTTAAAAGAATTTCTTTATGTAAAGGAGCTACATAAGATGTTGACTTCAAAATAGATAGATATAATTATGAATTATAAATAGGTTATGACTTCATTAAGAATGAAAAGTTATTTTTGTCCAAATGAGTTTGAAGAAAAACATAATTGCTCACTGTACCATAGAATTCACATACACTGCTACTTTAGAAGTTGCAATCAAATGTGATTGGATGAATGAGTTCACTGAAAAACTAGGCTGAGTCCTACTTTTCAAGGATCAGCTAGATATCTTTTATGACTTCAAGAGTCTGCTTAATCAATTTAATAAACTCTACGTCACATTAGAACACCAATCATATTCTCCATGATATCTAAGTATACTTGGAATAAAGGTAAATATAGAATGACCATATTCACAGATTTCAAACAATTTAAATTTAGTCAGACCCATTAATATGTTCGTCCTTTAAGCTAAGAATGAAAGGTAAAGCTTCAGATATAGAAATTTATCATTCTATAAATGGGATTTGATATGTATTTGGTATTTGGATAATTGAACATTAAGACAACAACTATTATATTGGTTTGATATATTGTTATATGATATTCACATTATACTTGTTGTGTTATATATTAAAATGTATAATACATGAATAATCTAATTATTCTAAAATTCCATAGTCAGTTATAAATGTTGGAGAAATTATGAAGTACGATTAATGTGAATTAGATTGGTTGACATTCATAAGATGAAAGTAGGTAGTTGGTTTTAACCAAGATTTATAGGTATGTTTGTAACAGCCCAAAAACCAGGTACCCTTCTATTTATCCCTTCATCCTTATTATGTTCTCTTTTAGGGTTGCATGATTAGCGAGTACGTTGGGCGTAAAAGGTGTATGTTGCGCGTACTCGTACGCTTCATTTGGATGCGTTCACCCTCAGGTATGCTAGGCGTACCCAAGGTTACGCAGGGCGTAACCGGTCCAGACCTAAAACCGTAATTCTTTTGGAGGTCTATAAAAGGAATGTGTGGCTCAACTTCTCAGCCACCATCCTTCAGAGAGAAACCCTAAAGAGAGTGTGCAACCGTCCTTAGGCCATTTGTGAGTATTCTAAGCTTGGTGGTGCCATTTCAAGGTAGCAAAGGAGAAGAGGAGCTCATTAGGGAAGGCTAGAAGTGGTATTCAAGTGTAGATCTGAGCTTAGCAAAGGTTGAGGCTTCATTTCAAGGTAAAAAGCTCGGATCTTGTTCTATAGTTCTTGTAATATGCTTCATGTACCATTTTATAGGGTTTTAGTCCCAAAGGTGGAGACTTTTGAGCAAATGGTCTCCATAAGCTTAGATCCTTCGTATTTCTAGTCTATTCGGAGTTGTAGACTCATAAAAATGCAATCTTGGTCGTGAACATTGCACCATGCATGAGATCTAGGCCCTTGAGTTGGAATAGAGTGATGTTATGAAGTGTTGGAGCCTTTACAGCTATGCCAAGGCTAAAAGGTCTCGACTTTATGGGTATAGACGCATAAACAGAGCCAGATCTAGAAGTTGGAGTAATGGCTTAACCGATTAAGACTAGAAATGAGGAATGCAAAAGTCTGATGGTTACGCTGGGCGTAACTGCATGTATTGGGTGGAGACCCCGATCCATGGGTTGGCGATGTAAGCCCCGCGTACATCAAGCAGTAAGCCCCGCGTACTCGTAGGGTTGACTTTTCTTGACTTTTAGGGTTTTGGTCAACATGAGGACTTTGGGTCAAGGAGGGGTAAAATGGTCTTTTACCCTCTGGGGATTGGTGTTAAGGGGTAAAAGTGTTGTTGTGAAAGTCTTTGAGTATTAATATGATATTTTTATGATTAGGTGAGGTAGAGTCGTCGTTGGACTTTGGGAGATAGCGAGTACGCGAGATCTTAGACTTTCCACGAGGTGAGTCTTCTCACTATACGTACCTTGAGTGGTATTTTGAGTTGACCAACGGGTCTTATGTGCTATGTATGAGATTATGTGTTATATTTGAGATTTTATGCTATGTGTTATTTGTATGTTGTATGACTATATAGACCGGACCGGAGGGTACAACGATTCAGACCGGGCCAGAGGGCCCAATGAGCCATGACCGGACCGGAGGGTCCAACGAGCTGCGGGGCTGGAGGGTCCCGCTGAGACATCTTGACAGGAGGGTCGGGTTAGCCTCGAGAGGCGTATTTGTGGTATGTGGTATATTGGGAACTCACTAAGCATTATGCTTACAGTTGTTGTGTTTGATGTCTCAGGTACCAGCGAGGACCGTGGGAAGGCGACGGCTTGACTCGTACACACTCACACCGATGGAGTTCACTTTTGAGAGATCTTGGGAATTTGTTTTGAAAACACTGTTGTTTCGGATTTGAAATTGTGATGTGATATACATTTTGTGGTTTTTAAAAATTAAAAATTTAATTGGAATTCTACGTTGTTACAAGTTGGTATCAGAGCCTTGGTTTGAGGGATTCGGATGCACCATCAGGCGTATTTGAACTCAAACCGAGGATTTGAGGAATTTTACAGCCAGAACTGCAAATTTTAAAAAAAGAAAAAGAAGTTTTGGAAACGAGCAAAATGGATGGTGTGTACGGTCAGCCAGCGCCCGAACGGTGAATCCCCAAAATACCCTTACATTATATGTTATGAGTTATGAGATATTGTTTTATGCATGATAGAGAGGCTAGGTATTCCTATAAGGACTAGAGTGGCCTGATTTGTGATACCTTAGCCTAGGAGATTACTGCTGCTATGAGATACTTTCAGAGTGAGTAGGTAGTAGTGAGGAGCTTATGATAGGTCTACTGAGGGTAGCCAATGCATAGCGAGAGTAGAGTATTTACGACTTGGGATCCTAGGAGGAGGACATGGATTGTATATTGATTCGATGTGGACAATAGTATTGGGCCCGTACTATTGAAAACACCGGATTGGTGCGTAGTCCAATAAGAATCCTTGGGGATACCAGGATTTAGGATGTTTGAGTTATCGAGTGTGAGTATACTCTAGAGTATCCCTGATATTTCTTATGTTGTATTTCAGAGGTTGATCATGGTCTAAACACGCCATAACCCCGAGAGCAGTGGGGCGAGTGATGAGGAGATCCGTCGGATCATCCATGAGGAGGTGGCTGCTGCCATCAGAGCCGAGATTCCGGAGATGTTTGGGTCTATTAAGACCACACTGATCAAGACGTTTGATGAGCGTTACGCTGCTTTAACTGATGCTGCAGCCACCGTAGCTGTTGCTGCTGCGAGACCCCAGGGTGGTGATTCATTGCTGTATCGAGAGTTCAGCAACACGAAACCACCGGAGTTTGATGGTACACAGGATCCGATCGCCGCTATGAGGTGGATCTCAGACATGGAGCGGTGTTTCTATACGTGCTCGTGTCCGGAGCACTTGAGGGTGCGATTCGCACTCAACCAGCTTCGCTTGGGGGCGAAGGACTGGTGGAAATTCGTGACCGCGAGCTATTCTACAGTTGAGCTGACTGCAATGACCTGGGAGAGGTTTAGTGCGATGTTTCGTGACGAGTATGTTCTCCAGGTGGAGAGGGAGCGTTTAGCTCAGGAGTTTCTGACCCTCAAGCAGGGGACAGAGTCGGTGACAGTGATTACGAGGATGTTTCATGAGCGAGCGTTGTTCTGCCCGGAGTTGGTATCCTCTGAGCAAGCTCGCATGAGCCGTTATCTGAGTATTTTGTGGAGGGACATTCGCGAGTTCGTGGCGAACTCGACTTACCAGACATTTTCTGAGCTCCAGGCAAATGCCAGGAAGAGGGAGATCGAGCTTGAGACACAGGCGAGGGAGGAGACTGAGTTGCAGAGGGGTGATCGGCGACCGGCACAGTCGCAGCCGGCCGCCAAGCAGGCAAAGCCCGCTGATTCGAGGACAGGCAGTTCGAGGGGCCGCACTTGTGGGAAGTGCGGCAAGAGCCATGACGGGTCGTGCAAGACTGGGGTATGCTACAAATGCGGGAAGGAAGGACATTTTGCGAGGGACCGTCCGAAGGGGTTCTCGGTTTGCTGCCATTGCAACCAGACCGGCCATCGGAAGGCCGAGTGCCCCCAGCTTCAGAGATCAGCGCAAGGATCTGCACCTGTGGTTCGAGCTACCGAGACCCGGCTAGTGAAGCGCGAAGCACCGAAGGCTAGGGGGAGAGCCTTCCAGCTGACAGCGGAGGAGGTCCGCGCAGCACCAGACGTCATGGCGGGTATGTAATCTTTATCTATTTTATGTTGAGTTTATGCTATTGTAATTGCTATATGTTATGCGTAGGTACTTTTCTTGTGAGTTCTGTAACTGCATTGGTTTTATTCGACTCGGGTGGGAGTCGGTCTTTTATATCTTTGGCTTTTACTCGGCACATTAGCATTCCGAGGGAGGCGTTGAGTCGACCTCTGCGGGTTTCCATAGCAGATGAGCGTGAGGTATGTGCTACCGAGGTGATACGTGGATGCATGCTGGAGTTATTCGGGGTGGAGTTCCCGATTAATTTGATTACGATCGCTATGGGGGATGTTCGTGTCATAGTGGGAATGGATTGGTTGAGCCATTTTGGGGCTGTCATAGATTACGAGCGTCAATTGGTGACGATCCGAGATCCTAGTGGGGGACCGCTGACGGTTTACGGCGAAGGGACTCGTGGTGGTTCGGTTTTCTGTTCGGCCGCTAGAGAGAGGCGGAGTTTGCAGCAGGGCTGTAAGGGGTTCGTAGCCTACGTGACAGACGTGCGAGAGGCCGCTGGGAGGCCAAGTTCAGTGGATGAGGTGTCGATAGTGCGTGAGTTCGCGGACGTGTTTCCCGAGGAGTTACCGGGTGTGCCTCCTGAGTGGCAGGTGGAGTTTCGTATCGATTTGGTTCCCGGGGTTGCGCCTATCGCTGAGGCGCCGTATCGACTAGCACCACCAGAGATGCAAGAGTTATCCTCATAGCTACAAGAGTTGTTGGGGAAAGGGTTCATCCGTCCCAGTAGCTCTCCTTGGGGAGAGCCGATCCTTTTTGTCAACAAAAAGGATGGTTTACACCGGATATGCATTGCTTACCGGGAGTTGAACAAGTTGACGGTCAAGAACCGTTATCCGTTACCGAGGATCGACGATCTATTCGATCAGCTGCAGGGGGCGTCTTGGTTCTCCAAGATTGACTTGAGATCAGGATATCACCAGATGAGAGTTCGGGATAAGGATATCCTGAAGACGGCGTTTAGGACTCGTTACAGGCATTACGAGTTCGTGGTGATGCCATTCGGGCTCACCAATACACCAGCGGCATTCATGGATCTCATGAACAGGGTGTGTAGGCCAATGTTGGATCGATCAGTCATTGTATTCATTGATGACATTCTGGTGTATTCCAGGACCAGAGAGCAGCATGAGGAGCATTTGAGGGAGCTCCTCGGAGTTCTGAGAGCAGAGAGGCCTTTCGCCAAATTCTCCAAGTGTGATTTTTGGTTACGGGAGGTCTAGTTCTTAGGGCATCTCGTTAACCAGAATGGGATTTTGGTTGACCCGGCCAAGATCGAGGTTGTGATGAGTTGGGAGGTGCCGATGTCACCTACGGAGATCAGGAGCTTCTTAGGGTTGGCAGGCTACTATCGGAGGTTTATCAGAGATTTCTCCAAGATCGCCGTGCCACTTACCAAGTTGACCCAGAAGGGTGTTACTTTCTCATGGGGTCCAGAGCAGCAGACCTCGTTTGAGACCCTTCGCCAGAGGTTGTGCGAAGCCCCTGTGCTCGCACTACCGGAAGGGATGGAGGATTTCGTGGCGTACTGTGACGCATCGATATCGGGGTTGGGAGCGGTGTTGATGCAGAGAGGGCATGTGATCACGTATGCATCGAGGCAGTTGAAGCCTCATGAGAGGAGATATCCCACCCACGATTTGGAGTTGGGGGCTGTAGTGTTTGCCCTCAAGATCTGGCCACAAGAGCTTAAAGTACTTGATGGATCAGCCAAACCTGAATATTTGTATGGGGTTCGGTGTACGATATACACTAACCACAAGAGCTTAAAGTACTTGATGGATCAGCCAAACCTGAATATGCGCCAGAGGAGATGGTTGGATGTGGTGAAGGATTATGATTATGAGATCCTATACCACCCGGGCAAGGCTAATGTCGTAGCCGACGTTTTGAGCCGCAGGTCGGAGAGCACCCCGATCCGAGGCATTTGTATGAGGTTGACGATAATGACTCCGGTATTGGACTCCATCCGAGGGGCCCAGGCTGAGGCTGCGAGACCAGAGAACCGAAAGCGGGAGCGGGTTGTTGGGCAGGTGTCGGAGTTCGTTACCGATAGTCGGGGGCTTATGACGTTTCAGGGTCGGATTTGGGTACCGTTTGTGGGCGGGACGCGTACCATTTTGATGTAGGAGGCTCATCGATCGAAGTTCTCGATCCATCCCGGGGCTACCAAGATGTATTTGGACCTAAAGAAGGAGTATTGGTGGCCCTGTATGAAGAGGGATGTTGCTTGGTTCATCGAGTGGTGCCTAACTTGTCGCCAAGTTAAGGCCGAGCACCAGCGTCCGCATGGTAAGCTGCAACCATTGGAGATTCCCGATTGGAAGTGGGAACAGGTTACCATGGATTTTATCACCAAATTGCCAAGGACTGCGAGAGGAGTCGATGCAATTTGGGTGATTGTGGACAGGTTGACGAAGAGCGTTCATTTTCTTGCTATCAGTGAGAGCTCTTCTGCTAAGAGGTTGGCAGAGTTGTATGTGAGGGAGGTGGTATCGCGGCATGGGGTTCCGTTGTCAATTGTTTCAGATCGAGATGTGCGATTTACTTCCAGATTTTGGAAGAAGTTCCACGAGGAGTTAGGTACGAGGCTACATTTCAGTACCACATACCACCCGCAGACGGACGGACAGAGTGAATGGACGATTCAGACGCTTGAGGATATGCTTCGAGCATGTGTTTTGGATTTTGGAGGGAGTTGGAACACCTATCTACCCTTGGCAGTGGTTTTGTACAACAACAGCCATCATTCGAGCATCGGTATGCCACCTTTTGAGCTGTTGTATGGGAGGAGATGTCGTACCCCTATTTGCTGGGGTGAGGTAGGGCAACGCGTGATGGGTAGTACGGAGATAGTGCTTCAGACGACTGAGCAGATCCAGCAGGTCAGGCAGAGGTTGTTGACTGCTCAGAGTCGCCAGAAAAGTTATGCGGATAGGCGTTGGTCCGAACTCGAGTTTCAGGTTGGTGACCTTGTGCACCTAAAGGTCTCTCCTTGGAAAGGGTGATACGATTCAAGAAGAGGGGCAAGTTAGGACCCCGATACATTGGACCCTTCATGGTAATTGCTAGGGTGGGCAGGGTAGCCTACCGGTTAGATCTACCTGCTGAATTGGAACAGATCCACGACACCTTTCATGTTTCTCAATTGAGGAAACGCATTGCCGACGAGTCGGCCGTGGTGCCTTTGGATGATATTCAAGTGGATGCAGGCCTGAATTATGTGGAGAGGCCAGTGGCAATCAGGGATTGAAGGGTTAAGGTTCTGAGGAACAAGGAAGTACCCTTGGTACAAGTGCAGTGGCAACATCGGAAGGGGTCCGAGCTGACATGGGAGCCCGAGGCTGAGATACGGGATCAGTATCCGGAGTTGTTTTCGGTATGAGACTTCGGGGACGAAGTCTGGTTCTAGTGGGGGAGAATTGTAACACCCCGAAAACCAGATACCCTTCTATTTATCCCTTCATCCTTATTATGTTCTCTTTTAGGGTTGCATGATTAGCGAGTACGCTGGGCGTACAAGGTGTACGTTGCGCGTACTCGTGCGCTTTATTTGGACGCGTTCACCCTCAGGTACGCTGGGCGTACCCAAGGTTACGCGGGGCGTAACCGATGCAGACCTAAAAACCCTAATTCTTTTGGAGGGCTATAAAAGGAATGTGTGGCTCGACTTCTCAGCCACCATCCTTCAGAGAGAAACCCTAAAGAGAGTGTACAACTGTCCTTAGGCCATTTGTGAGTATTCTAAGCTTGGTGGTGCCATTTCAAGGTAGCAAAGGAGAAGAGGAGCTCATTGGGAAAGGCTAGAAGTGGTATTCAAGTGTAGATATGAGCTTAGCAAAGGTTGAGGCTTCATTTCAAGGTAAAAAGCTCGGATCTTGTTCTATAGTTCTTGTAATATGCTTCATGTACCATTTTCTAGGGTTTAGTCCCAAAGGTGGAGACTTTTGAGCAAATGGTCTCCATAAGCTTAGATCCTTCGTATTTCTGGTCTATTCTGAGTTGTAGACTCATAAAAATGCAATCTTGGTCGTGAACATTGCACCATGCATGAGATCTAGGCCCTTGAGTTGGAATAGAGTGATGTTATGAAGTGTTGGAGCCTTTACAGCCATGCCAAGGCTTAAAGGCCTCGACTTTATGGGTATAGACGCATAAACAGAGCCGGATCTAGAAGTTGGAGTAATGGCTTAACCGATTAAGACCAGAAATGAGGAATGCTAAAGTCTGATGGTTACGCTGGGCGAAAATTCCAGTACGCGCAGCTTACTGGGTGGAGACCCCGATCCATGGGTTGGCGATGTACGCCCCACATACATCAAGCAGTACGCCCCGCGTACTCGTAGGGTTGACTTTTGTTGACTTTTAGGGTTTTGGTCAACATGAGGACTTTGGGTCAAGGAGGGGTAAAATGGTCTTTTACCCTCTAGGGATTGGTGTTAAGGGGTAAAAGTGTTGTTGTGAAAGTCTTTGAGTATTAATATGATATTTTTATGATTAGCCGAGGTAGAGTCGTCCTTGGACTTTGGGAGATAGCGAGTACGCGAGATCTTAGACTTTCCACGAGGTGAGTCTTCTCACTATACGTACCTTGAGTGGTATTTTGAGTTGAACAGAAGGTCTTATGTGCTATGTATGAGATTATGTGTTATATTTGAGATTTTATGCTATGTGTTATTTGTATGTTGTATGACTATATAGACCAGACTGGAGGGTCCAACGATTCATACCGGGGCAGAGGGCCTAATGAGCTATGACCGGACCGGAGGGTCCAACGAGCTGCGGGGCTGGAGGGTCCCGCTGAGACATCTTGACCGGAGGGTCGGGTTAGCCTCGAGAGGCGTATTTGTGGTATGTGGTATATTGGGGAACTCACTAAGCATTATGCTTACAGTTGTTGTGTTTGATGTCTCAGGTACCAGCGAGGACCGTGGGAAGGCGACGGCTTGACTCGTACACACTCACACCGATGGATTTGAAATTGTGATGTGATACACATTTTGTGGTTTTAAAAATTAAAAATTTAATTGGAATTTTACGTTGTTACAATTTTTCAAAGAAACAGTATTGGTCATGACCCTCGTCAAGATCACCTCATTGATCGTTATCTTTAGTGATACTTGAACAAAGGTACTATATTTGTATCGTTAATACTTGAGATACATCATGGGACTTAAGTTTAGGTAGTGTTATACATTGATGTGGTCTGGTGTGCTGTAAACTATGTTGGGTTTTATGTACCATAACATCCCTATGGTGCATATACAACCCTAATGCTTTGGATCTAAGTTTTCTCTAGTTATACATGCAATAAAACATCCAAAGCATGAAGACTACAACTAGCATACAATTTGATCTTTGAATCATAAAAATAGATTAGATGATTACGTCTTTGTTCTAGCTTGTAGAACATGGCCTATCAAGAGCTTAGCAACTCAAGTGTGATGCCTCAAATGGTTCACAAGACACCATGAACAAAGGAGGACATTGAGAGAGAGGTTGGAGCACCAAAATCGGCTATAGTTTCTCTTAGAAGACTAGTGTGTCATTTTAGGCTAAGGGGTTACATATATATAGTGTTAGAATCCAAGAGTCACATGTAACCCTAATTCTTACACTTAGACTTATGATCCATAACTCATGTGGACTAACTATTCATGGATCCTTACATAAACATAGCCCATCATGGATTAATAGCCCAAACCATATGTATCACTAATTTACATAATTAGTCCCCGTTAATTTAATTAGTCTCTTTTGATCACTAAATTAATTTCAAATTAATTCTTGATAATACTAATTAAATAATATAAATTCTCAATTAATATAATGTACTTATAATATATTAGTTAATCATTAATAACCTCTTTCTCAAATATCCGTCCTATCAGATTGTCCTGGTGAATGCAACCCAAATAGACCTTGCTACTCTCGGGTCAAGTACATACCAATTATAGTTATGGGCTTAGACACCTAAGCCAATAGTGTCCTACTTGGATAAGTCTTATAATTATAACTGCAAGTACGACTTGAAAAACCTACTAGCAATCGTAGCTCTCAAAAGCCGTTGTCGAACACTGACCTAATTAATGACATGTCCATTAGATAAGGGATCATACAATCCTCCATTCTACAAGATATCATATGGACTGATGCATGAATTATAATCATTCTCTCTATCTATCTGTTGTTTCCCGATTTTTGATTTATGATGACTGACTAATTAAACAAATCAAACCAGTCAAGGCTTGGCCAAGCGCTTAGAGTGTCATCACTAAATCATCGAAGGGCCCAATGATATCGCTTTTATCCCTCTAAGGGTAAAAATAAATGGATGAAATTCAACTCATATGCTTGCTCTGTCTACTCATCAAATCACACACAATAATATGTTTTATAACACCAAGTTACCGGTGCGTTTACGCATCATCAATGTGCAACCGACTTGTAAGCTACAACTCACATGTCTCTGTTTTAAGAATATAAGATATTATCGTCTCAGAATCACTCGTTTTAAATCCATGAAGTGATTCAGATGAGCGTGGGTTTAATCCAATACTCAAATTTGATAGGAGTATTCATGAACACTGCAGCAACCTTGTCCTATATCTAAATATTTTAGACAATCTACAGTCAGATTCATTACAGTCTTACCTCATTACTTACTTCCAAAGTATGATTGACTATGGATGTTTGAATAACCTTGTTATTTGGGAAGTAAAACATGTGAAGTGAAACACAAGAATAATCGAATCCAATATGGTCTCAAAACTTTTGAATATAAATAAAACACCTCTTGTTTAATCACCATATTGATTACACATTATTCATTGCATAATGTGTCGACTAATCAACATAATACTTGAACTAAAACAATAGTTATACCTTGCTCCAATGTTTTCCTATGGTCCTTTCTTTGTGAAATAGATCAATTGAACACATTTATCAATGACGCTGATTTCACAATTCTAAATCGTTATTATAAATGTAAGAATACCAAATTCTTGTCATTTACTATAATCTGTTAGATTCTAAACTTATATGCAATGTTCCTTTTGTAATGACTATGAACAAAAGTCACAAAGACTTTGGAAAAAGATATTACAAAGTATTCTAATGGAGATTGATAACAAAACAATTCCACGGAAGCGAAGTTTCAAATTCAAAGTACATTTCTATGAACATCCTTCTTGCATTAAGGTTTCTAATCTTACACAGATTTTATTATTTACTTCCAATTATGGAAACATTCCCATATTCTCATTTTGACTACCTATGAACAAGAGTTACCTCTTCTCAGAACATGTCAATATGGTCCTTCCAAAATTATACTATACTTCCAACTGTCCATAAGCAACCAATCTTTGGTAAACCTCAGATTGTCCTTGACAATTGCTTAACCATTTCAATCATATCTCGTTCTAGTCCCTTTTCCCTCTTAGTGCCCTAGGCATTTGGAAAATTAGAACATATTAATATTATAGCATATGTAATCGATCCTTTATCCGAAGCATTCGGGATACGATTCATAATGTCTCATATAAAGACATGATACTTTACCAGTCTCTCGCTATAATATTTCCATATATAGAATTTGCTTATGCTGAATCATTTCAACATAACATTCATATATTTTCAAACCCTGCAACTTTGCGAATTGAAACTTTTGTTTTCTATAATTAACATTGTTAACTTGCAACACTTAACGTAATAATTGTGCTCCCACTAGCATCATAATTGCATACTTATTAGCACAACACTTATGCTCCCACTAGCTTTGACATGTACCCAGAAATAAGTTGGACTTCTAGAAATTAATACTTGTTGACTTTCTTGCCAAAGTTTATATTTCTGATACAAAATGCATCGATAAGACTTTATCTAGGCTTCTCAATCTCATACACCTTTCCTTAGATAGCTCACATGTGTGTCTAAAACTTTTTAGAACTTATAGTAATAAGTCTCAAATGTTTAGACCTTTTGACATTTCTCACAATTCAAACTATGAAGAGGGATGTTGTAATCATAATCAAATTTGAAAACGCAGTTAACACAGCTGCTATCTCTTTATAATCTACTTAGTGAAAGTGGTTCTTGACACTCATTTTCATGAAATAGAGATAAAACTTTGTCACTTAGACTCTATAGTGTAGGTGTTCCTATCCATGTGAATTTTTCATAACCATAATCACAAGACAAGGTTAGTGACAAATCCAAACTCATATGGACTGAACTTCTTCAATCTTAATTTCTTGCCACCTGGCAGCACAAGGGCCTACCATGTCTCCCAAGTTGCTTAGCAGCTCATTCTTATTGATCAATGTACTTTCACTGATCCAGGTGCTTTGCCTTATGCAAGAAATTGAGAATTCATAAAATATAAACTCACATGCACAGTCAAATTTAACTGGAATGGGCACAGAAATAAGAATATGTCAACACGAAAGGTTATAAACCTCATGTCGTGTGCTCGTGATTAATAATAGGTTTACTCCTGATTAGTTCTTGAAAGTTTTGAAGATCATTAAGACTCCCACTGTCCTCTTAACCTATAAGATTCTCTTGTCAAGAAACATTACATAACAAACAAATATTCAAGAGTTAGTGCGGTTTCTTATCAAGATAAACACTTCATATAATTGGTCTTAGTTGGTCTTTGTTTTGTCTAAAACATCACAACTACAAATTTTAAATGAGCAAGACTAATAAACATTCTACTCCACATTTCATGATGTGTTATAAACCTTCTCAAGATTTTGTCACTCAAGGGACAATCTTAGAGTATGAATCTAAGACTCGATTTTGGAACGAAGTATGATTCACCTTTTGATTTTAACCATTTCAATAATTCCCGATTCCTCTCCATAGCCATACAAGTGCACTAAGGCGTCCTTAAAGGATTAATGTGATACGGTTCCATAATCACTATGATGATCATAAAATACAATACTCAAGTACTCTCCTTTCCTTTCAAATTGGAGAAAATTTTTATCTTTATGCCTAATTTGATTCTTCTTATTTTTTCTGCCATACATTGAAACTTTTCCAATGATTCAGAATTGCACTTAATCTTGTAAGTAACCATGTTTACTAAACTTTTGGTAAATCATAACCAAGTCTTATCGTTCTTTACATGTGAACAAGGAATTAGTCATAATTTCCTAAAGATGAAGATTTTCATTCATCACACACAATACTAGTTCCATGATTCCAAGTTTCTATCCACTTGAAACTTGGGTGATGAGAATCTTTCCTTATTTGGTAAATTATGACACGACCACAAACGAAAAAACCATCTCTTTTACCAATATTGCTAAAAATATATAAACACTAATTTTCACAAATGTCATTGCAAGGAAATATAAAACAAGATAAAATCAAATTTTGATTTATTTATAAAAAGTGCGGAAAACTTGTCCTTAGAATGCAATTACATATGAAAATTATGTTATTAAACATTCCTAAGCAATCTATCATAACTTCTAGGCAGGAGCTCAAAAATCTGATCATCGAACCATGCGATCGAAATCCATCTCTTCGTGATCAGACTCAGGATACTCTTCCTTTAAGCTTCATTTGATCCTACAAAACATCAAAATGTAATCTTATCACATCATGTATTAAGAATCAATAAATAGGAACTTAATAGAGTTAGATAGTGAACTTACCTGAAGTAGAGTCAAACATTTTGACTTTACCATCCTTTTGGTCCTTCAAGTAGATATGGCAGCTTCGCAACCAATGTCCCTTCTCTTGGCAATAGAAACAGACAGATTCTTTTGGAATGGTATATGGGACAATCTTAGACTTAGCCTTTATCTTTACCATTTGGTCAATTGAGTTGACCATGGCCGATCTTCATGTTTGCTTGCCAATAGGGCTTGAGTGACCTTGAACTTTTCAAGCCTTTGAACTTGTGGGCCAGGAAGAATTATTGGAGGAGGTGGAGGAAGTGAAGTATGATTTTAATTTCCACAATCCAATCTTGGAATAACATCTTCGAATGGAAAGGATTCGGGAAGACCATAGTTGTCAAAACTAGACATCTACAAGGGGAAAAATTTAAAGTTAGTTGATTTAAGTCCTTAATATAAGACCCAAAATGAAATATTAAGGCTAGGACCGAACACAATATTTAACAATTCGGAAAAGGGATGTTGTAATCCAATTGCAAAATATTTGAAGGTAGGTAAATGACGATTTACCTATTTCCACATTAAAAACGAAAATGAACACTAGGTTTTAAATGAATTGAAATTCCTAGATCCTTTGAGATTCATTGAACTTTTCAATGGCATGTTTAATCTCGATTATGCCCTTTAAGTTTGTTACCAGGATACCGAGGATCACAAACAAAGTGTGAATAACCATGCAAATTAGCTTGGTACTCTCGATGTCATTAGTCACCTAATTAATGTCCAGGTTAACCACATACACTCCATTGACCAATGAGAATTTACGAGAAACCCATTTCCATCCTTCATTAGTTCTCATTAGTGTGCCGGTTAACCACACACGCTCCACTAACTGACCAATAAGGTCCAATGTGCAATTTCATGGGTTAGCATCAAATTCACATTTTTCCTAAAGTAACTAAGATTGGGAATTTATAAATTGTTTAGTTACTTTGTAATTCGTTATAATTTTAATGAGGATTTAAGTTTCCTATCAAACCCGTTCGGCTAACGACCCTCCACTGGTCAAGGGTGCGGTGGGTATGAATGGACACCCAATGGCGGTCATTTTATAGGCTGCTTCCTTAAACACCCTTTATAGACCAGCTTCGTGAATGAGGCCTACTAATGGTAAGGCTGACTTTTTATTTGTACATATATAATATATTAAACTTTTAATTTTATATAGTATAAGGGTGTATTTTACATATTTAAAATACTTGGTGGTTTAATTCTATTAATAAATTATACTCATAATTTAATTAAACTTAAACCATGTTATTATGGATTTATTAATCTTCTCTTTCAATTAAACAATTAATTAACTTAATAAAATTCATAAGAGTGTAATTTGAACTATTCAAAAGACATCAAGGTTCTAAACATAAAATTCAAAATTAAAACTATTTAATTAATTTTGAAGTTATGAAACCAAGAGTTACACCTTTTGAAAACTTTTCAACGTTCCATAAATGAGACATTTCAACTTTCAAAACTTGAGGGCAAGTTTTGTAACTCTTGAAAACCTTTTGAGTTCCAAACCTGATGGCATGTTTTTGTAACTCCATAAAAAAAAAAACTTTTGAGTTCTAATACTTGATGGTAAGTTTTGTAACTCCTGAAAATATTTAGATCAAATTTTAAAACCAATAAAATAATCATAATTTTATCTTTTACAAATTGGACTTAATGTAACTCTTACAGCAAGATAACTTCAAATCAAAATATTACAAACAATTAGTTTATCATATAAACTAGTAATAATTTCAAGATTTGACAATTTATCTTTTAATTGGATGGGATAATCATTACCATATAAAAAAACAGATTTTATGATACAAAATAGTTTAAGGTAACGATCCAAATCCAACTCTGGCCAAAAAACCTGGAAATTTGCCAACAGACTGCTGAACTCGTCGGGTCGGATAATGGACTCGTCGAGTTCATGAGTGGACTCAGCAAGTTCACCCTGGCAGTGCGCATAATTTAATTTTTTCAGCTTTGAACAATTCACCAATGCATCTAGATAACATAAAACTACCCATGGCTCTGATACCACTGTTGGGTTTTATGTACTCTAACATCCCTATGGTGCACATACAACCCTAATGCTTTGGATCTAAGTTTTCTCTAGTTATACATGCAATAAAACATCCAAAGCATGAAGCCTTTAACTAGCATATAGTTTGATCTTTGAATCATAAAAATAGATTAGATGATTACCTGTTTGTTTTAGCTTGTAGAACTTAGCCTATCAAGAGCTTAGCACCTCAAGTGTGATGCCTCAAATGGTTTACAAGAAACCATGAACAAAGGAGGACATTGAGAGAGAGGTTGGAGCACCAAAATCACCTATAGTTTCTTGAAGAAGAGTGGTGTGTCATTTTAGGCCAAGTGGATATATATATATATATATATATATATATATATATATATATATATATATATATATATCCAAGAGTCACACGTAACCCTAATTCTTACACTTAGGCTTATGATCCAAAACTTATGTGGACTAACTCTCCATGGAGTCTTACATAAACTTAGCCCATCATGGATTAATAGCCTAAACCATATGTATTACTAAATTACATAATTAGTCCACGTTAATTTAATTAGTCTCTTTTGATCACTAAATTAATTCAAAATTAATTCTAGATCAATACTAATTAAGTAATATGATTTCTCAGTTAATATATTATACTTATAATATATTAGTAAATCATAAATAACATCTTTCTCAAATATCAATCCTATCAGATTGTCCTGCTGAATGCAACCCAAATGGACCATGCTACTCTCGGGTCAAGTACATATCAATTATAGTTATTGGATTAGACATCTATTCCAACAAACTATATAAGAGGCTTATGTAGTTAAGATGAGATGTGACATCCCCAATTTGACGACCAGAAAAGACCGATTTGTTTATGATTTTTTTTATAAATCAGAGTAATCTTTTAAAGAAAATAGTTGCGGAATTTGTTCCCAAACAAGATATGATAAAACTTTATCAAAAACATTTCTCAAAGAGAATTTACTTTTCATTAAATAATAAAATCTCGAGATGTCATCTTTAGATACAGACCAAAAGCATAAACCTTATAAAATAGACCTTACAACAGTTATTTATAACTACTGATCTATAATCCAAAATCTCTCGTCAAGTCCACCAACTTATACTCCTGTGCCATTACCTGTAATGCAAAGAAAACTGAGTGGGTCAGGCTTGGGAGCCTGGTGAGCATATAAGGTTTTCAACCCACAATAATATAATTTTTATATTTAATCATCAAACAAACAATCCAATTACCCATCCCCATTATCTTCTTTATTTCTTAAGTTCTTACCTTAAGAATCCACTATCATTCATTCGTTCGTTCCTAAGGATTGACCTAAGGAATTGGCGCAAAATCCATTATTGTCGAGGTTCATCTACGCAGTACTAAATCCATAGCTACCAAGGTTCAACCATATAGTACTAAATCCATAGCTACCAAGGTTCATTTATATGGTACTAAATCCATAGCTATCAAGGTTCATCTATACGGTACTAAATCCATAGCTACCAAGGTTCATCTATACGGTAGTAAATCCATAGCTACCAAGGTTCATCTATACAATACTAAATCCATAGCTAGCAAGGTTCATTTATATGGTACTAAATCCATAGCTACCATTGTATTTATACGAGGCGCTAAGTCCATAGCTGCCAGGGTTTTTAGAGTACACCGGTGAACATATCGTTAACAACACCTACAAGTTGTGAGCTTGCTAGTGTTCCACAGCACTGTCTAGAATAGTCCGTGGTTGTCATCCCTACTCTACTGAATGACGGGGGCCATGGTTTGGGTAAAGGCTTCACTCATTTTTTCACCTGTCACCCTCATCTCACGATCTATATCGTCTTTCGTCTCATCCTCAAACTCATCCTTCATCACACACCAACTATTTTGTCTACCCATGTTCAACCCAACATATTTGTAGATACAAATTACATATATATATATACTTTAAATCATTTAAAAACCTGTATAAAACATTCATTCAACAACCATCTCAAGTAAACAAACAACGTAGAAACACATAGCAAGTATTTCGTAGCACATACTTCATATTTATGCGGTAGAAGAAAGTAACTATACACTCACATAATTTATATAAAATACTTCGTATATATGTGTAAGATGAAAGTGATTATACACTCACTTGATAACACGGTGATCGGACAGCACCTCGTCTCTTAAAAGAATATTTTCCAAAAAAACCAGGATGTTTTCTCCAAAACCGAGATTTACGCGGCCAGAGTCTCGGCTTAGAAACTTTGCTTTTTTGGGATCTTCGGGGCTTTGGGACTTGCTTTGGGGCTTGGGAATGAGATCGGGGCTTCGGGGTATCTCTTGCATGAAAATCGATGCAAAATGGGAGAGAGAGAGAGAGAGAAGAGAAAATGAGCAAAGGAATTGGCTGCCCTCGCATTCTATTTATAGGGTGCTGAAACTCGATTTATGCTGGGCGTAATTTTGGAGTACGCTACTCTTCGGATAAGCTTTAGTATGTGTGCCACGATCTTCAAAAATTCATAACTTTCACATACGAGCTTCGTTTTCGACATTCTTTATATCCACGCGTAGCTGAGACTATGATCTACAACTTTAATTTAGACTCCATCGGCTCATTTTGACTTTATTTTTATTATATTATTTTTAGTAGGCCGGGACAGGAAAACTTCATTATAAAATCATAACTTCTTCATCCGACGTCCATTTTCGTCTGTCTTTTTACCGTTGGACTACTAACGATGAGATCATCAATTATCGTTTAGATTGTTTCGGCTAAATATCGCTCAATCTCATATTCGAACTTCGGGCTGTACACTGCTAAGCCGAAATTTCGAAAAATCATAACTTCCTCATACGAAGTCAGATTTAGACGTTCTTTTGATGCACGCTCTCGGTTTAACGTATTTTACAACTTTTGTTTAGATCGCTAAGGCCAAATAGTGCTCTAACGTAAATTCACTATTTACGTCACACTGTGTCGTGCCGGTTCTGTCGCGAAACTTCGACATGTCATAACTTCTCCGTTATAACTTGGATTTCGGCATTCTTTATATTTTCGGAAACCTTGTGACATATACAACTTTGTTAAGATTATTCATTCTAAATAAACTTCCATCAAAAAGTCATTTTTGATGCTCATAGTCTCTAAATTGACTAGCCCGGATCTACGGGCGTTACATGAAATTTGTTCTTATTATGTGTTCAGAGCTAGACATCTAATAAGCATTACCCAAGTTGAACACCAAATGAGAATGATTGTGATCCAAGTCTCGTGTTCAACAGGATGTCTACAACACATAGATTATTGATAAACTTATTTTATCCATCAATTACAACTTTGAGCTTCTAGGAATGGGATCTTAATTGAATGGCACAAAGTCAGATATTACTAGGGGCAGTTAAAAGTTGCGAGAAGTTCAACACTGTCTATATCAATCTATAATGAGTCTTATGCAAGTGGAAGATTAAAAGATCTTTATGCTCAAGAAACAATATATGCTGATATTTGCTAGATAATATATGATAATAAAGGGTCACACTAAAAATAAAATGATGTTAATATATTATTTATAATAATTTTATAGTTTATAAATATTTATATTTCTTGTATTTAATTAGAAATTTATTATTTAATGAAAATAGTATTTTACCAACATAAAGGGATATATTGTTTCTAGAAAATAATAATTATAAAGAACAAAACTAGTCATAATTCATATGGTATGAATTTATAAGGTATATATAATTATTTCGACATTTGAGTAATCATCTAATTACGACATATAACAAGCTAGTTAGGAAGTAAGGAGAAAGAACAATTTAGTTTTGGCTTTTCTAGTGAAAACCAAAATTACATATACACATGGCTTCTATGTTGCCCGTTGGCTTTCCTTCTTACAACATACTTGTCTTGGGAGGCCATTCCTTCCCTAAACCACTAGCTTTGACTTAGTACTTATGGATTAATATATAAAGAGAAGAGATGACTAAAAACTAGCTAGTTTTTTTTTTACATACTATCTTCTTTTTTCTCTCCTAAAAACAAGTGGGCTCTTAATAGGGATGAGCACAGGAACTGATCCGGCTGGAACAGGCCCGGAAACTAAACTTGGTGGAAAATAGGAACCGGACCAAACCACCGATTCTACCGGTTCCGATTCCTACATGTTCTTTTCGTGTCTTAAATGTTGGAACCGGTCCTCGAGAAATAGAAACATACGGTTCCGATTTTTTCCGGTTCTACAGGTTTTTGCTGGTTCTACCAGTTCTGGCTCCTACTAGTTCCATGTTACAAAAATCCACAAGATTATCGTCCTTGTCCCGGCCCGATCGGTTCCATCGGGTTCTTGTCGTGTCTTAAATGATGGAACAGGTCCTTGAGAAATAGCAACATACGGTTGCAATTTTTTCCGGTTCCACAGGTTTTTGCTGGTTCTAGCGGTTCCCGGTTCCAAAAATCTACAAGAATATCGTCGTTGTCATGGCCCGACCGGTTCCATCGGGTTCTAGTTCTGGTTTCGGTACCAGTTTCGGTTTCGGTTTCGGTTCTGTCCGGTTCCCCGGTCTATATGCTCATCCTTAGTTTTTATCCTAATTTCCTTCTCCATCTGTTGCAAATTTTTGTCTAATTTTTGGTCGATTTAGTTGCTTCTCCTAAAGACTTATTTGATATGTCTCTAAGGCTTAAGAGCAACAAATATATACAAGAAAGACTAGCATCCAAATCAAGTTGAAGAATTGTTGGTGTTTCTGAATAAGGTGGAGTCTTACATCAACATTCTTCATCAAGTTCCAACCTCCCATGACGATAAAAGTCTTTAAAGGTTGCAGTTCTTTTCGTTATATTTTTTTAATCTATATTTTCCTTGCCAAATGTTCTTTGGTGGTAGGTATAAAATGGCTTAAATTTATTCAAAATTTTAAAGCTTCTATTGCCGTTTTTAGCTTTTTTTGCGAAAATGGTTTTTGAATAAAAACCAAAAGCGATGTGTTCAGAGATGGACTCCGATGTTGTGGTGGATGAGGTTCAAAACCCTAGGTCTTGTGCCTTGGGCCCTATTTAAGTACTCTAACTTCTAGGGTTGCCTCATTTGGCTACCCCCATCCTCCTTGAATGAATCTCTAAAACAAGAGCCTCCTTTGTTTTTTAGCCTTTGGTATTATTATTTTGAAGATTGGTGAATAAGGGGTTCCCCTTTGATACAAGGAAGTGAAGATTTGTCTTAGATTTAACATTCTCATTAGGTTTTTGGTCCATTTGAGCTACAAAGCTCCTACCTTGACCTTTACTTCTCTAGATCTATGTTTTATGTTTCATTTGGTGGTTTTAAGTCCCTTTCTTTTTTTTTATTTGGAGTTTAAACAACTCCATAACCTTATGAGTGATCTAAATGGCTTATGGAGGTGAGTGTTGAATGTAAATTGAGTTTGAATGCTTCTCGTGCAGATCATGATGTTTTTTGATTCATTTTGGTGTTTGGTTTAAAGTTTGGGGGAGTTTAGACCATGAGAATGGATAAAGTTGGAAAATATATCCATTAAGACCCTTAGAAGAGTCACATATGAGATTTTGAGCTCCAGATATTAAGCGTTTAGAGCTTAATTGATTAAGTTGTTTTAGGTGCTGACCTCAGCGTAATGAATGGTTGGTCACGGTGTTAGTCGCGAGATTAAGTTTTAACAATTTTTGTTGTATAGTGACCACAACGTGGCCATGAAGTTGGTCGTAGCGCATAGTCAGTGGTGGTTGACCGTTGACTTTTTGACAAGTTTGACCTTTGGTAAAATTAGCTTTTGAGTTGTACACTACGATTTGACCTTTATCAGGTTTAGGAGGATCGTGTAGCTAATTTCACGAGACTTCGAGGGTTAGTCTTTAGCTCCTCAATTCAAGTGAGTTTTCTTGCTATATTACTTGTAACATAGTTGCTATGTATTGATAGCATGCTAAACTAGTAGAGTCTTGCTAGTTTCTTGTATGTTTGTATGCTTTGTTGACTAATACAGGTCGTTGGCTCAAACATGTCGTTTTTTGTGTATTATATTTTGTGATGTATGCGATACATCGGGAAACTCACTAAGCTTCAGTTTACGGTGTGAATTAAATATTTTCATGTAATTCTTCTGATCCATGGAAGGCAAATGCATGACTGTATATTATCTTTATCAATTTTCATAATTTATGATTCCACGTTTATTATGTTTTGCTCTGATTTTGGGATTTGACTTATTGAATAGATGGTTTTTGGATATTATCATTTTTGATATTGTGGTATTTTATCTCCTTTAAAAATGAAAAATATTTAGTGAAAATTTGGACATTTGTATACATAGTATTTGAGAGATAATAAAGTCCGACTAGGATTATTGTATTGAAGTATTGTATATGATCATTTTGAAAACTTCTTGTATCTAACTTGTTAACATAAATGTATATTAGGTTGTTTTATAAATTAAAATTGAAATATTACAAAATGCCCTATTTAAATAATACTTAAAATTAATTATAATTCATTCATCTACTTTTATAAATTATATTTTAAAATATAAAAACCATTATTTATAAAAGGTCATGTTTAAATTCTCGTTGTAATAGTTCTTTCTAAAGTAAATCATTATCTTTAACATAAATTTAAATAATAAATCTTAATATGTATAACTCCAGTTTCATATTCGGTGGTGGTTGACCATTGACTTTTTGACTAGTTTAACATTTGGTCAAACTTCAGTTTTTGAGTTGTACAATAAGGTTTGACCTTTATCAGGTTTAGGAGGTTTGTGTAGCTGATTTCACGAGACTTCGAGTGTTGGTCTTTAACTCCTTAACTCAAGTGAGTTTTCTTACTATATTACTTGTAACATAGTTGCTAAATCTTGATTGCATGCTAAACTAGTAGAGTCTTGGTAGTTGCTTGTATGTTTGCATGCTTTGTTGATTGGTCGTCGGCTTAAACATGTCATTTTTTATGTATTATATTATGTGATGTATGCGATACTTCAGGAAAATCACTACGCTTTGGTTTACAATATGATTTAAATATTTTCAGGTACTTCTTCCGATCCATGGAAGACAAATGATTGATCCTACATACTCTTCATCAATTTTGAAATTTTATAATTCCACGTTCATTATGTTCAACTCTGACTTTGGGATTTGGCTTACTAAATAGATGGTTTTCGGATATTATCATTTTTTATATTGTGGTATTTTATCTCCTTTAAAAATAAAAAATGTTTAGTGAAAATTTGGAAGTTTGTATAGATCGTATCTAAGAGATAATAATGTCCGACTAGGATTATTGTATTAAATTATTGTATATGATCATTTTGATAACTTCATGTATCTAACTTGTTAACATAAATGTACATCGGGTTGTTTTATAAATTAAAATTGAAATATTACAAAATGCCCCATTTGAATAATTCTTAAATATAATTATAATTCATTCATCTACTTTTATAAATTATATTTTTTAAATATAATTCTTATAAATTAAAAGAAAAAGAAAACCATTATTATTTTATAAAAGTTCATGTTTAAATTCTCTTTGTAAAAGTACTTTCTAAAGTAAATCATTAAGTTTAACATAAATTTAAATAGAAAATCTTAATAGGTATGATAATAATCAACAAATTCTTGCAATTCAGTTTGATGTTCCGGTGAGAGAATATAGAAGTGATAAATTATTTGTGGTTTTGGTTGAACCCTATGAAATGAAATAAAGTTCAATTTTAGTTTTTTCAATATTCAATCCTTCATAAATTAATTAACCATATATTTTTTTTAAAACAAAATTTAATTATATGAAGGATAAGATCACATCAAGTAGAGATGGTAACGGGAGCGGGTAACACAGGGACCCAATCATTATCCTTATCCTCGAATCCTCATTCCAATCTCCATCCCCATTTAGGAATATAAATAAACCTCCATCCCCACCCCCAACAGGGAATGGGGATCCCCAACGGAGAAATGGTAATTTCTTTTTCTCTTTTAAAATGCAAACTTTTACGAAAGAAAAAACTATAAATTTTAATTTTACCGGCATAAGTTTAAAGATTTTATAAAATATTTAAGTACCCATAAATTGCATAAAAAATATAATTAAAGTTTCTACAAAATTTAAATACATACATGAAAAATCAAGTAGAAAAAAATTTATTAGATTGATATTTTTGGTAAAATAGATCAACCGAACAGAAAAAAAAAATATACACGAGTTTAAATAGATAAAAGAAAAGACAGAAATATAATTTCAACCAATTAATTACTAATGAGTTAGGTTAGTTAGATGATCAAATGTTATGTACTATAAATTGTTCTATAAATATATATTATGTATTATTTTTATATATTAATATATGTTGGGGGCGGGTCCAGAGTCGTGGATTAAGGATATCCCAATCCCAAACCTTATCCCCACTTTTTTTATTCAGGGATTCTCCATCCCCGATCAACTTGGGGATTCCACAGTCAAAATGGGTGAGGGTTTTGAGTTCCCCATTGGGTATGGTATTTTTTGCCATCTGTAGCATCAATGTTTTATTGTTTTGCTCTATTGATGATATATACAGCAAGAAGTTTGATTGGTACGTGACCATCATCGATTGCATCTTAGTTCAACTCTTTGATATTTATAAGACTTTCTCACGAAAAGGGCGTCAATTAAATTTTATGAATTAAAACATGTGAATTCCTCACTTGATGTTGAACATGGCCCATAAATTCACACTAGGGTGACATATGTCAGGTTCAGCCTTTCTTAAAAATTTACTTATAAGTTATTCCAACTTTTGGATGAAAAGACATAAATTTAAGGCGATGAATTTTCGTATTACCATTATTAACAAAAATATTATTGTTACAAATAAACTATATGCATACAATGTATTTGTGATAACATGTTTAATTTAAAACAATATTCAATCAACTTTTTTGAACAACAAATTAGTATATGGTTGAGATAGAATCAAAGACCTCTTTGTTAGTAACACTTTGTTAGACACATTGTTTGCCAAGTGATCGGTAGCCCCAACTTATTATATACTAAGTCAATTTGATTAGAAATTTTAAATAAAACATTTTATCTTACAACACACTTTAAAATTTAATTTGTTATTTAATATTTAGTAAAATAAATAAAAACATCACAATGTTAACATATAATAAAATAAAATACATTGTCCCAACTCGATGTAGAATAAATTATAAAATAATAAAATAAAATAAAACATAATAAAATAAATAAAAACGTCACAAATGTTATTATAAAATAAAATAAAATACATTGTCCCAACGCGATCCTACATATAGATAATTACTTGTTGAGCCATCGTTAATTGATTAAAATAATAAATAAAAAATGAAACAATTTCTAAAACACTAAATGTAGAATAAATTATCGTCTCAAAAAATGTTTGTAGGAAATTTGTTGGATTACACAGTGTGCTGCCACAATAGCCACGGTAGATAAATTGTCACCTTCATATGCACCATCCTTATTCCTCACCATCGCAACTCACCAACTTAGGATGGACTGAAGGTGGTATGATTGTAGGTTTGCTTAAACTTGGTTTAAAGTCAGTAGGGTTTTTGTCTATCATTTTTTGTTGTAATCTATATTTACAAAATCACATAAAATTGAAATTAAGTATCCTAATCTATTATTAACACGTTTGTAAAGTCGTCAACTCAAACCATTATGATTTTAATGACAAACAAATAAGAACACTTAAACACACACAATTTGAGCTAGGGTAACACGTTCACTCATAATGAATTTTTTTTTGTTTATTCAATTATTCATGTAATATAACCAAAATGATATTTTCTATAATAAACCTGTATAAGAATCATTAAAGCGTGAAGGTTAAAATTTCAACAGTTGAAGATTATGATCGAATTTCAAGAGTACGGAAAACATGCAACCCATATACGTTAATTTTGTTATATTAATTTCTAAATGCTGCTTTGATACCACCGTTGGGGTTTGATCAAATGTATAAACAATTAATGGATACGAAGTATAACAAAAAAGGAGTAAATTACACGAATCGTCCCTGTGTAGTTGCCAAAAGACATGACTCCTTATTTTCAAAAATTAACTCGAACTATCCCTCATTTGTTTAAAATTTTCATGTTTCATCCCTATCAACATGAAATGACTCTATTGTGGTTACCAATTTCTTTTTTTATTTATTTTTTATTTGTGATAATTTGTCTATTATTATTTTCGAGTTGTATTAAATAAGAAATAGAAGTAGGCCCACACCCTTTTATACGTTACTCCTCATCGTTCCACCTTCCAATCCCTTTCTCTCTAGCCCCTTTTTCTTAGCACCCTTATGTTACAGTTTACCCATCTCACGAAGATGAAGGCATCAATGGAGTTGAAAGGCTTTCACTATCATTGTCTTCTACTCTACAACATCTCTGCATTACAACATGCTGATGCAACTAAAGTTGAAGACTTGAGAATTGGCGATGATTCTACAACCATCGTCAAGATCTTTCTGATCCATAGCAGATTCAAATACTCTTCTTTTGGAGTTGTAAATGTGCTACAAAATTCCAAATATGTGAAGACAACTCAAGAACCGTAAATCTTTAAGTCGACTTGATACAAGATCTTGAACATCTAGATGAAGAAATTGGTTTGAAGAAATCGACAAGTGGGTGAAATCTGATTTTGCAGGTTTTTTTTAGGAATCATTTTTCATAAAGCTCGATCTTTACAGGTTTTCAAAAACATTAGATGAAGATTATCTCATGAGGTTTTTGATAGAGGACTGATTATGGTGGTGGTCGATTGTATGAAGATTGTGGGTTTGATTTGCAGGTTCGATGGTTGTTTAATTCCGGCTTTGATTTTTGTGTTCGATTATGGTTCTGTTATGGTTGACTTTAACTGATTAAGATAAAACTTCATAAATGGTCCTCTAGTTTCAAAACTTTATACGTTTGGTACTTAAGTCTCACTCCGTCATATTTTGTCCGTTAAATGAAGGCCATTTCCTTTATTTCCCTACCCTAAGGACCATTTCCAAAGTTATCTCCTACTTTTGTTTAAAAAGAAAAAAAAATTAATATGGAAGGGTCCCCCCCTCCCCCTCACACACACACACCACCCATCAAATCCTTAACTAGAAATCTGAAACTTGTTCTCTTCATCATACGATCGATTCCAAAGCTCACTTGAGTTCCACTGCCATTTATTAACTAAGAAAACCTAGAAGAAGATCAAATACCCAAAAGCAAATCAGAAACACAATAATTCCAAACAAACAGTAGATGAAGATCATGGTATCAATTTGTGTGTGTGGGGGGGGGGGTATTTAAATTAGTCCCTAGATGATCAGACAACCACCAGGAAGTGGTTGTTGGAGGTAATTGATGATGAATCGACCTTGCTTGAGCATGGATTAGGAGAAAATTAAACTTGCAACTCAGTTTCGGATGAGAGAAAGGAGAATCAGAAACAAACAATAATAAGAATCAAAAGTTTTGTGTGTGGTTTTCACCTAGATATTTAACCACAATTCGATGGATGTATTTGGTTGGCAATGTGGAATACCCATCATTAATGCTAAGAACCTCTGCACCATTGTTCGATATAAGGAGGTTGAAACAGAGTCAGATGGGTCTTCCACCGATTTGTAGTTTTCCATATTCTTCCTTCGATATGAAGGGTCTCAAACCTTAATTTGCAGGTTTACGTGTCTCCACAATATGTCGGAGGAATGGTGTATCTGGTACCAGCATCAGATAATTGATTTACTCATTTGTGCTCATACGGTCGATCTTATCACATGTCATTCTTGATTTTTCTGGCGATTCATCATTATTTATTGAGAATAGAAAGTGAAAAGTGAAATGAGTCAAAAAAATGTGTAAATTTTTCATTGGAGGTAGCTCAACCACATCATCTTCTTCACTATTTCCAAGCTTTACGTCGGTGGGGAAATCACAGTCAATTGCTCCAGCGAGGTTTCTACAACCATCAGAGCTTACTTGAACTTTTGAGACATATGTCATCATTGAAGCACTTCAACTAGGCTTTTGTTTCTCCAGCTAGGTTCCAACGATTTCCAAATCAAAGGGGTAGGGTTAGAATCAATGGCTAGGTTCCAATCTGTGTAAATATCAAATCAGTATGTTATGGAAGAACTTGAAATGTCTTTTTGGTAAATGTTTTTTTTTGGTGTTGATTATTAAAAAGTCAATGAAGAAGGCTGATGGTAAGTAATGCAATTTTGAATCAAGAAATTTATGATTGAGATTAATTTTGTAAAATAAATTATTGATTCAAAGAAGTGAAGATCCAATTAGACATGGGTTCTTTAGAGAGTAGGAGAGAGAGAGAGAGAGAGAGAGAGAGAGAGAGAGAGAGTGAGAGAGAGAGAGAGATAGAGAGAGAGAGATGGAATGAGGAAGGAAGGGGAGAGAGAGAGGGAGGGAGGGAGGGTTGGGACCCTTTACATATTAATTTTCATGTATTCTTTTTTATTTAAAATAAGAGAAAACCTCATAAATGGTCCATGGGTATTGAAATGTAGAAAACGCCCCTCACGTAATGGTAGAAAGCTAATGGAGTTAGGCGTAAGGACTAAACATCAAAACTTTTGAAACCACAGGGACAACCTGTGAGGTTTTTAAAATTTGGGACGAAACTTCATATTTTATGAGACCACAGGGACCATTTATGAAGTTTTATTAAAAATAATCATATAAGGGTAGTATGGTCATTTCAGGTATGCATTGGACTAAAACCACAAAAAATTGTCTTTTAGGGATGAAACTTCCAAGTTTAAACCAAACGAGGGACAGTCCAAGTTATTTTTTAAAAATAAGGACTAAACATGCATTTTCACACCTACACGGGAGATGATTTGTGTAATTTACAAAAAAAGTATCATTTCAAAATTTTGTAAACCGGAAGCTCCAATCCAGTTAGAAAAATAAGATCAACTAAAACACAACCATAATGTGTTCTAATAAATATAACTTTGAAACCTAGGTCCTTTGATGTTGGAGACAAAAATCAAAATGATTGTTACTATCGGTATCCATACAAGCTAATTCATGGTAGCAGTTGAACAATCAACTTGATCAAAGTCTACTTGCCATCTTTTAGTCAATGTGTTGGTCGAACGTTAAAGGGGAGAGAAACGGGCCGCTAGTCTTGATAGGGAGGGAAGAATTAGGCTTTGTTGGTATGTTCCTTCTTTTTTCTTATTGGTCATAATCTTCCCTTTCAATTCACTTACACCACATTCCTGAGTTCAACTTAACGAAGGAAAGAAAGAAAATGAGTGGAAATGAAAAGAAAGTGTCGGAACCTGAAAGTGAACCACTAGCAATCACATAATGAAGATCCGAAGTCATCTTATGTCAGAAGAGGAATATGGTTTGGAGTCAGTCTGTGGTCAGATGAGAAGATTATGCCCGGAGTAAAGAGTATGTTCAAAGACGAGATGTTCTGAAATAGAGTATAAGTCTAAATCTATCTATCCATCAATGTATTAATTGTTCTTGTCTTTTTTTGTGATGTTACGTTACTTAGGACTTAGTATTTTGTTAGAAGTAGTGACATTGTCCGGTCCTTAGTATGTTTTCCTGTTTGTAACGTGTTCCTCATTTTTCTATATAAGGTGAAGAGATTAAAAACCTTTAATCAATGAAGATCGATTAGATCTTGAACAAGTATATGAATATAAAACAGTAAGAACGCAATAATAAAACCAAGACAAGATTTAATCAAACAAGTCGAATGATTAAACAAAATCCTCAGAAGAGCTTGATTAAGAACATCAACTGTAGAGGATTAGTAGGTTACAAGAATGATTAAAGAAACCTGTTGTACTCTAGATGAATCGCTATTCCGTTAATCTCTAAATCGTTAACCTCACATGCATGCAAGCATAGACTTATATATAATACATAAAAGGCTCACGGTTGGACAGGCCCAAACCGGAGTGTACAAAACTAAACTATCGAGCCCAAAAGACGCAACATTAAAATAAACTTCAGCCCAACAATCTCCCCCTTTGCGTCAATTTGGAGCTAGACCTTTACTTGTTACTTGGGTCGGCAGCTGAAGCAGGTACCTTCTTCTTCACGGTGTTAAACAGACATTTGGTGATGGAGAGGATGGTCTGTCTAAACCGGATGTACCACTAGATCATATCATTGAAGTACTTGATGTCATCAGCCGAATTCTCTTTACACCGCTTGATAATCGATAAAACGTGCTCCAAGCAAGCTGTGGTGTAAAGGTGTTTGTCAGCTAAAGCGAAGAGACATTTCTGTCCTTCAGCTCTAGTGAACATAACCGAGTTACGCCTCGGATCAATCTTGCCCATTTGCATTTGGTTTAGATCACTGGCCGATCCCACAGGTGCTATCTTCGGTTTCTTCTTGAAAACTGTGGCGACCTCCTGATCCATTAGGGCAACCTCCATGATGTAGCATGCTAACATCCTTTTGACATGGTCTATGATGGGACCATATTCGGCTTCATCAGTCAAAAGGATATTGTACAGGACAATCCAATCATGAGGATTTAGATTCGGTAGATCCGCCAGGGAGATAAGATGAGCAGTTCTTGCAGATCCTCGAATGAGCTTGAACTTAACGTTTGTGAATCTCCCCACGGCATAAGGCTTCAGCACCCGAACGTTTACAATCTTTTGGGCGCTCCAAGTAAGGTATTGAGGACGAGCAGCCTCCAGATAGAAGTCAATGAGCTCCCTGTCAAGCTCATCGTTCGGATGTGGGACTTCAAAGATGTTAGAGAAGGCGTGGAAGATGAACGCCTTTCGAGTCAGCGGCATGTCAAACTGCGAGTCGACAGTATTGTTGCAGTCGAATGATATAACCGGCTCGAGCCATAGTATGATGGGAGTTTCTATGGCCTCTTTAATCATACGTTCCCTGGTCCAGGCAGGGAAGAGAGTCTTTCGGCTCTCAAGGAGATCGTGGGCTTCTTTTTGCTTGCGTTCGGCTTCTTCAGCCTCTCGCGCCACACGACTGGCATCATCGTCAGCATTGCGACTGTTCTTTCGTTTCAACATGTCAGCAATGGTCTCCTTGTCTTCATCTTCATCTTCATCTTCTTCCTCAGCTATATTTTTGCCCTTGTTCTTCACACCCGAACCCGAAGCATGACCAGTTGGAGGTGGTTCGGTTGTGTGAGTAGCTTTGGAGGAAGGAGGTGGTTTCGATCCAGTCTTCTCATCTCCCCCTTGTTTCGGAATGGACACGAAACTCGGTAGGCCTTCGATTTTGCTGAGAAGGTCTATGGCCGGAGAGAGTTTTTCAGCGAGGGTACGCCTCACCGAATGGTTTAGGATGGGATCGTGTGCTTCCAGGATGTTTGATAATGCTGCGTGGACATCCGAAACACACGTTTTGATCACCTCCCTTTCGGATCGAAGAGCTTCCAGTTGTTGTTGGGAGTTGGAAAGTTGCGTGCTCTTGACCTTGAGGGCGGTTGTTTTACTCGCCAGAACGTCCATCAAGGAATTCTCAGCTGCAAGATCCTCTTGTAGCTTAGCAAGGCGGGCATCGATGGAGGCACGAAGTGCCGAGTTGTCGTCGCTTATATTTTGGCGTAGGGCAGCGAACGAAGTCAACTCCGTGGAAACGAACTTGGCCAATTGCTGAACAATTGGTTCCAAAGTTGTCTTGGCGGCGTCGGCGCTTTCCTGCAAGGACTTCAGCAGGACAGAAGCGTCAGAGAATAGTTTATCGACTTTTTCGGTTGCAGCCTCACAGGCTTTGGTGGAGGCATCAATCGCAGCAGTTGCTGAGGCCACCGAATCATGTTGAGCCCTGGAGAAGGCGTCAACAATCTTATGAAGGGCAGCTTCAGAAAGAGAGGACTGCTGGTTGGAAGAGGAGGCGAGAAGTAGATCAACCTTCTCGTTAAGCTCTTTGAGATGCTTCTTTGCCACTGGAGCATCATCCTCCTCATCACTCTGAACTTGAAACGGACTATAGTAGACCGAATTGAAGTTCATGTGTTCACCACCAAGGTATGGGTTTTCGCCATCAGAGGCATCTTCTGGAGATGGAGGGATTGGTGAAGCTGGGGGTGTTGTGGGTTTTGTAGGTTTAGGTTGAGTTGGTGTGAGATTAGTTTCAGGTGGTGGTTGAGTATGGGTAGGTTCGGTTGTATGGGTTTCAGTGTGTGGGGGTTCGGTTACAGGAGGGGTTTCGGTAACTGGTGGTGTTTCGGTTGCGGTTGTGAAAATGGGTGGTGGTATAGGGAAAGATGTTGGTGATACAGTGGTGTTGGGGATTATGGTCGGAATGGAAGTAGGAATAGTTGGTGGAGGTGAAGGAACGGGGGATTGATGAAGTTCCATCTTTGGGGTTGGGGACCGAGGTGGTGTGTTGCCTCGTTGAGGAGATTCGTCTCCTTGAGAGCCTTTAGAATCCAAACTCCCTCCCTCAGAGTCGCTTGAAGAAGAGGGAATTACAAGCTTTCGCTTTTGTTGAGTCTTCCTCCTCTTTGGCTGTGGGGACTGTGCAGCCTTCGGTTGTTTCCTCTTTTTGGGAGAAGGTCCCTTTGGAGCTTTGGACGCTTGCTTCCCTTTTTCAGCCTTTTTGCCCCTGTTGGTCGGTTTGTCTGCATCATGGATAGACCTGAGCATATCCGGTGTCAGTTCCCTGGGACCAGTTGGCCTGAACTCCTTGATCGTCCGGATCAGTCTACTGTCGGAGGGCACGTCTGCATACATTGTCTCCGGGATGGAGCCAATGAAGGAAAATTTCAATGCATCTGAGACGATGATCTTCTTGGTATGGAACGTACCAACAGAAGACATCGATGCACCGTCAGCAGTGGGAACGTTAAACTTATCCATGGCCCATCGTGTAATCAGAATCCAGAACCGTGCCAACGACACCTCAGAGTGTCGGGATGATGAAGATAGGCTCTGGATGAGCTGTTGCCATAGGACCAACCCATAGTCCAGGTTAATCCCGTTGTAGACCCCGTACATTATTGATAGGAAGAGACGACTTGCACCGTCAGACCCTGAGCTCCTTTCCGACAAGCCCTTGAAAAGGACTGTAAACAAGCCATTCCACTGTGGCGGCAGGCAAGACTTTTTAAACTTAGCGACAGAGGTGAGAACCTCGGTGTATCCCATGTTGTAAAACATGTTATACAGAAAGCCAACCGGAATCGTCTCCGGGTTAATTCTCGATGGGTCAGCAGCAAACCCAAGCATGGTGCAGAAACGAGGGCGAGAAATGGAAGTCTTGTGTTCTGCAATTTCGAAGAACACCCGGTCGACTGCCTTGTCGTAGTAAGCAGTCGCATAAACCTGCGATAGGGCCACCATTGGCACAGTTTCAATTCTTGAGAGTGCTGGAGCAAGTTGAGAGTACTTCAAACATTCTATGACCGGCGACATGTAGGAGTCATACGCCAGTGGGTTGAGATCAATGACCAGACATTGCTGAGGACGGATGGGGAGGATCTGTGAAGTAGCATGAACGGAAGAGGATTCAGCCATTTTTGCAGGTATGAAGAAGATGATGAACAGGGAACTGTTTGGGAGTTTTTGCTCTTTGGAAATTTTGGAGGCAGTAAAGAGGTAAAAGGTGGTGTAGACGGCTTTTTATAGTGGGTGATAGGAGAGAGAAAAATCGTTTCAAATCTCTTATGGAAATACGAAACGGGTTCTTGAGTGACAGATGGATGACAGTTGAGGCGTGCGATGATCACGTAGGAGAAAGAGTGTCAGTTTCCTAGGATCACGCCGCCCAACAAGCGCCGTTTCAGAGAGAAAATCGTTTCCATTTCCACACGCGCCTTTTGTGCCAGAGTGACGACGCTTGGATTTCGCACACGCGTCCACAAGTGTCAGTAAAAGCGCGGCCGTTTCAAATTCACACGCGCCTCCTTTTTACCGTCGTTTGAATTTCAATCCCTTTAACTCCCGCCGAGTCAGCAACCTTTCGTCTTATCCTTTTAAATGGCATTTTTGAATTAATGACCCACGTGGATTGTTTTTGACCACAACTTCATAAGTAACCACCGAGTAATAATATAGCCTGTAAATAATTGGTAACGGAATTTTGGAAAATCAAGGATTTTTGTGCAAAGAGTGTAAAAGAAAAAGAAATAAAGCAACTCTTTTAAGGATATTCTGTGATGTCAATAATGACACGAAACTGATGATCCCGGGCACGAATCTCTTCCTTCAAGGTCAAGAGATACCTCAAAGTGTTAATGTGGATTCCCGTTGAATTACGATCAAACATTTATTAATAAATGCTGAAAGGCTTCTTTTAATTAGGCTAAATAAGGGTGGCTTCGCTTTGATTCATCAATTCTATTCTTGATATAAGAAAGAAAATGAACAAAGTACTTGTGAGACCAGTGTAGCCTGTTGAACAAGTAGGTAGGAATTTATTTTGTATTGGCTTTGAGTAATATAAAATATCAGATAAAAATTTAAAATTGGATCCCTTGGGAAGAAATGTTATGGTGTGTAACAATTTCATAGGAATCACGCAAAAGAAAATTTGAGATTTCATGAAGGTACATTCGTCAATTCTTTGGTGAAAGCTTGAGCAAATTAATTGTTCACCGTCAATTCTTTGGTGTTGAATTTTGGGTTTCACTCAGCTCGTAGTGACACGAAACTAAGATCATAAACACAGAGGTTTTGTAACCATAAACCTCAGTGGTAATTTCTGAGAGTCTCAAGGGTTATAATTATGAACCGAATGTAATGGAGAAGTGTAATGAGGATTGTGTAAGAAAACATAGTACCTCTGCTGCGAAAATAAGGACCAAGCAGGAAACTCTTAACTCATGTGAGAAGAGAGTGAGGTAGCTCACGATTAGAATAAATGTGTTAGCCTTATTGGGAAGACAAGGTTTGTGTATACCAGGTCATGAAGGCTATTATTCAAAATCTTATGAGGCTTGGGATGCATACAACAGCATGCTTCTAGGGACACTTAAGTAATTCATCAATTATATCCCCATAAACAAATAGACACACAAGAAAAAGAAAAAAAAGAAAAATATTTTTGGTGTTTTTGAGATTTATAAAAGAAATTAAATTAAAAAAAATAAAAGAAGTTTAAAAAAAATAAGTAGAAAAAAAAATAAGACAGAAAAAAAACTTTTGAAAAAAAATGAAAAACCGAACCCGAACGTTCGGTTGGGAAAAAGTTGAAAAACCGAACCCGAGCGTTCAGTTGGTTTCGGTTCAGGAAAATTTTGAAAAACCGAACCCGAACCTTCGGTTGGTTTCGGTTCAACAAAATTTTGGAAAACCAAACCCGAACCTCCGGTAGGTGTCGGTTTTGGAAAATTTTAAGAAACCAAGGAGTTTAGACAGCAATTTGGAAAAACTTTTTACACAATGAAAAACAATTTTGTACAAGTAATATACAACAGAGAATACCTTTGAAGTGATGAGCGAGACAGATGGTTTAACCGAACCCGAACGTTCGGTTGGTTTCGCTTCTTACGTTTGAGGTTGAGAGGTAGTGTGAGGAACTGACTCTGATTCCATCATACCTAGCCCTTGCAATATTTTATTGAATGATGCTTCAGGAAGAGCTTTGGTAAAGACATCAGCCAGTTGATCAGTGGTTCTTACGAAGTGAACTTCGACGTTTCCATCTTCCACGTGATCTTTAATGAAGTGATACCTCAGTGCTATGTGTTTGGTTTTAGAGTGTTGCACTGGGTTATGACAGATCCTAATTGCACTTTCAGAGTCACAATATAGTGGGATCTTCTTCATATTGAGTCCATAGTCTCGAAGTTGACTCTGGATCCGAATCACTTGTGATGTGCAGGATGCAGCGGCAATGTATTCCGCTTCAGCAGTAGACAACGACACACATGTTTGTTTCTTGGATTGCCAGCTGACCAACTTCCCGTCAAGGAATTGACAGCCACCAGTCGTGCTTTTTCTGTCGAGTCCACACCCTCCAAGTTCAGCATCAGAATAGGCTTGAACGAAGAAGCCTGAGTTGGATGGATACCATAGACCTAAGGAGGTGGTTCGCTTGAGATAGCGTAAGATGTTCTTCACTGCCAGCATGTGAGGTTCACGTGGGTTTGCCTGAAATCGAGCACAATAACACACAGAAAACATGATATCCGGCCTGCTAGCAGTAAGGTACATTAGTGAGCCTATCATTTGACGATAGAGCGTGATGTCAACAGCCGGTTTGTCTAGAGATGGGGTAAGCTTGGTGCCGAATGTCATTGGGACTTTGACTTTGGAGTCTCCCATCATGCCAAACTTTGCTAGGAGAGTCTTCGTGTAAGCTTCCTGATTGATAAAGATGCCTTCGGGTCCCTGTCTTATATTTAAACCAAGGAAAAAGTTAATAGGACCCATTGAGCTCATTTCAAACTTAGTCTCCATCAACTTTCTGAATTCAGCTGTTAAGCTGGGATTCGTGGAGCCAAAGATGATGTCATCGACATAAATTTGAACTATCATAAGGTGGTTACCTTCCTTTTTGCGAAATAAGGTTGGGTCAACCGAACCTTGTTTGAATTTAGACATCTTTAAAAATTTTGTAAGCATTTCATACCAGGCTCTCGGAGCTTGTTTGAGGCCGTACACAGCTTTATCCAGAATATAGCAATGATTTGGATACTTTTCGTTTACGAACCCAGGAGGTTGCTCCACATACACAGTTTCTTCGAGTTCTCCATTGAGAAATGCACACTTGACGTCCATTTGGAAAACTTCAAAGTTTTTGTGAGCAGCATAAGCCAGAAATATTCTAACAGATTCTAGCCTAGCTACTGGAGCGAATGTCTCTTCATAATCTATCCCTTCCTCCTGACAGTATCCCTTTACAACCAGACGAGCCTTGTTCCTTGTTACATTACCTTCCTTGTCCATTTTGTTCCTGAAGACCCACTTGAGACCAACAACCGAAGCATCTGGTGGAGTTGGAATGAGGCGCCAGACTTTGTTCCTTTCAAATTCGTTCAGTTCGTCTTGCATTGCTTGAACCCAATCAGAGTGATCGAGGGCAATGTTAACTGTCTTCGGTTCAACTTTTGATACGAATGAGTTAAACATAAAAAATTCAACCTTTGAAAATAAGGATGTCTGTTTGGCCTTTAGTTGTGATCGGGTCAGAACCTTTTCAGATACATCACCAACTACTTGAGAGATAGGATGATCTTTGGTCCATTTGGTAAGAGGAGGGTAATTCGGATCAAAGGTTGGGTCTAGTTCAGCATTGATCATTTCTTCTGGCTCAGATTGGCTATCGTAATCAAGCGTCATATCATCATGCTCCCCCTCAATTGATGAGCTTTGAGAAACATGAGGTTCAGGGGTTTCTTGTGGTGTTGAGCTTTCAGGCGCCTCATTGGCTTAGTTTTGTACACTCCGGTTTGGGCCTGTCTAACCGTGAGCCTTTTATGTATTATATATAAGTCTATGCTTGCATGCATATGAGGTTAACGATTTAGAGATTAACGGAATAGCGATTCATCTAGAGTAAAACATGTTTCTTTAATCGTTCTTGTAACCTACTAATCCTCTACAGTTGATGTTCTTAATCAAGCTCTTCTGAGGATTTTGTTTAATCATTCGACTTGTTTGATTCAATCTTGTCTTGGTTTTATTATTGCGTTCTTACTGTTTTATATTCATATACTTGTTCAAGATCTAATCGATCTTCATTGATTAAAGGTTTTTCCAAATTGCTGTCTAAACTCTTTGGTTTCTTGTGGTTTCATTGAGCTTTCATAATTTTGATAACAGATTCTTTCAATCGATATAATCTTTTCAATGATGGGTTCTAGATTGAGTTCGTGATTTTGCTTGTTTCCTGTTTCGATTCATACCGTAACCGATTGATCTTGTTATTTCTTGCGTCTATTTCAATTGATTGTGTGCGATTTGCTAAATTGATTTGGATGTTTTGAGGTTTGAATTAGATAATTTGGATGATTGGAAATAATGTTTTTGATCAAAAAATCAGTGAATGTAATATTTTTGACGAACATCAAGAAAAAATAACAATGGTGATAATTATTGATTGAATCAAGTTTGATCTGGAAATCGATTTGAGGAGATGATTTCAGTGTTGTCAAGCGTTAGGTTCTGATGGTCAATGTTTTTCGAGATCAATGAAGGAATCAGATTTTATTTGGGATTTGGAGATCAAATCAAAATTGTGAATTTTTTTTGGAACGGTGATGATCGGAACCAATGAAATCGGGATTGGATTTTATCGGAATCAGCAGATGTTGTTGCGAGTCAAACAAGAAAAGTCAAAATTGAAGTCTTGAATCTTTTGGGTACGAACTGTTTCACCTGTGATCAACTCGGATTCGGAATTGGATTTTGGGTTCACACTCATATCCACCCAAAAGGAAAAATCAAGACAGATTTCAGACTTAACTGTTTTTTGTTGGTATATTTGAAGCTTGTAATGCTCGCATCTAGTCACAGGTACTTCAAATGGTTGTTTTGGATTGAACAGAATCGACGCGAACTATTGGAGCTCGTCCTTCTGGGCTCGCACTCATTTTTGCTGAGGTAGTATAGAATGAGATTCGCTTGATATCTATGGATTCCGGGTTGACTGAGATTCACATCGAGAATGAAAGCGAACCTATTCTCGCAGTCGGTATTTTGTATGGTTTCGGAGTTGAAATTGGCTCGAAGTCAGTTCTCCTCTCGCAATCGGAAATAAGGATGGACTTAATTCGCATCTTACAAACGAACTCAGTGCTCGTAACGAATGATTCATGGGAGTTAATTTTTTTTTGGATTCACAGTTCACGTCCGATTTGCATCTGGTTGATTAAAATGGGGAAGAAGACTTAATGTTTCATTTTTGGTACCCGAAACTTCAGCAAATTGGCACTTTTGGTCCCTGTTGTTTTCACAGTTTGGTATTTTTGGACCATTTCCAGTTTTTGTTACAAATGAAGGGGTGCATTGATGCAGAATTTCCATTCCAGCCCCTGTCTTTCAGCAAGTGACAGTTTCTGCCCTATATTCAGAAAAGTTTACAAATTTGAGGGCTGGTGAACAGTTTTGAATTCTTTAACGCACATATTTTTTTCATTAACAGAAAATTATAGATTCCATCAAGTCTTGGCGGTTCGGAAAGTCGTTTTTCGTGATAACGTCAAATTTTCATGACTTTTTCGAATTTTATACTTCATCGTTAATATCATTTGGTCACGGGGGAGCTTAGTAAATTTTTATCCATTGAAGATCATTCTCATGACCATTTGAAGGCTTTATAATCATGTTTTTGATTATAAATTGGGGGAGAATTTGGTATGGTCATTTGAAATTGGATTTGTGACTTTTCAAAGTTGAAGATTTTTGATAAAGCTTGAGGTAGAATTATGAAGGTAGCTTTTATAGCAGAAGTTCTTCATCGAGCTCTGCTAAAGCTTTTATAGAGAAGTATCCTTTACAGCGGAAGTTCTTTATCGAGCTCTGCTAAGGACTTGTTATATCTCCGACTTCTTGTATTTTCTCGATCAAGTGGCGTTGCGAATCTTAAAGTTTGGTTTGTTACATGATATTTTTTGATGGCTTATATCATTAGCTTATTTGAAGATGATTGTGACTTGGAGGGGGCGCTCTTCAAAGACAAGAAGTGATTCGGTTTCTTTGTTCTAAAATGGGTTTTTATGGCGGGTTTGGTTTTCATGAAGATTCTTTGGGATTACATTCGAAAATGAAGTTTAAAGACATTACTTCAGTGCTTGATTTATATATCTTAGAGCCCGTGTTTGAAGACTATTGAAGAATCAAGATTCGTGGATTGTTTCATATATTCCTTGTTGCAGATCTTTTTATTTGCTAGATGCTTGTTTTGGAAGTTAAAGCATTGTCATCCATTCCATACTTTGAGGGGGAGATTGTAGGGTTTCAAAGCACTCCATGGATGATGGCAATGGGCCCCTTTGATGAATTCTAGGTTAAAAGCCCAAGACTTGTCTTTTCCCTATAAATATTCATGTATTATTCACAATTAGGGTTAAGAGTGAGACAAAATGTAGCCGCCACGTTGTGAGGTTTCTTGTAGAGTTAGATTCTTCTTTCTTAAGTGTAATTTGTTCCTCACAATTCTATAAATCGAGTGGTCATTCGACCTAATCTTCATATTTGTGTTGTTCTTATTTTCCGCATCTTGTTCATCAAATCACAATTAGGGTTTTAATCCCAACATAAGGAGTGTTTAATGATAAGATCAAAAAAATAGATTGTTGCTCCAAAGATAGATATATTTGAATTTACTTCAGTTGCATCTTTCTCTCAATTCAAAACTCTTTCAAACATATTACTTGTTCATTTATTGTCTTTACTTTGATTATATTCTATATTTAATACTTGAAGTACTTTGTTGATTCTCATCTTCAAGTCTCGACTGGTCTTGCCAGACTTGACTGAAACTCTTAATCAGAAGCAGACATTGATCTTAAGCATTAATTCAAGGTTTGAGTTTTTGAGTCTTGTCCCGGCGCAATCAGATCCTTGTTCTCTCAATTGGTATCAGAGCTTGAGTGGTTGTCCTTTGAATCCATAAGAACAAATTATAGTTGATTCGAGATTACCTTGGTATTTCGATCATTTTTGTGTTCAGAATAAAAGCTCTTCTATATACCACTTTTGCTCAATATATCTTAATTTCGATGGCTGCTAATAGCGTGGGTTGCCTTACACGCGCCCCACTGGTAGTTGTTGAAGAGTATGATCACTGGAAAGTCAGAATGGAAAGATTTTTACTTGGAAAAGAAAAAAGTGAATCTATCTGGAGATCCGTCAAAGAAGGTCCTCATGTTCCAGTTCGAACTATTGTTGGAGATGCAGTTACAACTCTCATGGGACAGGATGAACAACGCCAAGCACCTCTCACTGCTGATGATCTGGAAAAGCTGCATGCAGATCAAGTTACCTTTTCCGAAATGGTGTTTGCTGTTCCACCTTCTCTCTTTGACCACATCGACCTGTGCAAATCTGAAAAAGAGATTTGGGACACACTTCAAGATTTGTTCGATGGTTCAGATAACATGAAGGATAAGCGTCTATCCTTGGTTGTCAACGAGTTCGACACTTTCACTACAACATCTGGTGAATCTATTGCCTCGGCCTCTAACGGATACTTAATCGTCGTCCACAACATGACAACTCATGGGATAGTCTGAACCCCACTTCAATGCAAACTCAAGTTCATCAACAGCCTCGGAAAGGAATGGGGAAATGTGAAATCATGTCTTCTGAGTAATGGATCTCTAAAAAAGCTGAAGGTCTACCAACTGTTTGATGAGCTTCAAGGTCATGAATCAAATGTTGCACAAACCCTACGTATAATCATTGGAAGCCCTCTAGCTCTAGTCAGTTCATACGATCCACTAACTCCAAACTCTGTTGTTTCAAACCCCCTCTCTACTGTTGTTCTATATATCCCTCCTGCTCAACCCTCACCTCCAACCATACCTGCTCCCACCAACAACAACTATCAGTTAACTAGTGACCTTAATTATGAAGATACGGACTTCGAACTCCCTTTTCAACAGGAGTTTGCCTTACTTTCCATGAAATATAATTGTCCTTATCACAGGCCATATCACAACCGTTTTCATGCTCCTCAACAAAATAATCCTCAACCGTTAAACAAACCTTCAGAAAATCCACCATCCTACAAACCTAACCTTCCCACACCAAATCACACCTCAGAATCATCACTAACTCCGAAGTCAGAAAAACCCAAGATTGTATGTTAGAAATGTGGTCATGCAAAGCACTTTGCTAAGGATTGATTAGCCGAAATGTGACATCCCCATTTTCACGGCCAGAACAGACCAATTTTTTGTTTATGCTTTATAAAAATCATAGTACTTCTTTTAATAAAAATCTTGCGGAATTTGTTCCCAGAAAAACATGATAAATACGTTATCAAAGCATTTCCAAAGAAATATATTTTTATTCATTTTAAAACATTTGGGATGTCATCGTTAATACAGAAACATAAGCATAAATAGAACTTACATTCATTTACACTAGTGATCTACATCTCTTTTAAATCTCTCAGTGTAATGTAACTTCATATCGACACCTATGATACAAATAAACTGAGTGGGTCAGGTTGGGAAACCTGGTGAGTACATAGGGTTTTCAACCCACAATAATATAATTATTAATTTTAAACATCAAACAATCAACCCATAATACCCATCCCCATTATCTTCTTTACTCTTAAGGATCTACCCTAAGAATCAATTATTCCTCATTCATTCATTCCTAAGGATCATCCTAAGAATCGACACGAAGTCCATCGTTGTCAATGATACAGTTGTCAAGCACAGCTGCTAGTTCTATCACTTAGGCGCAGCTGCCAGAATTGTGACATTCTATTAGAGGCGCAGCTGCCAATATTTTCCTTCGAGCACAACTGTTAGGGTTATCTCGTTTATTGATAGTATCGTTTTCGAGATTCCAATCGCAATACATATCAATGGGTTTTTAGAATACACCGGTGAACACATCATTCACAACACCTACAGGCTGTGAGCCTGCCAGTGTCCTACTGGACTGTCTAGAATAGCCCGTGGTTGTCATCCATACTCTGCTAGATGATGGGGCCATCATTTGGGAAAGGCTTCTCACATCGTGCACCTCTCACACTCACCTCATGGTCTATAACACCTCTCGACTCATCATCCATACTCTGTTAGGTGCTAGGGGTTTTTCCTAGGGTTTAGGGTGGTTTGGGATCTTAGAGAGGGAAAGAAACTAGAGAGAGAAGTGATTTTGGTGTGAAAAATCCGGAAACCCTCGCCCCCCCTTTTATAGCCTGCGAGGCCTCAGATTACGTTGGGCATAACGTTGGCTACGCTGGGCATAAATCGGATTTGGTTGCCAGCTCGCACCAACTGGCTCGCACTCAAACTCGAATGAGATAAGGCTAAAGGTACGTTGGGCGTACCCAACTTCGGACACCGAGCGTGAAGTGAGGCGATGTGTCTTCATCTGGTGCGAGGTCGTGGGGAGCAAAAGCAACGGCTAGGATCTTGCCACGTCATCACAGTTCGCAAATTCGACTACAAACTTTAAAAATTCGTAACATTCGCGTACGAGCTCCGTTTTCGACGTTATTTTTATCCACGCGTAGGCGGAAACGTACTCTACAACTTTCGTTTAGACTCCATCGGATAATTTTGAATTTATTTTAAAAGTTATATTTTTAACAGGCCGAGACAGGATTGGTCCGTTAAAAATTCATAACTCCTTCTCGGTTATTACTTTTGAAAATTGGCACTTTTAACCCTAAAAATCAAATTTTTTTATTTTTAAATTCCATTTTCATCCCAAAAATTTTAGTTTTAAATATTAGACTTTTATTTTTGACTTTTTACTTAAAATTTTGAGTTTGACTTTAAAGTTTGACATTTGACTTTAAAATTTGACTTTCTCGTTTGACTTTTAATTTTTCAAATTTAGCTTTTCGGTGTGACTTTTGAGTTTGACTTTTTAAATTTGACTTTTAAGGTTGACTTTCTCGGTTTTTAAGTCAAAGGGCAATTAAAAAAAATAATAAAAAAATTAAAAAAAAAAAATAAAAAATAATAAAGAAAAAATTGTTTGCTGTTGAGAGTGTGTGGCTGAGTGTGCTATTAAGGGTGTACGGTTGGATTTGTTGTTAGTGTGTGCGGTTAAGTCTTGTTTGTTGTTAGTATGTGCGGTTAAGTCTTGTTTGTAGTGTGTGCGGTTACGACTATTTTGATGTTGTATGTGCGGTGGAAGTCACGTGTGTGCTTAAGAACCTGTGTGTGGTTATACCTTGTGTACGGTAACAGTCACTTAAAGTTTGTCAATATGGAATCTCAAAGTATGATTGCTCATCAGGATTTGGATGCAATTATGGGAACTACTACTCGTATCCCTAGATTATTGTCAGCTGAGGGATTTCCTAAATGGAAATATCAAATTGAAAAATACATCAAGATGAAGGTTTTCAAAATTTGGAGAAGTATTTTAAGAGGACCAATACGGATCACATCCACTCTAGAAGATGGCACTGTTATTGACAAACAAGTTAAAAACTACACTGATGATGACTTTAAAAGAGTTGAAGAATAGGAAAAGGCACTTGCTACACTCACCATGGCATTGTCTCAAGAAATTGCACAAGGATTTCGTGAATACACGTTAACAAAAGCATTATGGGAAGCACTCATAGAGGTCTACGAAGGAAATGAAGACATGAAGTAAAGTCGACAAGACATGCTTCGACAAAAATTCAACATGTTCAACCACGTACTGGGAGAAACACTGGAAAATCAATTTCAAAGGTTTATCACTCTAAGTACTGAGATGAGCTCCGCAGGGGTGATGGTTACAAGGTCCGAGATAAACAAAAAGATGCTTAATTCTCTTCCAAAATCCTGGGACATGAATGTCTCAGTGATTAAAAAGAACAATGATTTGAATCGATTAAGCTTAGCTGAAACCATGGTAATCATCAAAGCTTGTGATCTTGTTGATAAATAAAGGGAGATCAATCATGTTAACTCGTACTCTACTACAAATCTTGGAATTCAGCACAACAACACTGCTTTCTCAAGCTTTACCACTCATCCAAATTCTCAAGTTCTTGTGTCTCAAGTTCAACCTTATACAACCCATCAAACCATACCATATACTGTACCTCAGATGCAACAAGCTCAAAACATATCTCAAGTTGGTACTAGTGTTGGTTCTTCCACAACCGCCTCAACTAAATCTCATGGAATTGGAATTGGTTCCCAAAGCTCCTCAGTAAGTGAAAATGAGGAAAATATGGCTCTTGCTACTGGATTAGTGAACTGCTATAATGCATTTGTGGCTAGAGAGCTCTCTCCATAACTATCTTTTGCTGATCTCGACCAAATCTATCCTGAGGATGTGGAAGAGATGGACATTACATGGCAAATGGCTATGGCAGTATTTAGGTCTAAACAATTCTCCAAGAAAACTAGAAAGAACAAATGGGGTGTAAATTCTGAGAAGAAAATGGGATTCAGCAAAGGAAAGTTGCGTTGTTTCAATTGTCATGAACCTGGTCACCTTGCAAGGGAATCTCCCAAACCCGATCGTCGAGAAAACCCTGAAAGGACCATGGTGCCAGTGACTTACGTCCACAAAAACAATAAAGGATCATCTTCAAATAATCAGTCTGCTAATTTAGCTATGGTGGCCCAATCTTTCAGCTGGGAAGATCAAATTCAGGCTCTAAGCATTTCGGGACTTGAAAAGGCAAATCTTGCTCAAATCAAGAATGAAGATGAAGAAGAAATGGAAGTAGATCCAGAAGAGGAGATGATGAATCTGCAATTTGCATTCATGGTGAAGACCACTCCTGTGCCGGTCAAATCCGAGGTTAGTGAATTCGGTTGTTCTCAATCTTGTATTAAAACATTTAAATTTTTTAGAGATCAAATTGAGATAATCAAAAGAGAGAATGAGGACTTGAAATATGAGGGATATATACTTGGAAAAATCAAAAGCCCTTAAAAACTCAATTAGAAAATAAAACAAAAGACTTTAAAAAATTGCAAGAGGATTACAGCAACAAATGTGAGAACTATGATCATCTCAAAAGAAAACTTGCTGTTGTAACCGCGGAACATGACACATTCAAAAAATTGTTTTGAAAAAGCTGAATTTAATTTCAAAAAATACAACAGGTCAAGTGAGAAAATTGCAAAATTAATTGAAGGTCAATCGCACTGGAGAGATATCACTCATGGTAATCAAATAAAAGTTGGACTAGGATTTGAGAGTGTCCCTCCTCCCTTCAATCACAATTATACTGCAATTCCCCTGTCTCAAGAAGAAATTGACAGAGAACCTCGCATGGTATACGGAAAGTCAGCTTCTGAGAAGGCAATACAGTCTAATAATGAGAGTTTGCATACTAACGCTTCTACCTTAATTGCAAATATATCCATAGATCAGGGGGAGCATGAAGCTGAAACTTTAGAGTCAAATAATCTTGTGTCTGAGTCTGGTGTTATTTCCAGTAATGAGTCTGTGTCAAAAACAAACGCAAATATCTTTGTGTCGGGTGGTGTTTTATTTAAGTTTGATAATTTTATTACTGATAGTGTTGTTTCTGATCAAACTGCTAAATCTGATTTGCATGTCTCTGCATCTTCCACATCTGCTTCAAAATCCTGTGATGGATTTTGCAAGTGTGGAAATGTTAAAAAAGAAAAAGGAAAGAATAAATCTGTCAACAGTAGTGTCAAAACTTTTGATAATAAACAAATATGTTTTAACTGTGGCACTGTTGGACACATTGCAAGGAATTGTATGAACCGGATGTTTGTTTCTTATACAACAAAAAGAGGGGAGAACGTATTTCGGGGACGATCTTTAACTAGAAAAACCCCCAAAAATTGCTCTCGTAATGGCGAATTGAACAAAAATTCAAACAAGAAAATGGATAATTCTCAAAAGAATAAACAGGTTTTCTATAAAAACAACAAGAGTTTGCCAAAATCAACTCAGGCTAAGCCTAAGTTGAATATGACAAAGAGCAAGACCGGATCTTCAAATTCTTCAAGAAGAAAATCCACCGGCTCGAAGCAAACTAACAAATTTTCAAAACCTAACTTTCAGTGGATACCAAAATATATTTCAGATTCATTTTCATATCAGTCACCATTACCCTCTAAATCAAAAGAAAAGAAAGAATCAAATGAAAAATCTGTGAAAGGAAAGGGTCAACCCAGGATTGTGATGACCTAGGTCCCCAAAACTAAATGATTCCGCTCATCGTGCAGGGACAGTTGCGGAGGAATGTCGCCAGACCTTGGTATGTCGACATCGGCTGGTCCCGACACATTACTGGATACATATCCCAACTACACGACATTCAAACTTTTAATGGAGGATATGTTTCCTTTGCGGGCGGAGAGGGCGGAAAAATTACTCAAAAAAAATGTCACAAATGGGGTGTTGAATTTTGAGAATGTTAACTTCGCTCCAGAACTAAAGCACAGCTTGCTGAGCGTGTCCCAGATTTGCGATAAGGGTTACTCTACTCATTTCACAGATAAGGAGTGTCTGATCTTAAAGCATGGTGTTGTCATCCCTGAAGACTGGATTCTTGTAAGATCTAAGCGGGATGGGAATGCCTACATTATAGACATGAATAGAAATATCCCTGACAAAGTCACTTGTCTCTTCTCCAAAGCTTCTAAACAAAATGTGATGCTGTGGCATCGTCGTCTCGGTCAGGCAAATGCAAAGAACTTGAATTGGCTTGCGAAGAACGAACTAGTCCAAGGGTTACCTATCAAAGATTTCATTACTTTTGAAAAATGTGTTTCCTACACTCAGGGAAAGCATCATCAGAAGCCACACTTTCCAAAGCAGATAAACTCCATAAGTCAAGTGCTTGAGTTGTTGCATCTGGATTTATTTGGTCCGGTTAATGTTCTCAGCATCAATCACAACTCATACTGCCTCGTTGTGATAGACGATTACTCTCGTTTCAATTGGGTTTTCTTTTTGTCCAACAAAGCTGGGATCGCTGACCTCATCAAAAGATTCATTGTGATGATCGAAAATCAGACCAACAATCGAGTGAAAACACTGCGTACTGATAATGGAACAGAGTTCAAGAATGCTATTCTTGACTATTTTTGTGCTGAGAAAGGGATTGTGTGTCAGCTCAGTTTCGTTCGAACACCTCAACAAAACGGAGTTGCCAAACGCCGGAATCGAACTCTAAAAGACGTCGCAAGGACGATGCTCTGTGACTCCAAACTTCTTGTGTTCTTCTGGGCAGAAGCAATTAACACCGCGTGTTACGTTCAGAATCGCGTGCTGATCAACAAATCCATAATGAAGACACTGTATGAAATTCTATACAGACACAAGCCATCTATCAGCCATTTTGGAGTATTTGGCTGCGCTTGCACCCTTCTCCACTTGGAATCCAACCCAAAATTCAATGCAAAAGCCGATGACTGTTACTTTGTTGGATACGCTGCTCGAACTGCATATAGGGTGTACAATAAGAAGACAAAACAGATTGTAGAATCCTTCGATGTTCGTTGGCTCGAGGAAAATGAGACAGATACAAGAGTGGGTCCTGATTTGTTATTTGACTACACATCTCTGTTCAAATCATTCAATGTGTCTTCAGATAATCAAGAAGGATCTACATCCAATTCGAAGATTATTATTGAAGATGACGAAGAAGAAGTTGTCTACCGACCACCACTGGTTTCTTCTGATCCTCCAATGGTGCCCTCTGTTCATACTGAATCTTCTGAGTCTTCTCATCAACAACCTACTCCTGATGCTGTTGCTACTCCTTTTAACTCCAGTGGAAAGAGAGTTCATGAACCACGATACTTCCACTGTAACTTCAAATCTGGTGGAACTTCTCTTTCCAGAAAGTTTTGCTGACGAGTGTGTAGCAGATTCTCCGAGCGAACCTTGTTCATCTACTGTGAATCATATAGCAAATGATGGAGCGGTTAACATTCATACTCTTCTAGTCTCTATCAATGATATCAGCTACGAGATTCCTGCACGCATTCAGCGCGATCATCCAATAGGGAACATCATTGTCCAGCTGGGCGACGGTGTTCAAACTAGAAGTCAGAGTGGAGATGTCAATACATGTCTCTATTCTAGCTTTATTTCTCAGATTGAGCCCAAAATGTCGAAATGGCTCTGAATGAGCCCAGCTGGGTTGATGCCATGCATGATGAACTTAATCAATTCGAGAAGCTCGGGGTTTGGATGTTGGTGGAGCTGCCAAAAGGAAAGAAATCTCTTGACACCCGATGTGTCTTTCGAAATAAACAAGACGACTCAGGTGTAATTGTGCGTGACAAGGCGAGATTGGTGGTTCGAGGGTTTCGGCAAGTTGAGGGTCTTGATTGTATGGAAGTTTGTGCTCCGGTCGCTCGCTTGGAAGCCATTCGTATATTCCTTGCATATGCTTCCTATATGAACATCATCGTATACCAAATGGATGTTAAGACGGCTTTCTTGTACGACAAGGTCAAGGAAGAAATTTACGTTCACCAACCACCTGGCTTCATTAACTCCAAACTTCCCAACCATGTTTACAAGTTAGACAAAGCTTTGTATGGGCTGCATCATGCTCCTAGAGCTTAGTACGCTACCCTAACTCAACATTTGGTCAACCACGGCTATTCCCGAGGCACCATTGATCAAACCTTATTCATCAAACATGTCGGTCCAGATCAAATTCTTGTTCAAATCTATGTGGACGACATTATTTTTGGGTCGGCAAGCCAACAACTTTGCAAAGAGTTCAAAGTTGTGATGAAGAACAGGTTCGAGATGAGTTCGCTTGGGGAAATGACCATGTTTCTGGGGCTTCAGGTCCAACAATCTTCAACCGGAATCCTTATTCATCATGTAAAGTATGTGGCTGATGTACTGGAGAAGTTCGGGTTCCGAGACGTGCAACCTGCTCTTACACCCATGGCGGAACGACCTTTGCTGACCCCGGATCTTGAAGGTGAATCCGTAGATCAGACGTATTATCGATCAATGATCGGATCACTCATGTATCTGACTGCCAGTCGCCCAGACGTAATGTTTGCAGTCTGTCAATGTGCTCGCTACCAGGGGAATCCTAAACTCTCCCATTTAATTGCTGTTAAAAGGATTTTTCGGTATCTCAAAGGGTGCCCAAAACTGGGTCTTTGGTATCCGAAAAATCCGGAATTTGACCTTTATGCTTTTGCAGACAGCAACTATGGCGGGTGTGAGCTTGATAGAAAATCGACTTCATAAGGATGCCAATTTCTGGGAGATAGATTGGTTTCATGGCAGTACAAGAAGCAGCATACAGTTTCCACCTCAACAACAGAAGTTGAGTATGTCGCTGCGTCGGCCTGCTGTTGTCAAGTCATCTAGATCCAACATCAGCTGTTGGACTATGGTTTGAATTTTCAAGAAACCCCTCTTTTTTGTGATAATAAGGTTGCGATCCAAATTGCCAAAAACCCGGTCCATCACTCAAAAACCAAGCACATCGATATCAAAATTCATTTTATCAGAGAATGTTATGAGCGTTCGCTCATTCGGCTAGAACAGGTCCACTCTGATAATAATGTAGCAGATCTGTTCACCAAGCCTTTTAACAAAGCTCGATTCGATGTGCTGGTTAATTTTCTGAAAATGATTCATTTTGAGGATTAAATTTTAATGTTTACCATAGGATAAATTTGCACATTTTTTTTATTTTTATGCACAAATTTAGGGGGAGAAATTTAGAAAATCCAAAAACATTAAAAAATTAGAAAGTCCAAAAACATCAGAAAATTAGAAAATCCAAAAACATTATAAAATTAGAAAATCCAAAAACATCAGAAAATTAGAAAATACAAAAACATTAAAATTTTAATATATTTCTGTGTGTTACGATATGATTTGGGAAGTGATATTAACAAGTGATAACGGGCAATCTGAGTCTGTGTAAAGTACCAAAACTGGATTGTCTAGGCTCTGTATTTGATGCGCTGGTAGGCACGAAGAATTTAACGATCTTGACTAGGTGCAGATGAACTTAAGGAATCTAGAGATTTGATAAATATTGACCTGGATAAATCCGTTTAGCCTGACAATACGATGCTTGGATAAGTTGAGCATTGAGATATATATATATATATATATATATATATATATATATATATATATATATATATATATGGGAATCTACTCGACACACTAATTGAACCTGTATCTAGAATTGTGGTTTAACTTTTCCTCGATGTGCGGATTTTGTCCTTAATTCTGGTATTGATGGAGCGACTGGTAAATTCCGATGAATTACGTCTGTAGAAAATCATTTTCTTTCTTTCTTACTGTTAGTCATATGTTGCCTCCTCTGCGTGATTAGAAGAGATCCGACCTGGACTGTAACATATGCAACTCTATATCTCTGCATATTATATATATATATATATATATATATATATATATATATATATATATATATATATATATATATATATATATCAAAATCCTCTTATCTGTTAGCCATATGCTGTCTCCTTTGTGTGACTAACAATCCTCCCTGGTACACAGCATATGCAACCTTCTACTTCTCAATCCCTCTAAAACTATAAGTGATAAGACTCTAAATCTATCTTCTCTCTAAATGATGGTCTGCTCATCTGATGTAAGGAGTACTCTGGAAGTCCTTGTCATTCATCAAACTCATGATGTCTTAAAGAAAATAGGATATGAGGGAACCTTTCCCCCTACAATCAAGAAGTTGCTTCCTCCGTGTTGGAAGTATTTGGCTCATGTGTTCGTGAGCTGCATTTTCCGGTAGGAGATCAGGAGCAAACGAGATCTCTCTGGCCAACACTGGTGCAATTGCAACATTGGCCGCATGATTTTAGTTTAATTTCTCAAAGTTCATAATGAAGGAAATGATTCTAAACCTTGAAGGGAGCAAAAGGGACAAATTCTTGATGTATCCAAGATTTTTGCAAATCATCCTTAATATGACTCACCCCGAGCTGTAGAGAGGAAATGATACCTTGGATTTCAAATCCATTGGTCCAAGTGCTTTTGGACTAATAAAACAAAAGAGAGGCGGGAAATTTGTGTTTGAAGGAAAATTTCAATTGATAAAATTTGGAATTTTTGAAGAGGAGGATAGAGAAGAATCAGAAGAGCAGTCCATTCCGATGGAAACTGAAGACATTTTTCATTCTACCTCCGAGCCAGAAGTTGAGGAGATTCATGATTCTCCTACAGCTTTTGTGGCTGATGAGCATGACTTTCAGAAAGCAAATGAATCGAAATCTACTCAAGAGGATGATGACGATGATCTTTTTGTTAATGTAGAGTTCTTGAAAGAAATTGACTTTATGGGGATCAGTGACGACATTCCAACAAACATAGAATTTGATCTTGGCGATGAAGATTTTGGTTCTTTTCCTTGAATTCCCAGCAGCCGTATAAATAAAGTCGATGAAGTTGCTTCTTCAGCAACCAAGAATAGAGATGAAGGAAATGTTCTCAAGATTCTGCTCTTTATTTCAAAGCCCTTGGAGGTCACATCAAGCCAAGGAGATATGACATCAGAGATTCCTCCCTCTATGTCATCCATCTCAACTTCTGCTCCAATCATTCCTAACTCAACTCAACCTTAGACTTCTCAGACTTCCATGAAAACAAGCCAATCAATTGCATGTCTGGAGGTACCCGCTATAAGAAGTGCACCTCAAGTTCTTTCAACAATCACTGCTACCACTGTTCACTATCCTCCAAAACAATTTGACGAAGGTCCGAGTACCGTGTTTGAGACTGGTGGATCCTCATCCATTCAAGAATATTCTCCCACTCGACCTTCATTAGATGAAGCTTCTATTAGATTGGTGAAACACCTGGCACAATCTAATCCAACCTCCTCACGCGGGAAATGAATATCCATTAGGGAGGGACGAACAGGTGATGACAAATCTTCTTCGCCTGATCTTCGAGAGGAGATTGGGATTCTCCGTCAAGAGCTCATCGAAAAATCAATTCAGATGGATCAAATCACTGCATACATTTTGAGCTCAGGGCGAAGGATGAAGAAAAGACTAAACAAATTAAGGATCTACAAACGAGTCTTGGATCTGTATCAGCCAATTATTTCAATCTCAAGAACGTTTTGTACGATGCATTCGGTGAAAGAGTCAAAGTCATCTTCCAACAGCCACATGGAATAGTTGATCCTCCTACAGCTCAATCACATTCTGCAACTGATGATCTTCCTGTCAACCTACCTGCTCCAAGAACAACCGCCATTGTCAACAGGTTTGAAAAATAACCAGAAGGAAGCAGAGTCAGAATCACGAGCAAACAGGGTAAAAGAATCGTAACTGCCAATCAAAGCGAAGGCGTTTTATTCATGAAAAACTCTAATGAAAATCGCAAGGCAAAAGACCCTGTTTTGACCATGACAGACTTAAAGAAAAGAAAGTTTAGTGACTAGTATGGAGACAGGTCCGAAATCCAAATGTGGGCCTTTGATCTAGAGACAAATTTGTGGGTTGTAAAGTGAAACTCAGGGAACCCTGAACATTACAAGAGTATTCATGACTTCAGCTCGTGGACAAAAACTGATCTTGCAGAACTTTCGAGAGCGCCATTCCACAATCCATCAGAAGACCCAAGTGCATCAAACTTCTAGAGGTTTCTTGACAGGCAGGTCAAAGAAAATTTCCCCAAGATGAAGACCGCAAGAGCCCTCTATCAAAAGGATCAAGATGTTCTCGATCCAGAATCAGGCGAACCCATGAAGATCATTTTGTGGCCTGCTACAAAACAACAGAAAGAAATTCCAATCCCTCAGCACTTCTAGGAGGGATATCTTGACAAAATGGAATTTTGGACATATGATGACGAAACTACAACTGCAACTATCAAATTCAGAGATCAGGAACAAGTTCTGAGGTTGATTAGCTCAAGAGATCTTCTTCATTTAGAGAAAGTGATATCCGGATTCTGGCTCGTCACCAGATAATTTGCAGAAAATAAGTCATGGAAGTTGCTGTTAAAGAATTCACTGCAATGGTGGCTACAATCATCAATCAAAGGATGTGGATGGGATCGAAGGGAAGATTGGATTTAAAGCTGTTTGAGAAGCCAGCCGAGAAGCGCAATGAGTGAACACAAGACTGTGCTAGCCTCAAACCAAGGGGGAGATTGAAAGTATATGATATTATGGTTTGGGCTAGGCACCAATTTTGTATAGATCTGATCTAGGTGACAATGTTTGTTTAAGCAGTGTAATGTTTTGAACTTGTATGTGTGCAGCCTCACACATGTCTGCGGCCGTACACAGCGTGTGCGGCCGCACATGCATGTGTGGCTGTACACTCATATGCTGGTAAGGGGATACTATTTATAGTAGTGGAGTTGTGTCATATTGTACTTTTTGGCTGAACAAAGCGTTGGGTGTACTTACAAGGTGTACTTGACATTTTATGATAAATGTGTGCATGCTTGAGATCATCTTCTATCTACTCCTTCTACACTTTATTTTGATTGCAATTAACTTCATTGATTACTGAATTGGATCCATAATTTGGGACTTACAAAATAATCGTTTTTCGAAAAGTCGTTTTTGACCCCTATTATCTCTAAATTGACTAGCCCGGATCTACGGGCGTTACAATTATCTCCCCCTTAGGATGATTACGTCCCACAATCATCAACGAAACGGGGCTCACATGATGATTACATACGTTATCTATTCATCGTAAGTGATAACCATAACTTTGATGTTTCTTCGAGTATCTAACTCTTAGACTACAGGCGGTGCTCGATCTTGCACCTGCTCCCCATCTCTCATTAGACTCCAAATTATGACCTTCAAGTCACAATCTCGATTCTTACTGGAGACTCTTTCTTCTTCTTGACAAACTTAAGAATAAATTCTTTGATTTCTATAATAGATTGACGTGCCTCGTTCTACCGACCTCTCATCGTATGTTGCAACAATTAGACTCAGGTCTCTTAGAGTCAAATTGCAAAACAAACTATACCTTCCTTCATGTTCTTATCACATCTTAAAAGGTAGCATTTCTAGCTACAAGCAACTGTCACACCCACAAACCAGAACGGCGGAAACGTTCGGGGGCGGAGGACATCATATTCAGTATCATAACAGTTCATAGAAAGGAAAGTACACACCACCATATATATAAAGGTTTTCAAAATGTTTACATAATTGTATTCGTTACATGTTCAAAAGATAAATACATAAACATATTTCGAAAGAAGTAATTAACGTCAGCGCGTTAATCCCCAAAAGTTGATTTCCAAACCTGCTTAGCGGTTCCCTGAGAATACAAGTTATTTCAAAGAAAAAGTGTCAACAATTAAGTTTGTGAGTTCATAAGCGGTTTTGAGAAACTGCATGCCATTCCAAAATGTGTGTATGTTTTCCAAGAAAATCCCTTATTTTCAAATAAAAGTATGAAATGCATGAGAATATTCGTGTTGAAAAATGTAGATAGTTGAATCAAGAAAATCCCTTTTTTTCTTGTTAGTTGTTTGTTTTGTATACAGGAAAATCCCTTATTTTCCTAAAGTAACAAGTAGGCTAGTGTCCAAAACCGAAAACCGAAAGCAACTGACATGCTTTAAAAGATTGGGGCATACTTTCACATAATAAAACTATAAGAAGATCGTAGTTGTTAGATGAAGATTAGTTTTAATAGCTACTCATTCATAAATCAGAAGTACTATAATAATTGTATATCCGGTGAGTTTTATAACCATACTAAACATAATATTCCTGTAGCGACGTTCTTCAGGCGTCAAAGCGTTATGACAAACTGTCACCCTAAAGGACGGACTGTAGCTAATAGTCAGGGCGCGGGATCATGACTTCCCATATAGATCTCTATACATTTGACACGTTCTCCAAACGGGAGACTCTGGTTATGGACAGGACCTTAAGTAGTACCTTTTAACAAAAAGGTAGCATTTGAAGAGGTAATCGTCTCACAGATTGTCATCTAAGTCTGTATTAAAGTAATAGTTTTGTATGCAAAGTTTATCCATTTTCACAATGTTTGACAAAGCATAAATCATAAGTTCTTTGAATGTATAACATGGTTTAACAATGATGGCTACTTTGGATACTATGTACTTTGTATATATCTAATGCATGCAAAGTATAACAAGAGTTTTCACGTTTTCACACGGGATCAACCATGGGTTTACTTGTATTCTCCCCCGAAATGTACTAAAAGTACATTATAAAGTATTTGAAAGTGTATAAAAGGGGGTATGAACTCACCTGATAGATCGAAGAAGGTGAGACGAAAACCGAGCAGAACTTTGACTTGAGAAAGCGGATTTTCTCGGGATTCTCGGGAATCTCGGGAGTATAAAACTTCATTCGGGGCTTGAGTATGGGAACCGGGGCTTCGGGATATTTATTGCATGGAAAACGAGGCAAAAACACAAGAAAGATGAGAGAAAATGAGCATTTTCCCCGGAACCCTCACATCCATTTTATAGGGTTTGGAACCCCCTCGGTACGCTGGGCGTACGCGGTTACGCTGGGCGTACACGTGCGTCATGCGTGACCGAATCCTCGACTGCCTCGGAGCTCGGATGGGACGGGGCATAGCTTCGCATAGGGGCAACGTGGACGATCCGAGGCCTAGTACTCGAGTACGCTGGGCGTACGAGGGTACGCTGGGTGTAACTTGGATTGGCCCGGTGACCCCTCCTTCAGAGAGTACGGAAATTTGAATTAAATTTATATTTTTATTATTTAGTAAACTTCAAAAATTCATATCTTCTTCATACGAACTCCGTTTTCGGGGTTCTTTATATCCACGCGTAGGTGAGACTACGCTCTATAACTTTTGTTTAGACTCCGTTGGCAAATTTGGAAATTATTTTTATTATTTATTATTAAAAGTTCGGGGTAAGGAAAGTTCGTTAGAAATTCATAACTTCATTATCCGACATCTGTTTTGGCCAGACCTTTTACTGTTGAAAAACCATTGTCGAGACCTTCGATTTTCATTTAGGTTATTCTGGCGAAAAGTCGCTCGATCACTGTTTCGGGTTTGGAAAAATCATAACTTCCTTATACGAAATCAGATTTGGACGTTCTTTTTATGTACGATCACAGTTTAATGATATCTAACACTGTAGGTATCCAAAAAGAGACTTTTGAACATTTTATTTTCTAAGTTAATTTCATTACATCGAAAGAGGTTACAATACTTGCCCTTTCATGTTATTACATAGATTCGAAATATCGGGTTGTTACACCATCCCCCTATTAGAGGGAATTTCGTCCCGAAAATAATTTCTAAATAAGCGCCACTAGACTAGGGAAGAGATGCGGGTACTTTTGTTGCATCTGATCTTCTCGTTCCCAAGTGAATTCAGGTCCTCGCTTAGCGTTCCAGCGAACCTTCACTATTGGTATGCGACTCTGTTTAGTTCGTTTGATTTCCCTATCCATGATCTCGACGGGTTCTTCCACAAAGTTAAGATTTTTGTTAAGCTCGATTTCGTTGAGTGGAATCACAAGAGTTTCGTTGGACAAACACTTTTTCAATTTTGATACGTGGAACACTGGATGTACTTTGTTAAGCTCGATTGGAAGTTGGAGTTTGTAAGCCACTGGACCAATTCTTGAAATAATTTCGAAGGGTCCAGTGTACCGAGGATTTAGCTTTCCATGCTTCCCAAAGCGTATCATGCCCTTCCAGGGTGATACCATCAGTAGTACGCAGTCACCAACCTGAAATTCCAAGGGTTTTCGTCTTTTGTCGGCATAGCTCTTTTGCCTATCCCTTGAGGCTTTCAGTCGTTCTCGAATTTGAACGATCTTTTCAGTCGTTTCTCTAATGATCTCCGGACCAGTGAGAGTGCTATCAGGGACTAGACCTTCCAGGGTGATCTGCACTTACGGCCGTAAAGGGCTTCAAATGGAGCAGTCTTGATACTAGTATGATAACTGTTGTTATAAGAGAACTCAACTAAAGGTAAGTGAGCATCCCATGCTTTACCATAGTCGATTACACATGCTCGCAACATGTCTTCTAGGGTTTGGATCTTTTTCTCACTCTGTCCGTCAGTTTGTGGGTGATAGGCTGTACTCATATCCAACCTTGCTCCCATGGATTTTTGCAATGATTGCCAGAATCTAGAAGTGAATCTACTATCTCTATCCGAGATGATAGACATCGGCACTCCATGATGTCTCACGATCTCTCGGATGTAGGTTCTCGCTATTTTTTCCATTTTATTAGTTTCCTTGATCGGTAAGAAATGAGCAGAATTGGTTAGTCTGTCGACGATCACCCAAATAGTATCTTGACCACCCTGAGCTTTGGGTAGTTTTGTTATGAAGTCCATGGAAATTTGTTCCCATTTCCACTCAGGTATTTCAGGTTGATGGAGTAGACCTGAGGGCTTCTGGTGTTCTATTTTTATCTTGGCGCAAGTCAAGCACTTGCTTACATAGGTAGCAATTTCTGCTTTCATGTTTGGCCACCAGTAGAGTTGCTTGAGGTATAGATACATCTAATCTGAACCTGGGTGTACGGAGTATGGAGTCTTGTGTGCTTCACTCATAACTATCTCTCTGAACCCACCAAACTTAGGTGTCTAGATTCGGTTCATGAGACAGCGTACTCCGTTGCTCTTGATTTCTAGGTTCTTGTCCATCCCTCTAAGGGTCTCACCTGTCACGTTTTTGGGTTTCAAGGCTTCTATTTGAGCTTCCTTGACTTGTGCTGACAGATGCGAATGGATCGACATGGTTAATGAGTTTACTCTTCGACCAGAGTACTCCTTACGACTAAGAGCATCAGCGACAACGTTTTCCTTTCCCGGATGATAGCGAATCTCACATTCGTAGTCGTTGAGTAATTCGACCCAACATCGTTGTCTCATGTTTAACTCCTTCTGGTTGAATATGTGTTGAAGGCTCTTGTGGTCTGTGAAGATGGTGCACTTGGTACCGTATAGATAGTGCCTCCATATTTTCAGAGAGAAGACCACTGCTCCAAGTTCTACGTCATGAGTGGTGTAGTTGACTTCATGTGTTTTCAGTTGTCGTGAGGCAGACGCAATAACCTTTCCTCTCTGCATTAGTACACAACCCAACCCTTGTTTCGAAGCGTCGCAATACACCACAAAATCTTCAATCCCCTCTGGAAGAGAAAGAATGGGCCCACTGCACAGGGCTTGTTTTAGAGTCTGAAATGTAGCATCTTGTTTTTCTCCCCAGTTGTAGGTCACACCTTTCTGAGTTAGGGAGGTAAGAGGTTTTGCGATGTTGGAGAAGTTCTGAATGAACCTTCGATAATAACCAGTAAGGCCTAGAAATTGGCGAATCTCTGTTGGTGTAGTTGGTGCAGACCAATTTTTGATAGCCTTGATTTTAGATGGGTCCACGTGGATTCCTTCTTCGCTAGCCACGTAACCGAGAAAGTCCACCTTTCTAATCCAAAACTCGCATTTTGAGACCTTCTCATAAAGTCTCTCAACTTGTAATGTCTCTAAGACTTGTCTCAGATGTTGGCTATGCTCTTCTTTACTCTTTGAATAAATGAGTATGTCATCTATGCATACTATCACAAATTTATCTAAGAATGGACGACATACCCAATTCATTAGATCCATGAATACGGCCTGGGCATTGGTTAGTCCGAACGGCATCACTACAAACTCGTAATGCCTGTATCTTGTTCGGAAGGCCGTCTTGGGAATATCACTTTCCAGGACTCGCAACTGGTGATATCTTGATCTCAGATCGATCTTGGAGACGTAGTTGGCTCCTTGGAGTTGGTCGAATAAGTCGTCGATTCGGGGTAGAGGATATCGGTTCTTGATGGTAAGCTTTTTGAGCTCTAGGTAGTCGATGCATATCCTGAATGATCCATCCTTCTTTTTCACAAATAACACGGGTGCTCTCCAAGGCGAGAAGCTCGGCCTGACGAATCCTTCACTAAGTAGCTCATTCAGTTGGCTAGATAACTCCTGCATCTCTGCTAGGGCTAATCGATAGGGCGCTTTGGCTACTGGGGTAGCTCCGGGAATCATCTCGATTTTGAATTCGACTTGTCTCGCGGGTGGGATTTCTAGAAGGTCCTCGGGAAAAACATCGGGAAAATCGCATACGTCAGACATGTCCTTGATGTCCTGGACTTCGCGTTTCACATCCACGACATGTGCCAAAAACGGATGACATTCCTTGCGTAGGCACTTTTGAGCTTGGATACTTGAGATGATACGAAGAGTGGTAGTGGGTTTGTCGCCATAGATAATGAAAGTTTCGCCGATTGGCAGATTAAGGAGAACGACCTTATCGTAACATAAAATGTCCGCATGATGAGAACTCATTCAATCCATACCTATGATGACATCGAAACTGTTAATCGAGACTGGCATGAGGTTGATTGGAAAGGGATTATCGTCTAGAGTTAGGGTATAGCTTATGTATATCTCCTTAGTGCCTTCTGTTTTACCGTTGTCCATTTCTACTATAAACGGTTCACTTAATGATTGTGGTGTTGGTTTTAGCAGGCCTTTAAAATCATGACTCACAAAACTTCTCTCCGCTCCACTATCAAATAAAATACATGCATACAAGTTATCGAGAAGGAACGTACCCGTTACAATAGTGGGGTCTGCAACAGCTTCATCTTGTCCCATTGCAAACACTTGACCCCTTCCGCCGGTATTCCTGTTGTTTGCCTTCAGGTAGTCCCTGCGGTAGTGTCCCGTGGCTCCGCACTCAAAGTAGGCGCGACATACTCCGGTATTAGTAGTGGGGGCGGCTTGTTGGGTTGGCTCCTAGAAGAAGCGGGCCGTATGCCCCTTCATATTGAACCTAGTGCATTGGAGGTCATGGCAAAGACCATGGTGGTGGAAGTTGCATTGGTTACACTTCGGAAGTTTCCCACTGTATGAAGTTGTGGGTGCAGTGATGGTAGGTACAGTAATAACGTGAGCCGCTACCACTTGTTGTTTCTTGGGGTTCTCCTGTAGGGTTTGTCCTCTTCTCTTGTTCCAAGGCCTTCCCTGGCCATGTACCTCCTTAGATGGATCCGCAGTAGCTACAATGGTACCCTGTTTTACCCCATGGTCGATGAGTCGTTGAGCCAGGCGTTTAGCGCTATTGAAAGTGATAGGGTTGGAAGCCAAGACATGACATTGAATCTGGGGTGACAACCCCCAAATGTACCTTTCAACTTTTTTCGATTCTGGGTTGACCATTGTGAGGCATAAGGCAACGAGGTCGCTGAACCTAGCTGTGTAGGCGACTAGATCAGACCCAGTCATCTTCAGATTCCAGAGCTCTTGCTCAAGTTTTTGTATCTCGCCCCTTGGTCAGTATTCTTCCAATAGTATAACCTTCAGATCCTCCCAAATCATGGCGTTGGCGATCGTGAGAGTCATAGAATTCACATGGCTTTTCCACCAGGTGAGTGCTCGATCAATGAAGGTGCAAGCAGCAAACTTGACTTTGCTCGCTTCTTGGCACGAGCAGATCTCAAAGACCATTTCGGTCATTTCGAACCATTGCATTAGCGCAATGACTCCCCTAGTGCCATTAAAAGTTTTTGGCTTTGCGTTGGAGAAATCCTTGTAAGTACATTCCCTTACTTGACCATGACCAGTGCCACGATTACAATGATTCATGTTGTTTCCTGCCCCTCCATTTCTGTTGGAGTTTATTTGCGAGAGAGCTGCAGTTACTGCTGCTGTGATAGTAGCCTAGACCATGGCCGAATCATAAGTTGGTGGTGGAGGTGGTGGTGGTGTCGTGTCCGATCTGGGTCTTAGGTTTGGACGAGGAGGTATCGCGCTGCCAAAAAAAATTAAAGATTATAAGTTTTGGTGGTTGAGAGTTGAATGATATTGAGTTAACTCTCCTTAATAGTTCAAGAATTTGGTTTGACCTACACAGGGTTTTGAGTTTGATTTACAAATGGAGTTGAATAGATAAACTCATGAATTTGAACGAACTGCACAGAATTTAACATACAAAAGAGATATGTCGTATATATATTAAACATATGGTTGTGTTACACCCGAAGTTAGACAAAAATTTTGACCTTTCTAAAGGTCTCCGATTACATAAAGTTAAAGAAAATAATAATTTTGTTGGAAGTCCTAACTTATAACAAAATTTGAAAGTCGGGCAAGTACTACTTGCGGCGCGGTTTGCGTTTGGAGCTTGACTCCGTGTCCGACTGTTTTGACTCCATGAGGCGCCTATCAAACGCGGCTTGTTGTTCCCTCATTTCCGTTATTGTTGCGACAGTGGCATTCAGTTGTTCTTGGAGGGCATTAGTGCGGTCTAGGCCATACCGTTGCAACTTGTCCAAACGGCGGATGTCGGAAGTGTGCACTTGCACTTCCACATTGACCTCGCGGATCTGGTTGGCTTGAACTCCGAATTGGTAGCACTGGTTGGCTAGTTTGCCAACCATGACTGGGAGTGCTCGATCCGCTGAACTTCCGCCTCTGACATCGTAGAAGTCTTGGCACATGTCGTAGGGAGGGCGTAAGCCTTGTTGTTGGCTCCAATGGTGAAGGTGACTCCCCCACACGGGAGTTGTTCCTTGGAAGTTCCTCACAAAGACGGGAGGTTGTGGGGCCGGTGGATTGATTACCTCTGGCTCCGAATCTGTACCAAAGTCCTCTCCTTCATCCAAATCTATAGGTTCCTCGTTTTCTTCGGGATCTTCTTCAATCCAACCTCCATTACCTTGGTTAGGGTAGTAAGGGTCACTGGGGTGATGGAATCCAGGCATTGAGTCGATACGAGAATGGGGTTAAGAATTGACTATAAGCTAAAGCACATGAAATTTACCCATAAGTTTAACGGTTGAAGATACTCAAATACTGTAACAACCCGAAAGTTTGCTTCCTCGCCGTAACCGTTCCGTCAAAACTCGTCTTAAGCGAATTGTTCCGATTTCGTCCCGAACTAGTAATTTGAAAAATTATAGTTTCGACCATATCGGGTAACGACAACTTAATCGGGTGCGACCCAAAGCATCGGTTAACGTTGGTATCAGGTAAAATTCCACCGTGTATCCAAGTCAAACCATATTTAAGGTGGATTAAGCCTCATTTGAAGCTTTTTCTCTCTCTCTCTAACCTCTCTCCTCAAACCCATCTTGTTAAGTAAAAATCATCCATTTCAAGCCTTAAAACACCAAGGTAAGCATCCTAGCTCCTAGTATAACATCCTTAGCTTTCAAATTCGTGTTTAAATCATGTGTTAGGACCATAAACAAGTGTTTACGGCCCTGGATCAGTCTTAGGCCGTGAACGCATGTAATTGGGGTTTTTGAGCCTTAAAACCCTTCCAAATCACCATAGGAGCTTAGATAAGGCTTAAGGAATTATTCGAATGGACTTGGAACACCTTGAATGTCAATTTTAAGGAGTAAACATGAGTTTACTGCCCAAGAATATGCTTGGGCCATAAACTCATATAAATGGGTGGTAAACTCCTCTTTTGGGTGTTAAAATGCAACTTACACACCCCTTAGGCTTTGGAATAAATTATGGAACCAACCAAAAATCATTTAGGGGCCTTAAACTCATCATAACCACTCTAATTGAGAGTTTACAGCCAAAGCATATGCTCCAGGGCCGTAAACTTTTAGATGGATGCCATTTGAAGCCTTAAACTCACCCTAAGCCTTGTAAAAATTAGTTGAATCACTTGTGATTAATCCTTGGCCTTCAAAATAATTAAGTTGGATGTGGGTGAGAGTTTACGGCTGTAAACTCTTAGTTTACTACCCTAAACTCTTCTATTAATTCATATAATGATTTTGTCCCTTTCAATTGCTCAAAAACCATACCTAGCAACACCTCTTAATTGATTTAAGGCCATTTATCTCATAAAAACACCCACCATGAGTTTACGGTCGTAAACTCATGGGGATGTGGTGTTTAGGCCGTGAACACTCCCTAGAGTTTACCCTTGAAGAGTAAACTCCTTATCCTAGCCATTCATGTCCGGAAACGCCACCCGGGTCACCTCAAACGCCTATTTTGGAGTATTTTCGCGTCTTAGAATGTTCAAGTGTATCTAATTAGTTATCTAAATCTAATTAGATATATATTGTGTATAGTTTAATATTACATAGGAACCACGCTCGTATTCAAGCCTCGGTTCGACGTTTAGCATCCCATTCGACACTTTCCGCGTCCGGTGAGTTCATACCCCTACCCTTTTTCAATGGTTTTTCAATGTTTTCAGGGGGGAATACAAGCAAGAGTACAAGAATATCTTGTACTTAAACTTATGAGTTTAGTTAAATGGTTTCGTAATTCTACATTTTTAAGGATTGAAAACCCTTTTAACAAACTGTTTTAATGCAAGTTATTTGTTTAAAAACCGATTTTCAATTCTTATTATATACTGTCATATTGTATACTTCACATTTGATTTTTCATACTTATATAGATAGAAAACATAAAAAATTGTAAAGTCTGTAATAAAATACCATAGGCACGAGTATAAAAGTCAGACACCATAAAGAACACATAAAACTTCGAAATGTCATTAATAATACACCTAGGTTCGAGTGTAAAGGACAACAGTCATTTGATAATATAGAACATTGTAATGTATTTAATAATGCACCTCGAATCGAGTGTAAATGGATAGTCGTCATTAGAAAACATAGAACATTTGTAACGTCCTTAATATAACACCTAGGCTCGAGTGTAAAGGACAAGCTCATTAGAACTTAGTTAGTCGTAGATACTACTTCTCCTAGGCGAGAAGTAATGAGTAATCTTAAAGATTGGAGACACGTCCTTTGTAACACGTCCCATGGCACGAGAGTGGAGGACTACCCCTGTAACCAGAATCTCCGAACGTAGGAGAGTGTGACTTAAGTGTATAGATCTATACGGGACTGACAATCCCGCACATGGCTGCTAGCTACAGTCGAACCGAAAGGTTCAAGGGTGACGAAAGTCATAAAAAGGATACTGGCCACGACTCAAGTCATATCTAGTCTGAGTATGGTTAAGGAATCGCGATCTAGATTATTAACTCTTTAGACTCATTTACTAGCTTTATGTACGTAGTAAAGCTAATGTACGTTCACGGATGACAGGCACACACATACACACATTTAGGAAAACATGGGGTTTTCCTGGGGAGAACACTGAACATAACCAATATCGGTAATGATGCACACACATACACATTCAAGAAAACATGGGGTTTTCCTATGAATAACAATGAACATAATCAGAATCGGTAACAGTTAGCGTACACAAAATTGGTAATAGTTGTCACACCCCCAAACCTGAACGGTGGAAACGTTCGGGGGCGGATGACTTCATGTGGTAACGTAGAAAATGAATACATAGTAAAGAAAGCAATACAACCATCATATATATAATTGAAAGTTTACTTTTATGAAAAGTTACATGTTCAAAACCAATTACAATATGATGTCAAAATATGAGATTAAACTGGCACCGCAGCATCCCTTCATCAAAAGCATATTGATACCTAAAATTACTGAATCCTTAGGACATACAAGTAATTTTGAAAGAGTAGATCAACATTTAAGCTGGTGAATTTCATAAGTATTAAATGACAATGTTTGTATGAAATGAAATGTTTTGTCCTTGTTTGTTTGTTTCTAGAAAATCCTATATTTTCTACTAGTATAAAAGTAGCCTTCTCTCAAGACCAATGTTTGTTTCTAAAAAATGTATGTAAGTGTAAAATAGCCAACGTGTTTGAAAACCTCGTAAATCAATGTATTTTTAATACCCCATGTGAGTTTTATAACCATACTATTGACTCGGAATGCCTATACACAACGTTCTTCAGGCGTTGGAATGTTATGACGTTTGTCACCCCAAATGATGGACTGTAGCTAACAGTCAAGGCGCGGGTTGTCAAGCCCGTATAGATCTATACACAAACACCTTGCTCCCCTTCCAAGGGATTCTGGTATATAATACAGGACTTGAAATGTGTACTCGGACGTACGTGAAGTTAATGTCTCACAAACCATGGTATAAAAAACAGATTTACGTGTTAAAATGTTCGTTTGTTCTGTATATGAAAGTGACTTCTTGAAAATCGTGTTTCTAGGATGTAAAGGTTAGCAATAACCTCATAAAACTATACCTATTATAGTTTTCTAAAAGTGTGTCTCGTTTGTTTAGAAATACCTAGAAAAGGAATCACTTGTTATGAAAGTATAGATTTTTGTAGAGCCTAAGATAGACAAGTATACATATAATCTAAGAAAATGTTTAGTTTATACATGCATTACAACAATTTATATTTCAAAAGATGGAATGCTATTGTAACATATTTTATATACGAGAGTTCCCTATAAAGTTTATAAATCACATATGATTTGGTTAAATAAAATCATATAATAATTCTTTATATAACACACGATGATACTCGTGTGTTTTACTTGTATTCCCCCCCCCCTTTAAAGCATATAAAAGCATTTATAGAACACTTAAAAGGTTGATTAAGGGGTATGAACTCACTTGAAAGTTTGAAGAAAGCGAGATGGAAACCGGGCAGAATTTCGTCTCGGGAAACAGATTTTTCTCAAGATTCTCGGGAGTAAAAACGACCTTAGGGAATTGAGCAAAATGACCGGGGCTTCGGGTTAGAACGGGCATGGAAAACGAGGCAAGAATGCAAAAGAAAGGAGAGAAATGGAGCCCTTTCTTCGGAACCCTCGCATCCCTTTTATAGGGGCTGGAACCGCCTCGGTATGCGGGGCGTACGAGGGTACGCGGGGTGTACGCGTACGTCATGCATGACCGAGTCCTCGACTGCCTCAGACTTCGGATGGGACAGGGGGTAGCTTCGCATAGGTCAGGACGTGGACGATCTGAGGCCTTGGCCTTGAGTATGCGGGGCGTACGAGTGTATGCAGGGCGTACTTCGGCCCAATCTGCTGACTCCCTTCGGATAATACCAAACAATTATAATTAAATTTATATTTAATTTAATTAATAAACTTCTAAAATTCATATCTTCTTCATACGAATTCCGTTTTTGATGGTCTTTATATCCACGCGTAGGTGAGACTACGCTCTACAGCTTTCGTTTAGATTCCGTCGGAAAATTTCAAAATTATTTTTATTATTTATTTTTAAAATGTCGTGTTTAAGGAATTTCTCTAAAAATTCATAACTTCTTTATCTGACGTCGGTTTTTGCCAGACTTTTTACCGCTGAATTACCATTGTCGAGACCTTCGATTCTCGTTTAGGTCATTCCGGCCAAAAGTCGCTCGATCTCCGATTCGAGTTTTTAGTTGTCTGTTGCTAAGCCGAACTTTGGAAAAATCATCACTTCAATATACGAAGCCGGATTTGGGCGTTCTTTTTTTTTGTACGATCCCGGTTTAATTACATTAACATAGTAGGTAATTAAAATAGAAACTTTTTGGACATTTTATTATCATAGTTAATTTTATTAACTCAACGGTGGTTACAATACTTGACTTTTTAGGTCATTACAAAGAGTTGAAATATCGGGTTGTCACATCATCCCCCCGTTAGAGGGAATTTCATCCCGAAATTTAAAATAGCAAAGATACTAGTGGATGAGAGAAAAAGATGAGGGTACTTCTGTTTCATCTGATCTTCGCGTTCAGATGAGGGTACTTTTGTTTCATCTGATCTTCGCGTTCCCATGTGAATTCAGGTCCCCGCTTGGCGTTCCAGCGAACCTTCACGATGGGTATGCGACTTTGTTTTGTTTGTTTGACCTCTCGGTCCATGATTTCTACCGGTTCTTCCACAAAGTTGATGCTCTCGTTGATCTCGATCTCGTCGAGTGGAATAACAAGAGTCTCATTGGACAGACACTTTTTCAAGTTCGAGACATGGAAGGTTGGATGTATGTTACTAAGTTCACGCGGTAGGTTAAGTTTGTAAGCCACAGGGCCGATTCTAGCAAGAATCTCGAAAGGCCCTATGTATCTTGGATTTAGTTTCCCACGCTTCCCAAAGCGTATTAAACCTTTCCACGGTGAGACCTTCAATAAAACGTGGTCTCCTACCTGGAATTCCAAAGGTTTCCTCCTTTTATCAGCGTAGCCTTTCTGTCGATCTCTAGAGGCTTGCAACCGTTCACAAATTTGAACGATCTTCTCTGTCGTTTCTCATATGATTTCTGGACCGGTGAGAGTGCTTTCAGGAACTCGTCCTCTAGCTAACTGGGTATCGCCAACTTCAGTCCAGCACAGAGGGGATCTGCACTTTCGACCATAGAGGGATTCAAACGGAGCAGCCTTTATGCTTGTATGATAACTATTGTTATATGAAAATTCGACAAGGGGTAAATAGATATCCCATGCCTTTCCAAAGTCAATCACACAGGCTCTCAGCATATCTTCCAAAGTTTGTATCGTTCTCTCACTTTGTCCATCTGTTTGTGGGTGGTAGGCTGTACTCATATCTAGCCTAGTCCCCAGGGAACTTTGTAGTGACTGCCAGAATCTTGAAGTGAATCTACTATCTCTATCGGAGATAATGGATATCGGAACACCATGCAGTCGCACTACTTCCCTTATGTAAGTTCTTGTAAGCTTTTCCATTTTGTCAGTCTCCTTGATTGGTAGGAAATCCGCGGATTTTTTCAATCTATCGACGATGACCCATATGGTATCAAGTCCACCCGTCATCTTGGGCAACTTGGTTATGAAGTCCATAGTAATCCGTTCCCATTTCCATTCTGGTATCTCCGGTTGTTGTAGTAGTCCTGACGGTTTTGGATACTCGACCTTAACCTTTGCGCAAGTAAGACATTTACTTACGAAGGTAGCAATTTCTGCTTTCATGTTAGGCCACCAGTACAGTTTCTTAAGATCCAGATACATTTTATCTGAACCTGGGTGAACGGAATATCTTGTGTTGTGTGCTTCGGTCATGACTATGTCTCTGAAACCACCATGTTTCGGTGTCTAGATTCAGTCCATGAGATAATATGCTCCGCCACCCTTGACTTCTAGATTCTTTTCCATTCCTCGCAGGGATTCACCCGCCATATTTTCAGGTTGCAAAGCTTCCATTTGTGCCTCCTTAATTTGTGTGGAAAAGTGGGAATGGATAGTCATAGTCAGAGATTTGACCCTCCGACCAATGTATTCCTTTCGACTGAGGGCGTTAGCCACCACGTTGGCCTTGCCAGGATGATAACGAATTTCACATTCGTAGTCATTGAGTAACTCAACCCATCGTCGTTGTTGCATGTTGAGTTCCTTCTGATTAAAAATATGTTGAAGGCTCTTGTGATCGGTGAAAATAGTACTCTTTGTTTCGTATAAGTAGTGTCTCCAGATCTTCAGAGCAAATACTACTGCTCCTAACTCAAGATCGTGGGTCGTATAGTTCACTTCGTGTGTCTTAAGCTGTCGGGAGGCACAAGCAATAACCTTCCCTCTCTGCATAAGAACACAACCAAGTCCTTGGTTTGATGCATTGCAATACACTATGAAATCTTCTATCCCTTCGGGGAGGGATAGTATCGGTGCGGTGCACAAGGCCTGTTTTAGCGTTTGGAACGCCTTCTCTTGTTTCGCTTCCCAGTCAAAGGACACGCCTTTCTGGGTTAATGTAGTAAGAGGTTTCGCAATGCTAGAGAAGTTCTTTATGAATCTACGATAGTAGCCGAAGAGACCTAAAAATTGACGAAACTCTGTAGGTGTCTTTGGTGCCGACCAGTTCTCAATGGCCTTAATTTTGGAGGGGTCCACGTGTATCCCTTTCTCGCTAACAACGTGGCCCAAAAATTCGACTCTTCAAATCCAAAATTCGCATTTAGAGAACTTCGCATAGAGTTTTTCCGATCGCAGTGTTTCTAGGACTTTTCGTAGGTGCTGACTATGCTCTTCCTTACATCGGGTTTAGATAAGTATATCATCGATAAAGACGATGACGAACTGATCCAAGTAAGGACGGCATACCCTATTCATTAGGTCCATAAATACTGCTGCTGCGTTGGTTAATCCGAACGGCATCACTACAAATTCGTAGTGCCCATAACGAGTTCGGAAAGCTGTCTTGGGAATATCCCTCTCTAGTACTCGTAATTGGTGATATCCCTGAAGTTGCTCAAATAGGTCGTCAATACGGGGTAGAGGATAACGGTTTTTGACAGTAAGTTTGTTCAGTTCTCTGTAGTCAACGCACATACGGAACGATCCGTCTTTCTTTTTTACGAACAAGACCGGTGCTCCCCAAGGTGAGAAACTTGGTCTTATGAATCCTTTTTGAAGGAGTTCATTAAGTTGACTGGAAAGTTCTTGCATCTCTTCTGGTGCTTGATGATAAGGTGATTTTGCTACTGGGGTAGCCCCTGGTACTAAGTCGATTCTGAACTCGACTTGGCGTTGTGGTGGTAGTCCCGGTAGTTCTTCTGGAAAGATATCGGGAAAGTCGCGTACTTCTGGAATGTTCTTGATGTCCTTCAGTTCCTAACTTGTATCGACGATGTGCGCTAGGAATGCTCGACAATCCTTCCGCAAACACTTTTGAGCTTGGATGCACGAAATGATGCGAAGTTTTGTACTTGATTTGTCACTGTAAATCACTAAGGTTTCGTTGTTAGGGAGATTAAGACAAACTGCTTTCTCAAAGCACATGATGTCGGCGCGAAGAAGACTCAACCAATCCATGCCTACTATGACGTCAAAACTTTTAATTTGGACCGACATGAGATTGATTGGGAAAGAATGACCGTCTAAAGTTAACGTACAGTCCATGTATATGCAGTTAGTGTTTTCGGTTTTTCCATTTGCCATCTCTACAGTGAATGATTTTTCTAACTTGCTAGGTTTAGGTTTAAGTAAGTGAATAAAGTTTTGGCTCACGAAGCTTCTCTCCGCTCCACTATCGAATAATATTCATGCATATGAACTATCTAGAAGGAACGTACCAACAACTACAGTCGGATTAGCTATGGCTTCATCGTGGCCTATAGCTAAAACTCATCCCACCCCACCGGTATTTGCTGCCATAGGGCAGTTCCTCCTGTAGTGGCCCACCTCGCCACAACCGTAGCAAGTCTGGCCTACACCCGCGTTGGGAACTTGAGTGATCGGCTTTGCGGGCTCCTTGCAGAAACGGACAGTGTGCCCCTTTCTGTTGTAGTTGGCACACTGCATCTCCTAACAAGGTCCATGATGGTGGTAAGTGCATTTGGCACACTTTGGAAGGTTACCTATACAAGGCTTGGTTGGGTAGGTATTTGTAGGAACTGTAGTAGGTACAGTGGCAGCATTCACTGAGACCAGTTGTTTCTTCGCGGATTCTTGGGAAGGCCCACCCTTCCCTTTATTCCATACCCTCTTCCTGTTGTTGTTGTTGGTGTTGTTGTTTCCCTTTTGTGGTTCTGGTGTAGCAACCGTTGAGTTCTAATGACCTCCGTAGTCAATAAGAGATTGTGCTAGTTCCTTGGCACTTTCAAAAGTGTCAGGTTTTGAAGCTAACACGCTTGACCTAATTTGGGGCGATAGACCCCAAATGTATCTCTCTATTTTCTTGCTCTCAGGAGTAGTCATATCTGGGCAAAGGATTGCCAGATCGCAGAACCTGTTGGTATAAGTTGCGATGTCGGTACCAACCATTCCAAGAGTCCAGAGTTCGTGCTCGAGTTTTTGAATCTCTCCTCGTGTATAGTATTCTCTCATCAGCATTACTTTTAAGCTTTCCCAGCTTATGGAGTTTGCCACTATCAGGGTAAGTACCTTAACGTGGCCATTCCACCAAGTTAAAGCTCTATCAATAAGGGTGAAAGTTGCAAACTTGACTATGCTGTGCTTGGGACAGGAGCAGATTTCAAAGACTGATTCTGTCCTTTCAATCCACTGCCTCAGAGCTATCACACCACCAGTTCCATAAAACATCTGGGGTTTGGCATTAGTAAAGTCCTTATAGGTGCATTCTCGGGGTTGCCCATGACTCTCTCCATGGTTGGATAGGTGTGTGCTAGTTCCCGAGCCAGTAGTACTCGAGTTATTGATCTGTGACATGGCAGCTGCTACCGCTGCGGTGACTACTGCTTGGAACATGACAGCATCAAATTGAGGAGGTGGAGGTGGTGGTGGTGGTATAGGTGCTTCCCCACCGTTGTTTCGCCTTGGGTTCCTACGCGGAGGCATCCTTCAACTAAAGGTTGAAAAGATAATGATAAGAATAATTAGTATAGAAACTGAATGTGTCTTATGGACCAATTTGCTATAGTTCGACAACAGATGATAGTATGAGTCTTAAAATAGAAGAATGAAAGTTATTTGTAAGACTAAAAATATGAATCAAGCATTTGGTTTCTCGATGACTTTTCAAGGATTTAATGAAATACTCAATGTAGTAATAATAGTGCCACTTATAATAATATAATAGTTGATTCAATGATCACGAAAATTTGACCCTATAAGGGTCTCCGGTTACAAAGTTTAAGAAATTTAAAGACTTTTAGCCAAGATCCTAACTTATAACAAAATTTGAGATTTTTGCAAGCATTACTTGCGACGTAGGTTGCGCTTGGAGCTTAACTCTGCATCCGATTGCTTTGACTCCATTAGATGCCTATCAAAAGCGGCTTGTTGTTCCCTCAATTCGGCGAGAGTTGCAATCATTTGCGCTTGGAATGCCTCGGTTTGGAGTTGAGCATTGTCTTGCATTCTTTCCAGCCTACGGATGTCGGAAGTGTGAACCTGTACTTCCACGTTGACATCCCGAAGCCGACTAGCTTGAACTCCTGATTGATAGGACTGATTTGCTAGCTTACCCACCATTACTGGGAGTGCCCGATCAGCCGAACCTCCGCCTCGGACATCGTAGAAGTCCCGACACATGCTGTAGGGAGGGCGTAGGTTTTGTTGTTGGCTCCAATGGTGGAGGTGACTTCCCCAGACGGGAGTCGGTCCTTGAATGTTCCTTACGAACACGGGAGGTTGTACGGGTGGTGGGTTGATCGTCTCCGGCTCTGAGTCGGTACCGGAGTCATCATCCACTTCTATGGGTTCCTCGTCCTCTTCGGGATCTTCTTCGACCCATCCTCCATTGCCTTGGTTGGGAAAGTAGGGGTCGCCAGGGTGGTGAAATCCAGCCATTTGACTGTACGAGAAATAGGGTTATAAGAATTGAATAAAGTTGAAACACACAAGGTTAAACATGTAAGTTAAACTAGTTTATGTAGCAAATACTCCTATAGTATTTAAATTCTTGTGTTTGATTCTTGTGACGGTTTGGTAAGTTTTGACTTGTTGCTTACTACGAGCATTCCTCGGTATATATTGGTCCGATCTCGGACAAATATAGTTGATCACACTATATTTGTCCCAAATCTGATTATATATATCGAGTTTTAATCGTAGTGTCAACTTGTCTAAATACTTGTTGTATAGTTAAAATCATGAAAATAATTTGTTGTATGCATGTATTTGTACTTAAATGAACTAACAATTTAAGTTAAACGTAACGCTGCTTAAGCGTAAAAACAAAAGAAAAATGTTTTGTCAGAGAGTATTAGTCCCTTAAGCATTTATAGTTTGTATATCTTATGTGGTTTGATATACTTAGTTCACTATAAACATTGCTTTGATACCAATCTGTCACACCCCCAAACCTGAACGGCGGAAACGTTCGGGGGAGGATGACTTCATGTGGTAACGTAACAAATGAATACATAGTAAAGAAAGCAATACAACCATCATATATATAATTGAAAGTTTACATTTGTCAAAAGTTACATGTTCAAAACCAATTACAATATGATGTCAAAATATGAGATTAAACTGGCGCCGCAGCATCCCTTCTTCAAAAGCATATTGATACCTGAAATTACCGAATCACTGGGACATACAAGTAATTTTGAAAGAGTAGATAAGCATTTAAGCTGGTGAGTTTCATAAGTATTAAATGACAATGTTTGTATGAAATGAAATGTTTTGTCCTTGTTTGTTTGTTTCTAGAAAATCCTATATTTTCTACTAGTATAAAAGTAGCCTTCTCTCAAGACCAATGTTTGTTTCTAAAAAATGTATGTAAGTGTAAAATAACCAACGTGTTTGAAAACCTCGTAAATCAATGTATTTTTAATACCCCATGTGAGTTTTATAACCATACTATTGACTCGGAATGCCTATACACAACGTTCTTCAGGCGTTGGAATGTTATGACGTTTGTCACCCCAAATGATGGACTGTAGCTAACAGTCAAGGCGCGGGTTGTCAAGCCCGTATAGATCTATACACAAACACCATGCTCCCCCTCCAAGGGATTCTGGTATATAATACAGGACTTGAAATGTGTACTCGAACGTACGTGAAGTTAATGTCTCTCAAACCGTGGTATAAAAACAGATTTACATGTTAAAATGTTCGTTTGTTCTGTATATGAAAGTGACTTCTTGAAAATCGTGTTTCTAGTATGTAAAAGTTAGCAATATCCTCATAAAACTATACCTGTTATAGTTTTCTAAAAGTGTGTCTCGTTTGTTTAGAAATTCCTAGAAAAGGAATCACTTGTTATGAAAGTATAGATTTTTGTAGAGCCTAAGATAGACAAGTATACATATAATCTAAGAAAATGTTTAGTTTATACATGCATTACAACAATTTATATTTCAAAAGATGGAATGCTATTGTAACATATTTTATATACGAGAGTTCCCTATAAAGTTTATAAATCACATATGATTTGGTTAAATAAAAGCATATAATAATTCTTTATGTAACACACGATGATACTTGTTGTTTTACTTGTATTCCCCCCTTTGAAAGCATATAAAAGCATTTATAGAACATATAAAAGGTTAATTAAGGGGTATGAACTCACTTGAAAGTTTGAAGAAAGCGAGATGGAAACCGGGCAGAATTTCGTCTCGGGAAACGGATTTTTCTCGGGATTCTCGGGAATCTCGGGAGTAAAAACGACCTTCGGGACTTAAGCAAAATGACCGGGGCTTCGGGTTAGAACGGGCAAGGAAAACGAGGCAAGAACGCAAAAGAAATGAGAAAAATGGAGCCCTTTCTTCGGAACCCTCGCATCCCTTTTATAGGGGCTGGAACTGCCTCGGTACACGGGGCGTACGAGGGTACGCGGGGCGTACGCGTACGTCATGCATGACCGAGTCCTCGACTGCCTCGGAATTTGGATGGGACAGGGGGTAGCTTCGCATAGGTCGGGACGTGGACGATCCGAGGCCTTGGCCTTGAGTACGCGGGGCATACGAGGGTACGCAGGGCATACTTCGGCCCTATCTGCTGACTCCCTTCGGATAATACCAAACAATTATAATTAAATTTATATTTAATTTAATTAATAAACTTCAAAACTTCATATCTTCTTCATACAAATTCCGTTTTTGATGGTCTTTATATCCACGCGTCGGTGAGACTACGCTCTACAACTTTCGTTTAGATTCGGTCGGCAAATTTCGAAATTATTTTTATTATTTATTTTTAAAATGTCGTGTTTAAGGAATTTCTCTAAAAATTCATAACTTCTTTATCTGACGTTGGTTTTTGCCAGACTTTTTACCGCTGAATTACCATTGGCGAGACCTTTGATTCTCGTTTAGGTCATTCCGGCCAAAAGTCGCTCGATCTCAGATTCGAGTTTTTAGTTGACTGTTGCTAAGTTGAACTTTGGAAAAATCATAACTTCAATATACGAAGCCGGATTTGGGCGTTCTTTTTTTTTGTACGATCCCGGTTTAATGACATTAACATAGTAGGTAATTAAAATAGAAACTTTTTGGACATTTTATTATCAAAGTTAAATTTATTAACTCAATGGTGGTTACAATACTTGACTTTTTAGGTCATTACAAAGAGTTGAAATATCGGGTTGTCACAATAGTACACACACATTCAGGAAAACATGGGGTTTTCCTAAGAAGAATAATGAACATAATCGGAATCAGTATCAGTTAGCTCACACAGAACCAGTAATAGTTCACACTTACACATATAGGAAAGTATAGGATTTTCCTGAGTAACAGTAGTTTGTAACCAGATATGTATAATAAGTTAAATGTCTAAACTTTACAAATCATAAGAACAATCATGTTTTCATTGTACATCGTTTACTTTACTTTTCGGAGTTGGAAACTAACTTTGCATAAGAAAATATGGGATTTTCTTGGTTAACCACTTTTCAGGAAACTAAAGGAACTCGTTCTTTTCATAAAATAAACCGCTTACGAACTCACCAGCTTTATGCTGATTTTCAAACCGATTGTATTCTTAGGTCCACTTTAGACAGGTACCCGACGATCTCTTATGGTGAAGACGGAGTGCGTAGAAGAATCGTCTTTCTTTTGTTTAAACTATATATCTATGAAACTTGTACTAGTTTACTTTTCAACTAATGTAATGAAATCTATGTAATGTAATGTTTTGTGTTTTACTTCGCTTACTATGTACATTGGTTATGATTCACATGAAGTCACCTCCGCCCCGAGACGTTTCCGCCTTCGGTTTCGGGGTGTGACTGTCACACCCCAAAACCACGAACGGCGGAAACGTTCTGGGGCGGAGGACGTCATGTATGCATCACAACAAATGTAAAGTAGTAAACAAGCAACAACATCATCCATTGCATTAATAGTATAATTTTAGTTACAAGTGTTTTCTTTCATAGTACAAGACATGATGATAACTTATCAAAATAAAAGACGAGTCTTGACTGCTCCGTCTTCTTTGAACCTTGTATCGACACCTGTCTATTTGTAACCTGAGAATACAAGTTATTTTGAAAGAGTAGATCAGCATTTAAGCTGGTGAGTTCATAAGTATTTAATGTCATTGCTTTGATTAGTTGATATGAAAGACTGGTAAATGAATGATTGAACATTTAGTATAAGTATGAAAAGCTCTAGAAAATCCCATATTTCCTACTAGTATAAAAGTAGTCTTCTACCAAGACTCGAATGTTTTGAAAGTAGTCTTTTACCTAGACCTGACTGTTTTGAAAGTACGCATCTCTTGAAAATGTGATGGTTTTTCCTTGTTTAACTCTTATTAGTAGTCTCTTAAGTATACCTGAAATGGTATCAACCTAGAACATCCGTAGACTGTTCATTTACCTCTGTTGCTAACAGCCGGGTTTAGGAATAGTTAGTCCCTTATGTATACCCACGATGGTATCAACCTAAAACATCCGTAGATTGTTCTTTTACCTCTGTAGCTAGCAGTGGTTGTCGGAATGGTTAGTCCCTCAAAGTATGATGTGGTACTAGGAGATAAAGTCCCAGTCTATCTCGTCGATGATGTGATTGAATCACAAGGCAAAGATAGAAAGGCGAACAATATAACCGTATCTAGACATATAACATGAAATAGTAATTTGCCATATAATGTCTATGTAAAAGTATTCATGTATAAGTATTCATGTAAGAGTATTCCTTCATATAGCATGTAGTCTAGACTCATGAATGAACTGACTCCGGTGTAATTTCTTGTAGTAGTGATAATGTTTTGTTTACTCTAAACTATTCCTATAACAGTTTACTAAAATGTAATTGATGAGTGTCCAAGTAGGTTTATACACCTTTGCTACCCAGGAGTATCGAAACTAAATTAACTGGTGGAACATTTATGACCATATATGTATACATGATATATAACTAATATTTAAACAACCTTCGGAGGAGTACCCGATATCCCACCAGACCACATCCAAATCGAGGAAAAGGAAACAGGGTGGATAGCCTTTCTAAGTCTTTTAAACATTTCTTATATAACTATACATATAGAGGCATGCAATTTATAATATAAAAGCATAAAGAAGTTTTGTAAAACCGTTGAAAAGTCTAATAAAGAATTTGTGACTTGATGTCAGTTTATAAAATGATTGAAAGTATTTTGTTTGATAAGACAGTTTAAGTACACGTAAAACCATTGTTTGAAAACACCCTTGTAACCGATTTTGAAAGGAAGCTTACAGTATGTAAGACAGTTTGATAAAGACCTTTAATCATGTAAAAACGTTTAAGAAAGTCATTTGAAGTAATATGTTTAGTAAAACTGTTAAACTTGTAGTAAATCCATTTGTATACTAATTATAAATCCCATATGATTGATTTATTAACAACAAGTATCTCAAAATATTAATGTTTTTCGTGCCAAAATAATCGTATGTTTGTAGTACCAAAGATGGACACATATACATACAATATAAGCAGAGTGTTTGATTTATATATATATATATATATATATATATATATATATATATATATATATATATATATATATATATATATATAACAACACTTTCCATTTCAAAAGCTATGATGTTATCTTGATACATTTTGTATACAAAAGTTTGCTACAAAGTTTATAATATCACATACGATTTCGTTGATAAAAAGCGTATAATGAACTTTATTATATAACACACGACAATAATCGAGTATTTAACTTGTATTCCCCCCCCCCTTAAAAGCATATTAAAGTATTTATAAAACATTTAAAAGTGTAGTTTATAGGGGTATGAACTCACTTGTTTGATTGAAGAAAGCGTGACGAAAACCGAGCAAAACTTCTACTCGAGAAAGCGGATCTCTCGAGATTCTCGGGAAATCTCGGGAGTCTCGGGAGTGTAAAACTTTCTTCCCACCTTGGATATGAAAACCGGGCCTTTGGGATGATTCCGAGGGTTGAAACGCAGAGCTTCGGCGCGAGAAAGGAAGGAAATTCGCAATTTTGGCCGGCACCCTCGCATCCTTTTTATAGGGGTCTGAGATGTTGCGTTACGCGGGGCGTACTAGAGTACGCGCTGCGTACTCATGCGTCATGCATGAGCGCATCCTCGGTCAAAGCATTGGAGCGACGTGGACGAACCGGAGCCTAGCATCCGAGTACGCTGGGCGTACGAGGGATCGGACCGGTGACTCCTTCTTCGGATAATACCGGGATTTAATTTAATTTATATTTAAATTAATTAACAAACTTCAAAAATTCATATCTTTCTCATACGAACTCCGTTTTCGACGTTCTTTATATCCACGCGAAGGTGAGACTACGATCTACAACTTTCGTTTAGACTCCGTCGGCTAGTTTTGAATTTATTTTTAATATTATATTTTTAATAGGTCGGGACAGGAAAAGTCCGTTAAAGTTCCATAACTTCTTCATCCGACGTCCGTTTTCGTCAGACTTTTTACCGTTGCGCTAGTATTGTTGAGCCCTTCGATTCTCATTTAGATTGTGTCGGCCAAAAGTCTCTCGATCTCTATTTCGAGTTTTTAGCTGTCTACTGCTATATCTGTAACTTAGAAAAATCACAACTTCCTCATACGAAGTCAGATTTGGACGTTCTTTTTATGTACGTTTACGGTTTGATGACATCTAAAACTTTCATTTAGATACCTAAGGCCAAAAACTATTGTATTGAACTTCGCGTTTTACGTTTATCAGTATTGCCGGTTTTTGCCGAGAATCTTCGGTTGGTCATAACTTATTCGTTATAACTCGGATTTTAGGGATCTTTATATGTATGAAAACCTTGACACGATTCCTACTACTTTATTTAACCAAAATAAGATTTTAGGAAAGTTAAATTTTGACCTAAATTTGACTTGCGTTCCATCATAATGCCTCGAAATATCGGGTTGTCACATCATCCCCCCGTTAGAGGGAATTTCGTCCCGAAATTAGAGTTTAAATAGAAGTGGTAAACATGCCACAGATAGAAGTTTTATTTGTTTCTCATGTTCTTAAGTGACCTCAGTCCCTCGCTTGGCATTCTAGCGAACCTGTCCCTATCGGGGCACGACTCTGCTTCTTTTGTTTGACTTTACTGTCATGACAACTCTTCTTGTCGAATGTATGTTGAATGTTTTTGTGGACTGTGAGGATAGTACATCTTGTATCCTACAAGTAGTGCCTCCAGATCTTCCAAATAATTACTGTTGTCCCTGACTCAAGATTATGTGTTGTATAGTTAACTTCCTGCGTCTTAAGCTGACTCGAGGTATAGGCAGTGACCTTTCCTCTTGTATAAGAACAAAACCAATTCATGCTGATTATGAAGTCAGAACCTTGTGGCTGATTAGATGTCGTGAAGATCTAAAATGAAGTATGATTACTCATGAATTAAGGAAAAAGGATAGGTACTTTTTTTCTATCTGACTTTCTTGTCCCCATCGACAGAAAGGGCACGTGTTGGCTTCTAAGTTTATTCGCATGGTAGCATAATCACTCGTAAATCCCGGGCAGTCTCTGTCCTGAAGTTCATAGTAGAACCTATACCAGGTTCACCAATCGCAGTTTTGGGTATACGGGTCCTATATAAATAAGCTTGAAACTGCGGGTCTTTGGATTGAACTTGACGTATTACACGAGTGGTACTTTGGGCGGTTTGCTAAGTTTTTCTTTGGAAAGGATGAGAAACATGAGGTGCTCTATGTACGAGTACTTTGTTGTTCTGGAATGAAGGTTTTGCTAGAAAGACGATTTCGGAGGAATGGAGGTACGTATGAAGCTGCTTTTGTGAGAATAGAATTGAATCAAGTAGTATGATAATGTTGTAATCATAAAGAAACTTAAAGGCATTAGATTTGAACAAAAGATGTTTACAGACAAAACACAACCGTGCAATCATCAATAGAGTTTCGGTACTTTAGACTTCTACAAGACTATTGCTGCGAATAAGGTATGCTTCGAAAAGCAAGTATACGCAGCACGAGCATCCCTATACCGACGGGATCCCGCAAAAGATAAGACTCCAGTTGCACTAGTTTTGGATGGTTTATAAAAACATACATAATACTGACGATTGGAAGTGAACCTATACTATAGTAGGGTCCTTCGTTGTCTCTTTCCATTATGAGGTCAAACTCCTCCGGATTCACCATCATTCTCCTCTGTTGGACAGTCCCTCTTGAAGTGTCCCATTACGCCACATAGATGGCATATTCGAGAGATTTCGACATTGGTGGTTGAAGTAATGTGTTGGATCCGACTCTTGCAATAACGGACGGTGTGTCCCTTTTTATTGCAGTTTAAGCACTGCATTTTCCGACAAAATCCATGATGGTGATAGTTGCATTTGTTACACTTTGGGAGATTGCCAGCATACTGTCTGGCCGGGTTAGGGATGGTAGTATGAGGTACAGAAGTCGTGGCTGCGAAGGTTGCCACATGTTGTTGTCTTTTGCTCGTCCCTTGGGGTGATTTGCCTTTAGTCTTAGCCTAGAACTTTCGTTTGTTATTCTTGGGCTTGTGATTTGGGGTGTCGTGGTAGTTTGTTTCTCGTTGAGGTACTTGACTGTTACTTGGATTGGGATTATTGTTAATGATCCCGCTAACATTCGCGTTGTTAGCGTTAAGGAGGGTCAGAACAGCTGACACGGCAGCCGAGACTGCAGCTTGAAAGGTGGCTGCATCAATCTGAAGAGTTGGTGTTTGGTAGATGGGTTGATCGTTTTTCTTCGGCGACATGATTCTGTTATATGAAAAGAAAAATGAATTTATGAGCGAGTATGGTTGAACCTAGACGTACTTCGATCGTTCATGCAAATAATAGAAGTATGTTCTTGAAGGATTGACCTACATCCCTATGATGCAGTCCTAGTGCTGGATGGAAGTGTGTGTATAAAGGGTTGACCCTGATGTACTTAGATTGTTCATGTAAAGAGTACGACGATGTTCTCGAAAGTTTGACCTACATCTCTATGATGCAGTCCTAGTACAGAATGAAAGTACGTTCGCGAAGGTTTGACCTACATCCCTATGATGCAGTCCTAGTAATGAATAGAGGTAAGTTCGTAGAATGTTCTCAAGACGTTTGTCGTACCAGTTGAGGTATCGTGGTTTGGTGAATAACAAAATCCAACCACTAAAAGAGACTTGGAAATGTCTCTGTATTTAACTTGCTATGGCCCAATGACTTAACTAAAGCAGGTTTCAGATAGACTCCAATGAGAATATGATAAGAGTACTTGAATGAAGGAAATGACACAAAAGTTAGCTGGCTGTCAATATCTTGGATATTTACGGCGTAAAGGTTCAGGAAAATGACCTTGTAAAGGTCTTACATCATATCTACAGGAGATAGTTCCTGACAGCATAAAGAACTAACTAAGGTACTTACGGTACCAGATAATTTCATAGAAAATGCCACATCAGGCACAGACAGAAAAATACGATTCCTCTTTTAAAAGGGAAATAAAGTAAAGCGTCTACTACTGGCGACGGTCATTCCTCTGGTGAACTCTTAGTTTAACCAATTGACGTTCCATGTCAAGTAGGTGTCTCTAGTACACCCTCTGGCGTACTTGGAGCTCTATGACATTGGCTCGGGTTTTCAGCTAGTGTTTGCAGCAGGTTCTCATAGTTTCTTTCTGATCTCTTGTGAGCATCTTTTAGATGAGTGGTGTGGAGGGTATGCATTCTCGCATCGGTGACAACTTCGGCAATCTGATGTTGGGCTGTCCTGCCTTGAATCTCGTTTTGGGCCACTCTGCGGACCATAATTGACAAGGTTCCACCTGCTGAGCCCCCATTGCTCAGGTCGTAAAAGTTTCGGTCGCGAATAAATGGCATGGGCTGATCTTGTTCTTGGCTCCATGTTTCCAAGCATTCCACCGACTCAGGCGTCGGGTCTTGAAAAGCAAGACGAGGGTTAGGAATTGGAAAGGGAGTTGCTCGGGGTAGGTTCTCAACCTCTGGTTCGGAATTAGCATCGGTTGAAAGGTTTTTATCATGGTGATCATCCAAAGGGATAGGATGATCATTCTATGGTTCTTCTCCAAACCAACCAGCTATGACTTCGTTCAGAAGATATTGGTTGCCGAGGGGATGGAGTCCAACTATGATTTCTATGCGAGAATTTAGGGTAAGTGGATAATTATTAGACGAAATATCTAGATAATTATTTAGAAAAACCCTTATTAGTTACATCGCTATTTGTGAAGTGCATACCAGCTATGTGTAATCTAAACAGGATAGACCTTCGAATAAGTGACCTTATTTCCAAATTCACACAGAATAGAGGTAAGGCAAAATTATCACTGATTCTAAGTCTATAACATCCTAATTACATGTAGCCATAGTGTATCCACTTAGCAACTATCAACTTAGTAATGAGGATCCTGTTTTAAATTCTCAAGTATAAAGTACTTATAGTAACACCAAATACTCCTATAGTATTTTAATTTTAATGTTATGTTCTATTGTTCGATTTTGTGGTAGGGTTAGTAAGATTTTAGCATTGTTGCGACTACATATTTAAACTTAGGCACATGCTAGTCAACCCTCGGATAATATAGGCGATCAGGCTATATCTTCCCAGTTTTGACCATATGTCTCTAAGCCCACTTGTGTTGCCCAACAATCGTAATTCTTTTGTACTGTCCTAGTGACACTGATTTTAGTATGAATGCAGCACGTATACTTACTTAAATATCTTATTATTTAAAGTATATACTCTAAATCAGAGTATTTTTAATCCCATTGTATTTATAGTTAGTATATCTTTTATGGGTTGATATACTCAATTAACTATAAACAATGCTCTGATACCAATCTGTCACACCCCAAAACCACGAACGGCGGAAACGTTCTGGGGCGGAGGACGTCATGTATGCATCACAACAAATGTAAAGTAGTAAACAAGCAACAACATCATCCATTGCATTAATAGTATAATTTTAGTTACAAGTGTTTTCTTTCATAGTACAAGACATGATGATAACTTATCAAAATAAAAGACGAGTCTTGACTGCTCCGTCTTCTTTGAACCTTGTATCGACACCTGTCTATTTGTAACCTGAGAATACAAGTTATTTTGAAAGAGTAGATCAGCATTTAAGCTGGTGAGTTCATAAGTATTTAATGTCATTGCTTTGATTAGTTGATATGAAAGACTGGTAAATGAATGATTGAACATTTAGTATAAGTATGAAAAGCTCTAGAAAATCCCATATTTCCTACTAGTATAAAAGTAGTCTTCTACCAAGACTCGAATGTTTTGAAAGTAGTCTTTTACCTAGACCTGACTGTTTTGAAAGTACGCATCTCTTGAAAATGTGATGGTTTTTCCTTGTTTAACTCTTATTAGTAGTCTCTTAAGTATACCTGAAATGGTATCAACCTAGAACATCCGTAGACTGTTCATTTACCTCTGTTGCTAACAGCCGGGTTTAGGAATAGTTAGTCCCTTATGTATACCCACGATGGTATCAACCTAAAACATCCGTAGATTGTTCTTTTACCTCTGTAGCTAGCAGTGGTTGTCGGAATGGTTAGTCCCTCAAAGTATGATGTGGTACTAGGAGATAAAGTCCCAGTCTATCTCGTCGATGATGTGATTGAATCACAAGGCAAAGATAGAAAGGCGAACAATATAACCGTATCTAGACATATAACATGAAATAGTAATTTGCCATATAATGTCTATGTAAAAGTATTCATGTATAAGTATTCATGTAAGAGTATTCCTTCATATAGCATGTAGTCTAGACTCATGAATGAACTGACTCCGGTGTAATTTCTTGTAGTAGTGATAATGTTTTGTTTACTCTAAACTATTCCTATAATAGTTTACTAAAATGTAATTGATGAGTGTCCAAGTAGGTTTATACACCTTTGCTACCCAGGAGTATCGAAACTAAATTAACTGGTGGAACATTTATGACCATATATGTATACATGATATATAACTAATATTTAAACAACCTTCGGAGGAGTACCCGATATCCCACCAGACCACATCCAAATCGAGGAAAAGGAAACAGGGTGGATAGCCTTTCTAAGTCTTTTAAACATTTCTTATATAACTATACATATAGAGGCATGCAATTTATAATATAAAAGCATAAAGAAGTTTTGTAAAACCGTTGAAAAGTCTAATAAAGAATTTGTGACTTGATGTCAGTTTATAAAATGATTGAAAGTATTTTGTTTGATAAGACAGTTTAAGTACACGTAAAACCATTGTTTGAAAACACCCTTGTAACCGATTTTGAAAGGAAGCTTACAGTATGTAAGACAGTTTGATAAAGACCTTTAATCATGTAAAAACGTTTAAGAAAGTCATTTGAAGTAATATGTTTAGTAAAACTGTTAAACTTGTAGTAAATCCATTTGTATACTAATTATAAATCCCATATGATTGATTTATTAACAACAAGTATCTCAAAATATTAATGTTTTTCGTGCCAAAATAATCGTATGTTTGTAGTACCAAAGATGGACACATATACATACAATATAAGCAGAGTGTTTGATTTATATATATATATATATATATATATATATATATATATATATATATATATATATATATATATATATATATATATATATATAACAACACTTTCCATTTCAAAAGCTATGATGTTATCGTGATACATTTTGTATACAAAAGTTTGCTACAAAGTTTATAATATCACATATGATTTCGTTGATAAAAAGCGTATAATGAACTTTATTATATAACACACGACAATAATCGAGTATTTAACTTGTATTCCCCCCCCCCCCTTAAAAGCATATTAAATTATTTATAAAACATTTAAAAGTGTAGTTTATAGGGGTATGAACTCACTTGTTTGATTGAAGAAAGCGTGACGAAAACCGAGCAAAACTTCTACTCGAGAAAGCGGATCTCTCGAGATTCTCGGGAAATCTCGGGAGTCTCGGGAGTGTAAAACTTTCTTCCCACCTTGGATATGAAAACCGGGCCTTTGGGATGATTCCGAGGGTTGAAACGCAGAGCTTCGGTGCGAGAAAGGAAGGAAATTCGCAATTTTGGCCGGCACCCTCGCATCCTTTTTATAGGGGTCTGAGAGGTTGCGTTACGCGGGGCGTACTAGAGTACGCGCTGCGTACTCATGCGTCATGCATGAGCGCATCCTCGGTCAAAGCATTGGAGCGACGTGGACGAACCGGAGCCTAGCATCCGAGTACGCTGGGCGTACGACGGTACGCTGGGCGTACGAGGGATCGGACCGGTGACTCCTTCTTCGGATAATACCGGGATTTAATTTAATTTATATTTAAATTAATTAACAAACTTCAAAAATTCATATCTTTCTCATACGAACTCCGTTTTCGACGTTCTTTATATCCACGCGAAGGTGAGACTACGATCTACAACTTTCGTTTAGACTCCGTCGGCTAGTTTTGAATTTATTTTTAATATTATATTTTTAATAGGTCGGGACAGGAAAAGTCCGTTAAAGTTCCATAACTTCTTCATCCGACGTCCGTTTTCGTCAGACTTTTTACCGTTGCGCTAGTATTGTTGAGCCCTTCGATTCTCATTTAGATTGTGTCGGCCAAAAGTCTCTCGATCTCTATTTCGAGTTTTTAGCTGTCTACTGCTATATCTGTAACTTAGAAAAATCACAACTTCCTCATACGAAGTCAGATTTGGACGTTCTTTTTATGTACGTTTACGGTTTGATGATATCTAAAACTTTCATTTAGATACCTAAGGCCAAAAACTATTGTATTGAACTTCGCGTTTTACGTTTATCAGTATTGCCGGTTTTTGCCGAGAATCTTCGGTTGGTCATAACTTCTTCGTTACAACTCGGATTTTAGGGATCTTTATATGTATGAAAACCTTGACACGATTCCTACTACTTTATTTAACCCAAATAAGATTTTAGGAAAGTTAAATTTTGACCTAAATTTGACTTGCTTTCCATCATAATGCCTCGAAATATCGGGTTGTCACAGTGACAGATTGGTATCAGAGCCCTTGTTTATAGTGAACTAAGTATACCAAACTTTACATGGTATGAGACTATAAACATTAAGGGGCCTAAGTGCTCTGAACTAAAAGTATATCTCAAATATAAGTATTTTCAAAAAGTATATAAGTATACCTAACCGTCGAGAATCGTATCTATAAGTAGAACAGAACATAAGTAAATGGGTATTGTACGCTACAGTTAAACCTGGGTAGCTATGTAGTCGTGTCTAGGATCAATATAGCCTGATCAACTATATTCATTCGAGACACGGCCAACATGTGCTTGGGAGTGACTGTGGAATGCGGCATACCTAAAACATACCCAAATACCACAAACAACGAATCGTCGTTGCGGTGAATCGTGAAATACTATGGGAGTATTTCTAGATACAACTTTGTTGTAGAGAATTCTCATTCAAGCGTTGCCCTTCGATCATTCCATTAGCGATAGTTTGTCTGCTATGATAATTCATTCGTGCCTTATCGCTTAATAGAATTATACGTCTATCATAAAGAGATATCATGTGTTTCATATCTCTTGATTCAATTTAGAGGACTTATTATCGTCTTTTTTCCTAAACTTTTAGATCGAGATGTCTTCAAGGAAAGAAACCGACTCGAAGAACAATGACCCTTCGTCCCCACCCTCATCTCGCTTCAACCCTGTGATATCCCAGCTGGCTGTTTCTGCTGCAGTGACGGCTGCAATGACGATTTTGAACCCTAACAAGTCCATTGGTCCAGGATATAACCCCTACCCCCAAAACTGTGAAAATGTTCAGGAGCATTAGAATGAGTTTGATGAGAGTAATAAGGTTATCTGGAAAAAGCGAAAGGGTCAGAGTTCCAAAGGACCCTCCAAGAAGCTCAAAAATGTGGCAGTCCAAGTTGCTACCAATCCTTCCGCTGTTCATATAGTTCAAGCTACCACTACTCCTGTTATTTCGTCTAAGGCTCAAGCACCTGTCACTGGGTATGCTGGTAATCTCCCTTGGTGCAGCAAGTGTAGTTATCATCAATATATTCCTGGCCCATGTCAAAAGATGATTTGCAAACGCTGTGGCAAGAAAGGTCATCTTGCTAGAAGCTCCAGAACACTAGTTCAACACCTCGAACAAACTCCTGAATCAAGTATCGAACAGGTCTGCTATAGTTGTGGAGAAATTGGGCATTTCAAGCAAAACTGCCCAAAAGCAACAACCCCTAACAGTGTCAACAATGCCGGAATGGTCTTAGCTTTGAAGCAGGAGGAGGCAGTCGCCGATCCCACTAACGTCGCGGGTATATTTCTTTCCGACTATCTTTATGCTCGCATCCTCTTCGAATCTAGTGTCAAGAAAGTTCAATTAGTCATTCATTCAATTATCTTGTTAAACATAGTCCTCATTTGACAACCAAAAACATTTACCGTCAAGATAGTTGTCTGTAAGAATGAGTGTATAAACGACTTATCTCTACGTTGTGTCCTTACCTTGAGTAATCATTCATTTCTCATTAACCCGATGTCAGTTTCAGTAAGAGCTTTGATATTATCCTTATTATGTATCAATTGAGCCCCGACTGTGTTGATACACCTCGTTATAGAAAGCTATTCGTCTCAATCTTCCTTCTGATCAGACCCTCATAATTCATGGTGGCGAGTTTAGCCCAAATCTTCGCATCGGTCAATGCGTCAAAACTCGAAAGTTCCTGCGAAAGAAGTGTCAAGTATTCCTAGTCCATGTGATCAGCGAGAAACAAGGAGTGAAAGACCCCAAGAACGTCCCCGATGACTATAATGTTCCTGATATCTTTCCGAATAGATCCCGAGAATTCCTACCGAACACGAAGTTGAGTTTCGTATCAACTTAATCCCTGGATCTATCCCCGTAGCCAAACCTCCGTATCGCTTTGCTCCATCAGAAATGCAGGAGTTATCCAATCGGCTTAATGAGTTGACCGTCAAAACCGATATTCTCTTTTCTAAATATACGATTTCTTCGATAACTTCAGGGACCCAACTACTCCTCGAAGATATGCCTCAGTTCAAGACACTACCATCTACGAGTTCATGTTTTAAAGACAACATTCAGGATTAGATATGATCACTGAGAGCTCGCATTGATACCCTTTGGTCAAACCATTTTCTTTCCGGTCATGTAGTAAACGATGAAGACGTACGCGTAGATCCTCCTAAGATCGAAGCAATAGAGAATTATTCGGCACCAAAGACACCCATAGTAAACTTGATAAGGCATGGAAAACTTAGTCTGTGGTACATTAAACCCTTTGAGATCCCCATTCGGATTGATTCCTTAGACTTCAGCTCCGAAATACCTTCAGTAATTAGCAATGTTCATCCTGTACCTTGCACCTCTATCCTTAATGAATACCTGCCTGATAAAACCACAGAAATCCATTCTAGTGTGACCAAGAACCTTGATATACCCAAACTCTCTGGACGAGCAAACTAAGATCATAGAACAAATAGTCAAGCGTATGAAACCGAGCCACGTCCCGTTAGTGAAGGTTCCAAGCGAGAACCTGAATTCGCATGGGAGCGCGAAGACCTGATACAGCAAACACATCCACACCCTTTGTCCAAAATTTTGTATCTAAATTCTTGAATTGCGGGACGAAATTCCCTCTAACGGGGGGATAATGTAACAACCCGAAACTTTGCTTCCTCGCCGTAACCGTTCTGTCAAAACTCGTCTTAAGCGAATTGTTCTGATTTCGTCCCGAACTAGTAATTTGAAAAATTATATTTTAGACCATATCGGGTAACGACAACTTAATCGGGTGCGACCCAAAGCATCGGTTAACGTCGGTATCGGGTAAAATTCCACCGTGTATCCAAGTCAATCCATATTTAAAGTGGATTAAGCCTCATTTGAAGCTTTTTCACTCTCTCTCTAACCTCTCTCCTCAAACCCATCTTGTTAAGTCAAAATCATCCATTTCAAGCCTTAAAACACCAAGGTAAGCATCGTAGCTCCTAGTATAACATCCTTAGCTTTCAATTTCGTGTTTAAATCATGTGTTAGGACCATAAACATGTGTTTACGGCCCTAGATCAGTCTTAGGCCGTGAACACATGTAATTGGGGTTTTTGAGCCTTAAAACCCTTTCAAATCACCATAGGAGCTTAGATAAGGCTTAAGGAATTATTGTAATGGACTTGGAACACCTTGAATGTCAATTTTAAGGAGTAAACATGAGTTTAATGCCCAAGAGTATGCTTGGGCCGTAAACTCATATAAATTGGTGGTAAACTCCTCTTTTGGGTGTTAAAATGCAACTTACACACCCCTTAGGCTTTGGAATAAATTATGGAACCAGCCAAAAATCATTTAGGGGCCTTAAACTCATCATAAACACTCTAATTGAGAGTTTACGGCCAGAGCATATGCTCCAGGGCCGTAAACTCCTAGATGGATGCCATTTGAAGCCTTAAACTCACCCTAAGCCTTGTAAAAATTAGTTGAACACTTGTGATTAATCCTTGGCCTTCAAAATAATTAAGTTGGATGTGGGTGAGAATTTAGGGCCGTAAACTCTTAGTTTACTTCCCTAAACTCTTCTATTAATTCATATAATGATTTTGTCCCTTTCAATTGCTCAAAAACCAAACCTAGCAACACCTCTTAATTGATTTAAGGCTATTTATCTCATAAAAACACCCACCATGAGTTTACGGCCGTAAACTCATTGGGATGTGGTGTTTAGGCTGTGAACACTCCCTAGAGTTTAACCTTGAAGAGTAAACTCTATATCCTAGCCATTCATGTCCTGAAACGCCACCCGGGTCACTTCAAACGCCCATTTTGGAGTATTTTCGCGTCTTAGAATGTTCAAGTGTATCTAATTAGTTATCTAAATCTAATTAGATATATATTGTGTATTATTTAATATTACATAGGGACCATGCTCATATTCAAGCCTCGATTCGACGTTTAGCATCCCATTCGACATTTTCCGCGTCCAGTAAGTTCATACCCCTACCCTTTTTCAATGGTTTATCAATGTTTTCAGGGGGGAATACAAGCAAGAGTACAAGAATATCTTGTACTTAAACTTATGATTTTAGTTAAATGGTTTCATAATTGTAAATTTTTAAGGATTGAAAACCCTTTTAACAATCTGTTTTAACTTGTAGAGTTATTTGTTTAAAAACCGATTTTCAATTCTTATTATATACTGTCATATTGTATACTTCACATTTGATTGTTCATACTTATATAGATAGAAAACATAAAACATTGTAAAGTCTGTAATAAAATACCATAGGCACGAGTATAAAAGTCAGACACCATAAAGAACACATAAAACTTCGAAATGTCATTAATAATACACATAGGCTCGAGTGTAAAGGACAACAGTCATTTGATAATATAGAACATTGTAATGTCTTTAATAATGCACCTCGGCTCGAGTGTAAATGGATAGTCGTCATTAGAAAACATAGAACATTTCTAACGTCCTTAATATAACACCTAGGCTCGAGTGTAAAGGACAGGCTCCTTAGAACTTAGTTAGTCATAGATACTACTTCTCCTAGGCGAGAAGTAATGAGTAACCTTAAAGATTGGAGACGCGTCCTTTGTAACATGTCCCGTGGCACGAGAGTGGATGACTACCCTTGTAACCAGAATCTATGAACGTAGGAGAGCGTGACTTGAGTGCATAGATCTATACGGGACTGACAATCCCGCACATGGCTGCTAGCTACAGTCGAACCGAAAGGTTCAAGGGTGACGAAAGTCATGAAAAGGATACTGGCCACGACTCGAGTCATATCTAGTCTGAGTATGGTTAAGGACTCGCAATCTAGATTATTAACGCTTTAGACTCATTTACTAGCTTTATGTACGTAGTAAAGCTAATGTACGTTCAAGGATGACATGCACACACATAAACACATTAAGGAAAACATGGGGTTTTCCTGGGGAGAACACTAAACATAACCAAAATCGGTAATGATGCACACACACACACATTTAGGAAAACTTGCGGTTTTCCTATGAATAACAATGAACATAATCAGAATCAGTAACAGTTAGCATACACAGAATTTGTAATAGTACATACACACATTCGGGAAAACATGGGGTTTTCCTATGAATAATAATGAACATAATCGGAATCAGTATCAGTTAGCTCACACAGAACCAGTAATAGTTCACACTTACACATATAGGAAAGTATAGGATTTTTCTAAGTAACAATAGTTTGTAACCAGATAAGTGTAATAAGTTAAATGACTATACGTTCCTTCATGTTCTTATCACATCTTAAAAGGTAGCATTTCTAGCTACAAGCAACTGTCACACCCCCAAACCAGAACGGCGGAAACGTTCGGGGGCGGAGAACGTCATATTCAGTATCGTAACAGTTCATAGAAAGGAATGTACACACCACCATATATATAAAGGTTTTCAAAATGTTTACATAATTGTGTTCGTTACATGTTCAAAAGATAAATACATAAACATATTTCGAAAGAAGTAATTAACGTCAGCGCGTTAATCCCCAAAAGTTGATTTCCAAACCTTCTTAGCGGTTCCCTGAGAATACAAGTTATTTCAAAGAAAAAGTGTCAACAATTAAGTTGGGGAGTTCATAAGCGGTTTTGAGAAATTGTATGCCATTCCAAAAAGCGTGCATGTTTTCAAAGAAAATCCCTTATTTTCTTATAAAAGTATGAAATGCATGAGAATATTCGTGTTGAAAAATGTAGATAGTTGAATAAAGAAAATCCCTTATTTTCCTATTAGTTGTTTGTTTTGTATAAAGGAAAATCTCTTATTTCCTAAAGTAACAAGCAGTCTAATGTCCAAGATCGAAAACCGAAAGCAACTGACATGCTTTAAAAGATTGGGGCATAGTTTTATATAATAAAACTATAAGAAGATCGCTGTTGTTAGATGAAGAATAGTTTTAATAGCTACTCATTCATAAATCAGAAGTACTATAATAATGGTATATCCATTGAGTTTTATAACCATACTAAACATAATATGCATGTAGCGACGTTCTTCAGACGTCGAAGCGTTGTGACAAACTGTCACCCCAAAGGACGGACTGTAGCTAACAGTCAGGGCGCGAGATCATGACTTCCCATATAGATCTCTATACATTTGACACGTTCTCCAAATGGGAGACTCTTGTTATGGACAGGACCTTAAGTAGTACCTTTTAACAAAAAGGTAACATTTGAAGAGGTAATCGTCTCACGGATTCTCATCTAAGTCTGTATTAAAGTAATAGTTTTGTACAGAAAGTTTATCCATTTTCACAATCTTTGACAAAGCATAAATCATAAGTTCTTTGAATGTATAAAACGGTTTAACAATGATGGCTACTTTGGATACTATGTACTTTGTATATATCTAATGCATGCAAAGTATAACAAGAGTTTTCACGTTTTGACTCAGGATCAACCGTGGGTTTACTTTTATTATCCCTTGAAATGAACTAAAAGTACATTATAAAGTATTTTAAAGTGTATAAAAGGGGGTATGAACTCACCTGATAGATTGAAGAAGGTGAGACGAAAACCGAGCATAACTTTGACTTGAGAAAGTGGATTTTCTCAGGATTCTCAAGAATCTCAGGAGCGTAAAACTTCCTTCGGGGCTTGAGTATGGGAACCGGGGCTTCGGGATATTTATTGCATGGAAAATGTGGCAAAAACACAAGAAAGATGAGAGGAAATGAGCATTTTCCCCGGAACCCTCGCATCCCTTTTATAGGGGCTAGAACCGCCTCGGTACACTGAGCATACGCGGTTACGCTAGGTGTACGCGTGCGTCATGCGTGACCGAATCATGGACTGCCTCGGAGCTCAGATGGGACGGGGCATAGCTTCGCATAGGGGGCGACGTGGACAATCCGAGGCCTAGTCCTCGAGTACGCTTGGCGTAAGAGGGTACGCTGGGCGTAACTCAGATTGGCCCGGGGATCCCTCCTTCGGATAATACTGAAATTTGAATTAAATTTATATTTTTATTATTTAGTAAACTTCAAAAATTCATATCTTCTTCATACGAACTCCGTTTTCGGCGTTCTTTGTATGCACGCGTAGGTCAGACTACGCTCTACAACTTTCGTTTAGACTTCGTCGGCAAATTTGGAAATTATTTTTATTATTTATTATTAAAACTTCGGGGTAAGAAAAGTTCGCTAAAAACTCATAACTTCATTATCCGACATCTGTTTTTGCCAGACTTTTTACCGTTGAAAAACCATTGTCGAGACCTTCGATTTTCATTTAGGTTATTCCGGCCAAAAGTCGCTCGATCTCTGTTTCGAGTTTTTGGCTGTCTATCGCTGCGCCGAACTTGGAAAAATCATAACTTCCTTATACGAAGTCAGATTTGGACGTTCTTTTTATGTACGATCACAGTTTAATGATATCTAACATAGTAGGTAACCAAAAAGAGACTTTTGAACATTTTAATTTCAAAGTTAATTTCATTACATCAAAAGAGGATACAATACTTGCCCTTTTTGGTTATTACATAGATTTGAAATATCGGGTTGTTACAACAACTGTCGTGATACATGTACTGATCGATGTGATTTTCTTTCATTTCAATCTTCCTGCTTAAGTCAGATGCTACATTAAACTTGGTTCTCTGAACCACGTAACATACTCATCGTAGTCGGACTCAATTCGATATGACCACTCGGGTCGGAATAACAAAAATATTCTTAGTCATTACCGAATCGATGGTAACAACATGTTTGAATAAAACAGAATCAATTACTAGTTTCTTGGTAACCTTGTGACTTTCCCTGATCCAAGTGTGAGTCATGTGCTTCTGGTAGTATATGCATCTACTACCTTTCAGACCTACTCATACTCATCCCAGGTATTGTCTCGCAGTCCCCAAGTTCTTATTTCTGAAAAGCACAAAACAATTTAACACATACGAATGTGTCCAAATAATCATAAATATTTCCCTAGACTCTACTATGACTTCTTCCATGCGCATCTTCGATCATCAATTCTGCTTCAACTCGGTTGGTGATGGAAATGTCGGACAATGGGATAACTTCATGGATTACACCAAAAATCTTTCTTTCTACTAATCGAAAGTGTACTTCTCTCATACTAGACTTATTATTTATTAGACGCATTCTAAATGCAAAATATCACTCTTACGATATCTTCCGATAGGTACTATTCAGTATCGTAAGCCTTCTCATTTCCTCAATTTACTCAATTCACTACGAGTCTTCACCATGATGTTCTTCACACCAAAGCAGTCGTTTGGTGTATCGAGACGAGAATATAGATAAACGAAGGTTTAGATGCGTATTCCTCGTTATTACTTCAAAAAATTATATGTCAGTTCTAATATTGTAATTAAACGTTTAGAAATCTGAACACATAAAATTTCAGATCCGGTTGGTAACAGACCATAGATCCGATCAAACAATAGCATAAAGCATCACAAATTATTATGAACATAAAAAGCTCTTAGGCATCTTCCCTAATTAAGCTAGTGCTTTGATCTATTCAGGCGTACTTCCTAAAATATATTAGACACACTCCTCACGATCATCGCTTAGCATTCTAAGTTTAAGTCTAGAAATAAATCTTTATTCATAGTTCGCTTAAACTAATGCGATGATACCAACTGTGACATCCCCATTTTCACGGCCAGAAAAGACCGATTTTTTTGTTTATGCGTTATAAAAATCAGAGTAGTTCTTTTAATAAAAATCTTGTTGAATTTGTTACCAGAAAAACGTGATAAATATGTTATCAAAGCATATCCGAAGAAATGTATTTTTATTCATTTTTAACCATTTGGGACGTCCTCGTTAATACATAAACATAAGCATAAACAGAACTTACATTCATTTACACTAGTCATCTACATCTCTTTTAAATCTCTGATTGTAATGTAACTTCGTATCGACACCTGTGATACAAATAAACTAAGTGGGTCAGGTTGGGAAACCTGGTAAGTACATAGGGTTTTCAACCCACAATAATATAATTATTATGTTTAAACATCAAACAATCAACCCACAATACCCAGCCCCATTATCTTCTTTACTCTTAAGGATCTACCCAAAGAATCAATTATTCCTCGTTCATTCATTCCTAAGGATCATCCTAAGGAATTGACAGGAAGTCCATCGTTGTCAATGACACAACTGTCAAGCACAGATGCTAGTTCTATCACTTAGGCGTAGCTGCCAGAATTGTGACATTCTATATGAGGCCCAACTGCCAGTATTGTCCTTCGAGCATAGCTGCTAGGGTTATCTTGTTTATTGACAGTATCGTTTTCGAGAGTCCAGTCGCAATACTTGTCAATGGGTTTTTAGAGTACACCGGTGAACACATCATTCACAACACCTACAGGTTGCGAGCCTGGTAGTGTCCCATTGGACTGTCTAGAATAGCCCGTGGTTGTCATCCATACTCTGCTAGATGACGGGGCCATCATTTGGGAAAGGCTTCTCACATCGTCTACCTCTCACACTCACCTCGTGGTCGATAACATCTCTCGACTCATCATCCAACTCATATTCCATCTATTACATCTACCCATGTTTTACCCAACATATTCTCGTATATATATATATATATATATATATATATATATATATATATATATAGTTTAAATCATTTAAAACAGGTATAAAATCGTTCATCCAGCATAGATAGCAAATATACAGATAATATGCACACATAGCACGTAATTTATATAAAATACTTCATATCTATGTGTAAGATGAAAGTAACCATGCACTCACCTGATTAGGTGGTGACTAGTACTTGAACAACGCTTCGTTATCTCAAAACAATTTTTCCTTGACCAAAACCTAGTATAAATACCAATAGGGTTTGGTTTTAACGTTAACCGCGACTAATTAATAGTATAGCTATTATTATTATTATTATTATTATTATTATATAAGTGTTAAATAACACTCAATATAACTCATAATAATAGCCCAAATAATTATTTTAAGGACCTAATAACATTACTATAATTATTTAAAAGTTATATTAAAAAGTGCGTAGGCGTAGCTCACTTACAGCGAATTTTAAAGAAAACCGGGCTTTGCTCGGAGCAGTGTTTCCAAACTGAAAGACCCTTTTTCTCGGGACTCTGGGAGCCTCGGGGCTTCCTTTAGGTGCTAGGGGTTTTTCCTAGGGTTTTGGGGTGGTTTGGGATCTTAGAGAGGGAAAGAAACTAGAGAGAGAAGTGATTTTGGTGTGAAACATCCGGAAACCCTCGCCCCACTTTTATAGCCTGCGAGGCCTCGAATTACGATGGGTATAACGTTGGCTACGTTGGGCGTAGATCGGATAGGGTTGCCAGCACGCACCAGCTGGCTCGCACTCGGACTCGGAAGAGATAAGGCTAAAGGTACGCCTGGCGTACCCAACTTCGGACGCGGGGCGTGAAGCGAGGCGACGTGTCTTCATCTGGTGCGAGGTCGTGGGGAGCAAGCAACGACTAGGATCTTGCCACGTCATCACAGTTTGCAAATTCGACTACAAACTTTAAAAATTTGTAACTTTTGTGTACGAGCTCCATTTTTGACATTTTTTTATATCCACACGTAGGCGGGAACGTACTCTACAACTTTAGTTTAGACTCCGTCGGCTATTTTTGAATTTATTTTAAAAGTTATTTTTTTAACAAGTCGACACAGGATTGGTCTGTTAAAAATTCATAACTTCTTCATCCGACGTCCGTTTTTGTCTGTCTTTTTATTGTTATGCTACTATTAATGAGATATTTAATTCTCGTTTAGGTTGTGTCGGCTAAAAATTGCTCAATCTTATGTTCGAATTTCGGGTTGTACACTACTAAGCCGAAAGTTCGAAAAATCATAACTTCCTCACACGGAGTCAGATTTGGGCGTTCTTTTTACGGATGCTCTTGGTTTAACGTATTCTACAACTTTCATATATATCACTAAGGCTAAAACTCGCTCTATCGTAAATTCACTATTTACGTCCCCCGGTGCCGTGCCGGTTTTGCCGTAAAACTTCAGCGGGTCATAACTTCTTCGTTATAAGTCAGATTTCGGCGTTGTTTATATGTACGAAAACGTTGAGAGATATTATAAAGCATGAACAGGATGATTTATTCTAAATAATATTTTGTCTAAAATTCGTTTTCGACCCCTATTCTCTCTAAATTGACTAGCTGGGATCTACGGGCGTTACACGAAATCCCACAGAAATCCAAGATCAAGGATCCTTCTTACTATGCACGTTTAGCTCAAGAAATGGTAGAAAGTGAAAAGAATTTTTCTACCACTATATCAATATATGTGGAAGGATATTGGTCTTCTAGAGATGATGATGATATGACCACTGGCAGAAACATGTGTGTTATGGCTCGACAAGAAATTGATTGTGATGAAGGGTACTGTTCATCTGGATCAGAGAGAGATGAAGAAGATGTTGAACCAAACTACTGCTACATGGCTACCAATGATCCACCTGGAAAAACCATTGTTCAACATGTAAGATCTGTGATTACTCATAATAATTTTGACTTATCTCTTTGTGAACCATATCTAACCCAGATCCAATGAGATACGAACATCATTTACAAAGCCTGTGAGTCATCCATAGAAGCCAGTGAGAAGAAGGAAAGTGAATTAAGTTGTCTTAGATTATGTTTTGAGGATAAGAAGTTGAAAATAAAGAATTTAGAATGAGAGCTTGTAATGTCACAAGATGAATGCATCATTCTTAAAGACAAATGTGAAATCACTTATTCTGAAAGAAATGTTTTAATTTCTGACAACAAACATCTCAATGCTAAAATAGATGTTTTGCATAATTCCATTGACATTCTTGAAGCAAATGAACGGATGACTCGTAATTTTCGTCATCCTTGGTCAAAAGCTTCTAGTCTCGGAAGCGAGTTTCCAAAACCTACTACTTGTTCCTTGAAAGAGTTAAAAAAATTAACTTTTATGGGAGACATTCCGAATATTAAATATTCGGACACCCTTGTCTCGCCTTTTTCACCCCTTCCTGAGACTTCTAACCAATTTGCATCATTAATTCCTAAGTTTTAGCCTATAGTTGTCAAGTATCCCGATTCCACGCTGCTAACAATCCTGGACCTGAATCGGACGCCTGAATCCCACTCTGGTATTCCGAACTTAATCGTTCAAATTTCGAACCACAACCCTCCTAACAAATGTGTTGTTGAGGAAAGTTTTTCGAAGACAACTAGACATGAATTCTTTGAGTTTGTTTGGGCATCATTAGATAATGACGTCGATGATTCATCAATTTCATGTGATTCTGAACCCTAAGTGATTTCCAAAAAAAATCTAGTGCGAATCAAGCCTGTGTTCAACAATCCTTCTGTAGGACAAACTTCCAAATCTTCATTTCATTCCAAAAAGAAACCCATGTTGAATAGGAAAGATGTTTTTGATCCTAAGGTAGAAGCCCGAAATGCTCATAAAAAGGAAGTTAAGTCAAGAAAAAAATTCTAGATTCCTCGAGAACTCCAAAAGAGTGTATCTTGGACTACCAACTTACCAACTAAGAGTCACAACAATTTTGCACCCACTAAGTTTCTCAAAAAGACCACCCAATATGGTAGAACAAAAGAAAGTGGCTAGTCCTACCCCAAAAAAGGCCATTGCAGGTTCTCAATCTACTCGTACCAACTCTCCTCGAACAGTTTCATCTCTTTTCATAGCCAAATCTGATGGTGCAATTTTCAAACCACAACAACTTTCAAAATCAAATGTATCATCAACCAAAGGACAAGTTTTAAAGAAAACAGTTTCCCAAAAAACTTCAAAACAAAATCTTGTACAAAAGAAAAAAATCATAAAAATAAAACCGCAAATCTGAAATACATAATGTTTCCCACTGCCTCGGAAGCTGCTTGTCCGAGAAAAGTTGTTCCGAACCCTCATGTTATTGAGTATGATTATTGGATAGATGAAAGAACCATGTCCTTATGCTTATTTCCTAACGAATCCAAGAACAAACCTTCCAAAACATTTGTTGCTTAAAAGTCACAACTGAAGCCTAAGACTCGTGCCTTTGTCCCAAAACCTAACTCGGTGCCTAAAATCTCCACAACTCACTAATTTTGCAGGCACTCTGTGCTTCAAAGCAAGAAACAATATGGTATATTGATAGTGCTTGCTCCATGCACATGACAGGGTAGAAGAACTTTCTGCGAGATCTCAAACTTTCACCAAATGCTGGCTATGTAACGTATGGAAACAACTCTAACTCTCAGATAAGAGGTTATGGCATCCATACAAATCTCAACTTCACCATTTTAAATGTGGCATATGTAGCTGACTTGAAGCATAATTTGATAAGTGTGCCTCAACTCACTGATGCAAATCAACGAGTTGAATTCTACAAGAAACACAGTTATGTCAGGTCAGAAGACCGGAAGGAATGTTCAATCAAGTCAAATTACAATAAGAACATGTGTCGTCTTGACATCAACATGATCATTGGCGAGCCCCAGCTCTGCTTACTCTCAAAAATTTGTTCTTGACGTCTGTTGGTTATGGCATTGGAGGCTTGCTCATCTGAACTTTAGATATATGAATAACCTTGTTTCCGGTGAATAAGGGCAAGAATGGTTTGTCTGAATGAATGTACCACTGGATCATATCTTCGAAATACTTTTGTCATCTTCTGAATTCTGCTTGCACCGATTAATGATCCCCAGAACATGCTCCAAACACGAAGTGGTATATAGATGCTTGTCAGCCATGGAGAACAGACATTTTTGGCCGTTATTTCTGGTGAACATGACTGAGTTCTGCTTTGGATCGATCATCCCCATCTGCATCATATTCAAATCACTTGCAGAACCAACTTGGGAGATGGTGGGCTTCTTCTTGAATATACTCGCAATCTCATGATCCATCTTGGCAACCTCCATGATGTAGCAAACCAACATCCTTTTGAAGTGATCTATGATTGGCCCATATTCAGCTTCATTGGTGAGGAGGATGTTATGCAGGATGATCCAATCGTGTGGATTCAGGTTAGGAAGATCAGCGAGAGAAATGGCATGTTCGGCTTTAGCAGACCCCCTCAACACTTTGAACCTGACATTTGTGAAGTTACGTTCCCAAAGGGTTTGAGGACCCAAATGTTGAGGATCTTCTGTGCACTCCACGTCTAATACTGAGGCTGAGCAGACCTCAGATAGAAGTCAATAAGCTCCCTATCGACCTTCGGGTGAGGATGAGGGACTTCAACAATGTGGGAAAATGCATGAAAAATGAAGTCCTTTCGGGTCAAGGGCATGTCGAACTGAGAGTCGACTGAATTAACCCTGTCCAAGGAGATAACATGTTCAAGCCAGAGGATACTGGGGGTATCGATAGCTTCTTTGATAAGCTTCTCGAGAGTCCATGGAGGGAATAAGGTTTTCCGACTTTCAAGGAGATCATGAGCCTCCTTCATCTTCCTTTTGTTTTCTTCTGCCTCTCTAGCGATTCGAGCACTCATGTCTGAATCCTTATCTCTGGCCTGTTTCTTCAAGAGATCAACAATGGTCTCTTTTTCATCATCACCATCACTTTCATCCATAGCCTTTTGCCCCTTATCTTGAGCACCCGAACCTGAAGCATGACCATTTGTTGGTGGTTCGGTTGCTTTAGTCGAAGCTGATGTAGAAGAAGGAGGCGGTTGAGATTGATTATCGCCCTTTGAAGGTCCTTCTCCCCCTTGTTTTGGATGGGCCACGAACTCAGGAAGCCCCTCAATTTTGCTGAGGAGGAGCAAGCTTTTCAGCAAGCGTTCGCCTCACTGAGTAGTTGAGAATTGGGTCGTGTGCTTCAATAATGTTGGAGAGGGCTCCGTGGACATCCGAAACACAACTCGAAATGACCGCCCGCTGAGATCGAATAGAAGCAACCTCCTGTTCTGATTGGGACAACTGAAGACTCTTGACCTTTAGAGCAGTTGTTTTGCGTGTAAGCGCATCCATCACAGAGTTCTCCGAAGCGAGGTCTTCTTGGAGCTTGGTCAATCGCTCCTCAATAACTGCCTAGAAAGATTTATTGTCAGCTTCAAGGGACTGACGAAGACCGGAAAAGAGATGTTGTTCTGACGCAAATGAAGTATCCAGCTTCTCAACGGCGGAATCAACCTTCGCTGTATTAGATTCAGCGGTCCCCTGTAAAGACTGTAAAAGATTGTTAGCATCGTGAAATAGTTTTTCGACTTTTTCGGTCGCAGCAGCACAGGCCTTTGTGGATGCCTCTATAGCAGCAATGGCAGAGTTGATAGAGGCTTCATGAGCCTTGGTGAAAGTATCAACCATCCCCTGAATGGCAGCCTCTGAGATATTGGACCGAAAGGAGGAGGAGGAAGCGGCGAGACTTTCAATTTTCTCATGAAGTTCCTTGATGTGCTTTTTAGTGACAGGAGCATCATCGTCATCATCGCTTTGAACCTGGTAGGGACTGTAGTAGACAAAATCAAAGGTCATGTCTTCCCCTCCAAGAAAAGTCTTGGTATCGGCTGAGTGATTGGGAGATTAAGGCGAAGGTGGAGGTTCGGTTGTCGGAGTAGGTTCGGGTATGGAAGTAGGTTCGGTTGCAGGTGTGTGTTTGGGTGCTGAAGTACGAGCCCCCATATCAGATACGTTGGTTCAAACTCCAGTGGTTGTTGCTGTTTTAGCTTCTGAGAAAATAGGGGGTGGTACATGAATAGAGGTGGGTGGAATATGAGTAGTGGAGGTTATGGGGGGAATGGAAATAGAGATAATGATTGGAGGAGTAGAGACATGTTTGGTTGAAACTGGTACCTCAGGTGAAGGCGAATGGGGAGGAGAGTCACCACGAATCAACTCATTTGAGTCTGAATTCTCATCCTCAGATTCACTAGAGGAAGAGGCTAGAATGAGTTTTTGTTTGGGCTGGTTTTCCTCATCTTTGGTGGAGGTGATTGGGATGTCTTCGTTGGTTTTCTCTTTTTAGGAGAAGGGCCTTTTGTCCCTTTGACTACCTTCTTGTCTTTCCCCTTTTCTGGTTTCTTGCCCTTGGGAGCAGGTTTGTTGGCGTCACTGATAGACTGAATCATCTCTGGAGTGTGCTCCCTGGGACCCGAAGGAAGAAACTCCTTGTAGGTCTTGATGATGCGGCTTTCCCCTGATACACACGCATACATTGATTCTGGAATAGAACCAACAAACTGAAACATGGAAAGATCAGTAACAATTATCTTTATGGTGTGTAAAACGCCAATAGAGGAGAGTGGAGATGTAGCCACAATGGGGACATGATACTTTTCCATTGCCCATTTGGTGAAGAGCGTCCAGAACCTGGCATATGAAACTTTAGAATGGCGAGAAGTAGAGGCAATGCTTTGGATTAACTGCTGCCATAAAACTGAGCCATAGTCGAGGTTGACCCCTTTGTACAATCCGTAGAGAATCATCATGAACAGACAAATAGCCCCATCTGAACCTGCACTCCTCTCTGATAGACCTTTGAATAGGATCGTGAAAAAGCCATTCCACTGAGGAGGAAGACACGACTTCTTGAACTTCGTCACGGTGGTAAGGATTTCAGTCTAATCCATGTTGTAAAACATGGAGAACAACTGTCCCACTGAAATCGACTTAGGGTTAACCCTCGACTCATCAGGTTCAAACCCTAGAAGCGAGCAAAATTGCTGTTTTGAGATGGAGGTTTTGGTATCAAGAATGCCGAAGAAGATGCGATCAACAGACTTGTCGTAGTGGGCAGTAGAGAAAATCTGGGATAAACACTCCATAGGGATAGTTTTGACCTTGGTCAGAGCAAGAAGCAGTGGAGAGTGTTTGAGACACCCCACAATGGGGTACATAAATGCACCATACGAATCTAAGGTAAGATCAATGAACAAACTTTGCTGGGGTCGGATTGGGAGAATGTGGGAGGTTTCATGAACAAAGGAGGAATCTGCCATTGATGAGTGCTTCGAAGAAGGAGATGAACAGTGATAGAAAAGCGTATGTGTTTGCTCTCATAAATTTGGGTGCAGTAAAGAGGTAAAACAACTTAGGGTTTACCCTTTATACCGTGTGTAGAAGTGAGAAAAAAATCCGCCCCCAAATCTTCTTGAAAAACGAATCGGTTCCTGAGTTGATTGACGCGTGACAGTTAGCAGTTCCTATGATTACGTATGAGAGAGAAAAACGTTTGCATTTTGCATGTCTTCCCATCAAATGCCTTTTTGAATTCCTGAAACCTTTAGTCTCCCGGCTGAGTCATCATCTTATGTTTAAAATGAGCTGTCTCCGCTAAATAAAAGCAAACACGTAGATAAACCACAGCATCCCGTTGAGAATATAGGATTAAAAACCAGAGCTATAAAAATAGCTTATAGTGAACCAAACCAGACTTTTGGAAAATCCAAAAGATTTTTGTGCATAGATTGTCAAAAATGAAGAAACAAAGCAACATATATGTGGGAAATTGTGATGTCAATATAGACACGAAACAGTGGATCCCAGGCACGAATCTCTTCCTTCAAAGTCAAGAGAGACTTTAAAGTGTGTGTGTGGTTTCCCGTTGAATTACGATCAAGAACTTGTTAAGAAGTGTTGAAAGGCATCTTTTAATGAGGCTTAGAGGGGTGGCTTTCACTTCAGGTCAGAATTCCAGATCTTGACATAAGATAGAAACCGAATGAAGTACTTGTGAGACCAATGTGGTCTATTGAACAAGTAGGTTTGGATCGTATTTTAGTGACTTGTTGGAAATGATTGGTGTGAAATCTCAAGAAAATTTAAAAGTGGATTCTATGGGAAGAAATGTTATGGTATTTAACAATTTCATAAGAATCACACAAAAGGAAAATAGAGATTTCATGGTACAACCACTTGGGTGGATTCGTTAATTCATAAGTGAAAACTAGAGCAAATTTAATAGTTCACCGTCAATTCATAGTGGGTATTGAATTGTGGGTTTCACTTAGAACGTAGTGACACGAAGCTAAGATCACAAACACAGAGATTGTGTAACCATAAACCTCAGTGGTAATTTCTGAGAGTCTCAAGGGTTACATGTATGAAGCGAATATGATAGAGAAAAATGTTTGAGGTGGTGTAAAGAAACTAATGTACCTCTGCTATAAAAAATAGTGACCAAGCAGAAAACACTTAACTCATATGAGAAAAGAGTAAGGTAGCTCAAGATTAGAATAAATGTAGCAGCCTAATTGGGAAGACAAGGTTTGTGTATACCCAGTCAATAAGGCTTTATTCAAAACAGTTGAGGCTTTGGACAACATGCAGCAGCATGCTTCTAGGAACACTTAGCTAGTAAAAAGTGTGAGAATGATACCTGCCCCATCGATATTCTATAAATTGTTAACATAAATAAAAGTAGAGACAAAAAGAAAGAAAATATTTTTGAAATTTTTGATATTTTTGTAAAGAGAAAAATAAAACAAACCAAACCAAAAAAAAAATTGAACCGAACCCGAAATGGACCGAACGCTCGGTTCATTTCGGTTCCTAAAAAAAATATATTTTGATTTTTGGAAAACAATTGTACAAAAGTATACACCCAAATATATCACCTTTTTGAAATAAGTGAAAACAAGTGCAGTGGGACCGAAGCTGAAATAGACCGAGCGTTCGGTTCATTTCGGTTCCCGTGTGAACCGAGCCCGAAATAGACCGAGCGTTCGGTTCATTTCGCTTCCAACTTTTAGATTTGAGAAGGTGTTTTTAGTACTGACTCTGATTCTATCATACATAAGCCTTGTAGTATTTTATTGAAACTTGCTTCAGGAAGGGCTTTGGTGAAGATGTCGGCCAGTTGATCATTGGTTCGAACAAAGTGAATTTCTACGTTTCCATCTTCCACATGATCCTTAATGAAGTGATACCTCAGTGCTATATGCTTTGTCTTGGAATGTTGCACTGGGTTATGACAGATCCTAATTGCACTTTCTAAGTCGTAATATAGTGGGATCTTTTTCATATTGAGTCCATAATCCCGGAGTTGGCTTTGGATCCAAATCACTTGAGATGTACAGGAGGCAGCGGCAATGTACTCTGCTTCGACTATAGACAGAGAAACACATGTTTGTTTCTTAGATTGCCAGCTCACCAACTTCCCGTCGAGGAATTGACAGCCTCTTGTAGTGCTTTTCCGGTCTAGACCACATCCTCCTAGGTCTGCATCTCAGTAGGCTTGAACAAAGAAACCTGAGTTTGAGGGATACCAAAGACCGAGAGAGATGGTTCGCTTCAAATACCAGAATATATTTTTCACTGCCAGCATGTGTGGTTTACAAGGATTTGCTTGGAACCTGGCACAATAGCACACTGAAAACATTATATCGAGCCTGCTAGCTATGAGGTACATCAGGGAACCAATCATTTGGCGATATAGCCTTATGTCGACTGCCGGTTTTTCCAAAGATGGTGTGAGCTTGGTACCAAATGCCATAGGGACTTTGACCTTTGACTCTCCCATCATGCCGAATTTGGCAAGGAGAGTCTTCATATATGCTTCCTGGTTGATAAAGATGCCTTCGGGTCACTGTCTAATATTTAAACCAAGGAAAAAGTTAATTGGACCCATTGAGCTCATTTCAAATTTAGTCTCCATCAACTTTCTGAATTCAGCTGTTAGGCTAGGATTCGTTGAGCCAAAGATGATATCATTGACATAGATTTGAACGATCATAAGGTGGTTACCTTCCTTTTTATGAAAGAAGGTTGGGTCAACCGAACCTTGTTTGAATTTAGACATCTTTAAAAACTTAGTTAATGTTTCATACCATGCCCTAGGTGCTTGTTTCAGATCATAAACAACCTTATCCAAGATGTAGCAGTGATCTGGATGCTTTTCATTTACAAAACCAGGAGGTTGCTCCACGTACACGGTTTCTTCAAGTTCCCCATTCAGGAACGCACACTTCACATCCATCTGGTAGACCTCGAAATTTTTGTGTGCATCATAGGCAAGAAGTATTCGAACGGATTCCAACCTTGCAACCGGATCAAATGTATCTTTGTAATCAATTCCTTCTTCCTGGCAATATCCTTTCACCACTAGCTGAGCCTTATTCCGGATTACATTTCCCTCCTTGTCCATTTTGTTTCTGAACACCCATATGAGACCGAAAACCGTGGCATCTTTTGGTGTTGGAATGAGTCTCCAGACCTTATTTCTTTTGAACTCATTGAGTTCGTCTTGCATTGTCTGAACCCAATCCGAATGATCGAGAGCAATATTGACGGTCTTCGACTTTATTTTGGAGATGAAAGAATTAAACATGCAGAATTCCACTTTGGTGAATAAAGCAGTTTGCAGTTTGTTTCGCCTTTAGTTGTGATCGACTTTGAACGTTTTCTGATGCATCACCTACTATTTGAGATACATGATGATCTATGGTCCATTTGGTCAGAGGAGGATAATTTGGATCATAGGATGGATCTAATTCATCATTTACCATTTCTTCCAACTCTGATTGAATATCATCATCATAGAGCATATCCGAGTTCTCCCCCTCGATAGATGGTGAACCAAGAAGTCTTTCTTCGATTAGGCTTTCGGGCTGATCCGGACTTTCGGGTGCAACTGGGCTTTCGTGTGCTACCGGACTTTCGGGTCCGTCAAATATTGGATTCTCCTCCTAGACATGTGAGACATGTTGATTTGAAGAAAATTGATTCTCCCCCTCGACCGAAGTACCGCTCAGAGGAGGTTCGTTTCGAACTGGTTCTTCTCCTATTTGTTTGGCTGCATCTTCGACAATCTTCTTAAGGTGATCAATCTTGTTGTCTGCTGCCATGGCCTTAGAGTGAGCAGCTTTCTCAGGTTCATCAAACAAATCCATGACTTGGTCAAAGAAATTGGCGATCAATGCTGTGACTTGACCTGTTTGAGAGAAAATCTCTCCAATTACTTCTTCGGTAGACTTCAGCTTCTTGACGTAATTGTCCTCGAACGTCACATAATAGGTTTCTTCAACTCTTTTAGAACGCTTATTCAGGACCTTGTATGCCTTCGAAGTAAGAGAATATCCCAGAAAGATACCTTCATCAGCTTTGACATCAAACTTGTTGCAATTTTCTTTGGAGTTGAAGATGAAGCACCTTGAACCGAACACATGAAAGAACTTGACATTCGGCCTCCTATTGTTAATAATCTCATAAGGGGTGAGAGAGAAACGCTTGTTGAGATATGATATGTTTTGATTAACACAAGCTGCAGCAATGGCGTCAGCCCAGAAGTATAGAGGAAGGGAAGCAAAACTTAGCATGGTTTGGGCCGCCTCACACAGGGACCGGTTTCGCCTTTCGACAATTCCGTTCTGTTGAGGTGTATAGGGGGCTGAGAAATTGTGACTGGTGCCTTTTTCTGCTAAGAAATCTTCGAATTCTTTGTTCTTGAATTCCATTCCATTGTCGCTCCTGATGTTTCGAATGACTTTTCTCAGTTGCACTTCGACTTGCTTGATAAAGATCTTCAGTTTGGGAGTCGCCTCAGATTTTTGCTTTAGAAAGAATACCCAAGTAAATCATGAGAAGACATCAACAATAACAAGGATGTACTTGTTACCGCCAATGCTCTCGATTGATGATGGACCACATAATTCGATGTGAAGCAATTCAAGTGGTTCAACAAATTTGGTGTTTATGATTGTTGGGTGACTTTGGCGAGTTTGTTTCCCCATTTCACATGCAACACATAAGTGTTCACGATCAAACTTAAGCAGTGGAAGTCCCCGAACATGACCACCAGTGACTAGCTTGTTGATGTCTTTGAAATTGAGGTGTGAGAGCCTTCGGCGCCACAACCAACTTTCATCTAAATGGGCTTTGGAAAAAAGACATATGGCTGGATTCCCTTTGATTGGTTTGAGATTCGGAGGGAACATTTCACCTTTTCGTTCAGACTTGAGAATAACTTTGTTGGATTTCTTCTCTATTGTCTCTGAACCTTCGTCATCGAACGCAACTTTGAGACCTGTACCTCCCACCAGTTGAGACACATTGATGAGGTTATGCTGCAATCCCTCTACATACGCCACCTTCCTGATTGTAAAGTCTCCATTAGTTATCATCCCATAACCCGTTATCGTTCCATAAGAGTTGTTACCAAACTTGACGTTTCCATCATTTTGAAGTGACTGAAACTCCCTTAGCTCTTCCTTCCTTCCTGTCATGTGATGTGAGTAGCCGCTGTCTATGTACCATTCTTCGTTGAACTGCTCGTGACTTATAACCTGCAAAAATTAAGCAGATTTAGGAACCCAAAGTTTCTTGGGTCCACGTGAGCCTTTTACAGAAATAGGAATAGTAAGAGAAACATCAACAAGATATGTTCGTTTTATTATGGTTGTTTCATCTTTACTCTTAATAGTAAACACTTTGATTTTATTAGAGTTAGATGAAGGTATTTTCGATTCAGGTTCGGGAGTTTGGACTTTAGCTTTCTTTCGGTCTTCAGTTGCTGAGGAAATCTTCCTTTTTCCTTTCAAATCCTTCGTTGATTGTGAGCTTGATGTAGGACGAGAATTAGGCTTAGAGGAAGAATGAGAACGAGAAGAATTAGAGGAATAGAAATTAGAATGAGAATTGTTCCTGTCGTGAGGTTCAAATTGACCCTTTCGATTGTGACCATTTGAGGGACCGAACCTGTACCTTCGGTTGCTGTTTGTAGATGGACCGAAACTGGCATTTCGGTTATTGTAGGTTGCAGTGTCGAAACTGGGTTTTCTGCTGTTAACGCTTGATGGACTAAACTCCGGTCTTTGTATGTTGTTGTTTGGTGGACCGAAATAGGCTTTCGGTTGTTGTTACTTTCGGGACCGAACCTATCCTTCCGGTTCTGTTCTTCCTGTGGCCCGAAAGTCTTCTTCTGGTTCTTTTGATCTAATGGAACGAAGCTCCTTTTACTCTTATTTTCTTCTCCTTTTTTCTTGGAGTTTCTATCAAAGTGAGTATAGTGAGGATTTTTGGAGCGCTAGAATTGCTTTCGCTCTGAGAGATTTTTCTTGTACCTCAGATTTCTCTGCTGCTTTTGATTTTTCACCTGTTTCGGTTGTCTTTGAATATTTGCCTTTTGTTTCGGCTTCTAAACTACTGGTTCACTTTCCATGGAAGAGGTTTCGCTTGTATAAGAGATGCATTCAACTAGAACCTCTTTTGTGCTGCTGGAACTGGGCATGTCAAAGTTGGTAGGTTTATTTAGTGGTTCTGCCACATATCTACCTTCGGCCTTCGTTGATGTTCACTCTGACAAACCAACTGTTTCATCTACGTTGTCTATCGGTGTAGACCAGAAAAAATCATCACAACCATCTGCATTATCTTCATTCACCAAGGCAGTGAGTTCGGCTGTCTGATGTTCGGTTACTCCTGTGACCTTATAAACTTGATTGGGAGTGGTTCTAACCTTTTGGTATACAACGGCCTTTTCTTTAAGGATTGGGGACTTATTTTTGGACAGACGAGCGAATTCCACAGAATTTTTCAGAAATCAAGTTTTTGTGGTTTTCAGGTTCGCTTGTAATAAACTCTGAACAGTCAACCTCATCCTCTACAGAGATTTCACTCATGTCATCGTCCACATTAAGTTCAGATGCATTTTCAACATCAATTTTATTTTCTGAACTTAATTTGGTACTCAATGAGTCAAATTTTTGTATAGTTTCGGCTCTGAGTTTCAACTTATCATTTTCATCCAAAAGATTCTTAAGCATGTCCTTATGGTCTTTGGACTTTATAAAAGATTCAATTTTGTCCAGACCATACATTTAAGTGGGATTTACATCATCTGAAGATAAAACACTTTCACAGTTGTATGCTTCGGCATCGATTTCATCCTCTTTTAACTCAAGGAAGGGCAAAATCATGCGATATATCTTCTGGCCTATTTCATAGTCTAAATGCAGCTGAGTAATGTTAGTATAAAGTCTTTTTGCAATTAAATAAAAAACATTCCTCTGTTTCAATAATTTAAGATTGTCTCTTTGCAAATAAATATTTTCATCCCTAGATTTAACCAGCTCCAACTCCTTCTGCTCAATCCACATCCTTCGCTCCTCACTCTTGGATGATACCCTGCTTATTTGGTAAGTTAGATTAGAATTTGTGACACGTGTTTGAGTTAAACAACTATCTAGATTTGAAATTCTTGAATTCAAGTTATTTAATTCCTTTTCATATGATGTTTGTGGAATTTTAAATGAAAGAAAAATGGATTGTACCTTCTTGATCAGTTCATCTAGTTCACTAATCTGCACACTGAGAGGCTTCGCTGTAAAGCACACGTCCTCTCTCTCCTTATCCACTTTGTTTCCACCATCAATGTTGTATCCTCTCATCTGGGATACATCTGTCACCATCAGACATCTTCCACCAGCATCACCGCTCTTCGCCACATAAGCCTTTCCATGAGAAGGCTTTCTCACCTCATCATCTTCTGAGTCGGTTGACCACACCTGTACGCCACCGAACTCATCATCATCTACCGAATCCTGCACAACAAGAGCATTCATAGAGGGATTAGTAGTAGCTTTCTTCCTTTTAATCTCCTCCAGTCTTTTCAGGAGACTCGCTTCTTCATCCTTCTCCTCATCTTTCTCTGCCATCTTCTTCAACACACAATCTTTTGCGTAGTGATTTTTCCCACCACAGTAAAAACAGTTGACACCAGAATCAACTTCACCCTTCACTTCTTTCTTTGATTCTTCAACCTTCGACTCCTCTTTCTCCTTTTTAGAGCTGTAGCTTCCCTGCCAGTTTCGGTTCTTATTGGTAGGTAACTTCTTCTTGATGAACCTTTTGGGATTTGACACCATCATAGCATATTCTTCAGCTATTAAATCATAGTCTCCCAGATTCAAATCTTCCTCTTCTTCTGCTGCATTCTTACCTTTAGACAGAAGAGCCAAAGAGCCCAAGTTTGAAACCACGCTCTTCTCTTGTAGCACAATCTTTTCCTGGGATTTCAGAATCCCCACCAGTTTTGCCAAAGAATACGATTTGAACTGCTCATGCGCTTTAACCGTTGACACAACTGCCCTCCATTCGGGTGTTAGGCCATTTAAGAAAGTGACCTTCTGTTCGATGAGCTTTCTTTCTATGTCATGTTTGATCATCTTGCTGAGAAGATGATTAAACCGATCAAATGTTTGTGTAACAACCTCCTCCGGCTTCTACTTGAACTCTGCAAATTCAGAGAGATGTAGGGTCTGAATTGAGTGCTCCAGATCATCATGTGTGGAGTACAACTCTCGCAGCCGATCCCAGATTTCCTTTGCTGTACTACAAGAGCTTACTAACCAAAATGTGTTGGATTGAAGGGAAAATCGAATTAGTCTCAATACCTTAATATTGCATTGGAACTTCTCCTTTTCGTCATGAGCGACGTCCTTCACATCTTTTAACAGATCAATGTACTCCTTTTGAGTATTAATGATTCTTGAAGTGCTTGAATGAGCGAAAGGGCCAGCTGTGATAGCTTCCCATATCAGATACCCATTATTTTCCGATCTAATAACATAATCTTCAAAGTGGTGCGTCCACACCTCATAATCTTGAGTGTAGAGGATTGGAATCTTGGTTGTTGATCCGATGTTGTTAGATATGTTGATTGGATTAGATTGAGAATCGTCCATGCTTGATCGTTTAACCTATTATAAGATCAGACTTTGTAATACGTATTATTAGGGCAAGATGAATAATTAATGAGATACGTCAATTATGGAGTGATGGATCAATAAATATCAATGAATGTGGAATGAACCCTAATCACCTCTTTCACAGAAGAGATGTGTATGAATTACACAGTCTCCTGCTCTGATACCAATTGATAAGTTGAAAAACTCTTCGATCGTTTAGATCTTATACAGGTTAATCAGAATAATGCAAACAGAAATATCAAACACGAGAATGAATCAAAATAAGTTGAATGATTCAATAGATTCACGCCTCAGCAGATCCCGGTAAAGAACTTCCGCTGTAGAGGCTTTTTAGGGTTACAATCCATAAAATATATTCGCTGTGAATAATCGACTCCAGAATCTTACGTACAAAGATGCATGCAAGCATCTATAAATACTAAACCCTAATAAATAAATCACGGATGGAAAGGCCCAATCCGGATACAAAATTGGACTATGGACTGAGCCCAAGACGCAACACATAATGGACCCTACAGGATGTAGATGCTTCATCAAGAGCAATCATGATCAACTTAAAAAATTCCAACCCAAAGCTGATGAAGTTATCTTTCTGGGATACTCTGTTAAATCAAAGGCTTATCGAGTTCTTAATCGGTGAACTCGTGTTCTAGAAGAAATGTTTTATGTTACCTTTGATGACAATTTCGTTTCGAATTCTGGCCCAACCCATGTTACAAATCATACCATGGAGTCCGATGCTCTAGCGCCAGGATGTCTGAACCAACAAACAATCTTTGAAGTTGACTTTGAAACCTTTTTCGAACCCTCAGAAACAGCTCTTGATTCGGAATCTCGAACAAGACAAACCTTATCAAACGAAGCTACGATTTCCCAAAATGTTTCAGGACCGACAGTTAGTTTTCCTCCAGTTGATTCTGAACTGTTTCAACCTTTTCAAGTTGAGGGGGAGAATGTTCAACCTTCCCTTGCATCAAATGTGGATGGATTCCTAGATGGAGCTACTGAGTTCGATTCCAATCCTATCAACAATGATGATGATGCAAATTTCTTCAATTTCCTACCTGATGACGATGTTAACCTATCCGGTTCAGAAGTTCAGGGGGAGCACCATCCACAATTTAAAACTATTCAGGGGGAGCAACACAACCCTATTGTTGATATAGGATCATCTGTTGCACAAGAGCTTCTGAGACTACATGTTTGGACTAAGGATCATCCCCTGAACCAAGTTATTGGAAATCCAAACGCTGGTGTACAAACTCGTTCTACCACAAGTTTTCAAAATGAATGTATTTCCTAGCATTTATCTCAATGGCTAAACCCAAATTCAACAAAGAAGCACTAGAACATGGTTATTGGATTACAGCCATGTAGGAAGAACTGCAGAATTCTATAGAAATAAAGTATGGACTCTCCACCTTCCTCCACAAAATCATCCCATTATTGGTACTAGATGGGTGTTTCAGGACAAACTAAACAACACAGGAGTCATCATTCGGAATAAAGCAAGATTGGTGGCCAAAGGATTCATACAGATCGAAGGGCTTGACTATATGAGACCTTTGCTCCTGTTGCCGTCTTGAAGCCATCAGAATCTTTCTTGCTTATGCTGCTAACAAATTCTTTAAGGTTTACCAAATAAATGTCAAAAGTTCTTTTCTAAATGGTGAACTTAATACTAAAGTAAATCTCCAATAGCCCCCCAGTTTTGTCAATCTATCATATCCGAACTACTGCTACAAACTTCGAAAAGTTGTTTACGGCCTCAACCAAGCTCCTTGCGCCTGGTACGAGACCCTTACTGACTTTCTCAAGTGTTCATGTTTTCAAAGAGGTATTCTCGATCCTACCCTATTTCGGAGGTCAAATAGAAATAATCTCATGCTTGTCCAAATTTATGTTGAATACATCTTTTTTGGATCCACCGATTCATCAATGGTTACTGACTTTTCTAAGTTAATGGTTAGTCGATTCCAAATGACTATGGATCGGCAAATAAGCTTCTTCCAAGGTCTCCAAGTCAAACAGACCAACAGAGGAATTTTCATTCAACAAGAGAAGTACATTTCAGAACTTCTAAAAAAGTATTCGATGGACACCAAGGCACCCATGGGTTTCGGACACAAAATATTTTCAGACCCATCCGGTGTTGTAGTTGATGAAAAGAATTACACAGAATGATTGGATCCTTACTCTACCTTACAATAAGTCGCCCAGACATCATGTTTTCAACATGTTTGTGTGCCATATTTCAAGTCAATCCAAAGATGTATCATCCCTTGGATGTTAAGCAAATATTTCGATACCTCAAAGGTACAAAGAATCTCAGAATCTGGTACCCAACAAACGCGAGTTTCTTCCTTCAAGCATATTCTGATTAAAACTATGGCGGTATTGAATTGGACAGAAAAATCACATCCGGTGGCTGTCAATTTTTAGGTGGTCGATTGGTTATTTGGTCATCTAAGAAGCAGAACTGCCTTGCACTGTTAACAGCTGAAGCACAATACATTGTCGTTGCTAGCTGCACATCTCAAGTTCTTTGGATGAAATCTCAGCTCTTGGATTATGGTTACCGGTTTCAACAAATCCCAATCTAATGTGATTTTCAAAGTGTCATTGCAATTTCCACTACAAGAAAAACGTGGTTTTGATAGGGTAAGTTGCTATGAAACATATTTCCACTGTTATTCTACAATAGATCATGCAATGGAATGTCACTCCATAGCTACTTTGCTACCATATTTTCTAAGGAATTAATTTTGCTAGTGAACATAGGAATTGCTATGGAAACTGTTACCGACTCGAAATCCGTTGGTATATTGTTGCCGATATTTCTATGGAAAAGCTATTCGTAGCAAATTTGCAATGAACTTTTTTACGAAAAAACTTTACGTTATAAATTTGCTATGGAATTAAATATTGTGGTTAATCTGCAATGAAGTTTTTCAACGAAGTAACATTCCATAATAGTTTTGTTATGGAAGTAGCATTCATAGCAATCAAAAAATTGAGTGTTGATTCTCATGGAAAACGTAATATATCCTTATAAGCTTCTTCGTGATTTTAATATCCCATCATTAGTTATAGTATGTTTAATTAATTTACATATTCTTAGTTTTTTTTTTCAATTATTTGTTGTATCATTTGTTGTCTCACTAATTGTTATAGCATATCATTATGTCCAAGTAATTATTGATACAATTTTGTCATGTTTTTATTTTAAGTGATAAAAAAATATTATATTATATGTAAAACACAAATAAGTTAAAAATACGTAATGAAACTTTGTTTTGTGATAAATTATATACATTCTATGAGTTTAAATTTGATCCAAAAGTGAAATAATTTAACAAAATTTAACGAAAAATAACAAATTGTCTAGACTTCATATTATTTGAAAAATACCAAATTCACACTAAATTCTTCATCAAAGTTCCCTAAAATTGTAGCAAATTATAAAAATGAAAATTTTAACATAAATTACAAAAATAAAACCACACTAAACAATAACTCGAAGATCAATCCTGGAGATCAAAGAAAGTAAATTGGCTAAGACTTCAATAAGGAAGACAAAATAACCTAATTAAATATCTTTTTTTTAACAACAAGGATTTTATAAATAAAACCACACTAAACAATAACATAATCTACAAAGGATGCTCTTTGTAAACGGAGGAAGAGATAAATAACATAATCGATCAAAATCTACTACTCTCAATCCGAAATCTACAACTCAAATCCAAAATCAATCACAAATCTATAACTCAAACCAAAATTGAATTTGTGCTACTCAGTCCATATATATAATGCATGTGGGGTTCCTTCCACTGATTTCAATGGAATATACAACTCAATAAAAAATCTACATCTAAAAAAAAGGAACCTGCAAATCAAATCCATATCTAAAATTGAACTCAATATAAAATTCAAATAGAAACGCGCAACCTAAAATTCGAATTCATGGTTTGGTACTTGGATTCTATACCTGAAATCTACTCCCGATTGGGTTCTTAGGTCGGTAAACTATCGGGTTGGGAAATTAAGTGAGCAAACACTTTTTCCAGTAAGGATTAATGACAGATGTTGGTAATGGTTGTTGGAGGCTTTCAGCGAGAAATTGCAGGGAATTAAAACGGCAAACCCAACATTCATCCATAGAAATCAAACCTAAAGGTTTCTGACGAGAAGAAAAGACCATGAGGCGATGGGATTTCAGAATATCTACAGGTTTTTGGTGAGATGGTGGATTCAAATGAAAATTATAGACGTTGGCGGGTGGAGGACTCATATGGGGTGGGTGGTAGAGGGAGGGACGACCGGATGGAACACTTGTTTTGGTGACAGACTCCGACGAGTGATTTTTTTGAAGGAACGCCGGTGAGAGTGTGAAGAACGAGGGAAGATCTTTTGTTGATGCAGGTTATCGACGACAAGAGGGCCATGACATCTCACGCTTATGGTGGGACCCTTTGCATTTTCTTTTTATATAGGAATAAGAAGAGTTGAAAAATAGTCAAAAATTAAATTTTTAAGGGAAATACGGTCATTTTACCTATGTCAGGGACGAAACATGCAACAAAATATTATCATAGGGATCATCCGAGTTAAAAAAATAAGTTAGGGACTAAATACGCAAATTACATGGCAATTTGGGGTTAGGGTTTAATGGTGGTTACATTATGTCATACATTAAGTCGTATGATTTAGGGTTTAAGGGTTGTGACATTATGTCATATAGGTTAGGGTTTAAGGGTTATGGTATTAAATTATATGGGTTAGGGTTTTAATGGTCATCACATTAATTCATATGGGTTAGGGTTTAACGGTTATCACATTAACTCATTTGGGTTAGGGTTTAAAGGTGATGGCATTAAGTCATATGGGCTAGGGTTTAAGCGTTATGTAATTAAGTCATATGGGATAGGGTTCAAGGGTTATGACATTAAGTCGTATGAGTTAGGGTTTAAGGGTAATGACATTAAGTCACATGGGTCAGGGTTTAAGGTTTATAGCATTAAGTCATATGGGTTAGGGTTTAAGGGTAATGACATTAAGTCATATGGGTTAGGATTTAAGGGCTATGTCATTAAGTCTTATGAATTAGGGCTTATGTATTGTTGGTGATTTGTTATCATTAATGTTATTTAAGTGTAATGGGATTACTTTGTGTGACCAAAATTGATCTTGATAAATATTCAACAAGTAAGGAAGTTGTGCAGTACACACTTGTTTAAGTTTGATTAAGTAACAAAGTACACTGTCATTTAGGGGCGAAGCCCCTGAACGAACGGGGGTCTCTGGACAGCGCCCCTTGCAGCAGGTGTCGCACCCCCAAACCGGAATGACAGAAATGTTCGGGGGCGGAGGAAATCATATATAGTATCACAACAATTGTATAATAGTAATCAAAGCAACAACATTCGTTGTATAAATGTTAAAGTGTTTACATCAAGCTAAAAACATTACATGTTTATAAAATATGATTGTATCAAAAGATAAGACGAGAAACTACTGCTCCGTCTTCACAACTCCCGCGTGGATACCTATCTTATTGAATCCCTAAGAATAAAAGTATTTTGAAAGCGAGTATCAGCTATAAAGCTGGTGAGTGCATAAGAATTTGTTTAGAGAAAGTATGTTCTTTGTTAATTGAATAAGTTTGAATGATAAACAAGAAAATCCTATATTTTCTTAATGCAAAACGTGACTAAAAAGGTTCTTTCTATAATCACTTTTTTTATACTAATTATACATAATCAAGACATGATGTACAGTAGACTGTTTGATTCCACAGTAAGAACACATCTAAACATGGAAAAGGAAGTAAAATAGAATTCACATATTCTCCAGTCTAGCATGCCTTCATCAAGTATAACTCTGACGTATAAATTAACGGATTATAGAAGGACCAATTTAATGGCAATTAAGTTATACCAATTATAACTAAAAATTAAAATGTGAGTAAAGTGGTTCCTAACATCTACTGAGTGATCAATTAGTTTATACACGTTATATATAGTCAAGGTAGGATGGATAATAGGTTGTGAGGTTCTTGTTTAAGTCCATATCCAAACAAAGAAAAGGAAGTAAAACAGAAATCTCACACTCGAAGATCTATCCGATCTTCATTATATATAACTCTGAAATGTATAAACTAAGAAACCATTGTTAATCGTTAAGAATCCTTATGATGTACTAGTATGTTACTCGTAAGACGTTACTATCATCACATAAAATCCTATATTTTTCGTTGTAATTGTTGTGTAGTTTTAAATCTCATAAAACCGTTCTGTGTGCGTGTAAATATACCATGTATTAGTATATTTAGTTTTAAATCTCATAAAACCGCTCTGAATGCGTGTTAAAATACCATGTATTAGTATACCTTCTCTCAGTTCATAATATCATATACAATAAAAAGGCTGCAATATGTTCATTATGTTACTTTGAATAATACTCTGATATCCTGTGTAAAGACTATCCTATGATCACTTAGTACATACATATTATATATAATCAGAAACGAAATTGATTGTGTGATCCTGTCGTACCCCCACATCCGAACAAGAAAAAGGAAATTAAAACAGAGTTCACACACTCTACTGTCTATTAGTCCCTCATCGTATATAACTTTGGTGTATATGCTAAGTAATCACATAAACTACTACTTAAGACCGAATGATTAGTTATGTTCTCTGTATATGCTGGATTCTGGTACTATGCTCATGTGCCCACCTTTGTATTGTTGTCTGGTACTAATCTCGCGTACCCATTTTATATGCTAGGTTCTGGTACTATGCTCGCGTACCCGCATTTGTATTGGTGTCTGGTACTATGCTCGCATACCGATACATTCGTATTACTTGTTTATACTTTTCATATAGATAAAGCTATAAAGTATTTGATCTCTATGTATTGCTATGAGTTCAGTGTTCTACCAAGTAGTAAGTAATGACTCTAAACTATACCTATTATATTTTACTAGTATCTTCTGTTAATCATGTGATATTCACAAATGCACTCCCTTTTCTCAACATGTTACAAAGGGAGTATGAAATCCTAATGAACTAACTTTTATATTCATATGTATATACAAGATATATAATTAAGATTGAAACGACAGTCGGATACATATGTTCGTGTGAGCCTACATCCAGACAAGGAAAAGGAAGTAAGGCAATTCACTAGTCCTAAGTACTTTAAATCTTATTTATATAAGTATATACATATAAACATGATTTATACCCAATATAAATTGAAAGAATTTTAAAAACATTTAAAAAGCATTTACCAATAATTAAAAGAGTTTAATATCATTTAAAAACATTTTCCAATAATTAAAAGAGTTGCATAACATTTAAAAGTAATTTGATGAGTAGGTGTCATTAAAAATATTTAAAGAATTTCATTTACAGTAAACACAATTTCTTGTGTTTAGACTTGTATCTGCCCCCTTAAAACGGTAAAAAGTGGTAAAATGTAGGGGTATGAACTCACCTTATGTTGTTGATTCAGATGAAGATTCGCGTAAGGATGAGAAGTTCCATGAGTGAATTCCTGAGACACACGAGTCCTAAATGACATATATTGATACATATTCTTATATAATTAGTGTCTTAAACACCTAATCATGAAGGGAAACAACCTAAGGGGCTAAGGAACACTTGAAATGAAGTGTAGAGTCACATGTGACTGATCAAGGGGGTGTGTACGGCTAGGGTGTACGGCCCAAGTGTGTGTACGGCCGTACACTCGTTATGAAACATGCCAAAGTGTGTTTTAAGGTCCTATAAAGCTTCTAGGGAGTGTATTCTGACCCATGCTTAACCTTAAGGAGATTTTATGGCTACTTTGAACCTAAACAAAGGTTTGTACGACCACATGGGGTGTGTACGGCCGTACACCCTTGATGTTCTTGACATAATGTCGATTTTCATGATGAACATCATGAGGTTCTAGTAGATAACAAGCTATAGAAGGAATACTTACTATAAAGAAGCTTGAAGAGGTGCTTAAGGTCCAAAAATTAGTGTGTGTTCTTGGTGTTCTTGCTGATCTTGAAGATATAACCCAAAAAGATGAATTTCACGGATGAAATCAAAGGGTGATGCTAGATATAGCCATGTATCAACTAATCAAAGGATGAAACACTTACTTATTTGAAGATCCTAGGAAAAACTCGATGATACTTGAGAGAGAAATCCGATTCTTGGTTTGAGAGTGTGAAAAAGTGATAAGAATAAGTGTGACAACCCGAAAATTTCTAACTTGCATTCTTCATTTCTTATCAATAATAGACTCGTTTTGCTATCTTGTAGTACCATTTAGGGTCTATTGGAGTGTTCTAAACGTGTTATAATCAAGGTTGGAGTGTGGAAATGGGTTAACTCAAAGTGTAGGAATCAAAAAGAGGCCAAACACTCCAACACATGGAGTGTGCGGCCACACACATGAGTGTGCGGCCACACACATGTGTTTGCGGCCTCACACCCTTCCCAACCGCACACTCCACCTATATATACCACACTTAGTCATTTTTGAGCATTTCTTTCACTTCTTCAAGCATAGAACTCGAAATCCTCTCAAGTATCATCCTAATCTCCTTTACAATCTTCATAAAAGGTAACATTTTTCACCAAGAACACCAAGAACACCATGTTTTCTGGTAGCACACGCTTTTGGCAGAACAAATGGCCGCACACATGGCCGCACACATGTGCTGGCAACACACCTGGCCGCACACACACATATAATGTGTATTTTGGCCATACAGTCCCTTGTATAGCCTTTTAACCCTTCGTACAATCATTTATGGTTATAACACTTCAATATAAGTGTTCCCTAGTCCCTAAGGTGGTCCCAATTCATTAATTAGTTGTTCATAACACTAATTATATTCATATATGTGCCAACATATGCTAAATAGGATTCGCGTGTGTACTCAAGTCACCACTTGATATTTAGCAATTGATCCAACATTTTCATCAGAACCACTCACTACAGGTGAGTTCATACCCCCTTAATCAATGTTTTAAACTATTTTTAAATGTTTTATGGGGGGCGATACAAGTAGAATTATGCTAATTATTATATTAATCACATGTGATTAATAAGAAGCATTCAAATGATTGGCTACTCATTAGCCGTTTTACGAAACAGTTTCCTTCAAAAGTTTTAATAAACACTTTATGTGTTTAAGAACTCCTTATTATACTGTACATTTTACTCTGTATATTACATTTCAAACTTATTTACAATTGTGTTTCAAACAAATGTTCTTTATACTAGACTGTTTTATCAAACCCATGCCTTCAAAACCATTTTACGGATATACATCAAGTCGGTCTTTTCTTAGAAAGTATTTATGTTCAAAGGTTTTACAAATCTTATTTTATGCTTTTAAATTATAAATTGCATGCCTCTATATGTATAGTTATATAAGAAATGTTTAAAAGACTTAGGAAGGCTATCCACCCTATTTCCTTTTCGCGCTTGAGATGTGGTCTGGTGGGATATTAGGTACTCGCCCGAAGGTCGTTTAAATATTAGTTATATAACATATGTATATATATATATAGTCATAAAGGCCCTTCCAATTCATCCCATGCCCTTAGGTAGCAAGCGTATACATCCATGTTCATACGTACCAGTTAGAGAACTAGTAAACTACCATATGGGTAGTTTAGGAAGATAGTAGAACTATTACTAGAACGCGATATCATACTATGGGTTAATTCATTCATGAGTGAATACTTACTACTAGAAGAACATATACAACTATACTAGAGAAGAACATATACAACTATACTAGAGAAGAACATATACAACTATACTAGAGCAGAACATATATAACTATACTAGGAAGAGAACATATACAACAATACTAGAACGAGTACATTACTATACTTGCTAGGTAGAGAGCACGTACATTACAGCTAGAAGAGTTCATTACATTACATATACATGAATACGTTAACAATTGTGATCCACTGTATCGGAGCATGCCTTAAATGTCATGGCCCGAGTTGTTTCCAGAGTCTCTTGAAGGGAGAGCGTGAGTTTTCGTATAGATCTATACTGGATTGACTATCCTACACCTTGCTGCTAGCTACAGCCGGACCTGCAGGTCTGCGGGTGCTAAACGTCATTCCGTATTACGACCATTTCTATGTCGTTGTTACCAGTCAATAGTATAGTACAATTAATCACATGATGCCTTAATATAAATTCGGTTTAAGGTAGTTAGTACAACAGTATTTCCTATAATACAACACTACAGTACTACATTAATTTCCCCTTTTCACATTTTAGTAATCATTTCACTTAAACATTAAATGTAAAAACTATATTTTGTAAATGATAGTTACACTTGGGAAAATTACACACTTTTACAAGAAACGAACATTAAGAACAGTTAAGTCTTAGTAGAAGACTACATTGAGAACAATTAGGTCTTGGTAGAAGACAAGCTTTATATAATAGTAGGAATCATAGGGATTTCTAGGGTTTTTCAAATGTTTACGGTTGTTTTACAAACATTTTTACATTTACAGTTCATATAAATTTTCAATACTTACAATTCATATACATTTTCCATACTTATAGTTCATAAACTTGCAAAATCTTACATACAAATTAAGACACTAAAATACTTATGATCTGACCAGCTTCAAAGCTGATACTCGCTTTCAAAATTATGTGTATCCTCAGGTCATCATAGACAGGTACCGATGCAAGGATTAGGGAAGATGGAGCTCGTTGAAGACTCGTCTTTCATTTTGATTTGTGCTTTAGTGTTTATCAAAATTTGACAGAAGACACTTGTATAATAATTATACTATTAATGCAATGGATGATGTTGTTGCTTGTTTACTACTTTACATTGTTGTGATACTGTACATGACGTCCTCCGCCCTTGAACGTTTCCGCCGTTCATGGTTTTGGGGTATGACAGATTGGTATCAGAGCCTTGTTTATAGTGAATTAAGTATATCAACCCATAAAAGATATACTAACCATAAATACATAAAGGATTAAAAATACTTTGACCAAGAGTTTATACTTTAAATAATAAAATATTTAAGTAAGTATACGTGCCTGCATTCATACTAAAATCAGTGTCACTAGGACAGTACAAAAGAATTACGGTTGTTGGGCAACACAAGTGATCTTAGAGACATATGGTCAAAATTGGGAAGATATAGCCTGATCACCTATATTATCCGAGAGTTGACTAGCATGTGTCTAAGTTAAATTGTGTGGTTGCAACAAGTCTAAAATCCTACCAACCCTACCACAATGAGAACAGTAGAACGTAACATTAAACTTAAAATACTATAGGAGTATTTGGTGTTACTATAAGTACTTCATACTTGAGAATTAAAACGAGATCTTCATTATTAAGTTGATAGTTGCTAAGTGGATACACTAAGGCTAAGCGTAATTAGGTTGTTATAGTCTTAGAATCTGTGAAAATTTTACTTTACCCCGATTCTGTGTGAATTTGGAGTTAAGATCACTTATTCGAAGGCCTATCCTGTTTCGATTACATATAACTGGTATGCACTTCACAAATAGCGATGTGACTGATGAAGATTTTCTAAATAATTATCTAGATAGTTCGTCTAATAATTATTTCTTACCCTAATTCTCGCATAAATAACATGGCTGGACTCCATCCCCACGACAACCAGTACCTCCCGAATGAGGTCATTGCTGGTTGGTTTGGAGAAGAACCAGAGAATGATCATCCGATCCCTTTGAATGATCACCATGATGAAAACCTTTTGGACGATGCTAATTCTGAACCAGAGGTTGAGAACCTACCCCAAGCAGCTCCCTTTCCAATTCCTAACCCTCGTCCGGCTTTTCATGGCCCGACGCCTGAGTGAGTGGAATGCTTGGAAACATGGATCCAAGGACAAGATCAGCCCATGCCATTTAATGGTGACCGAAGCTTTTACGGCCTGAGCAATGGGAGCTTAGCAGATAGAGTCTTGCCAATCTTGGTCCGTAGAGTAGCCCGAAATGAGATTCAAGGCAGGACAGCCCTACATCAGATTACAGAAGTTGTCACCGATGCTAGAATGCATACCCTTCGCACCATTCATCTAGAAGAGGCTCGCGAGAGATCTGAGAGAAAACATGAAATCTTACTTCACGCACTAGCTGAATCACGAGCCGAAGTCATAAAACTCTGAGTATGCCAGAGGGTGTACGAAAGACACCTACTAGATGAGGAACGTCAACTGGCCGAACTGAGAGTTCACCAGAGGGATGACCGTTGCCAGTAATAGACGCTTTACTGTATTTTTCTTGTTAAAAGGAATCGTTTTTTTTTCTCTCTATGCCCGATGTGGCATTTTCTATGAATTGTCTTGTACTGTAAGTACTTTAGGTTAGGTCCTTATGCTGTCAAGAACTATCTTCTCTGGATATGATGTAAGGCCTTTACAAGGTCATTTTCCCGAACTTTTATGGCACGAGTATCAAAGATTTTGACATTCGGCTAACTTCTGTGTCATTCTTTATTCAAGTAATCTTATCATTCTTTCATTTGAGTCTATCTGAGACATGATTTAGTCAAGTCATTGGACTACAATAATTTAGTTCCGGAGACATTTCCAAGCCTCTTTTAGTGGTTGGATCTTGTTATTCACCAACCCACGATACCTCGGCTTGAACAACAAACGTCTTGAGATCATTCTACGAACTTACTTCCACCCGTTACTAGGACTGCATCATAGGGATGCAGGTCAACCCCTTCAAAAACACACCTCCACTTAGTACTACAACTGCATCATAGGGATGTAGGTCAAATTTTCGAAAACATAATTCTTTTCTTTACATAATAGTAAAACTTCACCTAGGGTCAACCGGAATCGCTCAAAAAATCCTTATCTTTCGTGTTACAAAATCATGTTGTCATCCAAAAACGATCAGCCGAACAACGAAACCCCTATCCTCCATATCCACGCCGCTACATTACAAGCTGCAGTAGCAGCTGTTGGGACAACTTTCCTTACACACATCAACTCAGGCAACACAAGCAAGACTGACAATGGGGTCGAGAGTTTCGATGGTAGTACCAAACCGGGAAACCAACAAACAGTAACACTCACAGTGTGACAACCCAAAGTTATTCCGTTACATTACCCCGTTACCGTTAACAAAATATTCCACTATATAAGAGTTCCATGAATTAGAGGTCGTCAAATAAATAAATGTTTCATTTATTTATATCTTTAGGTCGTTAAATCGTGATAAGAGAAATAAAAACTCATAATACACATTTCCATTTAATTGGAAAAGTTAGTTTTTATTATTACGACCACTAAATCGGGTGCGACCAAAAGCCCCGTATAACGGCAGTATCAGGTAGAATTCCACTGAGCTCCAACTCCCACCCATATATAAGGGAGAGTAAGCTCCATTTAAGCCTTTTCCACACTCTCTCTGTATACTCTCTCCCTAGACTCGTTTTCGACCCGAATCCGCAACCAAACGCTTCCAAATTGTAAGTCCACTTCCCCTAGCTTGTTCTAAACATTACTAGCTGTAATTATACCCAAAAAATCGTCCAAGAAGGAAAGGAGTAACGAGTTTACGGCCCAAGAACACTCTAGGGCCGTAAACCCCTAAAATGATGCCACACTTGCCTTTAAACTCACCCTTAAGCTTGGAAACTAATTAGGGATTTAGCCTAGGAGTGTTTAAACATCAAAACATAAAGTTTTAGGGCATAAAAGAGAGTTTATGGCCCAAGCACATGCTTAGGTCGTAAACCCCTCAAAACCTTGTCAAAATGCCCCAAAAACACTCCCAAACCACCCTTAGGCTTATGACATAATTAAGGGACTTGCTATTTCGGGTTTAGATCATTTAAACACAAGGAAATATGGGTTAACATGGAGTTTATGGCCCAAGCAAGTGCCTAGGCCGTAAACACCCCTAAACATGCTAAAATGATAGTAAATGTCCCCTAAATGGCCTTATACTTTCACTAGATAATGCTAGGATTGAAACAAGGGCTTAAAATCAAAGAGTTGTGAGTGTATGAGAGTTCACGGCAAAGCCATAGAGCTTATGGCCGTAAACTCCCAAGGAATGGTCATTTGGACCATAAACTCTAAAGGAGAACACTTTTGGAACCCCAAACACCCCTATAGCCTTGAACAAATTACTAGAAGTGATCTAGGGGATTTAAACTTCCATAGAATCAAAGGATAGGAGTTCACGGCCGTGAACTCCCATAGGGCTGGTTCATGGGCCGTAAACTCCCATATAGCCCCTTAAAACACTTTAAATCCACACATACAAATTAGATTTGGACCTAGAATAATTCCAGAAGCAAGTTAAAGCCTTAAAACACACTAGAACCCCTCACCATGAGTTAACGGCCGTAAACTCATGGGGAGTTGTCCCTGGGCCGTAAACTAAGTATTAAGAGTTTACTCTCGGAGAGTAAACTCCATTCCTAAGCCATTTGAGCCCTTAAATGTTACCCGGGACACCCCAAACACTTAACCAAGGTGTTTTCCGCTCTTTAGGGTGTGTATACTTGATTAAATAGTATTATATGTACCAATTGTATGTAAACATATGTTATCATGTGTTAAATAGGTCACTAAGTGTGTCCAAGTCTTTACTTGACACCGAGCACCCAACCGGCGCCTTCGTCGGATCCACTTACACCAGGTGAGTTCATACCCCTGAATGAACCTTTCAATGTTTTTACATGTTTTATAAGGGGGGGGGGAGGAATACAAGTTAAACATGCCAGTTATCATATCAATCACATGTGGTTGATAACCCGCATGCACAAGGTTTTACCACTGTACGCTGTTTTTACCGAGTAGGATGCTATAAATGGTTTTCATAAAGGTTTTCACTTGTTCAAAACTCTTACTTATACTGTTTTTATCAAAGTTCATTTCAAACTGGGTTATGAAAAGTTTCCAAGGAATTTATAAAGTTTTTCAAACTTATTTTACCAAAGAATACCAAATGTGATTTTCCCTGAGTATAAAGGTTTTTCTCAAGGCTTTCATCGAAGTTCTCTTTCACGACGTATACTTTTACTTGTTAGTTACTGCTGCTTCGCTTTTACTTATTTTATGCTCCTACTTGGTAACGCTTGGACTTCTTGAAGCGCTTATACCTGTTATTGCCTCTATTTCACTTATATTGGTAGTCACTTATACCTGATAGACGCTCTTACTTCACCAGTCGTCGCTTCTACTTCGTGGTACACTTATACTTGAAAATGTTTCCACTTCGTGATACACTTATACCTGATGGACGCTTATACTTGTTCGCACTCTTACTTAGTGATACGCTTCTACTTCACTTATACTTGATATCGCTTCTACTTCACTTAAACTCGATACGCTCCTACTTCACTTGTTGTCGTTTCTACTTTGTGATACACTTACTTTTGGCACGCTTATACTTCATGATTCGGTTATTCCACACTGTACACTTATACTTCACGATATGAATCCACTTGTTACACACTCAAGCGTGGTTAAATGTATGTCTGTGCTTGTCTAGATGCATATAAGTAATGATTGAAGGGCTTAGGAAGGCTTGTCCGCCCTATTTCCTTTTCTTCGTTGAGATGTGGTCTGGTTGGATCGGATGTCCATCTGAAGGTCATTTGATTCATTAATTATATATTATGTACAAAAGCATAGACATATGGGTTACTTCAGTCAGTTCAGTTATGAGCCCTTACCTCTAGTTCAACACTTACATTAGAAACGCACTATTTGGAAGTCTCTACCCACTATTTGGGATGCATCTTCAGGACACGACCTTCTCCATCGTCTAGTAGGTAACCAGAGTCTCCTGTAGGGAGAGCAAACATTATGTGTATAGATCTATACGGGATTGACACCCCCGCACCTTGTCTGCTAGCTACAGTCCACGGCCTACCAATCCAAGGGGTGATAAATGTCATATTCTCAAGACGCTCGTAGGGCGTCTGGTACTCTAGTGTCGGTTAGTATGGTTACAAGTATCCCGAGTTACCTTATAATTCATGGTCTTAAGGTAACGGTATTTCACCGGCAATTTACACTGTATGCTGCTAACTCAATTTCAGAGTCACACTGTTTTGACCTTGGGAGATGTATCTTTCATTTGATACTGTCTACGGTCTGTATCCTCTGTTTTGACCTTGCGAGATGTATCTTTCATTTGATACTGTCTGCGGTCTGTATTCTCTGTTTTGACCTTGCAAGATGTATCTTTCATTTGATACTGTCTGTGGTCTGTATTCACTGTTTTAGACCTTACCAACTGTACCTTTCATTTGGTACCTTCTAGGGTCTGTGTCTCCATTTGTTAGACGGAACCAGGCGTGTCGTTCGTTCGATACTCTCCTAGAGTCTATGATTCTTTTGCCTTAGTCAGCAGTCCTCACTACTGACGCATATGTTATTTCCTTGACTTCTCTTGCTTTCTTTAATAATCAAATTCAGTATTTTGATAATGATAGCGATTAAGGGAAGACTACCTTTTACCACACTAACTCCGCCCAGTCTTGGTAGAAGACTGCTTTATTTAAAGAAAATATAGGATTTTCTGGAAAGAACTCTAATACACTGTAAATTCTTAAACTACTACATTATAAAGTTATTTGGATAAAAAGTCACTAATTGCTTATGAACTCACCAACATTTGTAAAAATGCTGATACTCGCTTTTCAAATAACTTGTATTCTCAGGTCAGCATTAGACAGGTACATCCCCGGATCTGTTGATGAAGATGGCTTAGTACCATGTTGTACTTATTATATTTACTTGTATTACTTTGATGTATTGTAACGTAACCATGTAAAACTATTACTATTAATGCAATGTTTTGTTGTACTTTGATTACTATAGTGCATGTGTTGTGATACTTGACATGACGTCATCCACCCCATAACGTTTCCGCCGTTCCGGTTTTGGGGTGTGACAGATTGGTATCAGAGCATTGTTTATAGTGAGCTAAGTATATCAATCCATAAAAGATATACAACCTATAAATACAAAGGGATAAAACACTCTGACCAAGAATTATACTTTAAAATATAACCATATTTTACCAAAGTATAAGAGGATCCAAAACCTAAACACTCGAACAGAAGTATCACAAGAAGAACAAGAATAAAAGTCTTTGGATGTTGAGCATTACCGTCAAACCTGGGCAGTTATGTAATCGTAAGCTGGAATAATGTAACCTGATCAACTACATTTATTCGAGATGCGATGAACGTGTGCTTGGGAGTGATAGTGGTGTTGCAATAGGTCTGAAACTTACCAACTAGGAATGCTGGAGCCAAACATAAAGTTTAAAATACTAGAGTATTTTGGAACACTAAAAGATTCACACTTATCCCATAATCATAATAAGAAGATAAAAATCAAACAAGAATTAAAATACCATAGGGGTATTTTAGAATCCATAACCAACCTTGTGTGATGAACTAAAAAGATCCTTATTGATATACCTACAACTACAGAGGGTGTACTCCCAAGGTTATATATAATAAGGATCCCATAGGCTAAGAATGTGTGGTTTCGCTCTACTTCGTTTTCCTCGTTGGGATGTGGATATAGAGTAGTATCACATATTCGAAGGCCTATCGGATCTAAGCTATATATGATTTGTATACCCTGTGTAATCGTAGCAGGACTCGATATGGATCATCCACTGAAATGTTAATAATCTCTTAGGATTCTTTAGACATTTCCATTCTCGCACGAACCCCGTAGAAAACCCTATCCACTCTAGTGCTTGACAGAAGAGTTGAGTCCGACCCCGAAGAAGTTCATTGAGAAGATTTCCAGCTCGGAAACGAATGAACTAGGTCGATACTATTGAATTCACCAAGTGCCTATATGTTTTAGGGTCATCGGTGAGAAATTCGCCTAAACTTCGGAGATTCTCGGTCATCCATCATGAAGTGATGACACCCATAGTCAGAATCAGGAGGAAGGCGGAGTAGAAATTCAATATGTCCATATGAGGAGAGAACCCTAGGTAACTACCCGAAGGAAACCAACGCCGATACCAACCAAAGATACGAGGCAGACAGAGGGAGCCAGTGCATGGAACCCGAGAATTGTCTTTTCCTCGTGTTCGTCACACTAATAAACCCATAAAATAATACAATTTAGTGAGCCAGTGGTTACACTACTCACGCTATGTGTTAGGTGAATCGTCCTTTCCCGTTGCCAGTTACACGATTAGAGCGGATCCCCGCACCTCTATTGAAAGTATCTAGCCATAAGCCCTCATGAGCCTCTCTTTCCGCGGTTTCATTCCGAACTGTTCTCAAAAATCTTTCCAGGTCGGAGAGTGAAACCTTTCCCAGTATAAAGGTGACTTAGTAGGAACGACTCGCATCTTATGGCCTTTTCCGATACTCACACTCCTACCTTGATTCCCAGGACTACATCATAGGGATGTAGGTCGACACTCAGACAACCAGTACCCGAGGCACGGGAAAAATCTATACCTAATACAGTTAGGACAGATATGTCCAGGGTTAGCCGTTGTCTCTCATTACCTTGTATTCCTTTCCGTGTAGGGGAAACCATGCCACCGAAGAAGCGTAACCAGTCCACAAGCAAGAAACCTACTCTTTTATTCGATGAAGCTACGTTCCAAGCTACAGGCTCGGCAGCCGTAGCAGCTGTCATGGCTCACCTGAATGCTAACAACGCCAATGTTAGTAAGAGCCTTATTGGGAATTCCGATCCTAGCAATGGACAACAGCAACCAACACTTTCATACCCAGCCACCCAAGAACCTCACTCAAACCCACTGAAGAGAAAGATCAAGATTGAGGAGGGAAGTACCTCGGCTCAAGGACCTTCCGAAGGGCAACAAGCTGAGACAGTCAGTATCCCTGCCAACCCTCCCATCCCTACGCCTAGGAGACCATACTTAGGAAACCTTCCCCATTGGAGCAAGTGCAGCTACCATCATCATGGTGTCTGCCGGGAGCTCTATTGTGCTAGGTGCCACATGTTGGGGCATACTGCTTGCGTCTGCAGAACCCCGATAGAGTTCATTACACCAACCGCCAATGTGGTGACCCGTACAGTTTGCCATCTATGTGGTGATGTGGGACACTTCAAGAAGGACTGCCCAACCGAAGGGAAAGACAAGGACACAGGAGGAGTCTAACTCTAATGGTTAAGGAGAAGCATCAAGGAACCTGGTGGATTTTTGGTACGTCTCTTGATCCCAGATAACTAACCGAGAACATTAAAAGACTAATTCAAATGTAAATATTTTCTCCAATAAGGCGAAAGTCGCAACACTGTTATAAAATTTAAAAGTTCATTAGGTAAAACAATAATGGCTAAACACATACGTTACGGTCATGTATAGTTAAGATGGATAGACCTAGAGTGAGTGAATGCCGCCTCATTTCCTATTCCTCGTTTGGTTGTGGATTTAGGGTGGAGTCGCTTAGTCAACAGTCCTCCCCACCTTAACTGTACATGACTAGTATATGTTAGGCGATTGTAGAAATGCCTCATGAGAATCCATTCATGAAAAGGTACTCTACTCGGAAACACTTAGAAATCTCTATAGTTCCGCGTCGACTCTATCGGTCCAAGTATCCGCGGTAGTGATACACAAGATGAAACCTTAGACGCCTAGAAACTTGTGTGACTGTTCGGCGCATGACTCTATCGATCTTCACTTTATATCATGTCGAGTTATGCCAACTTCGACGGCTGTACTGATCATGGTTCGACTTCGTAAAACCATGTGTACATCCTTAGTGTTGTGTAAAAAGAACTTTCTCCATAGCCATGTCGACAAATAAAGGTTCTTCTGAACCTAAACATAATGCAAATAATCAAACCTAATGCGATCCGTCAATTGTCCCTCTTATCTCAAACCTTCCGAAGTACCCAAGAGAGGGTACCGTACACTATTGACCGACCCCTCGTAGTCAGATGGACACCGAAGTGAACGACACTGCAGATACTCCAGAAGGCGATAACCACCCGAAGCATACCTAGTAGATTTCCTAGAAAGACCCTTCATCCTATCCCATGAATCGGGAGCTAAAGTCAAGAGAACCCCTGCAGATTGAGCTACTATAATGACCACATATCCGAAATTGTTGTCATTCCGCTTGAGCCAACATAGTAGCTAACACCCTTGGTTGGTAAAGAAATCTGAATCGTAAAAGTCAAGGAAATTGACTACGATCATCCATTCACGCCTAATTCCCCGAATTAAGCATCGCAGCGAATATCCCGGAAATCCGAGAGCTGCGATAAATTAAACTCTGAGAAGAGTGGGTGAGAATACTAAAGTTCTGAGTGATGGAACCTATACTCACTAGATTTGACCTAGACCGAGAAAACTTAGAACCTTCGGGAGAGTAGTTGCAGTAGATGCTCACACTACTCAAGCACTTCGTCCATCCTATTATAGACAAGTAGTGCCTATCATCCTCCACCCTCTCGCATGGAGCAAATCACCGTCGCCCTGTAGACGATAAACTGCATTATCCGAAAGGAAACGCTAGAATACCGAGAACCACAGGATAACCTCCGCAACCAGGAATACTTGATCAATGTGTGAGCGTAGTTGCATTCAGCCTCATGACCTAGATCCTGAAGAGATTATAGACTTGACACCAGCCTTGGTGTTAGTCAAGGGGTTATGTAGCAGCATGCGCTTTCCGCCCTAGAATGAACCAATGTCTCGGAGAGTCATTGGACTATTAGGTGTGTCATGAATGCTATCTCACGCCGAAATAGTAGAACCACCTCCCGAAATAGTCTAACACTCGTCTGGAGAAACCCTATCGCCCCGACCCTGAGGGTTTCCGTATCTCAAGATTCGTTAGTGCAACTTCATTTTGCACAAGCTTGAGATAGACACTCTATAGCAGACAGATAACCATAGTCACGCAACCCACTCGACGATCTAGAAACTATCTAACAACCAGTTGACAGAAAACACGAAACCAAAGACAACCCGAGCATCCTAAGAACAAACCTGAAGGACTACACTACCAGTACGGGAGAGAACGTTAGGAACTTCGGAATGGCGATCACGCAAGTGATGATCTTGCCATAGAAGTACACTATGTTCTAAGTACTGAAAAGCTCTACCCTTCCGAGAGCTTAGGACCGTCTGAGAATCCTCATAGAGATTTGGTCCAACCCTCGTTAGACCACTACTACTTTCGGATATTCCACAAGCTTCACACCCGATCGATCCACTTCTTAGACTTGATATATGATTTCCCGACGTCACTCTTCGTATCCCACTCATCCCGATAGAATCCATTAAGAACCCTAACCTCGTAGATACACCAGTTGGAACCCACTAAGCTACACGAGACGAAATCCGCATCTCGTACGTGAAGGTCTATTGAAATGACAACTACAGACTAGAATTCACAGGGGAATGCGAGGACAACTAGAATAGGGAGTATCCTCCTGCCTCTACGCGATCATTCATGTGACAACCTGAAATTTTTCATTCTAATCAAACCATTTCAATCCAATAGAAGTAGAGCGGTTACAGTGAAAATTCAGACTTATGGAACAAATTTGGCAGTTTTCAGGGTTGTACACCTAAGGAGTTATTAGGAGAGTGGATGCACTAGGATTTTGTGCAACACTGTAATTCCATTACTCTAGGTCATTAGAATCCATTTCGAGAATAGAAATATTTTCTGCCAAAAATATCAGGACTATAAATAGAATTCTGAACCAAATTGGTTCATTAGTTGAATTCCAATTAGAGAAAAGCCAATTTCTCTCTCACGGATCTTTGGGTTTTCATCCCAGATTGTGAGTCTACTTTCATAGATGTGTTTTAATACTTGTTATATGCTAAATAAAATTGTTTACATGTCTAAAATGCAAGATCCGGGAGTTTACCGCCCAAGAACGTTCTTGGGGAGTAAACTCCAAAATCAAGCCTAAAGGCCATCTAGTCCCATTTCCGTGTTAGGCAACTAGTTAAGGACTTTATGTATGAGCATTAGAGGCTAGAAATCAATCCAAACCATTTAGTGTTAGGAGTTTACGGCCAAGGAAGATCTATTGGGCCGTAAACTCCAAGTTAAGGGCACAAATGAGTGCCTAATGTTCCCTTAGCCTTAAAGCAAGAACCTAGAAGCCTTGAACTCATGATTTATGCCATCAAAACCCTTAGAAATCATTTCTATAAGGGAGTTTACGGCCAAGAAGCTCTTTAGCCCGTAAACTCCATGTTTAAGTGCCAAAATCCCTTCAAACACTTCCTAAGGCTTGGACACTATTTTAGGCAAATACCTTAATGTGTTTAGGACCTATAAAACTCATGAAAAGCACAAGTGTTGAAGAGTTTACGGCCAAGAGTATTTCTTGGGCCGTAAACTCCTTTAAAGGGGTCAAAGGACACCCTAAACACTTCCTTAGGCCAATAGAAAATTAGGACGTGTACCTAGATGAGTTTTGGACTAGTTAAAATTCTAAGAACCCTATTTGTGAGGGAGTTTACGGCCCAAAGAGTTCTATGGCCGTAAACTCCATAAAATGGTACCATTTAGTGCCATAAACCCTCCTAAAGCCAAGTACTCTAGCCTAGAATTGTTCCTAGTTATTATAGAGACTTGAAAGAACAATAAGAACCCTCCCAAGGGAGTTTACGGCCCTAAACTCCAAGGGAAAAGGGTCTTTGGGCTGTAAACTCCCCAAAGGAGTCAATATGGTGCCCAAACACTTGCATAGGCCTTGAAACAATTCCCACTAAGGTTGTAGTAATTCAATGTGCCATTCCAAGACTTGGTTGAGAGTTTACGGCCTGGAGCTTACTCCCCTGGGCCGTAAACTCCAATGTATATGGTCTTTTGACCTTAAACTTCCATTAGGGGCATTGCACTTCTTTGTTGCAACCCATTAGCCTCCTAGCACTTGACCAAAAGTGTTATCCTCGCGCTTAAATGTTATTACTTGTATAATTAGTGTTATAATCACTAATTATTTATATACATATGTTTTCATATGTAATTAGGATCATTTTGTGTGTCTAAGTCTTCACTTGACACCAAGCACTTGTCCAATCCTTCCGTACGATAACAGCCTGTTCAATTTCAGTCACTTACTGCAGGTGAGTTCATACCCCTTCACTAATGCTTTAAACTATTTTAAATGTTTTATGGGGGGGGGGGGGATACAAGTAGAATCATGCTACTCATTATGTCAATCACATGTGATTAGTAAGTAGGATTATATTACTTATTACATCAATCACATGTGATTAATATACAACATTCAAAAGATTTTGCTACTCATTAGCCGTTTTACCAAACAGTTTCCTTCAAATGATTTTTATAAACATTTTATATGTTTTCAAACTACTTATTACACTGTACTTCTTACTCTGTTTATCATATTTCAAACTTATTTACAACTGTGTTTCAAACAAATGTTCCTTGTACTTATATTGTTCTATCAAACTTATGCCTTCAAATTGTTTTATAGATTGACATCAAGTCGATCTTTCCTTAAACTAATATTTATGTTTCAAATGTTTTACCACACTTATTTATGCTTTTATATTATAAATTGCATGCCTCTATATATATATAGTTATATAAGAAATGTTTAAAAGACTTAGGAAGGCTATCCACCCTATTTCCTTTTCGCGCTTGAGATGTGGTCTGGTGGGATATCGGATACTCGTCCGAAGGTCGTTTAAATATTAGTTATATATCATGTGTACATATAAAGTCATAAAAGGTCCTTCCAGTTCATCCTTTGCCCTTGGGTAGCAGGGGTATACATCCACGTCCATACGTACCACTTAGATTACTAGTAAGCTACCATATGGGTAGTTCAGGAAGATACTAGAACCATTACTAGAACGCGATATCATACAATGAGTCAGTTCATTCATGAGTCAGTACTTTCTAGAACATTACTGTACATTACATATACAACTATACTAGAACATTTACATTACTATACTTGCTAGATAGAGAGAGCACACATTATAGCTAGCACACATAGAACATTACAGTTCATTACATTACAGCTAGAACAGTACATTACATTACATATAAGAGGATACGTTAATTACTGTGATTTAAATCGGAGCATGAATTAAAACCTCATGACTTGAGTTGCGGCCAGAGTCTCTTGAAGGGGGAGTGTTGAGTTTGCGTATAGATCTATGCTGGATTGACAATCCTACACCTTGCTGCTAGCTACAGCCGGACCTGCAGGTCTGCGGGTGCCAAACGTCATTCCGTTATTACGACCATTCGTATGTCATTGTTACAGTCGATAGTATGGTGCAATTTATCACAGAATGCTTAGCCTAAAATCCGTTTCAAGGTAGTTAGTACGGTAGCAGTCCATTTAGAGCTACGATTTAGTACTACGTTAATTTTTCCATTACATATTTTTAGTGATAACCTCACTTAAACATAAATGTACAAACTATATTTTTGGATAATGATAGTTATACTTTGGAAAAATACATACTCTTACAAGAGACACACACACAGAACAGTAAGGTCTTGGTAGAAGACACCTTCATATACTAGAAGGAATCATAGGGATTCTAGGGTTTTTCAAACACTTACAATTCATATACACTTACAAATTCTTACAATACATAGACTTACAAATACTTACAATTCTTATACACTTCCAAATTTTTACAATACATAGACTTACAAATTCTTACATACAAATTAAGACACTAAATACTTATGATCTCACCAGCTTCAAAGCCGATACTCGCTTTCAAAATTACTTGTATCCTCAGGTCATCATAGACAGGTACCGATGCAAGGAGACAGGAAGATGGAGCTTGTTCAAGACTTATCTTTCATTTTGATTAATGCTTTAGTGTTTATCAAAATTTGACAGAACATATTTGTATAATAATTATATTATTAATGCAATGGATGATGTTGTTGCTTGTTTACTACTTTACATTGTTGTTGATATTATACATGACGTCCTCTGCCCCAGAACGTTTCCGCCGTTCTTGGTTTTGGGGTGTGATAGATTGGTATCAGAGCATTGTTTATAGTGAATTAAGTATATCAACCCATAAAAGATATACTAACTATAAATACATAAGGGATTAAAAATACTCTGACCAAGAGTTTATACTTTAAATAGTAAAATATTTAAGTAAGTATACGTGCTGCATTCATACTAAAATCAGTGTCACTAGGACAGTACAAAAGAATTACGATTGTTGGGCAACACAAGTGGGCTTAGAGACATATGGTCAAAACTAGGAAGATATAGCCTGATCGCCTATATTATCCGAGGGTTGACTAGCATGTGCCTAAGTTTAATTGTGTGGTTGCAACAATGCTAAAATCTTACCAACCCTACCACAATGAGAACAATAGAACATAACATTAAAATTTAAAATACTATAGGATTATTTGGTGTTACTATAAGTACTTTATATTTGAGAATTAAAACGGGATCTTCATTACTAAGTTGATAGTTGCTAAGTGGATACACTAAGGCTACATGTAATTAGGATGTTATAGACTTAGAATCAGTGATAATTTTGCCTTACCCCTATTCTGTGTGAATTTGGAAATAAGGTCACTTATTCGAAGGTCTATCCTGTTTAGATTACACATAGCTGGTATGCACTTCACAAATAGCGATGTAACTAATGAAGGTTTTCTAAATAATTATCTAGATAGTTCGTCTAATAATTATTCTCTTACCCTAAATTCTCGCATAGAAATCATAGCTGGACTCCATCCCCTTGACAACTAGTATCTTCCGAATGAAGTCATAGCTGGTTGGTTTGGAGAAGAACCAGAGAATGATCATCCTATCCCCTTGGATGATCACCATGATGAAGACCTTTAGTATGATGCTAACTCCGAACCAGAGGTTGAGAACCTACCCCAAGCAGCTCCTTTCCAATTCCTAACCCTCGTCCGACTTTTCATGGCCCGACCCTGAGTGAGTGGAATGCTTGGAAATATGGAGCCAAGGACAAGATCAGCCTATGCCATTTAATAGCGACCGAAGCTTTTACGACTTGAGCAATGAGGGCTTAGCAGATATAGTCTTGCCAATATTGGTCCGCAGAGAGGCCCGAAGTGAGATTGAAGGCAGGACAACCCTACATCAGATTACAGAAGTAGTCGCCTATGCTAGAATGCATACCCTCCACACCATTCATCTAGAGGATGTTCACGAGAGATCAGTGAGAAACCATGAAACCCTGTTGCAAGCACTGGCTGAATCACGAGCTGAAGTCATGGAGCTCCGAGTACGCCAGATGGTGTGCGAAAGACGCCTACTTGACATGGAACGTCAATCGGTTGAACTGAGAGCTCACCAGAGGAATGACCGTTGCCAGTAGTAGACGCTTTACTTTATTTCCCTTATAAAAAGAAATTGTGTTTTCTGTCTATGCCAATGTGGCATTTTCTATGAAATTATCTTGTACCATAAGTACTTTAGTTAGGTCTTTATGCTGTCAGGAACTATCTTCTGTGGATATGATGTGAGACCTTTAAAAGGTCATTTTCCAGAATCCTTACATCGTGAATATCAAAGATATTGACAGCCGGCTAACTTTTGTGTCATTCTTCATTCAAGTACTTTTATCTTACTTTCATTGGAGTCTATTTGAATCATACTTTAATCAAGTCATTGGACTAAGGTGATTTATCCCTGGAGACATTTCCAAGTCTCTTTCAGTGGTTGGATCTTGTTATTCACCAACCCACGATACCTCAGCTCGAACGACAAACGTCTTGAGACCATTCTACGAACATACTTCCATTCCGTACTAGGACTGCATCATAGGGATGTAGGCCAAACTTTCGATAACATACCTTTACTCTTTGCGTGAACAATCTAAGTACATCAGGGTCAACCAGAATCGCTCACAAATCCTTATCTTTAGTGTTACAGGATTATGTCGTCATCCGGAAACAACCAGCCAAGCAACAAGACCTCTACTTTTCCTATGGACGTCGCGACCTTTCAAACGGTAGTTACAGCTGCCGTAACCGCGGTCATGGCACACCGTAGCGCTATCAGTACAGTCAATGCTACTGATGGGAATGAAGTTTCCAATCGCAATATCCATCCAGGAAGTCGTCAAACAGTAACAGTCACAGGCTCGCAAAGCCGAAAAGCAGAGAACAAGAAACGAAAGCGTCAAGCCCGGAAGGAACGCAAGAGATCCCAAAAGCCAACTTTACAACCGCAGCAAGTGGAAACCCCTGCCATTTCCATACCGAGCAGGCCATACGAGGGAAAACTCCCGAAGTGTGATAGGTGTAGTTTCCATCATCATGGGGCTTGCCATGGGATGCAATGTTGCAATTGACTAAACATAGGGCATCATGCTCGTGACTGTGGAGCACCAAAACGACCCATCACTCAAGTCCCTTTCATCGAGACTAACCCTGCGCACAAGATGAGTTATAACGCAGAACGGTTTAAGAAGCAATTTTCAAGGTGGAGTAACGAGGAAGGCACTCGTGTCCACATAACACTAGCTAAGCACCGCAATCCCGTCACCAAAGCTAGTACTAGCCAGTCATGCCACAAATGTGGTGAGACAGGGCACTTCAAGAAAGATTGCCCGATAACAAAGAACTCTGGCGTAGATGGGAGGATTCTCAGGATCACAGCTGCAGGAGAGCCTGCTCAGGAACCACGTTAATGTAATTAAGGCGTTTCGTTGTAACAGACTTATAAACTATCTAGAACTAGTGCAACTAGAGTCTTACCTTTTGCGAGATCATGTCTGTATAGGGAGTCTCGTGCTGCGTATACTTGTCTTTTGTAGTATATCTTATTCGCAGCAATAGTCTTGTGGTAAATCTAAAGTACTGTAACTCTGTTCATGGTTGCACGGTTGTCTCTTGTCTGTAAACGTCTTATGTTCAAATCTAATCTCTTTAAATTTCAGTATGATCCCGACATTATCATACGACTCGATTTAATTTGATCCTCGCAAAAACAGCTTCATACGTACATCTCTTTCTTCTAGATCACTTTTCCAGCGAAGCCGTCATGTCAGAACGCCGAAGTACTCATGCCAGGAGTACCTCTTAGTTATTTTTTTCCGAAGAAATCCCCGAAGTACTCATGCCAGGAGTACCTTTTAGTTATTTTTTTCTTTCCGAAGAAATCCCCGAAGTACTCATGCCAGGAGTACCTCTTAGTTATTTTCTTTCCGAAGAAATCCCCGATGTACTCAAGCCAGGAGTACCTTTTAGTTATTTTCTTTCCGAAGAAATCCCCGAAGCACCACTCGTGCAGTACGTCAAGTCCAATCCAAGGATTCATGCGATTGATCTATCACTGAGGAAGGTATATGTAAGGGTTATATATAATCAAGCTTCTACAGGTTTAGAATTGATGATTCCACTTTAACTTCTTTTTCCCCGATGGGATGTGAGCTTAAAGAAGAATCAGTTATTTAACTACCTTTTCAATCTTAATTATATACGACTCGTATACCCAAAGTCGTGATTGTGAAACCATGTATGAACTCTAAAATGGACTTCTGGACGGAGAACTGCCTAAGTATACGAGTAATCACATCGTCATGTGAACAAACTTAGAACCCAGTATAACTCCCGAAGACAGATCGCCCTATAGTTTAAACACCCACGGAGATACAAGAACAGTCCGGACAACTTAACGAACTACACAGAAATAGAATTAGAAGACTAGGTTTCTCACCCTAGAGAACCCTGGTCAGATTCTTCCAGAGATCGATGGATCGCATCGTATGTGCCTCAGTTATTGAGGACTCCGTCAAGATTTTCATAGAAATCATTATCTCTGCCTAGCATAGACGAAATGGTTGAGCACACGCAACAAAAGAAACTACTTCCAGGAATGGACATGAGATCCGAATATCACCAGTTTGATGTGTTAGGGAAGGATGTCTGGAAGACTATCTTCCGAATTCGATGCGGACACTTCGAGTTCGTAGTGATACATTTCGGATAGGACCAATACGCCCATGGTTTTCACGAGCTAAATGAATAGGGTTACGTCTTTCTTACTTGGATCAATTCGTCATTTCTCCATGAAATGACTTACTGATCTACCCTCGTAGTAAGAAGAAAGCCCATGGGAACATTCCTTCAGAGGAACTCCTCATGAAGTTCTCTAGGCACGAGTTTTGAAATTGAAGAGTCAAATTTCTATGACACACTGTTAGTAATGTGAGAAATTTTGAGCACTTCTTCAATTTGCCAGAACCGTTGAGCATTTATCAACACCAGAGACGCCGACAGTCTTTCGCCAAATTCTAGGTCTTACCGACCTACCGACATAGTTCATTCAGAACTCCTCGCAAGCTACAGAAACTCGTACAACTTTGACCCAGCAAGGGGTGGCCTTTGACTGGGAAGTTAAGCAGGAAAAAGAACCTCTGAGATTCCAAGTGAGTGACCAAGTTCTTTAGGATAACTCACTCTGAGAATGGCTTAATACACTTCGTAAAGCGTGGAAAGCTAAATCCAAGTTAGACAGGACCTCTGAGATTCTTATTAGAATCGGTCCCGTGCCTCGCACAAAGTAGACCTACTCCGTGAACTCAGTAACGTACTTTCTACTCTTCGCATCTCGATCATGAAACCATACCTTTCCGTTAGGACTCTTACAAGTCCACTCGTCGAGATCCTCGCCTTCGTATTAGAACCGTAGTGACCCTCGACCGAGAGGTCAAGCGGACGAAGCAACGTCGTCGCCAGTTAGTGAAGGTTCGTTGGGATACCAACCGAGACCCCATTTCACTTAAGTGCGCTAGAACCAATCGATTAGGAAGTTTCCTCCTCACGTCTCAAGCATTCGTGCATACTTCCTTGCCTAAATTCTAATTTCGGGACGAAATTCCATTTAACAGGGGGATGATGTGACAACCCAAAATTTTCCATTCTAATCAAACCATTTCAATCCAATAGAAGTAGAGCGGTTACAGTGAAAATTCAAACTTATGGAAGAAGTTTGGCAGTTTTCAGGGTTTTACACCTAAGGAGTTATTAGGAGAGTGGATGCACTAGGATTTTGTGCAACACTGTAATTCCATTACTCTAGGTCATTAGAATCCATTTCGAGAATAGAAATATTTTCTGCCAAAAATCTCAGTACTATAAATAGAATTCTGAACCAAATTGGTTCATTAGTTGAATTCCAATTAGAGAAAAGCCAATTTCTCTCTCATGGATCTTCGGGTTTTCATCCCAGATTGTGAGTTTACTTTCATAGATGTGTTTTAATACTTGTTATATGCTAAATAAAATTGTTTACATGTCTAAAATGCAAGATCCGGGACTTTACCGCCCAAGAACGTTCTTGGGGAGTAAACTCCAAAATCAAGCCTAAAGGCCATCTAGTCCCATTTCCGTGTTAGGCAACTAGTTAAGGACTTTATGTATGAGCATTAGAGGCTAGAAATCAATCCAAACCATTTAGTGTTAGGAGTTTACGGCCAAGGAACATCTATTGGGCCGTAAACTCCAAGTTAAGGGCACAAATGAGTGCCTAATGTTCCCTTAGCCTTAAAGCAAGAACCTAGAAGCCTTGAACTCATGATTTATGCCATCAAAACCCTTAGAAATCATTTCTATAACGGAGCTTACGGCCAAGAAGCTCTTTAGGTCGTAAACTCCAAGTTTAAGTGCCAAAATCCCTTCAAACACTTCCTAAGGCTTGGACACTATTTTAAGCAAATACCTTAATGTGTTTAGGACCTAGAAAACTCATGAAAAGCCCAAGTGTTGAAGAGTTTATGGCCAAGAGTATTCCTTGGGTCGTAAACTCCTTTAAAGGGGTTAAAGGACACCCTAAACACTTCCTTAGACCAATAGAAAATTAGGACATGTACCTAGATGAGTTTTGGACTAGTTAAAATTCTAAGAACCCTATTTGTGAGGGAGTTTACGGCCCAAAGAGTTCTATGGCCGTAAACTCCATAAAATGGTACCATTTAGTGCCCTAAACCCTCCTAAAGCCAAGTACTCAAGCCTAGAATTGTTCCTAGTTATTATAGAGACTTGAAAGAACAATAAGAACCCTCCCAAGGGACTTTACGGCCCTAAACTCCAAGGGAAAAGGCTCTTTGGGTTGTAAACTCCCCAAAGGAGTCAATATGGTGCCCAAACACTTGCATAGGCCTTGAAACAATTCCCACTAAGGTTGTAGTAATTCAATGTGCCATTCCAAGACTTGGTTGAGAGTTTACGGCCAGGAGCTTACTCCCCTGGGCCGTAAACTCCAATGTATATGGTCTTTTGACCTTAAACTTCCATTAGGGGCATTGCACTTCTTTGTTGCAACCCATTAGCCTCCTAGCACTTGACCAAAAGTGTTATCCTCGCGCTTAAATGTTATTACTTGTATAATTAGTGTTATAATCACTAATTATTTATATACATATGTTTTCATATGTAATTAGGATCATTTTGTGTGTCTAAGTCTTCACTTGACACCAAGCACTTGTCCGATCCTTCCGTACGATAACAGCCTGTTCAATTTCAGTCACTTACTGCAGGTGAGTTCATACCCCTTCACTAATGCTTTAAACTATTTTAAATGTTTTATGGGGGGGGATACAAGTAGAATCATGCTACTCATTATGTCAATCACATGTGATTAGTAAGTAGGATTATATTACTTATTACATCAATCACATGTGATTAATATACAACATTCAAAAGATTTTGCTACTCATTAGCCGTTTTACCAAACAGTTTCCTTCAAATGATTTTTCTAAACATTTTATATGTTTTCAAACTACTTATTACACGGTACTTCTTACTATGTTTATCATATTTCAAACTTATTTACAACTGTGTTTCAAACAAATGTTCCTTGTACTTATATTGTTTTATCAAACTTATGCCTTCAAATTGTTTTATAGATTGACATCAAGTCGATCTTTCCTTAAACTAATATTTATGTTTCAAATGTTTTACCACACTTATTTATGCTTTTATATTATAAATTGCATGCCTCTATATATATAGTTATATAAGAAATGTTTAAAAGACTTAGGAAGGCTATCCACCCTATTTCCTTTTCGCGCTTGAGATGTGGTCTGGTGGGATATCGGATACTCGTCCGAAGGTCGTTTAAATATTAGTTATATATCATGTGTACATATAAAGTCATAAAAGGTCCTTCCAGTTCATCCTTTGCCCTTGGGTAGCAGGGGTATACATCCACGTCCATACGTACCACTTAGATTACTAGTAAGCTACCATATGGGTAGTTCAGGAAGATACTAGAACCATTACTAGAACGCGATATCATACAATGAGTCAGTTCATTCATGAGTCAATACTTTCTAGAACATTACTGTACATTACATATACAACTATACTAGAACGTTTACATTACTATACTTGCTAGATAGAGAGAGCACACATTATAGCTAGCACACATAGAACATTACAGTTCATTACATTACAGCTAGAACAGTACATTACATTACATATACGAGAATACGCTAATTACTGTGATTTAAATCGGAGCATGACTTAAAACCTCATGACTTGAGTTGCGGCCAGAGTCTCTTGAAGGGGGAGCGTTGAGTTTGCGTATAGATCTATGCTGGATTGACAATCCTACACCTTGCTGCTAGCTACAGCCGGACCTGCAGGTCTGCGGGTGCCAAACGTCATTCCGTTATTACGACCATTCGTATGTCGTTGTTACAGTCGATAGTATGGTGCAATTTATCACAGAATGCCTTAGCCTAAAATCCGGTTCAAGGTATTTAGTACGGTAGCAGACCATTTAGAGCTACGATTTAGTACTACGTTAATTTTTCCATTACATATTTTTAGTGATAACCTCACTTAAACATAAATGTACAAACTATATTTTTGGATAATGATAGTTATACTTTGGAAAAATACATACTCTTACAAGAGACACACACACAGAACAGTAAGGTCTTGGTAGAAGACACCTTCATATACTAGAAGGAATCATAGGGATTCTAGGGTTTTTCAAACACTTACAATTCATATACACTTACAAATTCTTACAATACATAGACTTACAAATACTTACAATTCTTATACACTTACAAATTTTTACAATACATAGACTTACAAATTCTTACATACAAATTAAGACACTAAATACTTATGATCTCACCAGCTTCAAAGCTGATACTCGCTTTCAAAATTACTTGTATCCTCAGGTCATCATAGACAGTGTGACATCCCCATATTTCTCGGCTAGAAAAGACCGATTTAATTTATGCTTTTTAAAATAAAATCAGAGAAATCTTTTTATAAGATATTTCGGAATTGGTCCCCAAACAATATATGATAAAAGTTTTATCAAAATCCTTCATTAAGAAGGTATATATTTTCCATATATATATCAAAACCTCGGGATGTCATGTTCCGATACAGATCAAAAGCATAAACAAGACATTATAAGCCTTTCAATAGTTATTTACAACTACTAGCCTATAATCCAAAAATCTCTCGTCATCCTCCGACTATGCTCGGGGTCCACTACCTGTAATCATAAAACTGAGTGGGTCAGGCTTGGGAGCCTGGTGAGCATATAGGGTTTTCAACCCACAATAATAATATACTTATTAAGTTCACCAATCAACAATAACCCTGATTACCCATTCCCGTTGTCCTCACTTTACGTCCCTAAACACCTATCACAAGAGACCTAGCCTAAGGATTATCATCGGGATGGACACTACTGCTAAGGGGTTTCCTCAGCCATACATGTCCTTAAGGCAATCATGAGGGGGATGAAGTACGCTAATGAAAATTTAATTCATCAACACCTACAAGTTGCGAACCTGCTAGTGTTCCACTGGACTATCTAGAAAGTCCGTGGTCGTCATTTATACTTCGCTAGATGGCTACAACAACAACACAACATCGACATCGAGGCCTCTCACCATTTTAACACACATCAACTATTTCATCTACCCATGTTCTACCCAACATATTTTGTAGATAAAAAGCATATACAGTTTAAAACTTGTATAAAACATCAATTCAACAGTCACCTCGAATAAACAATTAGCATATTTACACATAACACGTATTTCAAGGTAAATACTTCATATCTATGTGTAAATTGAAAGTAACTACACACTCACTTATTTTGGTGAAAATCGGGCAGCAATTCGTTTCCTAAAACAATCGTTTCTAATAAAACCGGGAGTTTTATTGAGAAACCGGGCTCTGCAAAAGTCGGGCTTCGAAACCGAAAAGATAATTTTTCCGGGCTTCTCGGGCACTTCGTGGGGTATTCCGGGCTTTACAATTGATACCGGGGCTTTGCGGGATGTTAAGATGAAGAAAATATGGAGAGAGGGGCTAAAAATGGCTAAATTCCAAAAGTAACCGGAAACCCTCGCAGGTACCCTTCTATTTATAGGGTCCGAAGTTTGATCCAAAGGCTGAGAAGTTTCCTGATCCGACGGCTAAGAGGCTTCGCAGGGGGGGGGGGTCTCGCACATGGCTCGCACATGCGAGGGCTCGCTGTCGGCTTCTAAGTGCACCGCGGCTTGCTGGCGCACCTGCGAGGCTCGGAGCTAGGCTATGCGAGGCTCGGACACACGCGGCAGCTGGGCGAAGCTTCGGCTGGGGAGCTGGCTGCTTCGGATTGGGCCTCCTCCTCGGTCGAATCAGAAGAGGACACGTGGCTCGCATGACTCAGCAGCCTCGGTGACTCAGCAGCCTAATGACTCAGCAGCCAGGTGACTCAGCAGGACACGTGTCACTTTCTAAGCGAGGGTGACGTGGCAATTGTGACTATGCGAAATTTCTCGGTTTTCGTGCCAAAACTTCTAAAATCCATAACTTTCGCATACGAGCTCCGTTTTTGACGTTCTTTATATGCACGCGTAGCTAAAATTACGATCTACAACTTCCGTTTAGACTTTGTCGGCTAATTTTGACTTTAATTTTTATATTATTATTTTTAACAGACCGGGACAGGAAATCCGTTAAAAATTCATAACTTCTTCATCCGACGTCCGTTTTCGTCAGACTTTTTACCGTTGTGCTCCTAATGACGAGACCTTCAATTCTCGTTTAGGTTGTGTCGGCTAAAAATCGCTCGATCTAAAATTCGAGTTTTTAGCTGTCTACTGCTACGCTAAAACTTCGAAAAATCATAACTTCCTCATACGAAGTCAGATTTGGGCGTTCTTTTTATCGAACTTCTCGGTTTAACGAATACTACAACTTTCGTTTAGATTACTAAGGCTAAAAAGTAGTTTATCAAAAACTCACTTTTTACGACATTCAGCACCGTGCCGGTTTTGTCGCGAAACTTCGACAGGTCATAACTTCTTCGTTATAACTCGGATTTTGGTATTCTTTATATCCCCGAAATCCTTGTTTCGACCACTACAACTTTATGTAAAGATATCGGGCTTATCTCACACTTTAATTTTGACGCTTATTTTTATTCTTAATTAATTAAGCCCTAATACTTAAGCATAAAACACATAATTAACATAATATTCACATAACTCCTTTTCATTTCTTCAAAATGAGTTACAACGGTTAACCTAGACTATCAACTCAATATAAATGCCTAGGCTAGAAACACGAGTGTTACAATTCTCTCCCTCTTAGGATGATTCCGTCCCCGGAATCACATATCACCAAACAACTGCGGGTAGCGACTCATCATGTCACTCCCCGTTTCCCAAGTGAGATTTGGTCCATTCGTATGTTTCCAGCGCACAAGCACTAAATCGACCATCTTGCGTCGTAACTTCATAGTCTTACGGTCAACGATTGCCTCAGGTTCTTCGATCAACCTCTTGTTTTCATCCAACCTTAACTTAGAAATCGGAATTATGTCGGGCACATCTCCTGTGAATTTTCTCAAATAACACACATGAAAGGTGTTATGAATACCCTCTAGTTCTTCCGGTAACTCTAGCTTGTAAGCTTGATTCCCGATCCTCTGAAGAACTTTAAATGGTCCAATAAACCTTGGACTCAACTTCCCTCGTTTCCCAAATCTTATAAGTCCCTTCCACGGCGAGACTTTAAGTAAAACCGAATCTCCAACATCGAAGGATATCGGTCGTCTTTTCTTGTCAGCATAACTCTTTTGTCGATCTTGAGCAGCTAACATCCTTTCCCTTATCACTTTCAACTTTTCAGCAGTCTCATGGACTATTTCAGGTCCCATAAACTGCTTTTCCCCAGCTTCCAGCCAACATGATGGCGTTCGACACTTCTCCCCATACAAAGCGTGATAAGGTGTCATCTTAATGCTTGAGTGGAAACTATTATTATAGGAGAATTCTACTAAAGGTAAGTGTTCATCCCAGTTACCTTGGAATTCTAGGGTACATGCTCTCAGCATATCCTCCAATGTTTGAATCGTTCGCTCGCTCTGACCATCGGTTTGCGGATGGTACGCTGTACTCAAACACAACTTGGTACCCAATTCCTCTTGTAGACTCCTCCAAAACCTTGAGGTAAAACGGCTGTCACGATCGGACACAATCGTTAACGGAACACCGTGAAGCCTCACAATTTCCTTCACGTAAGAATTCGCAAGTTTATCCGTAGACCATTTCTCTTTGGCCGCTATGAAATGCGCACTCTTAGTGAAGCGATCAACGACCACCCAAATCATGTCGTGACCGTTCCTTGTTCTGGGCAGTTTAGTTACAAAATCCATGGTGACGTCTTCCCATTTACCCATGGGTACGGGTAAAGGTTCTAAACTCCCATACGGTTTCTGATGTTGTGCCTTAACCCTAGCACAAGTTACACACTCGGCCACATACTTAGCAACATCGAGCTTCATCGTCGGCCACCAATAATAGGGTTTTAGATCCCTATACATTTTCGTACTGCCGGGATGAATTGAGTACATGGTCTTGTGAGCTTCTTCCATCAGAAGATCTCTTATTCCGCCCGTCTTAGGTACCCAAATTCTATCTTGAAATACCTTCAACCCCTGGTTGTTTGTACCGAACACTAACGTTTTGCCTAAACGTTCTTCCTTTCGGTCATTTTTCTCTAAAGCTTCCTCTTGAGCTTTCTTTATACTTCCCACAATTGTCGAGACAACTTCAATTCTCAATGCTCTTGGCCTTTTCTTTTCAATGTTTACCTTCCAACTGAGAGCATCGGCAACAACATTTGCTTTACCAGGGTGGTAAAGTATCTCACAGTCGTAGTCCTTGAGTAACTCTAGCCAGCGTCGTTGCCTCATGTTCAATTCCTTCTGATTAAAGAGATATTGGAGACTCTTATGATCAGTGAAAAGTTTACACTTTGTGCCATAAAGATAATGCCTCCATATCTTCAAGGCAAATACTACCGCTGCCAACTCCAAATCATGAGTGGGGTAGTTCTTTTCATGCTCCTTCAATTGCCTCGATGCATACGCGATCACTTTATCCCTTTGGGTCAGAACACAACCTAACCCAACTCCGGATGCATCGCTATAAACTGCAAAGTCATCAACTCCTTCGGGCAATGAAAGAATCGGTGCTTCACACAATCTCTTCTTCAACTTCTCAAAGGCTTCCTTATGCTTCTCATTCCAAGAATAAGTGGCTCCTTTGTGGGTCAAAGCTGTTAATGGAGTAGCAATCGAAGAAAAGCCTTGGATAAACCTTCGGTAATATCCAGCTAATCCTAAAAAGCTTCGAATCTCCGTAGGACTTTTTGGTTGTTCCCACTTCATTACAGCTTCAATCTTTGCTGGGTTGACCATTATCCCTTCTTGGTTAACCACATGACCTAAAAATTGGACTTCTTGAATCCAAAATTCACACTTGGAGAACTTTGCATACAGCTTCTCCTTTTTCAGGACTTCTAGCACTTCACGCAGATGCTTTTCATGCTCCTGCTTGCTTTTCGAATAAATCAAGATATCATCTATGAATACTATCACGGATTTATCTAAGAATGGTTTACAAACCCTATTCATCAAATCCATGAAAGTTGCTAGGGCATTGGTTAGTCCGAACGACATAACCAAAAATTCATAGTGTCCATATCTCGTTCTAAAAGCAGTCTTTTCGATGTCCTGCTCTCTCACCTTTAGTTGATGGTATCCCGACCTAAGATCGATCTTCGAGAAATAGCTCGAACCCTACAACTGGTCGAACAAGTCATCGATCCTTGGCAACGGGTACTTGTTCTTTATCGTCACTTTGTTCAGCTCTCTGTAATCGATGCACATTCTCATGCTTCCGTCTTTATTCTTTACAAATAACACAGGGGCTCCCCAGGGTGATGAACTAGGTCGAATAAAACCTTTGTCCAATAACTCCTGAAGTTGTGTCATAAGTTCTTTCATTTCGGTTGGCGCTAGTCGATACGGTGCTTTCGCTATCGGCGTCGTTCCTGGCAACAAGTCGATACGAAATTCTACTTGTCGATCAGGGGGCAATCCGGGAAGATCTTCGGGAAAGACTTCCGGATAATCACACACCACCGGAATATTCTGCACCTCCTTCTTTTCCATCTTGGCATCGATCACGAATGCTAGATATGATGTACATCCCTTGGCCAAACACTTTCTGGCTTTCATTAGGGAAATGATTCCAGAGTTTACTCTGCGTTTGTCTCCGTACACCATAAACGACTCTTTCCCTGGCGGGTTTACTTTTACTATCTTCTTTCTACATAGTATTTCTGCGTCATTGGCGCTAAGCCAATCCATTCCTAGAACTATGTCGAATCCATTTAACTCGATAGGCAATAATTCCTCTTGGAACTTATTCCCATCCAAGTCAATGAGGATGTTTTTCATACGATGGCTAACAGGTACAAACTTGCCACTAGCAATCTCGACTATTATAGCATTAACTAGCATATCTACAGGCAAAGCTAGCTTTCTACCAAATTCATGCGATATAAAGGAGTAATTGGCTCCAGAATCAAACAAAATTTGGGCAGGCAATTCGTTTACGAGAAAGGTACCTGAAGCAATATCGGCTTCTTCTTTCGCAGCTTCGAGGGTCATCTGAAAGGCTCTCGCCTTCGGCTTTGGTGGTAGATTGGGTTTTGCTGCGTCCTTCTTCTTCGGGCAGTCCCTCAAAATATGCCCTTCTTCATTGCACCCAAAACATACGTTCTTATTGAAGGTGCATTCATTGGCATAATGCCCTGGCTTTCCACATTTGTAACAAGTGACTTCCATGCTGCACTTCCCAGCATGTTTCTTCTTACACTTGTTACACCACTTGGCTTCGCTTCCTCCTCCAAACTTTCTCGAACCAGTCTTCGAGAATTTGTTCTTTTTATTGGAACCTGAAGTTCCTTCAAACTTTCGCTTTTCGCCAACTTCAACCTTGCTGGCGGCTCTCCCTTTTATCATATCTTCAACAGACTTGGCAGCCCAGATAGCTGCCTCCAAAGTAAGTGCCTGACGTACTGGCACCGCATACTCCCATGGAAGTCCCTTTGCGTACCTGTCTATTTTTGCCAACTCATTTGGGACAATACGCAAAGCAAACTCCATTTTGTCTGTGAAGTTATTTGTATATTCGTCAACGGTCATACTCCCCTTCTGCAACGTTAGAAATTGGTTTTCTAACTCAAGTACGTTTTGGGCCGAGCAGTACTTGTGCTTGAAGTGCACTAAGAACTCTGCCCAAGTTAATTGCAGTGGCTCGTTAGGGCTTAGGGTTTTCCCCAAAGTGCTCCACCAACGGGCAGCACTACCCCTGAACTGACGTACTGCAAACATAGTTTGTAACTTGCCTTGGCAATCACAAGTCATGAAAGCCAACTCCATTTCTGAGATCCAATCCATTACTCCGACAGGATCTTCTTTTCCATTGAAGGTCGATGGCTTGCAAGTCATAAAGTCCTTATACTTGCACCCATTTCTCTCCGCTTTACCCTCGTGGTTATTCCTCCCAACCACAAGCGGTTCACCATGACCAACCGATCTGCTACTGTTCCCTTCTTCAGATCGATCGTTATTTAGTTCACGTTGTTCAACAGGAACTGAAGGTTCATCCCTGTCGTTCAGCAACATTTGCCTCAATTCCTCCCTCTGTTCAGCCAACATGGCCTGAATCATAGTTCGTACTCCAGCCATAGTGATGGGTTCGGGTGCAGCTCCTACTATAGGCACCTGTTCCACCACTGGAGGTTGAGGTTGTTGGTTTCTGTTTGCATTTCCAGCTCCACTCCGAGTTCTTGCCATTACAATCTATATACCGAATAAGGCGAAATTTAGGTCTTTATCCTTGTTAGACATGTCAATTCCCTTATCACTCCAAAACGTTTACATGTTAGTTCTAATCTCGTATTCATACACTTAGAATTCTACACACATAAGGTTTCCAGATCCGGTCGGCAACAGACCATAGATCCGAACAAATAATGGCACATATGGCAAACACATAGCATTTAGCACATAAGGGCATTTTAGGCATCTTCCCTAAAATAAACTAGTGCTCGTGTCTAAAATATGGTAGACACTCATCTCACAATCATCACTTAGCATTCTAAGTTCAAGTCTAGAAATTCTACAATTTCTTAGTTCGCTTAAACTAATGCTCTGATACCAACTGTGACATCCCCATATTTCTCGGTCAGAAAAGACCGATTTAATTTATGCTTTTTAAAATAAAATCAGAGAAATCTTTTTATAAGATATTTCGGAATTGGTCCCCAAACAATATATGATAAAAGTTTTATCAAAATCCTTCATTAAGAAGGTATATATTTTCCATATATATATCAAAACCTCGGGATGTCATGTTCCGATACAGATCAAAAGCATAAACAAGACATTATAAGCCTTTCAATAGTTATTTACAACTACTAGCCTATAATCCAAAAATCTCTTGTCATTCTCCGACTATGCTCGGGGTCCACTACCTGTAATCATAAAACTGAGTGGGTCAGGCTTGGGAGCCTGGTGAGCATATAGGGTTTTCAACCCACAATAATAATATACTTATTAAGTTCACCAATCAACAATAACCCTGATTACCCATTCCCGTTGTCCTCACTTTACGTCCCTAAACACCTATCACAAGAGACCTAGCCTAAGGATTATCATCGGGATGGACACTACTGCTAAGGGGTTTCCTCAGCCATACATGTCCTTAAGGCAATCATGAGGGGGATGAAGTACGCCAATGAAAATTTAATTCATCAACACCTACAAGTTGCGAACCTGCTAGTGTTCCACTGGACTATCTAGAAAGTCCGTGGTCGTCATCTATACTTCGCTAGATGGCTACAACAACAACACAACATCGACATCGAGGCCTCTCACCATTTTAACACACATCAACTATTTCATCTACCCATGTTCTACCCAACATATTTTGTAGATAAAAAGCATATACAGTTTAAAACTTGTATAAAACATCAATTCAACAGTCACCTCGAATAAACAATTAGCATATTTACACATAACATGTATTTCAAGGTAAATACTTCATATCTATGTGTAAATTGAAAGTAACTACACACTCACTTATTTTGGTGAAAATCGGGCAGCAATTCGTTTCCTAAAACGATCGTTTCTAATAAAACCGGGAGTTTTATTGAGAAACCGGGCTCTGCAAAAGTCGGGCTTCGAAACCGAAAAGATAAATTTTTCGGGCTTCTCGGGCACTTCGTGGGGTATTCCGGGCTTTACAATTGATACTGGGGCTTTGCGGGATGTTAAGATGAAGAAAATATGGAGAGAGGGGCTAAAAATGGCTAAATTCCAAAAGTAACCGGAAACCCTCGCAGGTACCCTTCTATTTATAGGGTCCGAAGTTTGATCCAAAGGCTGAGAAGTTTCCTGATCCGACGGCTAAGAGGCTTCGCAGGGGGGGGTCTCGCACATGGCTCGCATGGCTCGCACATGGCTCGCACATGCGAGGGCTCGCTGTCGGCTTCTAAGTGGACCGCGGCTTGCTGGCGCACCTGCGAGGCTCGGAGCTAGGCTATGCGAGGCTCGGACACACGTGGCAGCTGGGCGAAGCTTCGGCTGGGGAGCTGGCTGCTTCGGATTGGGCCTCCTCCTCGGTCGAATCAGAAGAGGACACGTGGCTCGCATGACTCAGCAGCCTCGGTGACTCAGCAGCCTAATGACTCAGCAGCCAGGTGACTCAGCAGGACACGTGTCACTTTCTAAGCGAGGGTGACGTGGCAATTGTGACTATGCGAAATTTCTCGGTTTTCGTGCCAAAACTTCTAAAATCCATAACTTTCACATACGAGCTCCGTTTTTGACGTTCTTTATATGCACACGTAGCTAAAATTACGATCTACAACTTCCGTTTAGACTTCGTCGGCTAATTTTGAATTTAATTTTTATATTATTATTTTTAACAGACCGGGACAGGAAATCCGTTAAAAATTCATAACTTCTTCATCCGACGTCCGTTTTCGTCAGACTTTTTACCGTTGTGCTCCTAATGACGAGACCTTCAATTCTCGTTTAGGTTGTGTCGGCTAAAAATCGCTCGATCTAAAATTCGAGTTTTTAGCTGTCTACTGCTACGCTAAAACTTCGAAAAATCATAACTTCCTCATACGAAGTCAGATTTGGGCGTTCTTTTTATCGAACTTCTCGGTTTAACGAATACTACAACTTTCGTTTAGGTTACTAAGGCTAAAAATTAGTTTATCAAAAACTCACTTTTTACGACATTCAGCACCGTGCCGGTTTTGTCGCGAAACTTCGACAGGTCATAACTTCTTCGTTATAACTCGGATTTTGGTATTCTTTATATCCCCGAAATCCTTGTTTCGACCACTACAACTCTATGTAAAGATATCGGGCTTATCTCACACTTTAATTTTGACGCTTATTTTTATTCTTAATTAATTAAGCCCTAATACTTAAGCATAAAACACATAATTCACATAATATTCACATAACTCCTTTTCATTTCTTCAAAATGAGTTACAACGGTTAACCTAGACTATCAACTCAATATAAATGCCTAGGCTAGAAACACGAGTGTTACAGACAGGTACCGACGCAAGGAGACAGGAAGATGGAGCTTGTTCAAGACTTATCTTTCATTTTGATTAATGCTTTAGTGTTTATCAAAATTTGACAGAACATATTTGTATAATAATTATATTATTAATGCAATGGATGATGTTGTTGCTTGTTTACTACTTTACATTGTTGTTGATATTATACATGACGTCCTCCGCCCCAGAACGTTTCCGCCGTTCTTGGTTTTGGGGTGTGACAATTCATACCTACTTCCTTGCCTAGACCTAAATTTCGGGACGAAATTCCCTCTAACGGGGGGATGATGTGACAACCCAAAGTTATTCCGTTACATTACCCCGTTACCGTGAACGGAATATTCCACTGTATAAAAGTTTCGTTAATTAGAGGTCGTCAAATAAATAAATGTTTCATTTATTTATATCTTTAGTTCGTTAAGTCGTGATAAGAGAAATAAAAACTCATAATACACATTTCCATTTAATTGGAAAAGTTAGTTTTTATTATTATGACCACTAAATCGGGTGCGACCAAAACCCCGTATAACGGCAGTATCGGGTAGAATTCCATTGAGCTCCAACTCCCACCCATATATAAGGGAGAGTAAGCTCCATTTGAGCCTTCTCCTCACTCTCTCTCTATACTCTCTCCCTAGACTCGTTTTCGACCCGAATCCGCAACCAAACGCTTCCAAATCGTAAGTCCACGTACCCTAGCATGTTCTAAACATTACAAGCTGTAGTTATACCCCAAAAATCGTCCAAGAAGGCAAGGAGTAAGGATTTTACGGCCCAAGAACACTCTAGGGCCGTAAACCTCTAAAATGATGCCAAACTTGCCTTTAAACTCACCCTTAAGCTTGGAAACTAATTGGGGATTCAGCCTAGGAGTGTTTAAACATCAAAACATAAAGTTTTAGGGCATAAAAGAGAGTTTACGGCCCAAGCACATGATTAGGCCGTAAACCCCTCAAAACCTTGTCAAAATGCCCCAAAAACACTCCCAAACCACCCTTAGGCTTAAGACATAATTAAGGGACTTCCTATTTCGGGTTTAGATCATCTAAACACAAGGAAATATGGGGTAACATGGATTTTACGGCCCAAGCAAGTGTCTAGGCTGTAAACACCCCTAAACATGCTAAAATGATAGTAAATGTCCCCTAAATGGCCTTATACTTTCACTAGAAAATGCTAGGATTGAAACAAGGGCTTAAAATCAAAGAGTTGTTGGTGTATGAGAGTTCACGGCCAAGCCATACAGCTTACGGCCGTAAACTCCCAAGGATTGGTCATTTGGACCATAAACTCTAAAAGAGAACACATTTGGAACCCCAAACACCCCTATAGCCTTGAACAAATTACTAGAAGTGATCTAGGGGCTTTAAACTTCCATAGAATCATAGGATAGGATTTCACGGCCGTGAACTCCCATAGGGCTGGTTCATGGGCCGTAAACTCCCATATAGCCCCTTAAAACACTTTAAATCCACACATACAAATTAGATTTGGACCTAGAATAATTCCAGAAGCAAGTTAAAGCCTTAAAACACACTAGAACCCCTCACCATGAGTTAACGGCCGTAAACTCATGAGGAGTTGTCCCTGGGCCGTAAACTAAGTATTGAGAGTTTACTCTCGGAGACTAAACTCCATTCCTAAGCCATTTGAGCCCTTAAATGTTACCCGGGACACCCCAAACACTTAACCAAGGTGTTTTCCGCTCTTTAGGGTGTGTATACCTGATTAAATAGTATTATATGTACCAATTGTATGTAAACATATGTTATCATGTGTTAAATAGGTCACTAAGGGTGTCCAAGTCTTTACTTGACACCGAGCACCCAACCGGCGCCTTCGTCGGATCCACTTACACCAGGTGAGTTCATACCCCTGAATGAACCTTTCAATGTTTTTACATGTTTTATAAGGGGGGGGGGGGAGGAATACAAGTTAAACATGCCAGTTATAATATCAATCACATGTGGTTGATAACCCGCATGCACAAGGTTTTACCACTGTACGCTGTTTTTACCGAGTAGGATGCTATAAATGGTTTTCATAAAGGTTTTCACTTGTTCAAAACTCTTACTTATACTGTTTTTATCAAAGTTCATTTCAAACTGGGTTATGAAAAGTTTCCAAGGAATTTATAAAGTTTTTCAAACTTATTTTACCAAAGAATACCAAATGTGATTTTCCCTGAGTATAAAGGTTTTTCCCAACGCTTTCATTGAAGTTCTCTTTCACGACGTATACTTTTACTTGTTAGTGACTGCTGCTTCGCTTTTACTTATTTTATGCTCCTACATGGTAACGCTTGGACTTCCTGAAGCGCTTATACCTGTTATTGCCTCTATTTCACTTATACTGGTAGTCACTTATACCTGATAGACACTCTTACTTCACCAGTCGCCGCTTCTACTTCGTGGTACACTTATACTTGAAAACGGTTCCGCTTCGTGATACACTTATACCTGCTGGATGCTTATACTTGTTCACACTCTTACTTAGTGATACGCTTCTACTTCAATTATACTTGTTATCGCTTCTACTTCACTTAAACTCGATACGCTCCTACTTCACTTGTTGTTGTTTCTACTTTGTGATACACTTACTTTTGGCACACTTATACTTCACGATTCGGTTATTCCACACTGTACACTTATACTTCACGATATGAATCCACTTGTTACACACTCAAGCGTAGTTAGATGTATGTTAGTGCTTGTCTAGATGCATATAAGTAATGATTGAAGGGCTTAGGAAGGCTTGTCTGCCCTATTTCCTTTTCTTCGTTGAGATGTGGTCTGGTGGGATCGGATGTCCATCCGAAGGTCGTTTGATTCATTAGTTATATATTATGTACACAAGCATAGACATATGGGTTACTTCAATCAGTTCAGTTATGAGTCTCTACCTCTAGTTCAACATTTACATTAGAAACCCACTATTTGGAACTCTCTACCCACTATTTAGGATGCATCTTCAGGACACGGCCTTCTCCGTCGTCTAGTTGGTAACCAGAGTCTCCTGAAGGGAGAGCGGACATTGTGTGTATAGATCTATACGGGATTGACACCCCCGCACCCTGACTGCTAGCTACAGTCCACAGCCTACCAAGCCAAGGGTTGACAAATGTCATATTCTCAAGATGCTCGTAGGGCGTCTGGTACTCTAGTGTCGGTTAGTATGGTTACGAGTATCCCGGGTTACCTTATAATTCATGGTCTTAAGGTAATGGTATTTCACCGGCAATTTACATTGTATGCTGGTAACTTAATTTCAGAGTCACACTGTTTTGACCTTGCGAGATGTATCTTTCATTTGATACTGTCTGCGGTCTGTATCCTCTGTTTTGAACTTACAAGATGTATCTTTCATTTGATACTGTCTGCGGTCTGTATTCTCTGTTTTGACCTTGCAAGATGTATCTTTCATTTGATACTGTCTGCGGTCTGTATTCACTGTTTTAGAGCTTACCAGTTGTACCTATCATTTGGTACCTTCTGGGGTTTGTGTCTCCATTTGTTAGACGGAACCAGGCGTGTCGTTCATTCGATACTCTCCTAGAGTCTATGATTCTTTTGCCTTAGTCAGCAGTCCTCACTGCTGAGGCATATGTTATATCCCTGACTTCTCTTGCTTTCTTTAATAATCACATTCAGTATTTTGATAATGATAGCGATTAAGGGAAGACTACTTTTTACCACACTAACTCCACCCAGTCTTGGTAGAAGACTGCTTTATTTAAAGAAAATATAGGATTTTCTGGAAAGAACTCTAATACACTGTAAATTCTTAAACTACTACATTATAAAGTTATTTGGATAAAAAGTCACTAAATGCTTATGAACTCACCAGCATTTGTAAAAATGTTGATACTCGCTTTTCAAATAACTTGTATTCTCAGGTCAGCATTAGACAGGTACATCCCCGGAGCTGTTGATGAAGATGGCTTAGTACCATGTTGTACTTATTATATTTACTTGTATTACTTTGATGTATTGTAAAGTAACCATGTAAAACTATTACTATTAATGCAATGTTTTGGTGTACTTTGATTACTATAATGCATGTGTTGTGATACTTGACATGACGTCATCCACCCCAGAACGTTTCCGTCGTTCCGGTTTTGGGATGTGACACACAGGCTCGCAAAGCCGAAAGATAGAGAACAAGAAACGAAGGCGTCAAGCTCAGAAGGAACGCAAGAAATCCCAAAAACTTGCCATGCAACAACAACAAGTGGAAACCCCTGCCATTCCCGTACCTAGCAGGCCATACGAGGGAAAATTCCCGAGGTGTGATAAGTGTAGTTTCCACCATCATGGGGCTCGCCATGAGATGCAATGTTGCAATTGCCTAAAAATAGGACACCATGCTAGTGGCTGTGGAGCACCGGCACGACCCATCACTCAAGTCCCTTTCAGCGGGCTAACCCTACACACAAGAGTAGTTATAACACCGAATGCTTTAAGAAACAATTTTCAAAGTGGAGTAATGAGGAAGGCACTCGTGTCCACATAACACTGGCTAAACACCGCAATCCCGTCACCAATGCAAGTACTAGCCAGTCATGCCGCCAATGTGGGGAGATAGGACACGTCAAGAAGGATTGCCCTATAGCAAGGAAATCTTGAGCAGATGGGAGGATTCTCAGGATCACAGCTGCAGGAGAGCCTACTCCAGAACCCTCGTTAATGTAACTTAGGCATGTTGTTGTAACAGACTTATAAACTATCTAGAACTAGTGCAACGAGAGTCTTACCTTTTGCGAGATCTTGTCCGTATAGGGATTCTCGTGCTGCGTATACTTGTCTTTTGTAGTATATCTTATTCGCAGCAATTGTCTTGTTGTAAGTCTAAAGTATTTTCACTCTGTTGATGGTTGCACGATTGTGTTTTGTCTATAAACGTTTTATGTTCAAATCTAATGTCTTTAAGTTTCAGTATGATTTCGACATTATCATACGACTCGATTCAGTTTGATCCTCACAAAAACAACTTCATACGTACATTTGTTTCTTCTAGATCACTTTTCCAGCGAAGCCGTCATATCAGAACGCCGAAGTACTCATGCTAGAAGTACCTCTTAGTTATTTTCTTTCAGAAGAAATCCCCGAAGTACCACTCGTGCAATACGTCAAGTTTAATCCAAGGATCCATGCGATTGACCTATCACTGAAGAATGTATACATAAGAGGGTTATATAATCAAGGTTCTACAGATTTAGAATTGATGATTCCGCTTTAACTTCTTTTTCCTCGAAAGGAAGTGAGCTTAAAGAAGAATCAGTTATTCGACTACCTTTTCAATCTTAATTATATACGACTCATATACACGAGATTGTGATTGTGAAAACATGTATGAATTCTAATATGAACTTTAGGACGGAGAACTGCCTAAGCCTACGAGTAATCGCAACGTCATGTGAACAAACTTAGAACCCAGTACGACTCTTGTAAACAGATCGCCCTATAGTCTAAACACCTACGGAGATACCAGAACAGTACATACAACTTAACGAACTACACAGAAATAGAATTAGAAGACTAGGCTTCTCACCCTGGAGAACCCCAGCCTTATTATCCCAAAGATTGACGGATTGCATCATATGTACCTCGGATATCGAGGACTCCGTCAAGATTTTTCATTAGAAATCGTTATCTCTGCCTCGCATAGATGAAATGGTTGAGAAAACGCAAGGAAAGAATTACTTTCAGAAATGGATCTGAGATCCGAATATCACCAGTTCCAGTGTTAGGGCAGGATGTCCATAAGACTATCTTCCAAACTCAATACAGACACTTCGAGTCCGTAGTGATACCCTTCGGATAGGACCAATACGCCCATAGTGTTCATGAGCTATATGAGTAGGGTACGTCTTTCTTACTTGGATCAGTTCTTCATTTCTCCATGTAATGAGTTACTTATCTACGCTCGTAGTAAGAAGAAAACCCATGGAAACATTACCTTCAGAGGAACTTTTCGCGAAGTTCCCTAGGCACGAGTTTTGAAATTGAAGAGTCGAATTTCTATGACACATTGTTAGTAACGTGGGAAATTTTGAGTACTTTTTCAATTTGTCAAAACCGTTGAGCATTTGTCCACACCGGAGATGCCCACAGTCATTCGCCGAATTCTAGGTCTTACAGACCTACTGTCATAGTTCATCCAGTAACCCTCGCAAATCACAGGAAACTGTACGACTTTAACCCAGCAAGGGGTGGCCTTTGTCTGGGAAGTTAAACAAGAAAAAGAAACCATTGGAATTCCAAGTGAGTGACCAAGTTCCTTAGGAGAACTCACTCTGGGAATGACTTAATACGCTTAGGATGGCGTGGAAAGCTAAATCCAATATAGTTAGGACCTCCGAGATTCTTATCAGAATCGGTCCTGTGTCTCGCACACCCTAGACCTACTCCGCGAACTCAGTAACTTACATTCTACTCTTCGCATCTTGATTGTGAAACCATAGCTTTCCGTTGGGACTCTTGTAAGTCCACTCATCGAGATCCTCGTCTTCGTATTTGAACCGTAGTGACCATCGACCGAGAGGTCAAGCGGATGAAGCATCGACACTGCCCGTTAGTGAAGGTTCGTTGGGATACCAACCGAGAACCCGATTTCACTTAGGAGCTCTAGAACCAATCGATTAGGAAGTTTCCTCCTCATGACTCGATCATTCGTACCTACTTCCTTGTCTAAATTCTAATTTCGGGACGAAATTCCCTTTAACGGGGGGATGATGTGACAACCCGAAAATTTCTAACTTGCATTCTTCATTTCATATCAATAATAGACTCGTTTTGCTATCTTGTAGTACCATTTAGGGTCTATTGGAGCGTTCTAAACGTGTTATAATCATGGTTGGAGTGTGGAAATGGGTTAACTCAAAGTGTAGGAATCAAAAAGAGGCCAAACACTCCAACACATGGAGTGTGCAGCCACACACTTGAGTGTGCAGCCACACACATGTGTTTGCGGCCTCACACCCTTCCCAACCGCACACTCCACCTATATATACCACACTTAGTCATTTTTGAACATTTCTTTCACTTCTTCAAGCATAGAACTCGAAATCCTCTCAAGTATCATCCTAATCTCCTTTAGGTTCTTCATAAAAGGTAACATCTTTCACCAAGAACACCAAGAACACCATGTTTTCTGGCAGCACACATGGCCGCACACATGGCCACACACATGTGCTGGCAGCACACATGGCCGCACACATGGCCGTACACATGTGCTGGCAGCACACCTGACCGCACACCTGGCCGCACACACACATATAGTGTGTATTTTGGCCATACACTCCCTTGTATAGCCTTTTAACCCTTCGTACAATCATTTATGGTTATAACACTTCAATATAAGTGTTCACTAGTCCCTAAGGTGATCCCAATTCATTAATTAGTTGTTCATAACACTAATTATGTTCATATATGTGCCAACATATGCTAAATAGGATTCGCGTGTGTACTCAAGTCACCACTTGATACTTAGCAACTGATCCAACACTTTCATCAGAACCACTCACTACAGGTGAGTTCATACCCCCTTAATCAATGTTTTAAACTGTTTTTAAATGTTTTATGGGGGGATACAAGTAGAATTATGCTAATTATTATATTAATCACATGTGATTAATAAGCAGCATTCAATTGATTGGCTACTCATTAGCCGTTTTACCAAACAATTTCCTTCAAAAGTTTTAATAAACACTTTATGTGTTGAAGAACTCCTTATTATGCTGTACATTTTACTCTGTATATTACATTCCAAACTTATTTACAATTGTGTTTCAAACAAATGTTCTTTATACAAAACTGTTTTATCAAACCCATGCCTTCAAAACCATTTTATAGATCGACATCAAGTCGGTCTTTTCTTAGAAAATATTTATGTTCAAAGGTTTTACAAATCTTATTTTATGCTTTTAAATTATAAGTTGCATGCCTCTATATGTATAGTTATATAAGAAATGTTTAAAAGACTTATGAAGGCTATCCACCCTATTTCCTTTTCGCGCTTGAGATGTGGTCTGGTGGGATATCGGATACTCGTCCGAAGGTCGTTTAAATATTAGTTATATAACATATGTACATATATAGTCATAAAGGCCCTTCCAGTTCATCCCATGCCCTTGGGTAGCAAGGGTATACATCCATGTTCATACGTACCATATGGGTAGTTTAGCAAGATACTAGAACTATTACTAGAACGCGATATCATACTATGAGTCAGTTCATTCATGAGTCAATACTTACTACTAGAAGACCATATACAACTTTACTAAAGAAGAACATATACAACTATACTAGAGATGAACATATACAACTATACTAGAGAAGAACATATACAACTATACTAGAGAAGAACATATATAACTATACTAGAGCAGAACATATACAACTATACTAGGAAGAGAAAATATACAACGATACTAGAATGAGTACATTACTATACTTGCTAGGTAGAGAGCACGTACATTACAGCTAGAACAGTTCATTACATTACATATACATGAATACATTAACAATTGTGATCCACTGTATTGGAGCATGCCTTAAATGTCATGGCCCGAGTTGTTGCCAGAGTCTCTTGAAGGGAGAGCATGAGTTTGTGTATAGATCTATACTGGATTGATTATCTTACACCTTGCAGCTAGCTACAGCCGGACCTGCAGGTCTGCGGGTGCCAAATGTCATTCCGTTTTATGACCATTCGTATGTCGTTGTCACCAGTCAATAGTATGGTACAATTAATCACAGGATGCCTTAATATAAATCCGGTTTAAGGTAGTTAGTATAGTAGTAGTTCCTATAATACAACACTATAGTACTACATTAATTTCCCCTTTTCACATTTTAGTGATCATTTCACTTAAACATTAAATGTAAAAACTATATTTTGTAAATAATAGTTACACTTAGGAAAATTACACACTTTTACAATAAATGAACATTTAGAACAGTTAAGTCTTAGTAGAAGACTACATTGAGAACAGTTAGGTCTTGGTAGAAGACACGCTTTATATAATAGTAGGAATCATAGGGATTTCTAGGGTTTTTCAAACGTTTACAGTTGTTTTACAAACATTTTTACATTTACAGTTCATATACATTTTCAATACTTACAGTTCATATACATTTTCAATACTTACAGTTCATATACATTTTCCATACATACAGTTCATAAACTTACAAATTCTTACATACAAATTAAGACACTAAAATACTTATGATCTCACCAGCTTCAAAGCTAATACTTGCTTTCAAAATTACCTGTATCCTCAGGTCATCATAGACAGGTACCGATGCAAAGATTAGGGAAGATGGAGCTCATTGAAGACTCATCTTTCATTTTGATTTATGCTTTAGTGTTTATCAAAATTTGACAGAACACACTTGTATAATAATTATATTACTAATGCAATGGATGATGTTGTTGCTTGTTTACTACTTTACATTGTTGTGATATTGTACATGACGTCCTCCGCCCCAGAACGTTTCCGCCGTTCTTAGTTTTGGGGTGTGACAATAACTAAATATCACTTATATAGGATGGAGTGTGCGGCCATGAGGGGGTGTACGGCCGTACACCCATGTGTACGACCGTACACTCCTCTTGAAGGAGTTTTGGCCCTATTGACTTGTTATGACTTAATGTAACTCATCCCTAAGATCAAACCTTGATTGTACTAGGCTTAAAACACTCAGATAGACCCTAAACAGTGCTAAAAGATAGCAGAAACGAGTCTGACTTATGGTTGATTGGACTGACTTTACAAGGAAAAAAAATTCGGGTTATCACATCATCCCCCTGTTAAATGGAATTTTGTCCCGAAATTCAGAGTCTAAAGTGATTTCTCATGAATTAAGGAAAAGGTTATGTACTCCTGATCCATCCGCATCTCCTGTTCTGGCTGGTGGGGAATGTACTGGTTTGCCTTCTATGTTTATTCACATGGTAGCACAATCACTCGTAGTCTTGGGCAGTCTCCGTCCTGAAGTTCAAACTAGAAATCATATTTTGTTCATCGATCATAGCCTCGTGTATATGAGTCATATATAATTAAGATTGAAAAGGAATTCGAATAAATGATTCTTCTCTAAGCTCACATCCAAAGAAGGAAAAGAAGTTAAAGTGGAATCATCAATTCTAAGCCTGTAGAACCTTCATTATGTACCAACCTTGCGTATACACTCCTCAGTGATAGATTAACCATATGGGTCCTTGGTATTGAATTCGACGTACTCTACGAGTGGTATTCCGGGGATGTCTGCTGAAGGTACTTCGGGAAATTTACGAAACACAAGGCACTCATCGCATGAGTACCTCAGAGTTTTGGAACGAAGGTTTCGCTAGGAAGTTGATTATGGGAAAATAATTTTCGCACGAAATTGGCACTGTGAGGATCGAATCGACTCAAGTCAAATGATGATGTCGAACTAATCGGAATAAATGGCGTTAGACTAGTATAGAAAGGTGTTCCAAAAACATGATTGTGCAACCTGTGAAAAAGTTTAAGTGCTTTAGTTTTATCTATGATACTACTGCTGCGAACAAGGTATACTGTAGAAAAGCGACCACATGCAGCACTAGAGTCCCTAGAACTGATGGAGCCTGGCATAATGATATGGCCTAAGCTGCACAAGTTTTTTTAAAAGTTTAAAAGTCCAACATTATCGCTACGGAATGTACCAGACATTTCAACGTGTCCGGAATAATCTCCCATGCGGCGGTGATCATTAGTATCCTCTCGTCTTTGCCAGAGTTCTTTGTTATTAGGCAATCCTTCTTGAGATATCCTATCTCGCCGCATATATGACATATTTGGCATGCACCAACATCGGTGGTTAAAGTGATGTGCGAGTTCGGAGTTATGCAGACACGAGTACTTTCGTTGTTCCTCCTTTTTGGACAATTCCTTTTATAGTGTTCGGGTTCACTACAACCATAGAAAGTCTGGCCGACCTCGATGCCAGGGACTTGGGAGATAGGTCATGTCGATGCTCTACAGAAACGACCAGTGTGCCCCTTTTTGTTGCAATTCTTGAAAGGCATCTCACGACATGTTCCGTTATGATGAAAGTTACACTTGTTACACTTTCGGAGTGCTCCACTATATTTCTTGACCCGAAGCTTTCGTTTCTTACTATTAGGTTTTTGGCCTTGGGTGTTTGTGACTACCATCATTCGTTGATTCCCATGGTTGTTACATTGTTTTGAATTGTCAACTGCGTTTCCATCTTTTTTTGCTTCCCTTGTGTTGAATTGTGCCAGGACAACTGTTACGACAGTTGTGACGACGGCTTGGAAAGTAGTGGTGTCTATATGTAGAATCGGGGTTTCATCGGCTGAACGGTTATTTCCATGTGAATACATGATTCTGATGCATGAAAGGAAAACGAGTTCTTAAATAACTATGGAAATCGATAGATGTGATGATTCTTATTGAAACCATTTGACTTGATTTACTGTTATTAACGAGTTGTAATTGTAAAGACTTTATGGCTACCACATAGTGTGAATAGTGCATTCACTAACTCACTTGGTTGTATTAACCGATTAGTTATTAGGGTGACGTGTAAGGTATTCTGCCACCTCATATGACTCAAGAGTGGTTTCCTCTGTTTTCTGTTCTACTCTTGACGAAATTTTTCTGTTGTCTCCTTATCTTCCTCTGTTCTACTCTTGACGAAAGTGTTCTACTGTCTCCTTAGCTTCCTATGCCATCCTTAAGAATTCTCTTAGCTTCGTGATCCTCGTCTGATCCCTCCCCGAAGCCCTCTTGGTGGATTCCTCCTTTTTCATCCCTGATTCCTCTGTTGACTATCCTAATAAGGTGGCATCTCTAGCTAAGTTGTCGGTGCGAGAAATGAGATGTCTACAGAATCTATGAGACTAATTAAAATATTCCTATAAATAAATTTTAACTTGTGATCCTTACTGGGTCCTTATATAATCACTTGGTGCATACAAATTATATATAACCAAGATCTAATAGACATTCGAATATGTGATACTACTCTAAATCCACATCAAACAAGGAAAATGAAATGGAGTGAAACCACACATTCTAAGTCTATAAGATCTTTATTATAGATAACTTTTGTAAGTGTCCACCCTGCAATTATAGATCTATCAGTAAGGGTCTTTTTAATTCTCACATAAACTATTAATAGTTATTCAAGATACTTCTATAGTATCTTTGTTTTGTGTTTGATTCTTAAGTTTCTTTGTTATGGTACACATTTAGTCTTGTTATTGAGTAGCATCCTAAAATACTCGTATAGTATTTTACTTTATGTTTTGTTGTATAGAATCCTTTACATATAGGATTTGGTAAGTTTTAGGTTGGTTGCAGCACCACTATCACACCCAAACACACGTTCACCGTATCTCAAATAAATACAGTTGATCAGGCTATATTTACCGAGATATGATTACATAACTGCCCACGTTTGACTGTTGTGTCCAACATCTAAATACTTTTGTTTTGTTCAACTAATGATACTTGTTCTAGTATATATGCTTATGTAGGTATGTATACTTCTTGATAATATTGTTATACTCATAAGTATACTTTTTAGACAGAGCAATTTTGCCCCATTGTATTTATAGTTGTATATTTTTTATAGGTTGATATACTTAGTTCACTATAAATAATGCTCTGATACCAATCTGTCACACCCCCAAACCAGAACGGCGAAAACGTTCATGGACAGAGGAAGTCATATGTAGTATCACAAATATTGTATAATAGTAATCAAAGCAACAACATTCACTGTATAGATGTTAAAGTTTTTACATCAAGTTCAAAACATTACATGTTTATAAAATATGATTGTATCAAAAGATAACACGAGAAACTACTACTTCGTCTTCACGACTCCGACGTGGATACCTATCTTATTAGATCCATGAGAATACAAGTATTTTGAAAGCGAGTATCAGCTATAAAGCTGGTGAGTGCATAATATTTTGTTTAGAGAAAGTATCTTCTTTGTTAATTGAATAAGTTTGAATGATCGACAAGAAAATCCAATATTTTCTTTATGTAAAACGTGACTAAATAGTTTTTTCTATAATCACTTAGTTTATACTAATTATACATAATCAATACAAGACGGACAGAAGACTGTGCGATTCCACAGTAAGACCACGTCCAAACAAGGAAAAGGAAGTAAAGCATAATTCACACATTCTCCAGTCTATCAGGCCTTCATCATGTATAACTCTAATGTATAAATTAAGGGTTTATAGAAGGAACAATTTAAAGGTAACTAAGTTATACCAATTATAACTAAACATTAAAATGAGAGTAAAGATGTTCCTAACATCTAATGGGTGATCGATTAGTCTATACATGTTATATATAGTCAACGTAGGATGGATAATAGGTTGTGGGGTTCTGCTTTAAGTCCACATCCAAACAAGGAAAAAGAAGTAAAACAGAAATCTCACACTCTAAGATCTATCCGATCTTCATTATATATAACTCTGAAATGTATAAACTAAGAAATCATTATGTTAATCTTTATGAATCCTTATGATGTACTAGTATGTTACTTGTAAGACGTTACAGTTATCCTAGAAAATCCTATATTTTCCGTTGTAATTGTTGTGTAGATTTAAATCTCATAAAACCGTTCTGTGTGCGTGTAAATATACCATGTATTAGTACTTAATTTTAAATCTCATAAAACCGCTTTGAATGCGTGTTAATATACCATGTATTAGTATACTTTGTCTCAATTCGTAATATAATATATTATAAAATACTACAATCTATTCGTTATGTTACTCTGAATAGTACTGTGATATCTTGTGTAAAGACTATCCTATGATCACTTAGTACATACATATTATATATAATAAAAAACGGACAAACAACTGATTATGCAATCCTATCCAACCCCCACATCCAAACAAGGAAAAGGAAAGTAAAACATAGTTCACACACTCTGCTGTCTATCAGTCCCTCATTGTATATAACTTTGGTGTATATGCTAAGTAATCACAGAAACTACTACTTAAGACCGAATGATTAGTTATGTTCTTTGTATATGCTGGAGTCGGGTACTATGCTCGCGTACCCACCTATGTAATGGTGTCAGGTACTATGCTCGCATACCCATTTTATATGTTGGGTTCTAGTACTATGCTCGCGTACCCACCTTTGTATTGGTTTCTGGTACTATGCTCGCGTACCCATAATAAGTTCATTATGTTTAGTTCGTAATATTGATACATTCGTATTACTTGTTTATATTTTCCATATAGATAAAGCTATAATGTATTTGATCTCTACATATTACTATGACTTCAATGTTCTACCAAGTAGTAAGTATTGACTCTCTAAACTATACCTATTATAGTTTAATAGTATCTTCTGTTAAGCATGTGATATTCATGACTGCACTCCCTTTTCTCAACATGTTACAAAGGGAGTATGAAATCCTAATGAACTAACTTTTATATTCATATGTATATACAGGATATATAATTAAGATTGAAACGGCAGTCGGATACATAAGTTCGCGTAAGCCCACATCCAGACATGGAAAAGGATGTAAGGCAATTCACTAGTCCTAAGTCCTTTAAATCTTATTTATATAAGTATATACATATAAACATGATTTATAACCAATATAAGTTGAAAGAATTTATAAAACATTTAAAAAGCATTTACCAATAAATAAAAGAGTTTAATATCATTTAAAAGCATTTTCCAATAATTAAAAGAATTGAATAACATTTAAAAGTAATTTGATGACTTGGTGTCATTTAAAATATTTAAAGAATTTCATTTATAGTAAACACAGTTTATTGTGTTTAGACTTGTATTCCCCCCCTTAAAACGGTAAAAAGTGGTAAAATGTAGGGGTATGAACTCACCTTATGTTGGTGATTCAGATGAAGATTCGCATAAGGATGACAAGTTCCACAAGTGAATTCCCGAGACACACTAGTCCTAAATGACATATATTGTTACATATTCTTGTATAATTAGTGTCTTAAACACCTAATCATGAAGGGAAACAACCTAAGGGGCTAAGTAACACTTGAAATGAAGTGTAGAGTCACATGTGATTGATCAAGGGGGTGTGTACGACAAAGAAGGGGTGTGTACGGCCAGGGTGTACGGCCTAAGTGTGTGTATGGCCGTACACCCTTGATGTTCTTGATATAATGTCGATATTCATGATGAACATCATGAGTTTCTAGTACATAAGAAGCTATAGAAGGAATACTTACTATATAGAAGCTTGAAGGGGTGTTTAAGGTCCAAAAACTAATGTGTTCTTGGTGTTCTTGAAGATCTAACCAAAAAATATGAATTTCACGGATGAAATCAAAGGTTAATGGTAGATATAGTCATTTATCAACTAATCAAAGGATGAAACACTTACTTATTTGAAGATCCTAGAGAAAAATCGATGATAGTTGAGAGAGAAATCCAATTCTAGGCTTGAGAGTGTGACAAAGCGATAAAAATAACTAAGTATCACTTATATAGGATGGAATGTGCGGCCATGAGGGGGTCTACGGCCGTACATCCATGTGTACGACCGTATATCCATATGTACGGACGTACACTCCTCTTGAAGGAGTGTTTGGCCCTATTAACTTGTTATGATTTAAGGTAACTCATCCCTAAAATCAAACCTTGATTGTACTAGGCTTAGAACACTCAAATAGACCCTAAAAAGTGCTAAAAGATAGCAGAAACGAGTCTGACTTATCGTTGGTTGGACTGAATTTACAAGGCAAAAAATTTCGGGTTGTCATAGCGGGGTCTAAGGATCGGCAGGCCCTGGTGGGGTCCAAGGGGCAGAGCCCCTGGCTGGGGTCGAGCTGACTCTTAGTTTGACTCTTAAGATAGAAAATGTTCTGTTGTTGTATAAAAAATTCAAATATATAAAAAATGCATCGAAAAATTGGATTCTTTTAGAATTGACCCAATTAGTTGACTCTTAAGATAAAATAAATTTATATTTTTATAAATAAAAATAAAAATATATAAATCTTATTCCAACTTTTCATTTAAATTTTCACCCCTTCCAAATTTTCACGTAATTCCCATTCTAAAAATCCCGCTACATTATCCCGCTTATAATTTGACCCAAAAATCAAATTTTTATTTGATAACAAGAACCCTCAACTGGTATACGTTTACCTCCCAAATTGAGACCTACATTCCAGTATGATGGTGAAGACTCTATTCGAGACTCTCTCTCACTAAAGAAATTCATCCGCTTTCTCTAAAAACCCTATACATCACTCCCACCCAAGTATTTACTCTTGCTTCGACTGAAGAACTATACACTTGGGAAATCCTTTCTCCTACTACCGATAATCGTTGGAGGATGGGTTGTTTAAATGTGAGAGGCGTGTGTCCGCCTCCAATCCACCTATTTTCTCAACCACTCGCTTCAAATCTGAAGGTAAGATCTACATGTTAAGGTATATAAGATGGCAAAATTCAAAGGTCTGTCGCTTTAGACTTCTTTGTAAATCATTTATACACCTCATGCTTTCCTGCTACTGCTGATCGCTTCACTTTTTGTGATTAGAGGCAGGGAACCACTGAAGTTGAAAACAGTAAGTTCAAAAATCAGGGGTTTTGTTTTGGAGGTTCTCAAACAAAATCTGAGTAATTAAGGAGTCAGATATAATCTGGTAAAAAACATACATACAAAGTCTATAATGAAATCAACAATTTTTTCATCTTATATAAACAAAGCATCGATATGAGAAAGAACGACCCTCAATTTGATCAATTGATTGTTTGTTTAATTTTCAGACTCGTGTGTCTTATCTTTCTTCACCCCAGCTACATGATCCGACCCCAATAGCAATGTTTACAGGTGATCATCAAAGCATTTACTCTGCACAGGAACCCCAAATCTACAAACATGCACCCCAGAAAAATTGACTAGTTAATATTTTTGTACATTTCCCCTCTTATGTCACACCCCCAAAACTGAACGGCGGAGACGTTCAGGGGCGGATGACTTCATGTGGTAACATAACAAATGAATACATAGTAAAGAAAGCAATACAACCATCATATATATAATTGAAAGTTTACATTTGTCAAAAATTACATGTTCAAAACCAATTACAATATGATGTCAAAATATGAGATTAAAGTGGCGCCGCAGCATCTCTTCTTCAAAAGCATATTAGTACCAGAAATTACTGACTCCCGGGGACATACAAGTAATTTTGAAAGAGTAGATCAGCATTTAAGCTGGTGACTTTCATAAGTATTAAATGACAATGTTTGTATGAAATGAAATGTTTTGTCCTTGTTTGTTTGTTTCTAGAAAATCCTATATTTTCTACTAGTATAAAAGTAGCCTTCTCTCAAGACCAATGTTTGTTTCTAAAAATGTATGTAAGTGTAAAATAACCAATATGTTTGAAAACCTCGTAAATCAATGCATTTTTAATACCCCATGTGAGTTTTATAACCATACTATTGACTCGGAATGCCTATACACAACGTTCTTCAGGCGTTGGAATGTTATGACGTTTGTCACCCCGAATGATGGACTGTAGCTAACAGTCAAGGCGCGGGTTGTCAAGCCCGTATAGATTTATACACAAACACCATGCTCCCCCTCCAAGGGATTCTGGTATATAATACAAGACTTGAAATGTGTACTCGAACGTACGTGAAGCTAATGTCTCACAAACCGTGGTATAAATACAGATTTACGTGTTAAAATGTTCGTTTGTTCTTGCATATGAAAATGATTTCTTGAAAATCGTGTTTCTAGTATGTAAAATTTAGCAATATCCTCGTAAAACTATACCTATTATAGTTTTCTAAAAGTGTGTCGTGTTTGTTTAGAAATACCTAGAAAAGGAATCACTTGTTATGAAAGTATAGATATTTGTAGAGCCTAAGATAGACAAGTATACATATAATCTAAGAAAATGTTTAGTTTATACGTGCATTACAACAATTTATATTTCAAAAGATGGAATGCTATTGTAACATATTTTATATACGAGAGTTCCCTATAAAGTTTATAAATCACATATGATTTGGTTAAATAAAAGCATATAATAATTCTTTATATAACACACGATGATACTCGGGTGTTTTACTTGTATCCCCCCCCCCCCTTGAAAGCATATAAAAGCATTTATAGAACATTTAAAAGGTTAATTAAGGGGTATGAACTCACTTGAAAGTTTGAAGAAAGCGAGATGGAAACCGGGCAGAGTTTCGTCTCGGGAAACAGATTTTTCTCGGGATTCTCGGGAATCTCGGGAGTAAAAACGATCTTCGGGACTTGAGCAAAATGACCAGGGCTTCGGGTTAGAACAGGCACGGAAAACGAGGCAAGAACGCAAAGGAAATGAGAGAATTGGAGCCCTTTCTTCGGAACCCTCGCATCCGTTTTATAGGGGCTGGGAACCGCCTCGGTACGCAGGGAGTACGAGGGTACGCGGGGCGTATGCGTACGTCATGCATGACCGAGTCCTCAACTGCCTCGGACATCGGATGGGACAAGGGGTAGCTTCGCATAGGTCAGGACGTGGACGATCAGAGGCCTTGGCCTTGAGTACGCGGGGCGTACTTCGGCCCTATCTGCTGACTCCTTCGGATAATACCAAGAGTTTATAATTAAATTTATATTTAATTTAATTAATAAACTTCTGAAATTCATATCTTCTTCATACGAATTCCGTTTTCGATGGTCTTTATATCCACGCGTAGGTGAGACTACGCTCTACAACTTTCGTTTAGACTCCGTCGGCAACTTTTGAAATTATTTTTATTATTTATTTTTAAAAGGGTCATGTTTAAGGAATTTCTTTAAAAATTCATAACTTCTTTATCTGAAGTCGGTTTTTGCCAGAATTTTTACCGCTGAATTACCATTGTCGAGACCTTCGATTCTAGTTTAGGTCATTCCGGTCAAAAGTCGCTCGATCTCCGATTCGAGTTTTTAGCTTTCTGTTGCTAAGCCGAACATGGAAAAATCATAAATTTAATATACGAAGCCGGATTTGGGCATTCTTTTTACGTACGATCACGGTTTAATGACATTAAACATAGTAGGAATTTAAGTAGAAACTTTTTGGACATTTTATTATCAAAGTTAATTTCATAAACTCGAAGGTGGTTACAATACTTGACTTTTTAGGTCATTACACAGAGTTGAAATATCGGGTTGTCACATCATCCCCCGTTAGAGGGAATTTCGTCCCGAAATTTAAAATAGTAGATACTAGTGGATCAGAGAAAAAGATGAAGGTACTTTTGTTTCATCTGATCTTCGCGTTCCCATGTGAATTCAGGTCCCTGCTTGGCGTTCCAGCGAACCCTCATGATGGGTATTCGACTTTGTTTTGTTTGTTTGACCTCTCGGTCCATGATTTCTACCAGTTCTTCCACAAAGTTGAGGCTCTCGTTGATCTCGATCTCGTCGAGTGGAATAACAAGAGTCTTTTCGGACAGACACTTTTTCAAGTTCGAGACATGGAAGTTTGGATGTACGTTACTAAGTTCATGCGGTAGGTTAAGTTTGTAAGCCACAGGGCCAACTCTAGCAAGAATCTCGAAAGGCCCTATGTATCTTGGATTTAGTTTCCCACGCTTCCCAAAGCGTATTAAACCATTCCACGGTGAGACCTTCAATAAAACGTGGTCTCCTACCTGGAATTCCAAAGGTTTCGTCCTTTGGTAAGTGTAGCTTTTCTATCGGTCTCTGGAGGCTTTCAAACGTTCACGAATTTGAACGATCTTCTCTGTCATTTCTCGTATGATTTCTGGACCGGTGAGAGTGCTTTCAGGAACTCGTCCTCTAGCTAACTGGGTATCGCCAACTTCAGTCCAGCACAGAGGGGATCTGCACTTTCGACCATAGAGAGCTTCAAACGGAGCAACCTTTATGCTTGTATGATAACTATTGTTGTATGAAAATTCGACAAGGGGTATATGGATATCCCATGCCTTTCCAAAGTCAATCACATAGGCTCTCAGCATATCTTCCAAGGTTTGTATCGTTCTCTCACTTTACCCATTTGTTTGTGGGTGGTAGGCTGTACTCATGTCTAGCCTAGTCCCCAGGGAACTTTGTAGCGACTGCCAGAATCTTGAAGTGAATCTACTATCTCTATCGGAGATAATGGATATTGGAACACCGTGCAGTCGCAATACTTCCCTTATGTAAGTTCTTGTAAGCTTTTCCATTTTGTCTGTCTCCTTGATTGGTAGGAAATGCGCGGATTTGGTCAATCTGTCGACGATGACCCATATGGTATCAAGTCCACCCGTCGTCTTGGGCAACTTGGTTATGAAGTCCATGGTAATCCGTTCCCATTTCCATTCTGGTATCTCCGGTTGTTGTAGTAATCCTGACGGTTTTTGATACTCGACCTTAACCTTTGTGCAAGTAAGGCATTTACTTACAAAGGTAGCAATTTCTGCTTTCATGTTAGGCCACCAGTATAGTTTCTTAAGATCCAGATACATTTTATCTGAACCTGGGTGAACGGACTATCTTGTGTTGTGTGCTTCGGTCATGACTACGTCTCTGAAACCACCATGTTTCGGTGTCCAGATTCGGTCCATGAGATAATATGCTCCGCCACCCTTGACTTCTAGATTCTTTTCCATTCCTCGTAGGGATTCACCCGCCACATTTTCAGGTTGCAAAGCTTCCATTTGTGCCTCCTTAATTTGTGTGGATAAGTCGGAATGGATAGTCATAGTCAGAGATTTGACCCTCCGACCAGTGTATTCCTTTCAACTGAGGTCATCAGCCACCACGTTGGCCTTGCCAGGATGATAACGAATTTCACATTCGTAGTCATTTAGTAACTCAACCCATTGTCGTTGTCGCATATTGAGTTCCTTCTGATTAAAAATGTGTTGAAGGCTCTTGTGATCGGTGAAAATAGTACTCTTTTTTCTGTATAAGTAGTGTCTCCAGATCTTCAGAGCAAATACTACTGCTCCTAACTCAAGATCGTGGGTCGTATAGTTCACTTCGTGTGTCTTAAGTTGTCGGGAGGCATAAGCAATAACCTTCCCTCTCTGCATAAGAACACAACCAAGTCCTTGGTTTGATGCATCGCAATACACTACGAAATCTTCTATGCCTTCGGGGAGGGATAGTATCGGTGCGGTGCACAAGGCCTGTTTTAGCGTTTGGAACGCCTGTTCTTGTTTCGCTTCCTAGTCAAAGGACACGCCTTTCTGGGTTAATGTAGTAAGAGGTTTCGCAATGCTAGAGAAGTTCTTTATGAATCTGCGATAGTAGCCGGCAAGACCTAGAAATTGACGAATCCCTGTAGGTGTCTTTGGTGCCGACCAGTTCTCAATGGCCTTAATTTTGGAGGGGTCCACGTGTATCCCTTTCTCACTACCAACGTGGCCCAAAAATTCGACTCTTTGAATCCAAAATTCGCATTTAGAGAACTTCGCATAGAGTTTTTCCGATCGCAGTGTTTCTAGGACTTTTTGTAGGTGCTGACTATGCTCTTCCTTACTTCGGGAGTAGATAAGTATATCATCGATAAAGACGATGACGAACTGATCCAAGTAAGGACGGCATACCCTATTCATTAGGTCCATAAATACTGCTGGTGCGTTGGTTAATCCGAACGGCATCACTACAAATTCGTAGTGTCCATAACGAGTTCAGAAATCTGTCTTGGGAATATCCCCTTCTAGTACTCGTAATTGGTGATATCCGAATCGTAGATCTATCTTTGAGAATTATTTTGCTCCCTGTAGTTGGTCAAATAGGTCGTCAATACGGGGTAGAGGATAGCGATTTTTAACAGTAAGCTTGTTCAGTTCTCTATAGTCAGTGCACATACGGAACGATCCGTCTTTCTTCTTTACGAACAAGACCGGTGCTCCCCAATGTGAGAAACTTGGTCTTATGAATCCTTTTTGAAGGAGTTCATTAAGTTGACTGGAAAGTTCTTGCATCTCTTCTGGTGCTAGACGATAAGGCGACTTCGCTACGGGGGTAGCCCCTGGGACTAAGTTGATTCTAAACTCGACTTGGCGTTATGGTGGTAATCCCGGTAGTTCTTCTGGTAAGATATCGGGAAAGTCGCGTACTTCTGGAATGTTCTTGATGTCCTTTAGTTCCTGACTTGCATCGACGATGTGCGCTAGAAATGCTCTACAATCCTTCCGTAAACACTTTCGAGCTTGGATGCACGAAATGATACGAAGGTTTGTACTTGATTTGTCGCTGTAGATAACTAATGTTTTGTTGTTAGGGAGATTAAGACGAATTGCTTTCTCAAAGCACATGATGTCGGTGCGAAGAAGACTCAACCAATCCATGTCGACTATGACGTCGAAACTTTTAATTGGGACCGGCATGAGATTGATTCGGAAAGAATGACCGTCTAAAGTTAACGTACAGCCCATGTATATGCAGTTAGTGTTTTCGGTTTTTCCATTGGCCATCTCTACAGTGAATGATTTTTCTAACTTGCTAGGTTTAGGTTTAAGTAAGTGAATAAAGTTTTGACTCACGAAGCTTCTCTCCGCTCCACTATCGAATAATATGCATGCGAATGAATTATCTAGAAGGAACGTACTAGAAACTACAGTCGGATCAGCTACGGCTTCATCGTGGCCTATAGCTAAAACTCGTCCCACCCCGCCGGTATTTGTTGCCTTAGGGCAGTTCCTCCTGTAGTGGCCCACCTCGCCACAACCATAGCATGTCTGGCCTACACCCGCGTTGGGAACTTGAGTGATCGGCTTTGCGGGCTCCTTGCAGAAACAGACAGTGTGCCCCTTTTTGTTGCAGTTGGCACACTGCTTTTCCCGACAAGGTCCGTGATGGTGGTAAGTGTCACACCCCCAAACCTGAACGGCGGAAACGTTCGGGGGCGGATGACTTCATGTGGTAGCGTAACAAGTGAATACATAGTAAAGAAACCAATACAACCATCATATATATAATTGAAATTTTACATTTTTCAAAAGTTACATGTTCAAAACCAATTACAATATGATGTCAAAATACGAGATTAAACTGGCGCCGCAGCCTCCCTTCATCAAAAGCATAATGATACCTGATATTACTGATTCCCTGGGACATACAAGTAATTTTGAAAGAGTAGATCAACATTTAAGCCGGTGAGTTTCATAAGTATTTAAGTGACAACGTTTGTATGAAATGAAATGTTTTGTCTTTCTTTGTTTGTGTTTAGAAAATCCTATATTTTCTACTAGTATAAAAGTAGCCTTCACTCAAGACCAATGTTTGTTTCTAAAATGTATGTAAGTGTAAAATAACCAATGTGTTTGAAAACCTTGTAAATCAATGCATTTTTAATACCCCATGTGAGTTTTATAACCATACTATTGACTCGGAATGCCTATACACAACGTTCTTCAGGCGTTGGAATGTTATGACGTTTGTCACCCCAAACGGTGGACTGTAGCTAACAGTCAGGGCACGGGTTGTCAAGCCCGTATAGATCTATACACAAACACCATGCTCCCCCTCCAAGGGATTCTGGTATATAATACAGGACTTGAAATGTGTACTCGAACGTACGTGAAGTTAGTGTCTCACAAAAACCGTGGTATAAAAACAGATCTACTTGTTAAAATGTTACGTTTGTTCTTGTATACGAAAGTGACTTCTTGAAATTCATGTTTCTAGTACATAAGAGTTAGGAATTTGTTCGTAAAACTATACCTTTTATAGTTTTCTAAAAGTGTGTCTCGTTTGTTTAGAAATACCTAGAAAAGGAATCATTTGTTATGAAAGCATAGATTTTTGGTGTAGAGTCTAAGATAGGCAAGTATACATATATTCTAGAAAAATGTTTAGTTTATACATGCATTACAACAACTTATATTTCAAAAGATGGAATATAACATATTTTATATATATGAAAGTTCCCTATATAGTTTATAAATCACAGATGATTCTACTTAATAAAAGTGTATAAAAATCTTTATATATAACACCCGATAGTAGTCGTGTGTTTTACTTGTATTCCCCCCCTTAGAAAGTATATAAAAGCATTTAGAATAATTAAAAAAGGTTAATTAAGGGGTATGAACTCACTTGATTGTTTGGGGAAAACGAGAAGAAAATCGAGCAGAACTTCGGCTTGTGAAAGTCGATTTTCTCGGGATTCTCGGGAATCTCGGGAATCTCGGAAGAGTAGAACTTTCCTTCGGAAATTGAGTGTGAAAACCGGGGCTTCGGGAGGGCTTCGGGAGCTTAACCGCAGAGTTTCAGCACGAGAGAGGGAAGAATGGAGCACCTAAACCCGGCACCCCAAGAGTTCTATTTATAGGGGGTATTTTTGAGTGCCACGTCATGGCTAGGGTTGGCCACGTCGTGGGGAGCAAGCCTATCCTCTTCCATTGATTGGAAGCCCTCAGTCACTTGTCGGGTCGCGGCAAAACAGTGCCACGTCGTAGGGAGGCCTGACAGCCTTGGATTTTGGACCCCGAACTTGTAAAATCCATAACTTTCTCGTACGAGCTCCGTTTTCGACGTTCTTTATATGCACACGTAGCTGAAAATATGATCTACAACTTTCGTTTAGACTTCATCGGCAAATTTTGACTTTATTTTTAATTATTTATTTTTAACGGGTCGGGACATGAAAAGTCCGTATAAAATCCATAACTTCTTCATCCGATGTCCGTTTTCGTCAGACTTTTCGCTGTTGCGCTACTAATGTTGAGACCTTCCATTCTCATTTAGGTTGTTTTGGTCAAAAGTCACTCGAGCTCTATTTCGAGTTTTTAGCTGCCTACTGCTATATTAGGATCTTGCAAAAATCATAACTTCCTCATACGAAGTCAGATTTGGACGTTGTTTTTGTGTACGCTCACGGTTTAATGTTATCTATAACTTTCATTTAGATACCTAAGGCTAAATGCTATTGTATTGAAATTTCGCGTTTTCCGTTTAATCGGTGTTGTCGGTTTTGTCGGAAATCTTAGAATGGTCATAACTTCTTCGTTGTAACTCGGATTTTAGTGTTCTTAGTACTTATGTAAACCTTGACACAATGTCTAACATAATAGATATTCTTCTAAAGATTTTTACATATTTCATCTTCGAAGTTAATTTCATTATTTCAAAAGTAGCTACAATACTTGACTTTTTAGGTCATTACAAAGAGTTGAAATATCGGGTTGTCATAGTAAGTGCATTTGGCACACTTGGGAAGGTTACCTACATAAGGCTTGGTTGGGTAGGTATTTTTAGGAACTGTAGTAGGTGCAGTGGCAGCATTCACTGAGACCAGTTGTTTCTTCACGGATTCTTGGGAAGACCCACCCTTCCCTTTATTCCATACCCTCTTGTTGTTGTTGTTGTTGTTGCTGTTGTTGTTGTTGTTTCCCTTTTGTGGTTCTGGTGTAGCAACCGTTGAGTTCTAATGACCTCCATAATCAACAAGAGATTGCGCCAGTTCCTTGGCACTTTCAAAAGTGTCAGGTTTTGAAGCTAACACGCTTGACCTAATTTGGGGAGACAATCCCCAAATGTATCTCTCTATTTTCTTGCTCTCAGGAGCAGTCATATCTAGGCAAAGGATTTCCAGATCGCAGAACCTGTTGGTATAAGTTGCGATGTCGTTACCAACCATTCCAAGAGTCCAGAGTTCGTGTTCGAGTTTTTAAATCTCTCCTCGTGGACAGTATTCTCTCATCAGCATGACTTTTAAGCTTTCCCAGCTTATGGAGTTTGCCACTATCAGAGTAAGTACCTTAACGTGGCCATTCCACCAAGTTTAAGCTCTATCAATAAGGGTGAAAGTTGCAAGTTTGACCTAGCTGTGCTCGGGACAGGAGCGGATTTCAAAGACTGATTCCGTCCTTTCAATCCACTGCCTTAGAGCTATCACACCACCAGTTCCATAAAACATCCGGGGTGTGGCATTAGTAAAGTCCTTATAGGTGCATTCTCGGGGTTTCCCATGACTCTCTCCATGGTTGGATAGGTGTGTGCCAGTTCCCGAGCCAGTAGTACTCGAGTTATTGATCTGTGACATGGCAGCTGCTACCACTGCGGTGACTGCTGCTTGGAACATGACAGCATCAAATTGAGGTGGTGGAGGTGGTGGTGGTATAGGTTCTTCCCCACCGTTGTTTCGCCTTGGATTCCTACGCAGAGACATCCTTCAACTATAGGTTGAAAAGATAACAATAAGAATTACTTAGTATAGAAACTGAATGTGTCTTATGAACCAAATTGCTATAGTTCGACAACAGATGATAGTATGAGTCTTAAAATAGAAGCATGAAAGTTATTTGTAAGACTGACAATATGAATCAAGCACTTGGTTTCTTGATGACTTTTCGAGGATTTAATGAAATACTCAACGTAGTAATAATAGTGCCACTTATATTAATATAATAGTTCATATAACGATCATGAAAAATTGACCCCTATAAGGGTCTCTGGTTACAAAGTTTGAGAAAATTAAAGACTTTTAGCCGAGGTCCTAACTTATAACAAAATTTGAGATTCTTGCAAGCATTACTTGCGACATAGGTTGCGCTTGGAGCTTGACTCCGCATCCGATTGCTTTGACTCCATTGGACGCCGATCAAAAGCGGCTTGTTGTTCCCTTAATTCGGTGAGGGCTGCAATCATTTGCGCTTGGAATGCCTTGGTTTGGAGTTGAGCATTGTCTTGCATTCTGTCCAACCTACAGATGTCGGAAGTGTGAACCTGTACTTCCACGTTAACATCCTGAAGTCGGCTAGCTTGAACTCCGGATTGATAGGATTGATTGGCTAGCTTACCCACCATTACTGGGAGTGCCCGATCAGCCGAACCTTCGCCTCGGACATCATAGAAGTCCCGGCACATGTCGTAGGGAGGGCGTAGGTTTTGTTGTTGGCTCCAATGGTGGAGGTGACTTCCCCGGACGGGAGTCGGTCCTTGAAAGTTCCTTACGAAGACAGGAGGTTGTACGGGTGGTGGGTTGATCACTTCCGGCTCTGAGTCGGTACCGGAGTCATCCTCCACTTCTATGGGTTCCTCGTCCTCTTCGGGATCATCTTCGACCCATCCTCCGTTGCCTTGGTTGGGAAAGTAGGGGTCGCCAGGGTGGTGAAATCCAGCCATTTGACTGTACGAGAAATAGGGTTATAAGAATTGAATAAAGTTGAAACATGCAAAACATGTAAGTTAAACTAGTTTAGGTAGCAAATACTCCTATAGTATTTAAATTCTTGTTTTTGATTCTTGTAACGGTTTGGTAAGTTTTGACTTGTTGCTTACTACGAGCAATCCTCGATATATATTGGTCCGATCTCGGACAAATATAGTTGATCATGCTATATTTGTCCCAAACCTGATTATATATATCGAGTTTTAATCGTAGTGTCAACTTGTCTAAATACTTGTTGTATAGTTAAAATCATGAAAATAATTTTGTTGTATGCATGTATTTGTAGTTAAATGAACTAACAATTTAAGTTAAACGTAACGCTGCTTAAGCATAAAAACAAAAGAAAAATGTTTTGTCAGAGAGTATTAGTCCCTTAAGCATTTATAGTTTGTATATCTTATGTGGTTCAATATACTTAGTTCACTATAAACATTGCTCTGATACCAATCTGTCACACCCCCAAACCTGAACGGCGGAAACGTTCGGGGGCGGATGACTTCATGTGGTAACGTAACAAATGAATACATAGTAAAGAAAGCAATACAACCATCATATATATAATAGAAAATTTACATTTGTCAAAAATTACATGTTCAAAACCAATTACAATATGATGTCAAAATATGAGATTAAACTGGCGCCGCAGCATCTCTTCTTCAAAAGCATATTAGTACCTGAAATTACTGACTCCCTAGGACAAACAAGTAATTTTGAAAGAGTAGATCAGCATTTAAGCTGGTGAGTTTCATAAGTATTAAATGAGAATGTTTGTATGAAATGAAATATTTTATCCTTGTTTGTTTGTTTCTAGAAAATCCTATATTTTCTACTAGTATAAAAGTAGCCTTCTCTCAAGACCAATGTTTGTTTCTAAAAATGTATGTAAGTGTAAAATAACCAATATGTTTCAAAACCTCGTAAATCAATGCATTTTTAATACCCCATGTGAGTTTTATAACCATACTATTGACTCGGAATGCCTATACACAACGTTCTTTAGGCGTTGGAATGTTATGACGTTTGTCACCCCAAATGATGGACTGTAGCTAACAGTCAAGGTGCGGGTTGTCAAGCCCGTATAGATCTATACACAAACACCATGTTCCCCTTCCAAGGGATTCTGGTATATAATACAGGACTTGAAACGTGTACTCGAACGTACGTGAAGTTAATGTCTCACAAACCGTGGTATAAATACAAATTTACGTGTTAAAATGTTCGTTTGTTCTTGCATATGAAAATGATTTCTTGAAAATCGCGTTTCTAGTATGTAAAAGTTAGCAATATCCTCGTAAAACTATACCTATTATAGTTTTCTAAAAGTGTGTCTCGTTTGTTTAGAAATACCTAGAAAAGGAATCACTTGTTATGAAAATATAGATTTTTGTAGAGCCTAAGATAGACAAGTATACATATAATCTAAGAAAATTGTTTGGTTTATACATGCATTACAACAATTTATATTTCAAAAGATGGAATGCTATTGTAACATATTTTATATATGAGAGTTCCCTATAAAGTTTATAAATCACATATGATTTGATTAAATAAAAGCATATAATAATTCTTTATATAACACACGATGATACTCGGGTGTTTTACTTGTATCCCCCCCCCCCCTTGAAAGCATATAAAAGCATTTATAGAACATTTAAAAGGTTAATTAAGGGGTATGAACTCACTTGAAAGTTTGAAGAAAGCGAGATGGAAACCGGGCAGAGTTTCGTCTCGGGAAACGGATTTTTCTCGGGATTCTCGGGAATCTCGGTAGTAAAAACGATCTTCGGGACTTGAGCAAAATGACCAGGGCTTCGGGTTAGAACGGGCCCGGAAACGAGGCAAGAACTCAAAGGAAATGAGAGAATTGGAGCCCTTTCTTCGGAACCCTCGCATCCCTTTTATAGGGGCTGGGAACCGCCTCGGTACGCAGGGCGTACGAGGGTACGCGGGGCGTACGCGTACGTCATGCATGACCGAGTCCCCGACTGCCTCGGACTTCGGATGGGACAAGGGGTAGCTTCGCATAGGTCGGGACGTGGACGGTCCGAGACCTTGGCCTTGAGTACGCGGGGCGTACGAGGGTACGCGGGGCGTACTTCGGCCTTATCTGCTGACTCCTTCGGATAATACCAAGAGTATATAATTAAATTTATATTTAATTTAATTAATAAACTTCTAAAATTCATATCTTCTTCATATGAATTCCGTTTTCGATGGTCTATATATCCACGTGTAGGTGACACTACGCTCTACAACTTTCGTTTAGACTCCGTCGGGAAATTTTGAAATTATTTTTATTATTTATTTTTAAAAGGGTCGTGTTTAAGGAATTTCTTTAAAAATTCATAACTTCTTTATCTGACATCGGTTTTTGCCAGACTTTTTACCGCTGAATTACCATTGTCGAGACCTTCGATTCTCGTTTAGGTCATTCCGGTCAAAAGTCGCTCCATCTTCGGTTCGAGTTTTTAGCTGTCTGTTGCTAAGCCGAACTTAGAAAAATCATAACTTCAATATACGAAGCCGGATTTGGGCATTCTTTTTACGTACGATCACGGTTTAATGACATTAAACGAGGTAGGAATTTAAGTAGAAACTTTTTGGACATTTTATTATCAAAGTTAATTTCATAAACTCGAAGCTGGTTACAATACGTGACTTTTTAGGTCATTACACAGAGTTGAAATATCGGGTTGTCACATCTTATGATCTATTGTTCTTTTTGGTTCTCTCCATTTTTACCAATCTTTATTTTTGATCCTAGGTTTTTCCACTAATTAATTTTACTGTGCAGGATGAGACTGATGAAATCTATATTGTTTCATATTCATGGTTTTGAGAGTTTTATGAAATCAATAAGTATATTAGTTTTACAATAGTTTTTTTGCTATAATTATAAGATTATATGTGACAATCGTAAAAATTCGAGTCGGTTCTAGATTTGACTAAACTTAGTTGCACGTATAGGCACCACACATACTAGACTTAGTAACTAGAAGCTAAGTTATAACCTACTAGAAACTTGGAAACAAGTAGGATCGAAAGATAGTGTACTTATAGTTCACATTGGTATGTGAATTCTACAATTACTTAACTATAGAGGCTATCCATACTCGGGTCATTCCTTGAATTGAGCACTGTTTCATGAATCATATACACACATCATGCATTTGACCTAGTAGTAGAAATTAGGTCAAAGTCTTATAGAAACTTAAGTCAAAGTTGAAGACTAGGACTAGTATACTTGATTCTTCAATTTCGCTTGAATCTCGGAATCACTACATAGAATGCCAATAAACCGATAAAATAAATTACAAACATTATTTATAAATATAAAAGAGTTATAATACCATAATATAAATTGAAGTCTCAAAGATTCTATTGATTTTGATATCCAAAGATTTATTAAATCTCAAAACCCTAAAAGCCCTAAAACCTAAATTTTATAAACTTTAACATCATGAATTCTATAAAAATAGTTATGAAACTTATAATATTATCTTAAAATAATTAAATTCAAGGAAATATAATCAAAGAAAATAAAATTTTAATTCATTAATATTGACTTTACATTTATAAGTTAAACATCCAAGGGTTATGAACAAATTTTATATAAAATGCATATTTTATATAAATTAAAAGAAAATTTATAAAAATTAAGGAATTAATATAAAATAAATAAGAAAAACAAGGTAAAATCTCATCTCTCCATCCAAAGGTCGGCATCATCCCTCCCAAGACCACTCTTCCCCAAAACTCAATCAATTCACTCACTTATTCACTCTACCACTCCATCTTCTCTCTCACTCTACCCCTCATTCTCTCTCCCACTCTTCATCACCGCCACTCCATTTCTCTCTTCATCTCTCTACACCCATGAAATTTTCCAGAAAATAAGTCCAAGAACACACCTCAAACTCAAAATCTTCATCATCTAGTGGTGTTCATTAAGGTAGAACATGATTTGCTTTCATTTTCCTTCAAGTTTTCATGTATTTTCTTGCATTTCCTTGTTCTTCTACACCTTTCTCTTAAAAAAATTGCATGCATGTTTATTCACTTCAGTTTTGATGATTATGGTGGTATATTTTAACCAAAAACATCTTGCATGTTACAAAATGGTGAAGATCCATGACCTAAACCTAAGTCAAGATCATGAAAATGCACTTTTCTACAAGTTTTGGTGGAAAATCACAACATGCACTCTAAGTTTTCTTTCAAAAACGATTTTTGAACATTTCAAACACATGATGGGTCTTCAAATCAACATGCATGTAATGATCTTCAAGCTTAGAGGCTTGATCATCAAAGTTTGTTGTTAAAAGCTTTCAAATATGTTCATGAAGGATTTATGTTAGGGTCTAAATGTTGTAATATGTCGAAGTGTCAATTAGGTTGTTACGAAGTATATTTTGTCTTCGTAAGAAGTGTCTTCGGATGTAATGTTATTTGTACTAAGGCATTATAATGAGTAGTCTTAATGTCTAGTCCTTAGTATTTGTTATGCTTTTGTTCTCCTATAAATAGGGGTCTGTACTAAGTGAGTAGCATAACTTTTACTTAGCTTTTATAGATTATTCTCTGTACTCTGTAAAATCAAACGCATAATATGAGCTGAACAAATATTATATTTACTCTCGTGTTCATCGTTATTTCTTTTTCCAAATTCATACTTTAATTGATTCTAAACTCGAATACAAATCTCAACAATTGGTATCAGAGCAGGAATCCTTTCTGTGATCTGATTTTCATACGTTCAAAAAGATTTTTGGATCTACTGTTTGATTCAAAAAGTTTCCGTTCTTTTTGAGAGTGAAAAATTCTTCTTGATCTCAATCTAGGATTTGATTCTGCAAAAATATTTGTAAATCGAGTGTTCTTTGTGTGATTCTGATTTGAAATATACAATTTGATTTCAATATTCTCATAGTTTTTGTATCATCTTGAAGTTTTTGTCCATACAACAATGGCGTCAATCAATTTTAATTCGATGACATTTTCTCATTTGCTTGGATCATCCACAAAAATTCCGATGCTTATTCCAGAATATTATGATCAGTGGGCAGATCGTATGGAAGATTACTTGAACGGATTGGATGAAGAATTAGGGAAATGCATCTCAGGAGAAATCAATCAACCTGCACAAGTTCAGCCAATCGGTATGTCTTCAAGCAGTTCGGAAGTCGATAACCAAACCACTCGTTTAAAACAACTAGAGAAGAAATGCATGAGGGAATTAAGAGGTGCTCTGCCTCCTGTTGTGTACAATTATGTCAGAACATGCCCAACAGCTAAAGAAATTTGGAACAATCTCAAAGAAAAATTTCAAGGAAGTGAAAAGACGAAGATCACATCTGTGAAACAATGCCTGGTGGAACTCAAAGATTTCAAACAAAAAGAATCTGAGTCTATTGAAGCATACTATGATCGGTTCAACGAGCTAATCTATCGTTGTAACCGTTATAGTATAACAAGGTCATCAATGGAGTACAATTTGATATTTGTAATGGGACTTCGAAAGGAGTGGCGAAGTGTGAGTATGATGGTGAAAAATCAGCAGAGTTTTGATACTTCGACTTTAAATGACTTGTACAATATCTTGAAAATGAGGTTAATGAAATAGCTGAGGAATCAATAGCAAGTCTTGGTGGACCATTGGCACTTGTTTCGAAGGTTTCATAAAGAGAGAATGAAAAATCGAAGTTTGATGAAGAAGAAGGTTTTCTGATGAATTCTAATGATGAGGTTGTTGCATTTTACTCAAACAATCGAGTAAAGAAATTTTTTAAGAAACCTTTTAATCCAAAGATGTTGAGAAATACAGGCCACCAATTCCAGTTAAACATAGTGCATGTTGCAAGTGTGCTTGTGGGAACAATAAGAGACAAGGCAAGACCATGCCACCATGGGCAGGAAGAAAACAACTTCACAGTGAAGAAAAAGACATGTTTTCACTGTGGAACACCTAGACACATTGCCCGAACTGTCCAAATCACGCTTATGTTCCCTACTATGCACATGTGTGGCAGAACGCGCCAATAGGGAGATTTTCCAAAAGAAATCCATCAAGGTCACATTCAGAAAATGGTGACTGGAACGCGAAGAAGGCCAAGAATTCAACTCCTAAGACCAAGAATCAAAATCCCAAGGTCAAGAAGGGAATGCCAGTCAAGAAGTCCAATCCAAGAGATGCACCAGCGAAACAAAGATCAGTCGGATCAAAGACATCTTGGCAGCCGACTTCATGTTCAAAAGCAAGTACTAAGCCACCCATTAGATCGAAAAAGAAATGGGTTAAACCTAACTACAAATGGTTTCCAAAGGCTCAATCTCTAAAATCAACTAATGACTCTAATATTTCTTCATCTTCTGTTCGTGATAAGCAAAATATGTCATGGGAGAGACTTCCTTGCGTTGATGACAAAGGTCAACCCAATTTCAAAATGGAATGGGTTGCAAAGACCAACTGATCCCGCTCTGTGTCAGAGCAGCTATGGAGGCATATCATCATACTTCGGTTTCTTGATAGTAGTTGCTCCTGGCACATGATAGGGGGCATCTCTCAACTATACAAGATTCTAAACTTTGTTTGAGAGCATGTGTCCTTTACGGGAAAGGAAGAAAGGAAAGGATTACACATGGGGCTTGTACTTATCGACGTGAAGAATTTTCGGATCTGTTCTGAGATTATGCGTGCTATTCTCAGACCTTCATGATGCAAATTAATTCGGTGAATTACGGTTTGCATTCTCTTCTCTATACTCCTGAGTTTATCTTAATCTCATTTGTTTTAAATACAACCTTTTATTTTCTTATAGTTTTTCGTTAGTAGGTTGTTTTGGGAAGTGATATCAAGATAGTGATAACGGGCAGTCTAAAACATGTGTAAGGGACTGAATCTGAATTGTCTAGACTCTGTCTTCAATGTACTGGTAGGCACAAAGGATTTGACAGTGTGGATTTAGATATGATTGTTTGGACTGACCATACGACGCTCGGGTAGATTGAGCAGTGAGATAAACATGGGAACCCACGGGATACACTAAATTAATAAGCATCTAGAAGAGTGGTTCGACTGTTTCTTGATGTACGGACTTATTTCCTTAGCTCTGGTTCTGATAGGGCGACTGGGGGGCTCTGATAAAGTAGGTCTGTAGGAAATTATTTTCTTTCTTTCTATCTGTCATGCATAGGTTGATTCCTCTGCGTGATTGGAAGAGATTTGAACTGGAATGCAGCATATGCAACTCTATTTCTATGCATCTTCTTTATCTGTGAAATTCTTTCTATCTGTTAGACATATGTTGTCTCCTCTATGTGATTGAAACATATCCGAGCTTGAACACAACTTATGCAACATTCTACCTCTCAATCCCTATATCCTAGTTAGCTATATGTTGTCCCCTCTACGTGATTGAAATAAATCCGCCCTGGGACACAATATTTACATCTATTTCTAAATCTGTCTTCCTCCTTAATAATTGTTTACTCACCTAAAGTAAGGAGTCCTTAGGAAGTTCTTGATAACCAGGGTATATCAGGAAGTGGGGAACATGTTCTAATGCAACCAAAATCGAACCATGTAGAAGTTGCCTATAGATCTCGCTGCTTAATTTAAGTGGACAACAATACTCGTGGTCTTCGTCAGCTAAATGGTATATTTGAAAATTTTTTCGATATCTTTCGTGTTTAAGTGGACCACAATACCGCCAATTGACCAGATCTATTCATGAACGTGCACGTACTGATAAACAAAATTACGACTGTCTCACAACTTTGATCCCAAATATTTTTATTTTTGTTAAATTTGTTCATAGTTTTCCTCTATGCACAAATTTATGGGGAGAATTAAAAATTTCAAAAATCAAACAAAAATCAGAAAATTCAAAAATCCAAAAATATTGTCATTTTTGTTTTCTTTCTTGTTCAGAAAAATCAAAAAAAAAATCCAAAAATATTTTTTTTGTTTTCTATTCCAGAAAATATAAAAAATCCAAAAAATATTGTGTGCTAACTTTACTTTTAGTTTTGTTTTTATCTCAAATTTTTATTTGTCTTGAAAAGTGAATCCAGGTGTAGATGAGACTCATGGATACTGTATCGAAGATTTTCAGAGCCAAGGCTTCATCCGTGATCATCGAAGAATTCTCATTCGAAGGAGCAAGAAATGAAGATTATTCTTTTAACATTCAATCTTTCAACCCCAAAAGTTAGGTGAAGCTGCAATTGATGATTATGTGACAGATTGCATTGAACCCTCCTTAATCAATTTGCTGATATCTTGAACCTGTTGAAGTGATCCAGAAGATTAGATCTCTCTATTGTTCTCTATGAAGATTCTCAAGCTGAAAGCGCTATCTTTCAAAAATCTTTTCAATAAGCCTCCTCACCCAACGTGCATTCAAATTCAAATATTGAAGAAATGCCCAACTGCTCAGGATGAAGTCATTTATTGAAGATTCGTCAAGTTCATCTTGAAGCTGTGAAGAAATCAAAGATTAATGCTGAAGCCAAAGCTCCCATTGGAGATTGACAAGAAAAGCCAGCAATTTTTTAGCGGGAGCTTGTTGGATCAATTAGAAAATAAAGCTATAAACCAAGGGGGAGATTGTTGGGTCAAAATATTGGTTTACAATCTGCATTTCTAGGAAAATATATTTTTATGTAGTTTTTGTGGCTGTGTACGACCATTATCATATGTACAGTCGTACTCGTGTGTACGGCCGCACACCTGTGTACGACCGTACATGTGTGTACGACTGGTGGTCCTATATATAGGGTGAGGAGTGCATGTGAGTGTACGGATGAAGAACGGCCAAGGAGCTTATGTGTGTGTATTCTAAGGTGTTGTAGAGAGAGAAACAAGAGAGAAGAAGAGAGTGTATGTGAATCTATTGTAAGGAACTTCATTTATATCTTCAATACATCATCGATTCAAGTTATTTTTTTTTTCTTTTTCTCTTCTATTTTGATCTGACATCATTCAATTGATTGGGATTCTGCACCATCAAATGGATCTGATTGATACACAAGCATATTTGGGGACTTATGATTTTCCTTGGAATCTCTTCAAAATTTTGCTCTAGAACTCTTATAAAATTCACTCCAGAACCCATCTCAGACCTTTTTCATGTGTTGAGATCTCTCAATTATTTCATCCCGGACTTCTCATAATAAGCAATTGTTTTCAAAACATTCGTGAACCCTATGGTTCCGAAATCAAAACACATGATGAAATCCAAAATGTTTTCAGATGAAATGTTTTTTAACAGTTACTTTTTTATGATTCCTATCTTTTCACCCTCGAAACTCGCTACATGATTGCACGTCTCCAAAAAGTGAACATCCCATCAACCATGTGATGATTTCTATTTTGCACTTCAATCGATTAAAATCTTTAATGACTGCAAGTCAACTCACCTAAATACGACAATTTAATTAATGCGACGCATTTCCTTTTTCGGGTTTCATCATTACTCCTTCAACCCGACCCGTTCTCTTAACCTATATAAACCCTCTTCAAACCCTCTTTTACTATTTACACGCACAAAAAGCTCAACCTTCTTATGCATTCTCTCTCAACTATCTTCTTCGAGCATTCATCTTCTGCAACAATGGTATCTTAATCTCTTTCCAAAATCTCTCAAAGCGCTCCCAAAGTTCCTAAAACTTCTGAAAAGAAAAAATTATCCAAGGGATCCTCATTGTCTCAGTCCAACGAACCCTTTCTCAAAGACACTATGCTATTATTCTCTCTTGACCCCATGGATTTTGACGAGCACATTAGAGTTATGACCTAGTTCATTGCTCATCATCCAATCGCCATTCCACTTACCAAGATACCAGACACACTAATTCCACTTCGTCTTCTTCACACCGCATTTGAACGGATCAAGATCGAGAATGATGTTCTTGAGACAAAGATAACTGGTGATCGCATAGTTCCTATCCACAAGTCCACGATTCTCAAGGCAATTGGAGTAAAAGAAAACCTTTCCAACTTCAAGGTACAAGAACCCACTGTAGAATAATTTCAACAGTTTCTCACTTACATTGGTTATGGTCAGGAATACAAAGTGAAGAAGTTCAAGAAATCAGTCGTCTCAGGCCTCTAGACCACCCTGATGCACTTCATTGTAAGGGGCTTATCTGGCAAACAATGAGGTACGGATACTCTTACCAAAGACAAGTTGTGCGTGGTTTATAGCATGTTCTCCAACAAGAGCAACGTCATTAATCTTCTTGAAGTCTTGTGGCAAGATTTTCAGAAATTTGCTATCAAGCGGAAGCCAAACGAGATTTCCAGCCCTAGATTTTGGGCCCCGACGATTCAACAATTATACCGTGAGAGGTCCGAACCAATTCCAATGGATACAACTCCGATAGAGATATTTTTTTCCTTCAAAACTGTTAAACATTATCATATTCGGGACCAAACTTCCTTTGGACCAATTAGACGTTTACCGGAACATATGATCGTCTTCCTACCTTCCAGATCTATTCATTTGAAACACAATATGGAGACCTCGATCATGTATAGCCCTACACAATCTGCCCCGGTCCCCGTTGAGCCCACTCCGGAAGTGGCCAACACTATTCCTTCTGGTGGCAAGAAGAAGAAATCTTACAAGTGGAAAACAACCCCTTCAAAGCTAAAATCCCGAAAGAGAACCAAAATCGGTTCCACCGTTCAAAAGGAAGCAGCCAAGGACATTCCGGCTGACTCTGGCCATCCTTCTACCCCACCTACCCACTCTTCCGAAGTACCCTTCGGAGCTTCAATATCACAAGCACACACACACGGGGAGTTTCCTAATAATCCACCCTCTCCTTCCCCACAATGTGATGTTGGTGTAGATGATAGATCCTTGCCCCCCTGGAACAAACCTACGTGTCTTATTTGATATCCCATTTCCTTCTACACAAGCACAATCTGAAACCCCTATTCCGGACCCCAAGCATTCCAAGGCTGGAGTAGCCTTAGGTACCTCAACTGGTCTGATATCGGGTAATGGTTCATGATAACCAGGTACTAATGATCCTTTGTCGGAGGACGATATTGATAGGGCTCATTCCAAACATCTGGAAATCACCAGGAATCAAGTTGAAGCTACTCTCGTCTCTATGAGGAACAGGGCTATTCGGAGCAATTTGCCATTTGTTTCCCCTACTGATGAAATCACAGATCTGGAGTTTGCTTCTGGAGAAATGCCAAAGACTCATCTCTATGATGCCATGCACTCTGATCCCACTGAAGAACTTTCCGATGACTTCATGTTCGATGATGAATGTGCCTCAATTGCTGCTCCACAATTATTCTCCTCATTTCCCTTTCATTCAAAACCATCCTCATCAAGGCAAGATTTTGACTTCGGTCTCTCATCATCCTCTTCGGAACCGGTTGACGAAGAAATTCAAATAGATGATCAAGTCCAGGTCAATCTTGAAAAATAAACCGAAATAAACTCCCAAGAATGTCAACACTAATAACACCTATCCTAGCATATCCGAACAGCTAGTAAACCAGGAAGATGACAAGAACATGTCCCGGGCTTCAACTTTAGACACCGGATCTTTAGCAGGAAATTACATCAATAAGTTTGCCCTTATGGAACTCCGAGACAATGTCTCTCAGACACTATGAAGAAATTTGATGCCATTGAGTCATCCGTGGCCGGAATCAATACCAAGCTTGATGCAAAGGTGTCCAGACTCGATTCTAAACTTGATGTAATTCTTGCATCTTTGTCCGATGTCACCAAATCCTCTCCAACAGTTGTTGAACGTGAAACCCAACTTGATCAGCTTATCTCTCTTCAATTGAAGCATGATGTAGAAGAAGTGCAAAAGAAGTACAATTAAAGCCTGGATCATTACCTTGACACCATCAATACAATGCTCAAGGTCCATGATGACATGTTTGGGGTAACCAATGAACTGATTAAGCAAACTCATGTTCGTCTTGAGAAACAAATTCAAAGGATGGAGAAGGAGATAAAAACATGGATGAGATGAATATCATCATGCAGCAGGTTCTTATCAAGCTCCTCAGGGCTTGTTGGAACATCGAGGATATTCCGAATCACAAGTTCGATGAGATGCTCTCCATTTTATCCAAGTTATTTGATCATTTTAAAGCTCAGGCTCCCACATCTGAGGCTTATGATTCCATGACTCAATAGCTCAACACCAATTTTCAAAAGGTGTTTGACAAGTTTTCAAAACAGCAGAAATTTGCTATGCTTGCACCGATTGTCGAGCCTTCCATTACAAGAGGGGGAGAAGGACCCAGTTCAAGAACATAACCCTTGAAACCTATCTCAGAGTTCAGACTCCGAGATGAAAACTCTGATGATTATTTACAAATCATGTCAGGTTCTCCAGGTGGTGATGATGATGAAACTGGTGAAGATGTGTATGTTAAGAATGAATTAGTAGGAGTTCAAGCTCCAAGATAACCTGTTAAAGTGCTAAAAGAGGAAGAGAAAAGAATTTTGTCAGCAGTCTCTTGGCCATCTACCATGGCTGATGTTGTTCACAGAAACATAGAAGTTGCTAAGGAAAAAACCAAATTAACGGTTGATGCCTTCCGAAACACTGCTTCAATGCTACCTCCAATTCCCTCTCCAAAGATTGCTCCTATAGATGAAGGTTCTTCACTCCTGAAGCCGGATGATATTCCAGAAGAGCCCCTACCTTCATCTCCATCGAGATTCGTTGTGGACGAAAATATGCAACATATTCTTTTCGCCCTCAACAAAAAAAAGACAAGGGAAATAATCCTATCTCGGAAGATTATCAAGTTTAACGCTCCGAACCACCACTAAAGAAAAATTTTGGTTGGTCTCAAGAAGAAATCAATTAAGCACTTGAGGAAAGCATCTGGACTCAAGCCCTCAAAGATAATCTGAATCCAATGCTAGGGCTCTCTTCTCTGCACCGAGAAGGAATCTTTCACCATTTGGATATAGTACCGTTCATGTACTATGATATTCCTAACAATGATTTATACCAACTTCATCTACCTCTCTCTCTCTCTCTGTCTCTCTCTCCCTACAGCAAGTATTACACCAAGTTCGCCCCTCTCCACCCTAAAGATGATCCATAATTGATCACCCAGACTGAACGTGAAAGATTAAATACCTTTTACTCCAAGAATGCACTTCCCCAAAAAGAAGTGTGGTCTAGAAAAAGGATACCCAAGATCTCAGGGTTTGGATGGAAGATCCTGATCAAGTTTGAACTGAACTGTGTGTTGTTTCGATTCCACATCTCCCGGAACAAACCAACTCAAAGAACCATCTCTGATGCCGACTTTCTTGAAATCAACTCGAATGACATCCTAACCATTGTTGCACACTTCAGGAGTCATCAAATTAACAGTCTTATCATGTGAGCTTACCATGTTGCCTAAAGCTTTCTCAAAGACTGTGTTGCTGAATTATGCCAATGTGACTATGAACAGGTACATCTGTTCAGAACCGAAAACTACTTGACCAAAATTGCCTTCAATCTACCAGAAGCTGATTTATTGGCTATAGGGCCAATCGATGAGTAGGTACTAGGGTTTGTCTATATGAAAAAGAAGACAAACAAGAAGGGCTTCTTCCAAGTCCTTGACAAACATCTAGTTCCAACCAAATATCTTAAGAAATTCATCAGCCGTGCATCCAAGTCCAATGCTCCTGAACATGTCAAAACAAAGTTTGTGAGTCAATTGCAATGGAACATGGAAGTGAGAAATTAGTTGTACAAAGCATACACTTTCATCAAGGAGGAAGCAAACTAAATTGACATGATTGCTAAGTTCACTTAGGGGGAGATTGTTGGAACCTGAAAGTGAATCTCTAGCAATCACACAATGAAGATCCGAAGTCAATATTAGGTCAGAAGTGGAATATGGTCCGGAGTCAGTCTTTGGTCTGATGAGAAGATTATGTCCGGAGTAGTGAGTATGTTCAAACAGGAGATCTTTCAAAATGGAGTATAAGTCTGAATATGTCAGTCTGTCAATGTATCAATTGTTCATGTCTTTTTCTGTGATGTAACATTACTTAGGACTTAGTATTTTGTTTATTCATACAATCAGAATGTTAGAAGTAGTGACATTTCCGGTCCTTCGTATGTTTTCCAGTTTGTAATCCGTTCCTCCTTTTTCTATATAAGTTGTGTTTAATGATAAGAAGAAATATACGAATTGTTGCTCCTAAGATAGATATATTTTAATTTACTTCACTTGCGTCTTTCTCTCAAATCAAAACTCTTTCAAACATTCTACTTGTTCATTTATAGTCTTTACTTTGATTATACTCATTATTCTATATTTAATAATTAAAGTACTTTGTTGATTCTCATCTTCAAGTCTCGACTGGTCTTGCCAGACTTGACTAGAACTCTTCATCAGAAGCAGACAATGATCTTAAGCATTAACTCAAGGTTTGAGTTTTTGAGCCTTGTCCATGCGCAATCAGATCCTTGTTCTCACAGAAGGTAAAAGAAATTGATGTTCTCGGGTTTCATTAAAGGAAAATAATTAACTTTCCTTTCACATCTCTACAACTTAGGAACACAAAAGAAAATTTTCTTTTCTGTTCCTCTATTTTCCTTTTTCTTCTTTTCTCTCCTTACTTTTCTTTTCTCTTCTTTTCTTTTCTTTATTTAAACTCGAGAACTAGATGTTAGTATTGGATAAGGCTTCTAAAGCCTTTTTTTCAACCAATCAATATGGTAAGCCAACCATATTAATTACCTTAATTAAGATACAATTTGTTTAAATATAAACTTTTTATTTAAAATATTAAATAACTAATTTATTTAATTCCTTTGACCAAATAAACAATTTTTTTAATTGGTTTGACATTATAGTTTTACACGTAGTTAACGATATAGCAATTTGTTTATATCTTAGTTATTAGTTCCTATACTATGTACAAATGTAAGTTGGTTATTATGTATATATAATTCCTTTTTCTTTTCATAATTTTACTTCACATTCGAACAATGTTTTTTAACATTTGAGTTTATAGCAATAACGATTGCATCTATATAGTTAAAACATCAAGAGGCTGCTAATAAATTATATTGCTCATATTGTATTTAGCATTCCTATTTTTTTACTTGTACTGAATTTTGTACTGGTGTCATGCTCATCATTCTTGAGCTATACTCAACCATTCACAGTCCCTAACTTTAGGATAACACCGACATAATAAAGTAGCACTATCGCAACAGACACGAGTAACTCCATAGGATCCGACGTGGAGAAAACACTCTGGTTTTTTTTACCGCTCTTTTATGCCACTTGTGTTACCTATGCAAATAAAAATGATTTCATTTACTATACATGATATCATATTATGATTAAACAAAAGACAAACAGAATGTGTTTAACAAAACTAGCTGGTTGCCAGTTACCCGCGGGTAACTGGTAGGTACATGGTAACTAGTAGTCAGTAAATCTGTTGTTGAAATTAAACTTTCAAACTATGAATAACTTTTTTAAAATGCTACATAAATTGACTTTTAGATTTTAAATATTTTATATAAATTAAAAGTTAAAGACTCATACTCCTCAACGAAATTTTTTGTCTAAATCGCTCTTTTCTTTTTAATAGTTTCCAAACCCTCGCTGCTAAATACGCCGTTTGATGAAACAAACTATAAACTTGATTTTTATTTCCTAAAATTTAAAAAACCAAAAATGAATAATTTTTATGAACCCATTAATATTGATTAAAGGGTCATGGCATTTCCACATAAAGTTTTTATACTTTCAATGGAAAAAAAAATATTGACAACCATAATTCATACCCTTGACTTAATTTTATAATTATTTAATAACAAGAAAGAGATATTTTTGAATCTCAAATCCAAACAGCACGACGTTGCTTTTTCGGTTGTCGTCAAAGTGCATTTCTCCATGTCACAAGTTCCGTTCGTTGATCTTTCTCTCTATCTCTAAAAAAAAAATCAAAAAATCACTAAGTAAAAAAATTATAAACAACGGGGGGATTGAACAAGCCTAGTCGAAAACTGTCACGTGAGTGTTTTTTCAGCTTTTGTCACACAACTGCAATTAGCATCTAGAAAAAGACAATGGTATTTATATCATTAGCTTAGTCCTATTCCTAAATGATATATTTATTTAAGACTCAATAAAACCCACAAAAGCAACCAAAATTGTATTTATGTATTAGAGCATTAAAAAACCCTCACATCAGGCAACCATTTTCTTTTTCTTTTGGCAGCAACATGTAGTTTCTTTAAAGTGGACAGTGATGTTCCATATATATATATATATATATATATATATATATATATATATATATATATATATATTCCTATGTGATCATGCAACCCTAACTTCTTTGGATCTAAGTTTTCACTAATTAAACATACAAATTCAACACCAAAGAAATAATCATAGAAACTAACATACAAATTCGAAATTCACATGAAAAATAGGGTTAGGACATTACCTCATTTGTTATAACAAAACAATCCATAAAGATCCATGACTCTTAAAAGCTTAGTGCCCCAAGTGTTGCACCTCTAATGGAGTCACAAACACCCAATGCAAAGGATGAGAATGAGAGACAAGGAAATCGGCTAGGGTTCTTCAAAGTAGCAAAGGGCCAAAATTCCTAGTGTATGAAGGGGTTTATATAGATGTGGGCTGCTAGGATTTTTGGTGGAAACCCTAATCCTACTTAAGGCTTAAGCAGCCCATGGACTCCTCCTTATGAGGCCTTGGACTAAATCTTTATAGCCTCCTATAGGATTTCGTCCACTCCTAATTAAGGAGTCCAGTAGCCCAGTTCTGCAACTATTAATGATTTTCAAAACAACCCCTTCAATTATTAAACAGTTCCTTTAATCCCAAAATAAATATCAAATTAATTTTTGATTAGATACTAATTAATAATATGATTTTCAAATAATATATTAATCTTATAATATATTAATAAGATCATTTTGAGTACTAATTTATTATTTCAAGTAATAACCCCTACTCTCTCTCCACCAGTCATCTTGTCAAGTTGCATGAGTGAAGGCAACCCAAAATGACCATGCTACATATCAAATCGAGTACATACCAATTATAGTTATGGACTTAGACACCTAATCCAACAGTCTCTCACTTGGATAAGTCTAATAACTATTATTGCAAGTATGACTTCATAATTTGACTAGCAATCGTAGCTTTCAAAAGCCACTATCAAAATCTTATCTAATAAATGATGCGTCCTTTAGATAAGTGATGAAATATCCCACCGTTCTACAAGATATTAAATAGACATGAGACATGGATTATAATGATTCTCTTTGTCCAAGGCTTGTTTCACGGTTTTTGGTTTATGACGACTGACTAATTGAACAAATCAAATCAGTTCAGGCTTGGCCAAGTGCTTAGGATGTCATCACTAAATCATCGAGACTTCTCAAGCTCATACACCTTTCATTAGATAGCTTATGTGCATGTCTAAACCATTTTAGAACTTATAGCAATAAGTTTCGAATGTTCAAACTATTTGCCATTTCTCACAATTCAAACTATGAAAAGGGATACCGTAATCAGACTTCAATTCGAGAATCCAATTATCACAACTATTGAATCTAATCCTTTAAAATCTACTAGTCAAAGCATATCCTTACAATCATTTTCATGAACTAAAGAGAAACCTCTCATCACTTAGATTTTATAGTGTATGTGTTCATATCCATGTTAATTTGTAATTTCCAACCACTATCATAAGATAAGGTTTATGACAAATTCAAACTCATATGGACTGAACTTGCTTAATCTTAATTTCTTTCCATCTGATAGCACAAGGGCCTACAAGTGTGTGACAACCTGAAATTTCTATCTTGTACAGTCAACAAACTCAATCAAAGTTCGACTCGTTTCTGCTATCTTTTAGCACTGTTTAGAGTCTATTTAAGTATTCTAAGCCCAGTACAATCAAGGTACGGGTCTAGGGATGAGTGTGGATTAGTTCAACACCATGCAATTGAGCCAAACACCCCTTCTTAAATAATGTATGTAATCATAGCTCGGATCAATATAGCCTAATCAACTATATTCATTTGATATATGATGAACGTGTTCTTGGGAGTGATAATGGTGTTGTGACAGGTCTAAAACTTACCAAACAATACATATACATATTCATATACACAAGAACATTAGAACAAAACATAAAGTAAAATACTATAGGAGTATTTTAGGCACTATTCATTCAAGAACAAACTTCATAAGAACAAAAGGCTTTTGCTGATAGTTCTATAAGTACTAAGTGTATGCAACACAGTTATATATAATTAGGTTTCATAGACCGAGAATGTGTGGTCGAAGCTTTATTTCCTTTTCCTTGTTTGGATGTGAACTTAGAGTAGGATCATTTATTCGAAGGTCTATTCGACCCAAGTGGTATATAATTGGTATGCACTATGTTTTCATAGAAGGAACCAACAAGAGTCATATTAATTAAGATTATCTGTAAGTTTCTCTTATAGAAACTTTTAATTGTTTATCGCTTTATTTTAGAATTGTTAAAAAATTCTTACGCATATTTCTCGTCTAGATAAATGGTTGGATTTCATCTCCATGGAGATCCGTACTTCCTAAATCAAGGGAATGCTGGTTGGCTCGATGCTGAACAAGAAGAAGAACCTGCAATCCCCTTGGATGATGAGCTTGCTGAATATTTCCCTGAAGATCTCGACTCCGAACCTGAAGTTGAGAACTTACCTTTAGAAGCTCCAATCCCAATTCCGAATCCTCGTCCGACTTTTCTTGGCACGACGCCTCTGTGAGCCGTAGTCATCAACAGGTGGTGCAATGAACAAAGTCTAAATCACCCCTACCAAGGAGACCAAAGTTTCTACAATCTAGAAGCTGGAGGGTCAGCTGATAGAGCATTTCCCGTGCTGGTTCGTCGTATTACGCGTAATAACAAAACAGGAAAGAGCTACCATTGCTCGCATGAGGCAGATCGAAGCCAATGCTTGAGTCGATGTCGTACGTCTTCGTAATCTTGAAGCCCAACATAGCACGACGAGAGATCGTACCAACTTCTTACAAGAAGAACTAGCGGCATCCCAAGCTGAAGTTCGTGAATTATGTGATCATTAGTTGGTACATGATAGGCGTATGTGTGAAATAGAACACTGACTGTCTAAATCCAAAGTAGGATCTAGCACAAAGTAAACCGTGCTCTACTCTATATTTTGGATATAAATTAGGTCTATGTAAAGACACTAGTATTAAATTCCCGCTTATGTTAAGACCTTGAACTTTCGGTCTATTAGGTCTTTATGCTGTCAAAATTTCGTACTTCTGATATGATGTAAGACCTACTCTTAGGTCAAATTTCCTAAACTTTTTACATCCTTGATATCATTGTTATTGGCAGTCAACTAATCACTTGTGGAAATCTTTTTCCAAACGCTTTCATTCTCTATCACTAGCACTCTATAGAACTCATACTCTCATCAAGATCTTCAAGAACACCAAGAACACACACTAATTTTTTGTCCCTTAAACACCCATTCAAGCTTCTAACACATGAGTACAACTTCTAGAACTTGTTATATGCTAGAGACTCTTGTTAATGACCATGAAAAACACCATTTTTACAAGATCATCAAGGGTGTGCGGCCGCATACCCCTTATGTGGCCGTACACACCCTTTTTAGGGTCTAAAATGGTAACCAACTATCCTATAAGCTAAGCATTGGTCAAAACACACTTCCTAGATGCTTATTAAGGCATTAGGATGCACTTTGGCACATTTCTCCATAAGTGTGCGGCCGCACACCGACTTCGGTCGTACACTCTGGCCATACACCCATAAGAAACATGCCATTTTGGCCTTACACTCCATTGTGTGGCCATATACCCCTTATATACAATCACATAAGATTGTAACACTTCAATTTAAGTGTTTCCTAGTCCTGAAGGTGGTTCCCTGCCATAAATTAGTTGTTATATACACTAATTTTATACACATATGTGTCATTATATGGTTAATAGGATCCGTTTGTGCTCGAGTCTTCACTTGACACTCAACTTCCTATATCGATCTTACATTCAACTTACTCACAACAGGTGAGTTCATACCCATTAACTTATATTTTAAATGATTTTAAATGCTTTTACGCGCGGGGGGTGGGTGGGGGGGGAATACAAGTAGAGAACATACTAGTTATATAATCAATCACATGTAAGTTATAAATATGTTTCTAACAAAGGATATCATATACTTCAAACTGTGTTTTCAACAAAGGATTCCATATACATAAAACTGTGTTTCAAGCAAAGGATTTCATATACTTCAAACTTTGTAATCAAACAAAGGATTTCATATACTTCAAACTTTGTAATCAAACAAACTGTTTTCAAATCGTTTTATAAATTGACATCAAGTCATCAATATTTATTCACATTGTTAAACTCTTCAAATGTATTGCAAAACTTCTTTTTAAACTTATATATTGTCGAAAGCATGTCTAAATATGTATAGTTATATAAGTATTGTTTAAAGGGCTTAGGACTGCTAACTCGCTTTATTTCCTTTTCCTTTTTTGGATGTGGACTTATGACATCGGTTAGTTGTTTGAATGCCGTCTAAATATTAGTTGTATATTATGTATATATATGTAGATATAAAAGTACTATCAATCAGTTTAGTACCCTTGGGTAGCAAAGGTATACGATCCATTCATTCAAACTATAGAAGTTACTAGTAAACTATAATAGATATAGTTTAGAGAATACTATTACTAGACAGAGAACACTATCATATTCAAGTACATTAAGAGAATACTATCATATATAATTACATTAAGAGAATACTATTACTAGACAGAAAATACTATCATATACAAGTACAGAAGAGAATACTATCACTATACAGAGAATACTATCATATACACGTATAGATGAGAATACTATTACTATAACAAACATACTATAACAAGTACACGATAACATAATGTGAGTAAAAGTAAACCCGCCTAGGAAAGAGTCATTTATGGTGTACGGGGACAAACACCGAGTAAATTCTGGAATCATTTCCCTGATGAAAGCCAAAAAGTGTTTGACCAAGGGATGTACATCATATTTACCATTCGTGATCGATGCTAAGAAGGAAAAGAATATAATGCAGATTATAGCAGTGGTGTGTGATTATCCGGAACTATTTCCCGAAGATCTTCCTGGATTACCACCTGATAAACAAGTGGAGTTCAGAATAGACTTGCTACCAGCAACCACGCCAATAGCAAAAGCACTTTATCGATTAGCACCGACGGAGATGAAGGAGCTGATGATGCAGCTTTAGGAGTTATTGGACAAAGGTTTCATTAGACATAGTTCATCACCCTGGGGAGCTCCGGTGTTATTCGTAAAGAAGAAAGATGGAAGTATGAGAATGTGCATCGATTACAGAGAGCTGAACAAGGCAACAATAATGAACAGATATCCGTTGCTGAGGATTCATGTCCTGTTCGATCAACTTCAAGGCTCAAGTTAATTTTTCAAAGAACAACCTAAGGTCAGGATATCATCAGCTGAAGGTGAAGGAGCAGGATATAGAGAAGACTGCATTCAGAACATGATATGGACACTACAAGTTTTTGGTTATGTCATTTGGACTAACCAATGCTCCAGCAGAATTCATGGATTTAATGAACAGGGTTTGTAATCCGTTTCTAGATAAATCTGTGATAGTGTTCATAGATGACATTCTGATTTACTCAAAAAGCCAAGAGGAGCATCGCAGATACTTGCGAGAAGTGTTGGAAGTCTTGAAGAAGGAGAAGTTGTATGCGAAGTTCTCCAAATGTGATTTTTGGATTCGAGATGTCCAATTCTTGGGTCACGTGGTCAACCAACAAGGGATAATGGTTGATCCAGCAAATATTGAAGCTGTAATGAAGTGGGAACAACCGAAAAGTCCCACAGAGATCCGAAGCTTTTTGAGAATAGCCGAATATTACCAAAGGTTTATCCAAGGCTTTTCTTCGATTGCTACTCCATAAACAGCTTTGACCCATAAAGGAGCTACTTATGCTTGGAGTGACAAGCATAAAGAAGCATTCGAGAAGCTAAAGAAGAAGCTATGTGAGGCACTGATACTTTCTCTACCCGGTGGAGTTGAAGACTTAGCTATTTATAGCGATGCGTCTGGGGTTGGATTGGGTTGTGTTTTGACCCAAAGAGAAAAGGTGATAGCATATGTGTCTCGACAGCTGAAGGAGCATGAAAAGAATTACCCGACTCATGTATTGGAGTTGGCAGCGGTAGTTTTCGCTCTAAAAATATGGAGGCATTACCTCTATGGCACAAAGTGCAAACTTTTCACTGATCATAAGAGTCTCCAATATCTCTTTAGTCAGAAAGAATTGAATATGAGGCAACGAAGCTGGCTAGAATTACTTAAGGACTACGACTGTGAGATACTTTACCACCCCGGTAAAGCTAATGTTGTTGCTGATGCTCTCAGTCGGAAAGTCAATCTTGAATGAAAAAGGCCAAGAGTGTTGAGAATAGAAGTTGTCTCAACAATTGTGGAAAGTGTAAAGAAAGCTCAAGGGGAAGCTTCTGAGAAGAATGACCGAAAGGAGGAACGTTTGGGCAAAACATTGGTGTTTGATACAAACGGTCATGGACTGAAGGTGTTCCAAGGTCAGATTTGGGTACCTAAGTATGGAGGAATAAGAGATCTTCTGATGGAAGAAGCTCACAAGACCATGTACTCGATTCATCCTGGTAGCACTAAAACGCATAGGGAACTGAAACCCTACTACTGGTGGCCAACGATGAAGCTTGATGTTGCAATGTATGTGGCCGAGTGTGTAACTTGTGCGAGAGTCAAGACACAACATCAGAAACCATATGGGAGTTTAGAGCCTTTACCTGTGCCTATGGGTAAATGGGAAGACATTGTGATGGATTTTGTCATTAAACTACCCAGAACAAAAAGTGGTCACGACATGATTTGGGTGGTCGTTGATCGATTCACTAAGAGTGCACATTTCATAGAAGCCAAGGAGAAATGGTCTATGGAAAAGCTTGCGAATTCTTACGTGAAGGAAATTGTGAGGCTTCACGGTGTTCCATTAACGATTGTATCGGATCGTGATAGCCGTTTCACCTCAAGGTTTTGGAAAAGTCTACAAGAGGAAATGGGTACCAAGTTATGTTTAAGTACAGCTTACTATCCGCAGACTGATGGTCAGAGTAAAAGAACAATACAAACACTTGAAGATATGTTAAGAGCATGTACCCTGGAATTCCTAGGTAACTGGGATGAACATTTACCTGTGGTAGAATTTTCCTACAATAATAGTTTCCACTCGAGCATAAAGATGGCACCTTATCAAGCATTGTACGGACAAAAGTGTCATACGTCGTCGTGTTGGCTTGAGGCTAGGGAAAATCAGTTTATGGGTCCCAAGATGGTCCATCAAACCGCTGAAAAGTTGAAAATAATTAGAGAAAGAATGCTAGCAGCTCAGTATGGTCAAAAGAGCTATGCTGACAAGAAGCGAAGACCGATGACTTTTGAGGTTGGAGATACGGTTTTGCTTAAAGTCTCACCGTGGAAGGGACTTATAAGATTCGATAAAAGGGGAAAGTTTAGTCCAAGGTTTTTTGGACCGTTTAAAGTTCTTCAGAGGATTCGGAACCAAGCTTACAAGCTAGAACTACCAGAAGAACTGAATGGTATTCATAACACTTTCCATGTGTGTTATTTGAGGAAGTTTATAGGAGAAGTTCCAGATATAATTCCAATTTATGAATTGAGAATTGATGAAAACAAGAGGTTAATTGAAGAACCAGAGGCAATTGTTGACCGAAAGACTAAAAAGCTTCGACGCAAGATGGTCGAATTAGTGCTTGTCCATTGGAAACATTCGAATGGGCCAAATCTCACTTCGGAAACGGAGAGTGACATGTTGAGTCGCTATCCTCATTTGTTTGTTGATGTGTGATCCCGGGGACGGAATCATCCTAATGGGGAGAGAATTGTAATGCCCGCGTTTCTGGGCTAGGCATTATCATTGATGTAATAGTCTAGGTTAACCCTTGTAACTCTTTTTGGAGTATTAATGATGAAATATTTGAGTATTATGTGAATTATGTGAATTTTGTGTTTATTTTCTTAATTATTATAATTTAATGAATTAAGAATAAAATAAGCCTCAAAATTAAAGTATGAGATAAGCCCTATATCTTTGCATAAAGGTGTAGTGGTCGAAACAAGGATTACGAAGATATAAAGAATGCCGAAATCCGAGTTATAACAAAGAAGTCATAATTTAGCCATAGTGATCCAAACGAAAGTCGTAGATTTCGTTAAATCGAGAGCGTGCATAAAAAGAACGCCCAAATCTGACTTCGTATGAGGAATTTATGATTTTTCTAAGTTTCGACTTAGCAGTATGCAGCTCGAATACTCGATTTGAGACCGAGCGGTTTTTAGCCGAAACAATCTAAACGAGAATCGAAGATCTCGTTAATTGTAGTGAAACGATAAAAAGAACGTTGAAAACGGAGTTTGTATGATGAAGATATGAACTTTCAAAGTTTATTAAATAATTAATATTTAAATTTAATTATTATACCCGATATTATCCAAAGAGGAGTCACCGGACATATTCGGATTATGCACAGCATAAGGCGGTACGCCTCGCGTACAACGAAGCATGACGCGCCTCGCACTCGAGTGATTTCGCATACGTAAGCGACGACGACCAAGGCAGTACGCCCCGTGTAACCTCGTACGCCCAGCGTACGTGGGAAGTTCAGCCTCCTATAAAAGGGATGCGAGGGTTCCGGACATATTTGCTGATTTATTCTCTTTTTCGTGCCGAAGCTCTGCGTTTAAGCCCCTGAAGCCATCCCGACACCCCGGATCTCATATCCAAGTTTAGAAAGAAGTTTTACGTTCCCGAGATCCCGAGAAGTGCGACTCCCTAGTTGAAGCTCTGTCCGCGATGAGTCCGATTTTTTTTTGTGAAGATCTTCCAGATCTAGCGAAGTATACTACTTATGCAAGTCGTAGTGCTGTCTAATCATCTTCTGATCAAGTGAGTGTATAGTCACTTTCATCTTACAAATAGATATGAAGTATTTTATAAAATATGTGCTATGTGTATATATTTTGTTGTTATATGTGTGAATGTATATTCACTTTCTTCTATGTCATAAGATTTGATTTATTCTCTATGAAATACGTGTTATGTGTGTGTGCCTCATCTGTTATCTGGAATATGTATTGATTGAGCATGCTATACTGGTTTTAAACTATGTATAAAAATAAATATTTTTATCTACTAATATGTTGGGTAGAACATGGGTAGATAGTTGATGTGTAATAAACAGACGAGAGGCCTCGATGTTGTTTTCATTTAGTCATCTAGCGGAGTTTAAATGACGACCACAGACTTTTCTAGACAGTCTTGTAGAACACTAGCAGGCTTGCCACCTGTAGCTGTTAATGAACTTGGGTGTTCATTCGTTGTACTCCATCCACCCCCCCCCCCCCCGGTTGCCTTATTTGACATATATTGCCTGGAAACCCCCGAATGCATGTGTTGTCGCCTCGATGAAATATTCTAAGACTAGGTCCCTTGTGTTAGCTGTTTTAGGGACGTAAAGTGAGAATAACGGGAATGGGTAATTAGATTATTCTTGGTTGATGGAATTAAATATAATTACTTATTGTGGGTTGAAAACCCTATATGCTCACCAGGCTCCCAAGCCTGACCCACTTAATTTATTTGTATTACAGGAAGTGGCGTAAGGGCATAAGATGGATGAATCATCAAGTTGTTTTGTTTACAAGTCTGTATATGCATATATTTGTTGAATGACTTGTAATATTACCGTTTATGCTTTATGGTCTGTATCGGAACATGACATCCCGAGTTTTGATTATATAATGAAAATACATTTCTTTTATGAAATGCTTTGGTAAATATTATTTTGTCATACTTTCTTTTTGGGAACAAATTCCGCAACTCTTTTAAAATCAAAAGGATTTACTATGAAAATGTTTAAAAATCATAAATGAAACCGGTCTTTTCTGGCCGAGATTTTGGGGATGTCACAGGTTGTATCAGAGCATCAGTTTAAGTGAACTAGGAATTTGTAGGATTTCTAGACTTAAACTTAAAATGCTAAGTGAAATTTTGAGATGTGTGTCTGTTACATTTTAGACACGAGCAATAGTTTATTTTAGGAAAATTGCCTAAAATGCTTTTATGTGCTAAATGTTATATGTTTTCCATATATGATATTATTTGTTCGGATCTATGGTCTGTTGCCGACCGGATCTGGAAACCTTATGTGTGTAGTATTCTAAGCGTACGTCTACGATATTAGAACTAACATGTAAATGTTTCAGAGTGATAAGGATGATTTGAATATCTATCGTGAATAAGGATCTAATTTCACCTTATTCAGTGTATAGATCAAAAATGGTGAGAACAAGAAGTGGAGTTGGAAATGCTGATGAAAACAGGAATCAACCGCCAGTGATTGAGCAAATACCTATCGTAGCAGCAGCACCTGAGCCGATAACAATGGCTGGTGTACAATTGATGATTCAAATGATGTTGGATCGTCAAATGGAGGAGACTAGGCGGTTGCTTCAACATAATCGTGAAGAACTGTTAATTCAAGTGGAAGAGCCCGAATTAAATGAAGGGCACTCGGAAGGTGGAAACTTCAGTGGATCTGTTGGTCAAGCCAACCCACCGATAGTTATGCAAAACAACCATGATGGAAGGAATGATGGAATGGGATGCAATTACATGGAGCTTCTAACTTGCAAACCATCGAACTTCACTGGAAAGGAGGACCCGATCGGAGTGATGGATTGGATCTCCGAAATGGAGTTAGCCTTCATGACTTGTGGCTGCAGAGGCAAGTTGCTGACTACCTATGCAGTGCGTCAGTTCCGAGGTGGATTCGTTCGTTGGTGGAACAGTCTAGCGAAGACTTTAAGCCCTAATGAGTCACTGCAATTGTCATGGGCATAGTTCTTGGCGCAGTTCAAGCGCAAGTTCTGCTCGGCTCAAAATCTGTTGGAATTGGAGAATAAGTTTCTAACATTGATGAAAGACAGCATGTCAGTTGATGAATACACTAATAACTTTAGAGACAAGATGGAGTTTGCTTTGCGCATCGTTCCAAATGAGCTAACAAAGGTTGACCGGTACGCAAAGGGACTCTCATGGGAGTATGCAGTGCCAATTCATCAGGCGCCTACTCTAGAGGCAGGTATTTCGGTTGCCAAGTCTGTTGAGAACATGATCAAGGGAAGAACCGCCAACAAGGTTGAAGTTGGCGAAAAGAGAAAATTTGAAGGAACTTCAGGTTCCAACAAGAAAAGAAAATTTTCGAAGTCTGATTCGAAGAAGTTTGGAGGAAAAGGAGGCAAAGCAAAATGGTGTGTGAAGTGCAAGAAAAAGCACTTTGGAAAATGTAGTGAGGAAGTAACCTGCTACAAATGTGGAAAAGTTGGACATTTTGCCAATGTGTGTCCGTCCAACAAAAGGATGTGTTTTGGTTGTAATGAAAAAGGGCACATTTTGAAAGACTGTCCGAAGAAGAAGGAGGTAGCGAAGCCCAACATTCCAGCAAAGCCGAAGGCGAGAGCCTTGTAGATGACACTTGAGGCTGCGAAATATGAAGCTGATGTCGCTTCAGGTACCTTTCTTGTTAACGAACTACCTGCTCAAATTTTGTTTGATTTTGGAGCCAACTACTCCTTTATTTCGCATGAGTTTGGTAGAAAAATAGCTTTGCCTGTTGATAGACTAGATAATGCTTTATTAGTCAAAGTTGCTAGTGGCAAGTTTGTACCTGTCATCCATCGTATGGAAAACATCTTAATCGACCTTAACGGGAATAAGTTTCATGAGGAATTATTGCCTATAGAACTTAATGGTTTCGACATCGTTCTGGGAATGGATTGGCTTAGTGCCAATGACGCCGAAATATTGTGCAGGAAGAAGATTGTAAAAGTAAACCCGCCTGGGAAAGAGTCATTTATGGTGTACAGGGACAAACATCGAGTAAATTCTGGAATCATTTCCCTAATGAAAGCTAGAAAGTGTTTGACCAAGGGATGTACATCATATTTAGCATTCTTGATCGATGCTAAGAAGGAAAAGAAGGTAATACAGATTATAACAGTGGTGCCGAAGTTCCACGACAGAACCGACAACGTTGAATGACGTAAAAACTGATATTTACGTTAGAGCGATATTTAGCCTTAGTGGTCTAAATGAAAGTCGTAGAGTTTGTTAAACAGAGAGCGTGCATAAAAAGAACGCCCAAATCTGACTTCGTATAAGGAAGTTATGATTTTTCTAAGTTTCGAATTAGCAGTATGCAACCCGAATACTCGATTTGAGACCAAGCAGTTTTTAGCCGAAACAATCTAAACGAGAATCGAAGATCTTGTTAATTGTAGTGAAACGATAAAAAGAACGTCGAAAACGGAGTTCGTATGATGAAGATATGAATTTTCAAAGTTTATTAAATAATTAATATTTAAATTTAATTATTATACCCGATATTATCCGGAGAGGAGTCACCGGAGTTGTCCGGATTACGCCGAGCGTAAGGTGGTGCGCCCCGCGTACAGCGAAGCATGACACGCCTTGCACTCGAGTGATTTCGGATACGTAAGCCATGACGACCGAGGCAGTACGCCCCGCGTAACCTCGTACGCCAAGCGTACGTGCGAGGTTCAGCCTCCTATAAAAGGGATGCAAGGGTTCCGGGCATATTTGCTCATTTCTTCTCTTTTTTGTGCTGAAGCTCTGCGTTTAAACCCCGGAAGCCATCCCGACACCCCGGATCTCATATCCAAGTTTAGAAAGAAGTTTTACGCTCCCGAGATCCCGATAAATGCGATTCCCAAGCCGAAGCTCTACCCGCAAGGAGTCCGATTTTCTTTTTTGTGAAGATCCTCCAGATCTAGCGAAGTATACTACCTATGCAAGTCGTAGTGCTATCTAATCATCTTCTGATCAAGTGAGTGTATAGTCACTTTCATCTTACACATAGATATGAAGTATTTCATAAAATACGGGCAATGTGTATATATTTTGTTGTTATATGTGTGAATGTATATTCACTTTCTTCTAACTCATAATATCTGATTTATTCTCTATGAAATAGTTGTTATGTGTGTGTGCCTCATCTGTTATGTGGAATATGTATTTATTGAACATGCTATACTGGTTTTAAACTATGTATAAAAATAAATATTTTTATCTACTAATATGTTGGGTAGAACATGGGTAGATAGTTGATGTGTAATAAACAGACGAGAGGCCTCGATGTTTTTTTGATTTAGTCATCTAGCGGAGTTTAGATGACGACCACAGACTTTTCTAGACAGTCTTGTAGAACACTAGCAGGCTTGCCACCTGTAGGTGTTAATGAACTTGGGTGTTCATTCGCTATACTCCATCCACCCCCCCCCCCCAGTTGCCTTATTTGACATATATTGCTTGGAAACCCCCGAATGCATGTGTTGTCGCCCCGATGAAATATTCTAAGACTAGGTCCCTTGTGTTAGCTGTTTTAGGGACGTAAAGTGAGAATAATGGGAATGGGTAATTAGATTATTGTTGGTTGGTGGAATTAAATATAACTACTTAGTGTGGGTTGAAAACCCTATATGCTCACCAGGCTCCAAAGCCTGACCCACTCAGTTTATTTGTTTTACAGGAAGTGGCGCAGGGGCATAGATGGATCAATCATCAAGTTGCTTTGTTTAAAAGTTTGTATATGTATATATTTGTTGAATGCCTTGTAATATTACCGTTTATGCTTTATGGTCTGTATCAGAACATGACATCCCGAATTTTGATTATATAATGAAAATACATTTCTTTATGAAATGCTTTGGTAAATATTATTTTATCATACTTTTTTTTTTGGGAACAAATTCCGCAACTCTTTTAAAATCAAAAGGATTTACTCTAAAAATGTTTAAAAAGCATAAATGAAACTGGTCTTTTCTGGCCGAGATTTTGGGGATGTCACATATTTTGGGGAACTCACCAAGCATTTATGCTAACCGTGTTATGTGATCTGTGTTTCAGGTACTAGCGAGGATCGCAGGAAGGCGCCGGCATGATCTGTACACACTGGTGAACATTTATGTACTTGAGATTCTGGGGTTGATTATTGAGTTAATATTTGATAAAAAGGGTTTTGAAATTGTTCTTATGGAATTTATTACGATTGAAAATGAAAAATTGTTTTAGGAATTTACGTCGTTACAAGTTGGTATCAGAGTCTTGGTTTGAGGGATTCAGATACACCTTCGGGCGTATCTGAACTCTAACTGAGGATTTGAGAAAGTTTTTCATAAAAAGGAACAATATTTTTAAAGGAGTAAAAGACTTTGAGAAAAGCAGAAAGGAGCAGTGTGTACGATCATCCAGCGCCCGAACGGTGATTTCCCAAAATACCCTTACATTATGTAGTATGAGATATGATAGGATATGCTATGCATGCTAGAGTAGGCTAGGTATTCATATTAGGACTAGAGTGGCTTGATTTGTGATGCCGTAGCCTAGGTGATTACTGCTGCTATGTGTTGCTTCGAGAGAAAGTAGGTAGCAGTAAGGAGCTTATGAGAGGTCTACCGAAGGGTAGCCTATGCTTAGCAATGTGTAGATTACTTGTGATCTGGGATCCTAGGATGAGGACTTGGGATGAATACTGATGCGGTGTGAAAGGTAGTATAAGGCCCGTACTACTGGAAACACCGGATCAGTGAGTAGTCCAAGTAAAAATCCTTAGGATACCAAGGAACAAGTGGGGTTGGGTGATCGAGTGCGATTATACTCGATCGAGTCTTTGGTATCTTTGTGTTGTGTTTCAGAGACATCATGGTTGGTACACCACACACCCCGGAGAGTAGTGGTGTTAGCGATGATGAGATTCGCCATATGATTCATGAAGAGATGACCGCGGCAATCCGGAAGGCTAATCTTGTAACACCTTAAATTTCAAAACAATTTTTCGCATTTTATAAAAACATAATTCATTTAATATTCATAAAAACATCAATGTTTGAAACTCAATCCATAACATATAAAAATCCCAAGATCTCGTAACATAAAAATCCCGTGTGTGTACTGATCAAGCCGGCGCCTTCCCATGGTCATCACTAATACCTGAAACAAATAACACCAAACACTGTAAGCACAAAGCTTAGTGAGTTCCCCAAAATACCACACATAACACATATTAGCTACTCGAGGCTATAACTTTGTGGGTCCGTGGACCCTACTTTGTGAACCCTCTGGTTCTAACTCTGTGAACCTTCCGGTTCTAACTCTATAAGCATGCACATCATAAGTCACATAGAAATAATGTAGTACAACACATAACATACGTATAGCATACAAATACTCTGTCACATAACTCTGATCACCTACTCAAGGTAAAGTATAGTGAGAAGACTCACCTCGCGTATCTCGATAATTCGCAAATCCCTGAAATCACTAGCGCTCGATCTCCTGAGTTATAGTCCTCCTATAACACAATATATCTCTAATTAACACTTTCACAACTAAGGTTGAATAACCCTATCAAGTCAACACTGGTCAACTTTGGTCAATGGTCAACGGTCAACTTTGACCGGACTCGGTGAGTGCACTAGAGCGACTCGGCGAGTCTATACGTGTTCACTGTCTCCCTCGGATCCTCTCTTGACACGTAGAGTACTTCCCTAACTTGACGAGTTCCACCTGGCATGAATCGCGGGGCCACCACGACTCAACTCGCCGAGTCTCAAGAACAACTCGGCAAGTTCCAGCTTCACTCAGCCCCCTTTTGACTCTCCCTGACTCACTGGGTCATGCCCCAACCCGACGAGTCTACTCGCTGAACAATTTACGTGAAACCCAAATCCTACTCGCCGAGTCTCAAGAACAACTCGGGGAGTTCATGCCATGCACAAACTCTATTGACCTCCTGAGGTCAGATCTGTTTCCCTAAACCATAGCTTTGGCCTTCCCATGCATGAATGTCACGTAATGTTCGAAATTTGATGCTTGTATAACCACAACAAGGCATCAAAAGGAGATTTGGTCCCAAAAATGACAACCTAAGTCCAGAAACTTCATACTAATCTAAAAACTCCAAGGGTTAAGGTCTCTAGATCTCTTTGAGTTCAGATCTAAGGCACAAACTCGAAGAGGGACCATTTGCTTCACATAATCACTCTCCAAAGGGGTTAGAAAACCCTAACTCTAAAGATCAACCCTTAAACTGAAGGAGGTTCGAACCATTACCTCAAAATGTAGCCTCTGACTCTGGATCTGCTTGAATCTCACCTCCTCCTTGCTCTTGTCACCCTCTTCTTGCTAAACAAAGGATAAAAAGATCCAAAAGTGACTTCTTCTCTCTCAAAGCGATTTAGCTCTCTTAGGGTTCTTTCAAGGGACTGGTAGCCGCAATGGGAGGCTATAAGTGCCCTTAAATATGTTCCAAACCCGGGGAATTAGGGTTTCATTAAACAGCGTGGACTCGCCAAGTCCAGATGCGAACCCGCACCCATAACCGCGATCATACTCGGCGAGTTTGGGCTCCAACTCGCCGAGTCTTCTCACAAATCACCAAAAATACAATAATAAATAATACATGGGAATTCGGGATGTTACAAATTTGGAGGATTTTAAGTAGCGGATTGAGAAGTGATCTCATCGTTCGATTACCATGATATGTAGCAGATTAAGAAGTGATGTCATGGTTCGAGTACCATGATAAGTAGCGGATTGAGAAGTGATGTCATGGTTCGAGTACCATGATAAGTAGCCGATTGAGAAGTCATGTCATGGTTCGAGTACCATGAAAAGTAGCGGATTGAGAAGTGATGACATGGTTCGAGTACCATGATAAGTAGAGGATTGAGAAGTGACGTCATGGTTCGTGTACCATGAGTTGTAGCAGGTCGAGAGGTGATGTCATGGTTCGAGTGCCATGATGTGAGGTGGAATGAGAAGAGGGAACATGGTTCGAGTACCATGATTCGTAGAAGATTAAGAGGAGATAACACGGTGCAGGTACCATGATTCGTAGCAGATCGAGAGGTGGCCACGCGATTTGAGTACCATGAAATGTGGCTGTTAGTATTTCTGGTTTTTACTGGTTATTCTGTGGGGATTGTCTAGACTGATATTATAAGTGAATGAGTATGGGGCCAGAAGGCCTTGATGAACAAGTTTTAGTGGAGCATCCATTGTAAAGGGAAATCGAGTGAGCTCCGAAGCATTGTGGGTAATATGCCAGTTGGAGTCGCAAGACTCAGGGATGAGTAGGGATGGTGCATTATGGGAGAATACGGTATGGGCTGGGCGACCAGCCGATAGTGGAGAGGTCACTTCATGTGACCCGAGTGGTGCTATTTCCGTTTCCTGTGGGAGACGTAAGAGGTAACGAGAATTCAGTTTTTGAGTTTGGGGGTGAGCCCTGTGGGATTGCACGGATGGTGATCTCCAACCAGAGTATATGGCAGTAGGTCTGCCGCGAGGAAAAGATATAGCTTGAGCAGGTCGTCAGTGCGTACTGAGATGGTCAAGGACCAGGATACACCCTAATTGAGTATAGTAGGGCATGTGTTAGCTGCAACGTTGGACGATCAAGAGGAGTATATCAGGGCGGTGGCCCTTATTGTCTTTGATGGGTATTAAGAGTGGAAATATGGTTTCTGATCTTATGATAAGTGACGTGATGGAATGTTGATTGAGGAGTCAGTGATGAAGAGTACGGAAGATCATTTCTTCCAGACTAAGAGTCAGGGTTAATACTGAAGAGTTGGGAGGTCTGGTGATGGAATGGTGTGAGATTTTGAATGACTAGAGACAGTCACGGTGGGAAGTTATGAGGATTTCACCAGAGTCTCAGGGCATTTGGAGTTGCTCGATCTCTGTCGGGAGATCATTGAGCGTTGCGTAGCCCTTTAAAAGAGTAGGCACAATGATTACTGGTGGAAACATTCAGTGTGATAGATTGCTGGTGCGCCAATTGGGGATAGTTCGAACCCTAAGTGGGGGAGAACCGGGTATTTTACAGAGGGGATTAGAGATTTGATCGGGAATGGTTAGAGATCTGGATATAGAGACCGGCGGTGCGAATTTATTGAGCCCAAGGTTGTTGGTGATTGAGACGAGGTGCAGAGCAAGATAATGCATGTGTTATGTTTGAAAAGGATGAGTGCCTCCACGACAAGTGGCCGTTGATCAGAGACCTTGGGGTGAACGAGAATTCTTCAAGGTCATAATGGTGAATTCAAGATGGTTGGCTCGTAGGGTGAGTTCGGCGGTTGAGAAATTTTGGCTCAATGATGGAGCTGTTATTCAGCTTGGAAAGGGCAGAAGTTGATTAGACAACCAATTTCAGGTTGTAGAACACGAAGATCAGTGGATGAGACGAGACGTCGTGAGGTCCTATGTGGTGTATCGAGGTATCCGAATTTAATGCATTGGATTTCAGATAATTTTGAGTCTTGAGTGGAGACAGCAAGTGGTGGGTCAAGCATCGATGATTCCAGTGGGAGCCCTTTCGTTTAATGATAGAAAGTGAGATTGTCCAAGAATACGGATCGTAGCAGGGAAGGGTGTTTTTTATGACGATTGCCGCCAGATATAGTGATGCATAATTTAGGTAAGTGCATGCACCTAGCTATGATTGATCCGCGGATTGTGAGTCAGTGAGAGGTTGTTGTGATGCTACGGGAAGCCGTAGTACTCACTAGTCAGAGGTTGTTGTGATGCTACGGGAAGCCATAGTACTCACTAGTCAAAGGTTGTGGTGATGCTACGGGAAGCCGTAGTACTCACTAGTCAGAGGTTGTTCTGTTGCTACGAGAAGTCATAGTACTCACTAGACAAAGGTTGTTGTGATGCTATGGGAAGCCATTGTACTTACTAGTCAGAGGTTATTGTGATGCTACGGGAAGCCGTAGTACTCACTAGTCAGAGGTTGTTGTGATGCTATGGGAAGCCATAGTACTCACTAGTCAGAGGTTGTTGTGATGCTACGGGAAGCTGTAGTACTCACTAGTTAGAGGTTGTTGTGATGCTATGGGAAGCGGTAGTACTCACCAATCAGTGAGAGGTTGTGGTGATACCGCAGGAAGACGCAATACTCACCAGGCAGTGAGAGGTTAACGTGATCCTAGTGGAAGACATAATACACACTAGTCAGCAAGAAGTTGTCATGATAAAGTACTATTTGATCAGAGCATGGCGCAGAAGAGTGTTAGGCATGGGGTGGCCCTAATTTAAGAGTTTTTGGGAACCTGGTGGTCGGACCAAGGGCGAGACCGGGGTCTCCTCAATGATAGGGAGTCATTATGTTCTGTGTAATGTGTCGTCATCACAATCTGAAAGAATGGTATAAGTGAGATACACATGGGTTGCGGGAAATGAGTTTTGAGTTGAGTGCTTCGTTGGGACGAGTGGTTCCAACTTTGGGACGGACCAAACTCTCGAGTTGAGTTTGGCTCTGGTGGTGCATTGGATAGGCGAGATGAGATTCTGGATTCTGAGGTAGGTTCCATGTTGAGGAGTATTCTTTGTTATCTAATGTCTTAGACCTGTGTGGGTCAGTGCTCGGGTACGGGAGGTACCGTAAGTTGCATGGAACGATGAGTAACAGATGACAGAGGTTGGGTTTGAGTCGATCTCCAGTTAGGAAGGTAGCATTCGCTTAGGATTAAGCGAACTTCGTTACTTGTGTGTCACATTGGGCCGATATGGTTATAGTACGAAGGAAAACATGGAGACGGTTAGGATACTACAACGGATGACCCTGAAGGTTCAACAGTTGGGTCGAGATCAAACCTGGTACTTAGTGTTAAAAAGGGATACGAGGGATGCAGCTAAGGCTTATGATTTTAGATCTTTGAGGACTTCTAAGCGAGCATGATTCTCTTGTGTCAGAGAACAGGACGTTGAAAGTTTATTGTTCGGATAGATTCTGGTAGTACTTTAGTGGCTGAGCCCCGGTGGGATGTAAACCCGTTTGTTCCTTGAGGCGTGATTCGGACTGTTTTGGTACGTTGGTATGAGTGATCGGTAGCCGATTGTGGAATTTTGTCTTGTGAGGATCAGAGGAGCAGTGAGTTATCAGGGTTTAATGTTCGAAGAGGTATATCGTGGTGATAGCATTAGTGGGCAGTCTGGCGGCGGGCCAGGACATTAGAGTTTCCCGGTTCTGGGAAGGTCAGAAAGGGTATTTTAGCGACAGAGGGGCCGGTTTTGTTCCAAATTTAGAGTTCCTGGTCGGATCCAGGTATTCATGGATAAAGATATCGTTTTGGTGTGAGAAGCTGTCAGTGGTGCTTTTCGAGTGTTTGGTTTCTATCTATGTGATTGAGGAGTGATTTCGAGGGCAAAATGTATTTCAAGTAGGGAAGAACTGTAACATCCGGATTTCCAGGCATGGAAGTTTGAGTATTTCTTTTTGAGTTATGAGGTGGGACTCGACGAGTTGCCCCCTAGACTCGTCAAGTAGAATCGCGATTTGCTGATTGGATTAAGGAAGGGACTCGACGAGTTGATGGGTGGACTCGACGAGTCCGCGCTATGGACAAAAACCCTAAAGCTTGTGGCCTGTGCCCTATTTAAGGGTCCTTATAGACCTCATTTGCGGCTACTAGTCCAGAGAGATAAACCCTAGAGAGCTTGGGCGAGTTGTGTGTGAGACCAAGCCATTTTAATCCTTTTTGGTTTTGATTTACAAAGAATAATGTGTTTCCAGCTACAGGAGGTCAAGAGGATTGCTAATCTGTGGTTTTCAAGCTTGTATCTGCAGTATTGAGGTAGCAAATCGAACTCTCCTTCTGTTTTGGTTAAGATCTATGAATCTAGGGTTTTGTATACCCTTTTTATGGATTGAATGATGAGTTTATGGTACCTTTATGAAGTGTTATGGAAGGAATGAACTTAGGTTCTATTTTTGAGGCTATTTCTTCAAAAGGAACCATATATGTGTTGCATGAGTGTAAAGGTTTCACCTTTATGTGATTAGCGTGTATGGAAAGGTCAGATCTATAGGTTAGAGAAGCGGATATGATCTGAGAAGGTCATTTGAGTGATGCCATGGACGCTACTCACCGAGTTCATAAGTGGACTCGACGGGTCGAGTCGAGGTTACCCCGCGATTCGTGAAAGGAGTAACCCGTCGAGTGAAGGGATGACTCAATGTGCCAAGTGAGGCTAAAAGGATTTAGAGGACCCGCATGGACTCGTTGAGTCGCCCATGTGTACTCGACGAGTCGGGTCAAAGTATGACCGTTGACTTCAGTTGAACTTAGGGTTTTAGTCAAGCTGATTCAAGAGAGTTCAGGGAGGGGTAGAATAGCCTTCTACCCAATCTTTAGAGATGAGACTATGAGAGGGCATTGATCAAGAATGTTATTCGGATGATAGGAGGAGGCTAGGTCGGGACGTCAAACACGAGAGTTTATCCGACTTCGTACGAGGTGAGTCTTCTCACTATACTCTACCTGGAAGGGAGCCTATGTGTGCCCAGAAGGTCTTATATGCTATGAGATGCATGTCCTATATGTTGTTATGTGATATATATATATATATATATATATATATATATATATATATATATGTTTGTGTATGTGTGTGTGTTATGTATGTTATTTATGGTAAGGACCAGAAGGTCAACATGATATGGACCAGAAGGTCTATACGGGTACGACTGGAAAGTCAACCGGGATTCAGGGCGGAAGTCCCCTGAGACACTTGAACCGGAAGGTCCCATAGAGTTATGGCCTGGAAAGGTGTATGTGTTATATGTGGTATTTTGGGTAAATCACTAAGCACATATGCTTACCATGTTATGTGATATGTGTTTCAGGTACTAGCAAGGATCGCGGGAAGGCGTCGGCATGATCTGTACACACTGATGAAGATTTATGTACTTGAGATTCTGGGGTTGATTATTGAGTTAATATAAGATACAAAGGATTTTGAATTGTTCGTATGAAATTTTTTATGATTGAAAATGAAAAATTGATGTGGGAATTTACGTCGTTACAGTGCCTTTGGATATTTGACTACTTGCAGCCGAAAATCTGAAAGCTCAAAGAAGAAGAGAAATGCTTCTAATTTATTTGTAAATTTTTTAAAACCTAACTATAAATGGGTGCCCAAAACCTCGATTTTCCGATCATCGCCATCCTCTGAAAGTGTATCTAATGTAAATTTCGAATATCAAAAAGAAAATCCTGTCAACATCAAGGATAGACCTAGGACTGTAATGACCAGGGTTCCCAAAACTAAATAATCTTGCTCATGGTGCAGGAACAACTGCGGAGGAATTTTGCCAGACCTTGGTATGTCGACAGGGGTTTTTCCAGGCACATGACAGGAGACATCTCCCAAATGCACAACATTCAGAATTTTAATGGGGGATTTGTTTCCTTTGTGGGAGGAGATGGTGGAAAAATCACTTAGAAAGGAACTGTTTCACATGGAGTGCTGAGTTTCGAGAATGTCGATTATGCGCCTGCATTAAATCACAGTTTGTTAAGCGTCTCTCAGATCGGTGACAAGGGATACTCAACACATTTCACTAATAAGGAATGTTTCGTTCTGAAGCCATGCTTTGTCATCCCATATTAATGGATTCTAGTTAAATCAAAATGGGATAGAAATACATACATAATTGACATGAACAACAATCTTCCTGAAGAAGTCACGTACCTCTTCTCAAAAGTTTCTGAGCACAATGCTATGTTGTGCCATCGAAGACTCAGACATGCTAATGCAAAGAACTTAAATCGACTTGCTAAAAATGAAATAGTGCATGGGTTCCCGTCAAAGATTTCATCACATTTGAAAAGTGAGTGGCATGAGCTCAAGGAAAACATTACAGAAAGCCACACCTTCCCAAACAGGCCAATTCAACCAACCAGGTGCTCCAGTTGTCACATTTGGACTTACTTGGTCCTGTCAACGTCCTCAACATCAACATAAATTCATATTTTCTGGTTGTGATCGACGACTTCTCATGATTTAGGTGGGTTTTCTTTATATCCAATAAAGTTGGCGTTGCTAATTTGATTAAGAAATTTCTTGTGATGATTGAGAACCAAACCAACCAACGTGTGAAGGCACTCAGAACTGAGAACGGGACGGAATTCAAGAATGTTGTCCTTGATCATTTTTATGCGGAAAAAGGGAACGCGCATCAATTTATTGTTGCTTATATACCACAACAAAATGGTGTTGCTGAGCGGCGAAATCGAATGTTAAAAGACGCTGCAAGGATAATGTTATGTGACTCCAAACTTCCAATTTTCTTTTGAGCAGAGTCTATTAATACGGCGTGTTGTGTCCAAACTCGTGTATTGATCAACAAAGCTCAGATGAAGACCCTGTATGAAATTCTCTATGGTCACAAACCATATGTTAGTCATTTTCATATCTTTGGCTATCCTTGCACCCTCCTTCATCTGGATTCCAACCCAAAATTTAATGCCAAAGTCGATGACTGTTACTTTGTGGGGTATGCAGCTCGCACGACGTATAGGGTCTATAATAAGAAGAAAAAGCAAATTATGGAATCCTACGACATGCACTGGTTGGAGGAGAAAGAGACAGATGCTAGAGTCGGTCCAAATTGGTTGTTTGACTATACATCTTTGTTCAAATCACTCATTGTGTGTTCAAATGATCTATCTGGTTACTGTTCCAGCTTGAAGACTGTGATTGAAGATGAGGACGAAGAAGTTATCTACAGACCATCGGTGGTGTCCTCTAAGACTCCTTCAGTGGATACATCGGTGCCAAGAAATTTGTCTGATTCTCAAAGCAAAGAAAACAATCCAGATGCTGATGCCACTCCTCTTACTCCTAATGAAAGAGAGTTTATGTACAGAGACGCTTTCACTGCTACTCAATATTTTTATGAAACTTCTCTTTCCACACCCAATTACTAATGAGTTCATGGCAGGCCCCTCTCAGTAGATGATGGATTTGTCAATATTCACAATCTTCCTGCATCCCTCAATGACATCAGCCAGGAGCTACCTTCTAGAATTTAATGCGATCACCCAATTGAAAACGTCATTGGCCAGCTGGGCGATGAAGTTCGAATGCGAAGTTAGAGTGGGGATGTTAATACATGTCTCTATTCTTGCTTCTGATGGGTTTTATGCATAAGAAACAATCCTATGTGCTCATACAAAACCTAATGCTTGGATCTAGGTTTCTCTATTGTACATGCTTTGAATCCAAGACTTACAAACCTAGATCTATCATATATAATTCAAAATTATCATAAAGAAAAAAGATCCAAGTGTTTTACCTCATTCAAGTAGCTTGAAATCCTTGTAATCTTCTTGATCATGAGCTTAGAATCACAATTATAACTCCCCTAATGGTTCTCAAACCCCACAAGTAAGAAGGCAATATGAGAAAGGATGAGACGTGCTGAAATCGGCCCTAGGGTTGTCTTAGAAGCATGTGTCGCCGATCTCCAAAGCGTAGGGGTCTTATTTATACTTGCAGGCTGCTAGTGTTTCAGTCTAAACCCTAATGGAAAGCTTAACCACCAAGCAGCCCAAGGAACCTTCTGGAATAAGGCCTTGGACGAAAATATGATGCATCCCCATCATAATTTCGTTCCCCCTTAAGTCCATAAGGATTCCTTAGCCTAAAACTTAACTATCATACATTTGACAGTTTATACCCCTTTATTTAATTAATCTCTTTTAGTCACCAAATTAATTCCTAATTAATTTATGACTAATACTAATTAAATAATATGATTTCTCCTTTAATATATTATTCTTATAATATATTAATAAATCATAATATTCTCTCTTTCTCCTTAAATTACCTTGCCAAGATGCTTTGGTGAAGGAAACCCAAAAGGACCATGCATAACCGGGTCAACTACATACCAAATATAGTTACGGGCTAAGACACTAATCCAATAGTCTCCCACTTGCATAAGTCTAGTAACTATATCTCACATATGACTTCAGGATCCGATTAACAATCGTAACTCTTATACTTCGCTGTCAACTCTGATAAGGAAATTGTCCTTCATATAAGGGATCGTATAATCCTCTGTTCTGGATATCATGCTGACAATACTTATTGTCCATCACTTGTTTTTTGATCTCCGATTTGTTCAACCTAGAATTTAGTTAAGCACATCAACTTCATTCTGACCGGGCCTGACACATAAGTCAAACCAAATCATCAAGTGGCCAAGATATCACTTTTATTCTAATAGAATAAAAGGAACATATCAACTTCGACTCATATGCATCTATTATTCACTAATTAAATCATACACAATAATGTGTTTTATAACATAAAGTTAATGATGCGTTTACACATCATCAATGTATAACCATCCAGCAAACAATAATCATATCTCTAAGTTTTAAGACTATATGATATTATCGCTTTGCAATCACTTAAGGTAACACACCATGAAGTGATACCAGCAAACACGAGTTTATTTCAATGCTCAAATCAAATTCATAAGGACTCATGAAATTTGCAGCAAACCTTTGCTATGCCTAAAACCTTTTAGACAATCTACAAATAATTCACAACAGTCTTCATTCACATCTACTTCCAAAACATGAAAGACTGTGGACCGTTTGAATAATCTTATTATGCAGGAAGTCAAAAAATGCAAAATTTAAACAATAGATAAATAACCAACACAAGATAGTAACTTTACATATAAATAACACAACTTTATTTATTCATCAAATGTCAAGTACAAACTCTCTATTACACGTTTCCTATCTAATCTAAACTTATATCATCCTTCAGCCCAATGCTCCTTGTGTGCTGCAAGTGTTTGACCCTACTCAGTCCCTTCGTAAGGGGATCTGCTGTTTTTTCTTCTGATGATACCATCTTCACAACGAGGAGTCCCTATTTTACATGATGTCTGATAAAATGGTATTTTCTGTCGATATGTCGAGATCTACCATGATCTCTTGGATCCTTGGTTAAGGCAACCACTCCTTCATTATCACAGAAAATTTCCATCGGCTCCTTTATGGATGGCATAACTCGAAGGTCTCCAATGAATTTCTTCAACCATATAGCCTCCTTTGACGCTTCACTTGCTGCGATGTAGTCTGATTCACATGTGGATCAGCTACGGTCTCCTGTTTGGAACTTTTCTAAGTCACTGATCCTCCATTTAGGGTAAACACCCAGCCCAACTGCAATCGGTAACTATCTCGATCCGTCTGAAGACTAGCGTCACTATACCCTCGTACCTTTAAGCCATCACTCCCACTGAGGACTAGAAGCCATTCCTTGGTCCTTCGTAGGTACTTAAGAATATTCTTAACTGCAATCCAATGAGCTCTACTAGGATTCCCTTGATATCTGCTGACCATACTCAAAGCAAAGGCCACATCAGGGCGAGTACAAGTCATAGTGTACATGATCGAGCCTAATACGGAAGCGTAAGGTACTCGGCTCATATCAGCTATCTCTGCCTCTGTACTCGGGAAGGAGAGTGGATGCACTAGGGTTTTGTGCAACATTGTTATTCCAATACTATAGGATATTAGAGTTCATTCCGGGAATAAAAATATTTTCTGCCAAAAATATCTCAGGACTATAAATAGAAAACTGAACCAAATAGTTCATTAGTTACATTTCCAATTAGAGAAAAGCCAAAATTCTCTCTCACGGATCTTCGGGTTTTCATCCCAAATTGTGAGTACTTCGATCTAGTTATGTTATATTGCTTAGATTGTGTTTAGAAACATCAATTTCATAACAAAACAACTAGATTCGGGAGTTTACCGCCCATGAACGTTCTTGGAGAGTAAACTCCAATATGTGGCTTAAATGCTACCTAGTCCTTTCCCCATGATTTGTAACTACCTTAGACTTGTATGCTAGTGTGTATATGACTAGAAAACATCAAAATTGGAACAAGACACCAAGATTTGGGAGTTTACCGCCCAAGAACACTTGGGGAGTAAACTTCATTTTAAGGTCCAAAAGTGTCCCGATGACCCTCAAAGCTTTAGAAATCGAACTAGAACCCACCATTGCATGTTTAGGACACCAAAAGCAATTAAAATCAATGATGAAAGTGAGTTCACGGCCAAGGAGGTTCTTGGGCCGTGAACTCCATGTTTAGGTGTCAAAATGCCTTGAAACACTTCCTAAGGCTTAGGCTTGAATTAGTACAAGTACCCTAGTGTGTTTGGAGCAAGCAAACACCATTAAAACACCAAGAAAAAGGTGTTCACGGCCTAAAATGTTCCAGGGCCGTGAACTTCGTTGAAAGGTGCCAAATGGTGCCATAAATCCCCCTAAAGCCTTGGACAATTGCCTTGATTCATTCCTTGTTAAATTAGGGACTTGAGACCACCATAAACCTTCCCCCAAAGGAGTTTATGGCCGTAATGTCCATGGGATATGGTCCCAGGGCCGTAAACCCCTATAAAGGGGGCAAATGTCACCCAAACACCTGATTTAGCCTTGAAATAATTCACCACTAGAGTTGTATTAATTCTAATCTTCATTTAGAGACCTTATTGAGAGTTTATGGCCAGGAGTTTACTCCCCTGGGCCGTAAACTCCAAAACATATGGTCGTTAGACCATCAACTCCCATTAGAGGTCTTGCACTCCTTTTTTGCAACCCATTAGCCTCCTAGCACTTGACCAAAAGTGTTTTCCTCGCGTTAAAATGTTTATACTTGTATAATTAGTGTTTTAATCACTAATTATTTATATACATATGTCTTCATATGTAATTAGGATCATTGTGTGTGTCTAAAGTCTTCACTTGACACCAAGCACTTGTCCGATCCTTCCTTACGATAACAGTCCGCTCAATTCCAGTCACTTACTGTAGGTGAGTTCATACCCCTTAATCGATGTTTTAACTATTTGTAAATGTTTTATGGGGGGGGGATACAAGTAGAATATTGCTAGTTATTATATTAATCACATGTGATTAATAAGCAGTATTCAAATGGTTGGCTACTCATTAGTTGTTTTACCAAACAGTTTACTTCAAATGTTTTCATAAACACTTTATGTGTTTAAAACTCCTTATTACACTATTCATTTTACTCTGTATATTACATTTCGAACTTATTTACAATTGTGTTTCAAACAAATGTTCATTATACTAAACTGCTTTATCAAACCCATGCCTTCAAAACCATTTTATAGATCGACATCAAGTCGATCTTTTCTTAGAAAATATTTATGTTCAAAGGTTTTACAAATCTTATTTTATGCTTTTATATTATAAATTGCATGCCTCTATATGTATAGTTATATAAGAAATGTTTAAAATACTTAGGAAGGCTATCCACCCTATTTCCTTTTCGCGCTTGAGATGTGGTCTGGTGGGAAAATGGGTACTCGTCCGAAGGTCGTTTAAATATTAGTTATATAACATATGTACATATATAGTCATAAAGGCCCTTTCAGTTCATCCCATGCCCTTGGGTAGCAAGGGTATACATCCAAGTTCATACGTACCAGTTAGATTACTAGTAAACTACCATATGGGTAGTTTAGGAAGATACTAGAACTATTACTAGAACTCGATATCATACTATGAGTCGGTTCATTCATGAGTCAATACTTACTACTGTGAGAACATATACAACTATACTAGATAGAGAACATATACAACTATACTAGAGAAAGAACATATACAACTATACTAGACAAAGAACATATACAACTATACTAGACAGAGAACATATACAACTATACTAGACAGAGAACATATACAACTATACTAGACAGAGAACATATACAACTATACTAGAGAAAGAACATATACAACTATACTAGAACAGTTCATTACATTACATATACAAGAATACGTTAATTATTGTGATATGAATCGGAGCATGACTTAAATGTCATGGCCCAAGTTGTAGCCAGAGTCTCTTGAAGGGAGAGCGTGAGTTTACGTATAGATCTATACTGGATTGACCATTCTACACCTTGCTGCTAGCTACAGCCGGACCTGCAGTTCTGCGGGTGCCAAATGTCGTTGTTACCAGTCAATAATATGGTACAATTAATCACATGATGCCTTAATATAAATCCGGTTTAAGGTAGTTAGTACAACAGTAGTTCCTATAATACAACACTACAGTACTACATTTATTTTTCCCTTTTCTTATATTTAGTGATCATTTCACTTAGACATTTAATGTAAAAACTATATTTTTATAATGATAGTTACATTTGGGGAAAATTACACACTTTTACAAGAAACAAACATTTAGAACAGTTAAGTCTTGGTAGAAGACTACATTGAGAACAGTTAGGTCTTGGTAGAAGACACGCTTTATATAATAGTAGGAATCATAGGGATTTCTAGGGTTTTTCAAACGTTTACAGTTGTTTTACAAATATTTTTACATTTACAGTTCATATACATTTTCAATACTTACAATTCATATACAGGTATCGATGCAAGGAGAAAGGAAGATGGAGGTTGTTCAAGACTCATCTTTCATTTTGATTTATGCTTTAGTGTTTATCAAAATTTGACAGAACACACTTGTATAATAATTCTATTATTAATGCAATGGATGATGTTGTTGCTTGTTTACTACTTTACATTGTTCTGATACTGTACATGAAGTCCTCCGCCCCAGAACATTTCCGCCATTCTTGGTTTGGGGGTGTGACAGATTGGTATCAGAGCATTGTTTATAGTGAAATAAGTATATCAACCCTTAAAAGATATACTAACTTTAAATACATAAGGGATTAAAAATACTCTGACCAACAGTCTATACTTTAAATAATAAAATATTTAATAAAGTATACGTGCCTGCATTGATACTAGAATTAGTGTCACTAGGACAGTACAAAAGAATTACGATTGTTGGGCAACGCAAGTGGGGTTAGAGACATATGGTCAAAACTGGGAAGATATAGCCTGATCACCTATATTATCCGAGGGTTGACTAGCATGTGCCTAAGTTTAATTGTATGGTTGCAACAATGCTAAAATCTTACCAACCCTACGACAATGAGAACAATAGAACATAACATTAAACTTAAAATACTATAGGAGTATTTGGTGTTACTATAAATACGTTATACTTGAGAACTAAAACGGGATCTTCATTACTATGTTGATAGTTGCTAAGTGGATACACTAAGGATATATGTAATTAGGATGTTATAGACTTAGAATCTGTGAAATTTTACTTTACCCCGATTCTGTATGAATTTGGAGTTAAGGTCACATATTCGAAGGCCTATCCTGTTTCGATTACATATAACTGGTATGCACTTCACAAATAGCGATGTAACTGATGAAGGTTTTCTAAATAATTATCTAGATAGTTCGTCTAATAATTATTTCTAACCCCAATTCTCGCATAGATAACATGGTTGGACTCCATCCCCACGGCAACCAGTACTTTATGAGTGAGGTCATAGTTGGTTGGTTTGGAGAAGAACCAGAGAATGATCATCCTATCCCTTTGAATGATCACCATGATTAAGACCCTTCAGACGATGCTAAATCCGAACCTGAGGTTGAGAACCTACCCCAAGCAGCTCCATTTCCAATTCCTAACCCTCGTCCGACTTTTCATAGCCCGACGCTTGAGTGGGTGGAATGCTTGGAAACATGGAGCCAAGGACAAGATCAGCCAATGCCATTTAATGGTGACCGAAGCCTTTACGGCCTGAGCGATGGGGGCTCAGCAGATAGAGTCTTGCCAATCTTGGTCCGTAGAGTGGCCCGAAATGAGATTCAAGGTAGAACAGCCCTACATCAGATTACCAAAGATGTCGCCGATACGAGAATGCATACCCTCCGCACCATTAGTCTAGAAGATGCTCGCGTGAGAGCAACGAGAAACCATGAAACCCTGCTGCATGCACTGGCTGAATCACGAGCCGAAGTCATAGAGCTCCGAGTACGCCAGAGAGTGTACGAAAGACACCTGCTCGTCATGGGACGTCAACTAGCTGAACTGAGAGTTCACCGAAGGGATGACCGTCGCCAATAGTAGACGCTTTACTTTATTCTCCTTATTAAAAGGAATCGTTTTTCTGTCTATGCCCGATGTGGCATTTTCTATGAAATTATCTTGTACTGTAAGTACTTTAGGTTAGGTCATTATGTTTTCAAGAATTATCTTCTCTGGATATGATGTAAGACCTTTACAAGGTCATTTTCCTGAATCTTTACGTCATGAATATCAAAGATATTGACAGTCGGCTAACTTCTGTGTCCTTCTTCATTCAAGTACTCTCATCATACTTTCATTTGAGTTCATCTGAACATACCTTAGTCAAGTCATTGGACTATAGTAATTTAGCTCCGGAGACATTTCCAAGTCTCTTTCAGTGGTTGGATCATGTTATTCACCAACGTGCGATATCTCGGCTTGAACGAAAACCGTCTTGAGACCATTCTACGAACTTACTTCTACTCATTACTAGGACTGCATCATAGCGTTGTAGGTCAAACCTTCGCGAACATACTTCCATTCTGTACTAGGACTGCATCGTAGGGATGTAGGTCAAACCTTCACGATCATACCTCCAATCCATACTAGGACAGCATCATAGAGATGTAGGTCAACCGTTCGAGAACATACTCTTACTCTTTACTTGAACAATCGAAGTAACCCTAGGGCCAACCAGAATCGCTCACAAAATCCTTATCTTTCGCGTAACAAAATCATGTCGTCATCCAGAAACGATCAGCCGAGCACTGAAATCCCGTCACCAAAGCTAGTACGAGCCAGCCATGCCACCAATGTAGTGAGATAGGGCACTTCAAGAGGGATTGCCCTATAGCAAAGAACTCTGGCGCAGATGGGAGGATTCTTAGGATCACAGCTGCTGGAGAGCCTACTCTGGAACCATCGTTAATGTAATTTAGGCATTTCGTTGTAACAGACTTATAAACTATCCAAAACTAGTGCAACTAAAGTAATACCTTTTGGCGAGATCCTGTCTGTATAGGGATTCTCGTGCTGCGTATACTTGTCTTTTGTAGTATACCTTATTCGCAGCAATAGTCCTGTAGAAAATCTAAAGTACTGTAACTCTGTTCATGGTTGCACAGTTGTGTTTTGTCTGTAAACGTCTTATCTTCAAATCTAATGTCTTTAAGTTTCAGTATGATTCCGACATTATCATACGACTCGATTCAATTTGATCCTCACAAAAACAGCTTCATACGTACGTCCCTTTGTCAGTAAATGTCGCTTTAGCAAAGCCATCATATCAGAACACTGAAGTACTAATGCCAGGAGTACCTCTTAGTTATTTTTCCAAAGAAACCCCCGAAGTACCACTCGTGCAGTACGTCAAGTTCAATCCAAGGATTCATACGATTGATCTATCACTGAGGAATGTATGCATAAGTGTGATATATAATCAAGGTTCTATAGGTTTAGAATTGATGATTCCACTTTAACTTCTTTTTTCCCCGTTGGGATGTGAGCTTAAAGAAGAATCAGTTATTCGACTAACTTTTCAATCTTAATTATATACGACCCGTATACATGAAATTGTGATTGTGAACCAAGTATGAGTTTTAGTATGAACTTCAAGACGGAGAACTGCCTAAGCCTACGAGTAATCGCATCGTCATGTGAACAAACTTAGAACCCAGTACGACTCTTGTAAACAGATCGCCCTATACTCTAAACACCTACGGAGATACCAGAACAGTACATATAACTTAACGAACTACACAGAAATAGAATTAGAAGACTAGGCTTCTCACCCTAGAGAACCCCCAGTCTTATTCACCCAGAGATAGACGGATTGCATTGTATGTGCCTCAGATATCGAGGACTCCGTCAAGATTTCCATTAGAAATCGTTATCTCTGCCTCGCATAGATGAAATGGTTGAGCAAACGCAAGGAAAGAATTACTTTCAGAAATGGATCTGAGATCCGAATATCACCAGTTCGAGTGTTAGGGAGGGATGTCCGGAAGACTATCTTCCGAATTCGATGCGGACACTTCGAGTCCGTAGTGATACCCTTCGGATAGGACCAATACACCCATAGTTTTCATGAACTATATGAGTAGGGTCGTTTTTCTTACTTGGATCAGTTCGTCATTTCTCCATATAATCACTTACTTATCTACCCTTGTAGTAAGAAGAAACCCATGGAAACATTACCTTCAGAGGAACTTTTCGCGAAGTTCTCTAGGCACGAGTTTTGAAATTGAATAGTCGAATTTCTATGACACACTGTTAGTAATGTGGGAAAATTTTGAGTACTTTTTCAATTTGTCAAAATCGATGAGCATTTGTCGACACCGGAGACGCCGACAGTCATTTGCCAAATTCTAGGTCTTACCAACCTACTGTCATAGTTCAATCAGAACTCCTCGCAAATTATAGAAACTCGTATGACTTTGACCCAGCAAGGGGTGGCCCTTGACTGGGAAGTTAAGCAAGAAAAGGAACCTTTGGAATTCCAAGTGAGTGACCAAGTTCTTTAGGAGAACTCACTCTGGGAATGGCTTAATACGCTTCGTATCGCGTGGGAAGCTAAATCCAATATAGTTAGGACCTCCGAGATTCTTATCAGAATCGGTCCTGTGCCTCGCACAAATTAGATCTACTGCGCGAACTCAGTAACGTACATTCTACTCTTAGCGTCTCGATCGTGAAACCATACCTTTCCGTTAGGACTCTTGTAAGTCCACTCGTCGAGATCCTCGCCTTCGTATTAGAACTGTATTGACCCTCGACCGAGAGGTCAAGCCGACGAAGCAACGCCGTCGCCAGTTAGTGAAGGTTCGTTGGAATACCAACCGAGAACCCGATTTCACTTAGGTGCGCTAGAACCAATCGATTTGGAAGTTTCCTCCTCATGACTCGATCATTCGTACCTACTTCTTTGCCCTAAATTCTAATTTCGGGATGAAATTCCCTTCAACGGGGGGATGATGTAACAACCCAAAATTTCCATTCTGAACAAACCATATCAATCCAATAGAAGTTAGAATAGTTACAGTGAAATCCCAGACTTCGAGTATAAGGTTGGCAGTTTTTTTCAGGATTTACACTTCAAGAGATATCAGGAGAGTGGATGCACTAGGGTTTTGTGCAACACTGTTATTCCAATACTATAGGATATTAGAGTTCATTCCGGGAATAAAAGTATTTTTTGCCAAAAATATCTCAGGACTATAAATAGAAAACTGAACCAAATAGTTCATTAGTTACATTTCCAATTAGAGAAAAGCCAAAATTCTCTCTCACTGATCTTCGGGTTTTTATCCCAAATTATGAGTACTTCGATCTAGTTATGTTATATAGCTTAGATTGTGTTTAGAAACATCAATTTCATAACAAAACAACTAGATTCGGGAGTTTACCGCCCAAGAACGTTCTTGGAGAGTAAACTCCGATATGTGGCTTAAATGCTTCCTAGTCCTTTGCCCGTGATTTGTAACTACCTTAGACTTGTATGCTAGTGTGTATATGACTAGAAAACATCAAAATTGGAACAAGACACCAAGATTTGGGAGTTTACCGCCCAAGAACACTTGGGGAGTAAACTTCATTTTAAGGTCCAAAAGTGTCCCGATGACCCTCAAAGCTTTAGAACTCGAACTAGAACCCACCATTGCATGTTTAGGACACCAAAATCAATTAAAATCAATGATGAAAGTGAGTTCACGGCCAAGGAGGTTCTTGGGCCGTGAACTCCATGTTTAGGTGTCAAAATGCCTTGAAACACTTCCTAAGGCTTAGGGTTGAATTAGGACAAGTACCCTAGTGTGTTTGGAGCAAGCAAACACCATTAAATCACCAAGAAAAAGGTGTTCACGGCCCAAGATGTTCCAGGGCCGTGAACTCCATTGAAAGGTGCCAAATGGTGCCATAAATCCCCCTAAAGCCTTGGACAATTACCTTGATTCATTCCTTGTTAAATTAGGGACTTGAAAACACATAAATCTTCCCCCAAAGGAGTTTACGGCCGTAATCTCCATGGGATATGGTCCCAGGGCCATAAACCCCTATAAAGGGGGCAAATGTCACCCAAACACTTGATTAAGCCTTGAAACAATTCACCACTAGAGTTGTATTAATTCTAAGCTTCATTTAGAGACCTAATTGACAGTTTACGGCCAGGAGTTTACTCCCCTGGGTCGTAAACTCCAAAACATATGGTCGTTAGACCATAAACTCCCATTAGAGGTCTTGCACTCCTTTGTTGCAACCCATTAGCCTCATAGCACTTGACCAAAAGTGTTTTCCTCGCGTTAAAATGTTTATACTTGTATAATTAATGTTTTAATCACTAATTATTTATATACATATGTCTACATATGTAATTAGGATCATTGTGTATGTCTAAAGTCTTCACTTGACACCAAGCACTTGTCCGATCCTTCCTTACGATAACAGTCCGTTCAATTCCAGTCACTTACTGTAGGTGAGTTCATACCTCTTAATCAATGTTTTAACTATTTGTAATTGTTTTATGGGGGGGATACAAGTAGAATATTGCTAGTTGTTATATTAATCACATGTGATTAATAAGCAGTATTCAAATGGTTGGCTACTCATTAGCCATTTTACCAAACAGTATACTTCAAATGTTTTCATAAACACTTTATGTGTTTAAAACTCCTTATTACACTATACATTTTACTATGTATATTACATTTCGAACTTATTTACAATTGTGTTTCAAACAAATGTTCTTTATACTAAACTGCTTTATCAAACCCATGCCTTCAAAACCATTTTATAGATCGACATCAAGTCGATCTTTTCATAGAAAATATTTATGTTCAAAGGTTTTCCAAATCTTATTTTATGCTTTTGTATTATAAATTGCATTCCTCTATATGTATAGTTATGTAAGAAATGTTTAAAAGACTTAGGAAGGCTATCCACCCTATTTCCTTTTCGCGCTTGAGATGTGGTCTGGTGGGAAAACGGGTACTCATCCCATGCCCTTGGGTAGCAAGGGTATACATCCATGTTCATACGTACCATTTAGATTACTAGTAAACTACCATATGGGTAGTTTAGGAAGATACTAGAACTATTACTAGAACGCGATATCATACTATGAGTCAGTTCATTCATGAGTCAATACTTACTACTATGAGAACATATACAACTATCCTAGATAGAGAACTTATACAACTATACTAGAGAAAGAACATATACAACTATACTAGACAGAGAACATATACAACTATACAAGATAGAGAACATATACAACTATACTAGATAGAGAAGATATACAACTATACTAGACAGAGAACATATAAAACTATACTAGACAGAGAGCATATACAACTATACTAGATAGGTACTGATGCAAGGAGAAAGGAAGATTCAAGGAGAAAGGAAGATGGAGCTTGTTCAAGATTCATCTTTCATTTTGATTTATGCTTTAGTTTTTATCAAAATTTGACAGAACACACTTGTATAATAATGCTATCATTAATGCAATGGATGATGTTGTTGCTTGTTTACTACTTTACATTGTTGTGATACTGTACATGACGTCCTCCGCCCCAGAACGTTTCCGCTATTCTTGGTTTTGGGGTGTGAGACGCTTGTTTCAATCCATAAATGGATTTCTCAAGCTTACACACTCTAGTTGGATGCTTCGCATCGACAAAACCCTCTAGCTGATTCATGTACACATCCTCAGCCAACTTCCCATTAAGGAAAGCGGTTTTCACGTCCATCTACCATATTTCATAATCATTAAACATAGCTATTGAAAGCATTACCCCAAAACAATTTATCTTCGCAACTGGTGAGAAGGTCTCATCATAATCAACTCTGGGAGTTTGAGTAAAGCCCTTCGCAACCAATCGCTCTTTATAAGTGTGCACATTCCCATCCATGTCCGTCATCTTCTTGATGATGCACTTGCACCCTACTGTCTTACGACCCGGTACATTATCAACCAAATTCCAAACTTGGTTGTCGTACATGGACTGAATCTCGCTGTCCATTGCCTCTTTCCATTTAGCAGACGTTGGGCCTGCCATGGCTTCCTTGTAGCTGCTAGGTTCGTCCAAATTTATTAGTGTTTCATCGCTAATGAAGAAGACGATGGACAGGTGATCGAATACTTGCTTCTTGGGTCGCGGATGGAATATAAACTCCATTGGCAATTGTGCTCCACCACCTTGATGCATCCTTAATATTTGGTAAATCCTTGTGACATGCTTCCATAAAAATTCCAAAGGCTTCTATCATTGCCATATCTTGCTCATACAAATCCATTCGCCATGCTAGTTCTACCACACTACATTTCCGGAACTCACCCCCAAGCATGAAAGTAAGAGCATTTGTATCAAAATAGTCTTCACTCCCACGGAACTTGATAGTAGAATAAAACTCCCAACATAATTCCTGGTATACCGGTTCTTGTAATCGGAAAAGTCTCCTCCAAGCATCACATGTAATCCTTACTCCATCTTGGATGAATACCTTGGTGAGATGAGGATTCATTCGTTCAACCAACCCCCATTGCTCTAGACAAGACTAATCTATTTCATTTGGCAAGTAGAACTCCTTTTTTTTTCAGTTTCTCCAGTTTCCTTTTCCATGCTAACAATGTGGATTTTGAACCAATTTGTGGAAAATCAAGCCATGGACAACCCCTTTGACTTTCTTTAGAACTTTGGCCCCTATTTCTGGACATGATTCTGCAAAACCATAAATCACAGAAAAGCAAACAAGCATAAACAATGTTAAAAACAAAATAAATCGGCATCCCAGCGTCATGAACTCGTCGAGTTCTTGCAAAACTCGTCGAGTTTCGCAGAAGGTCCGAAAAATTTCGATCTCCAACTCTTCTAAACTCAAAAATTACTTCAGGGGTTTGCTTGGGGTAGATATTTAAGCATTAATCCATGGAAAGAACTAGCAAAACCATCCTAATTTAGCCTAATTCGAAACCCTAATGTTCGTATGAAAACTCAAAAATTGAAGAACTTTAAACCATCTTGGGCCTACATAAACCAAAAATCGGAGCTTTAATAAGTAAAAGGAGAAGACATCTTACCTTGAGAAGAGATTTAGAACAAAACACCAAAGAGTGAAGAAGTTGCTTGGGAGGTTCTCTTCTTGCTGCCGACGTGGGGAAGAGATGATAGAATGGTTTTAATTTTTGGGTTAAAACTTATACCCAACAATAAATAAAAATTATTATTATTATTATTATTATTATTACCGGAAAAACTGAAAATCGCGATTTTTTAAAAATGGGCTCGTCGAGTTTTTGGAATAAACTTCGACGAGTTTTTCTTTCTGTATGAAAAAAATATATATTTCTAATGAAAATCACAAAACACCCCACACTCAGCTTTGATAACCCTCCCAGCATCATTTAAGCAAAATTTGAAGATGAAGACTAAAAACACAACGAAAAACATAAAAAGAAAATAAATAAAATACTACAAGAAAAAGAAAACAAACTCAATTGTCGGGTTGCCTCCCGCAAGCGCTTCTTTTTGTGCGAGTCTTTAGCTGGACTCTCAACTTAATAAACTTCCAATAAACTCAATGCCAATCCATCTGTTGCATTGAATATCTTCTTTGGTGGACCAATTTGTAAAATTTGGCTCTTTGCTTCGAAAATTGGCCAAACGAGTTTTAATTCATGTAACCCAAGAATCTTGACAAGGGTTGGAACCGGTCGGGTACTAATCAGAAACGGATCGTGCTTTAGAACTTTCTCCAAAGTTGGAGTCGTCGCCCCATGCTTCGAATCACAATCTAGGAAAATAAGGGGCCACGTCGTGGTAATAGTCAAACCACAACTTGGTTCCTGCAACTCAGTTTGCTCTTGTTCTTCATCTGACCCTTCTGCTAGCAATCTTTCCAGCTCCTCCAAATCTTTTTCTGGATTAAATTCTTCATCTTGTAGATCTAGCTCTTGTAACTCAGATTGCTCTGGTTTATTAGGCAAGATGTTATCTAACCATCTTCCCAATTTCATCAAATCCTCATCTGAGTCATATTCCTCATCTTCTTCCTCAATTTCCTGTACTACTTCCTCAAGAAAAGCATCAAAAGCATCGAGATTTGGAAAATACATAATATGATAATAAAAAATTAAAACATAAAACGTGTAACTTTATATGAGATTAATATCACACAAAGGATCGATAACACTAGCAAATAAAATTAACTATTAGAACCGTTCCCCGGCAACGGCACAAAAAAACTTGATGTGTGTGAAACGAACTAGTTTTAATCCTAACAAACTCAAATGTAAACAAGCACACGCAGGCAGTGTACCTATTGATAGTAGTTTAGTTTAAGCAAGTAGGGTATCGAACACAGAGAACGGTAACAATCAAATTAAATACTAGTATTACCTAATTAAAAACAATTAATAAAAGAGGGGGTTTTCTCTAGTTTTTCAAGACTAGAAACTTAATCAAGTACTTTAAAACTCAAACAAAGACAATTAACAACTAAGAAGAATAACAAAGGACAAGTAGATTCAATGATAAAAAGAGACTTATGCTTAGATTCGATTCACTTATTCTTATGGTTGATTTCGTGGCAGGTGCAATGAATTAATATGTCAATGGTTACCGATTCCTAATGTGATTGGGTTCATGTTCATTATTACCAATCCTTTAGTAGACAAGTTAATTCAAACAGTGATCAAGTGATTAAATTAACAAGTTTCCTAGTGTTCAGTTCGTATCAAGTAAGACTTATAATAATAATAAAACAAATTGGTTTAATTCAATCAATTCATGTATGGTTGTTCATCACACATGCTCACACATTGATTTACATATTTTATAGTTAACCCTAGTTTCATATTCACTATTCCTAGGCATACAATCTTATATTCATAAAACTATATGAATCAAGTAATCAAGAAGATATTCATGCAACTGAATCACTTATTTGTTAACTAAAAACATTTATCATCAATACATAAGGATCTTTAATAAGCTTAACAAGATGAATAACCAAATTAATATCAATTCAACCACTCAATCAAACCATGTTCATAAGATTATCTCATCCAAACAGAAGTAAAAAGCTTTTAGCTCATATCTAAAGCAAGTAATAACCTAAAATCAAAATCTAATGATTCAAACATGGTTCAAAACAAAGATTAAGAAAAGAAGAATGATTATTTGCCTTTGATTCTCTTTGAAATTGTCTCTTATGTTGAAATCTCGAAAATAGCAGCTCCAAGAACCCTTCTGATCTTCAAAAGTCCCAGCTAGCCTCCAGCAAAAGTTTTGTTTTCGGGCCTATAAGTTATCTATTTATAGTTTCCAAAAATCGACCCAACTCGTCGAGTTTTTGAGAATAACTCGACGAGTTTCTTTAATAATTCGTGCGTTCAGCGTGTACGGCAATGCATCCTTAAATCTAGAATATTCTAATAAACTCGTCGAGTTTATGCTAAAAACTCGTCGAGTTTCTTCTTTTATTTAGCTTCTTCCTTTAATCCTTGATCTCCAAGATTCCAATCACTCAATCCTCTTCCTTTTTCATCCAAGCATGTCTTTTATTGCTGAAATTGAAATATTAAGCTAATTAAGTACCTTTTGTCCATAAAATGATATAAAATCAACAATAATTAATAAAATAATGAATGATTTCTATGACTAAATAAGCCCATATCACTACTGGTGTTGCTCCAGGAATTAAGTCGATCCGAAATTCGACATGCCTGTGAGGAGGTAGACTGGGTAATTCCTCTGGAAACACTTCGGGATAGTCTTGAACCACCGGGATCTCTTTGAGTTGCTTAGCTTCAGGTTCTCTTTCTATCACATGGACCTTGAATGCAATACAATCCTTCCTCAGCTACTTGTGAATCTTCAGGCTTGACACAATGTTTAAATTTCTTCCTGGCTTCTCATCGTGTATGATAAGGGTTTCGTCATTGGGGAGAGGTACCCTAACGACTTTCTCATAACAACCAATGTCAGCTCTATTCTTGGATAACCAATCCATTTGTACCATTACATCAAAACTACCCAGCTCTATGGGAATTAGGTCAATCCTAAAGAGTTTATTAGCTAAGTTCAAAGTACAACCTAGACTTATTTCATTAGCCCTAATTTCATACCCATCAGCAAGTTCAATAGCATAAGTATTCCTCATCTTCCTTGATTTCAAGTTGATTAATGGTCTAAATGCTAAAGAAACGAAACTCCTATCTGCTCCCACATCGAATATTACTGATGCAATATGATTGTTTAGGAGAAACATACCTGTTATCACTTCAATGTTCTTACGAGCTTCTTCTACACCAATCACAAAGGCTACACCTCTTGGCCGCCCACCTTGATTTCCTTGGAAATTTTGCCTAGCTTGAACTTGTCCATTGTTACCAGGCCCCTTATTTATTTTGGGGCAAGCGTTTACGGAGGTGATCAGTACTCCCGCACTCGTAACATGCCCTTTTTCCATCCTTATTCAGCTTACAATACTTCGGGTAATGGCCTGTCTGATTACAGTTTTGGCACACAGGGCAAGCTCCCTTGTGATGGAAGTTACACTTGTTGCACTTCAGATGCGGTCCTATGTACTACTTTCGCTCCTGCATTCCCATGACTTTCTTTTCCCGAGTATTCACTGGTTCTTGCTCCTGGGCTCTTACCATAAAGTTTCTTGAGACTTTCTGCTTCCTCCCTGACTTGCCTCCATACTTCTTCTCTCCTTGATCTGCTGGCTTCCTCTTGCTACTAGAGTTTTCCTTTGTCGATGCCCCCGTTCTTATCACATCATTGGTTAGTCGATTTTCTAGACTTACTGCACTTTGAATGGTATTTGGGTTTGCTGAATTAACCATTCCTCGAATTTCTTGTGCCAGACCCCAGATGTAACGATCTATCCGTTTCTCCTTAGGAGTAACCATGTGAGGTACCAGTTTTGCTAGTTCATGAAATCGGACTGTGTACTTCTCTATTTGCGTTCCAACCATTGAATGGTTCCAAAACTCAGATTCAATCTTCTGAATTTCATCCTTGGAACAATACTCCTCTATTAGTAGCTTCTTCAGGTCTTCCCAAGTTAGCTGATATGCCGCTGCACGGCCTCGGGTTGGCACTAGAGTATTCCACCAGGTCAATGCCCTATCCTGGAGTAGACAAGTTGCATACTCAACTTTTTTGCACTCAAGGCATTTGCTAATGTGAAGGACCAACTCCATGCTGTCAATCTATTTCAACAACCCGACCGTACCTTCCTTTCCATGGAATTCCTTAGGTTTACAGGCCATAAAGGACTTGTAGTTGCATTCTCTTTCATTGTTTCCCCGGTTTCCTCCACTACTTCCTTGGTTAGCATTAAGTCCCACAGTTACTTGAGTAACAATGTTTGGGATTGCTATCATGAGTTGTTGTGCTACAATTTGAGCAACATCGGGTGTTTCGTTCTGTGGGCGCCCGCGATTAGGCCTTCCTGACATGGTTCTAAGACATAAGAGAAGAAATGCGTATAAATATATAAAATAAGGTATAATATTTAGGTCACTACTAATTTTCAAAACCATAAGTGTTGTCAAATTAATGGTTTGCATTAATACTATGCATATAGATTTGAGAAAGGAAAGAAAAAGAAAAATCTTTTTATTCAACCATTGACTGAGTAAATTCTAGGATTTGACCTCATAGTAAAAGTTTTCAAACATAAAAATAAACTTCTTCGTTACCATTTGAAGTAATCTTAAAACCAAAACAATACATCAATCCCAAAATAAAGTTTTAATGTTTTTCCCAAAAGACAACCTACACTAGTTTTCAATAAATGATAAAATAAGATAGTGAAATCAGAACCAAATATGAATCGCTATCCCAACAAGAAACATCGACACCACAAGCAGTAACAGCCCTCCAAACACATAATATGTCGTCATCGCATGACCTGCCACTCGTCTAGCAGCACTAGCAGTATCAGCAGCCTCCATCGAATGCTAAAACAGGATTTCCATCCTTGTCATCACTTCATCCAAAACCTCATGATGCCCAGCTATCACAGTGAGACTGTGACGTAGGTCCGCTGCCATCCACTGCATTCTTTGGGACTTCTCTGGGGTCATACATGACTGTCTGACAAGTATTCCTATGACTCGCTGTGGTGGGGGTGCTCTCGGTCCTGTCATGCTAGGTCCTACCCTACTGGGTCCTGCCATGCCAAGTCCTGATGTACTGGTTTCTATCCTTCCCGGGATAGGAACACTCTTCCTTTCCATCCTCCGAATACGAAGCCCATAAAGTGGTGGTTGTGGCAACACCGATGCAAGCGATGCCTCGCGTTACTGACTCAGGGCGTTGTCGTTGCTAATCTCCAGCGAGTCTCCCGTGTCTTCCATGTCTTCTGAGGGCTCTTCTTCCACTGAGGCGAGGGGATCACGTCGAGGGATAACAGTGACATAGCCGGATTCATCAGTTGAGGCGGTAGCGCGAGAGGATGACGATGTCGACATAGTGGACTGAGACATAGTTTCAATGAGATATGAAATAAATGACAATGCATGCCTATAATATGCAATGCTTACACACACCAAAATTACCCTTTTTGTATTTTTGAAATAAAGTTTTCTCAAAATTTTGGTTGAACATATTCCTGTTATAATTAGTTCCAGCTTTGTATAAATCTTTCCTTAATTAAACATAGGTGATCAGGCTATGTTTAATTGAGGTCCAACAATACAACTCCCGACCTAATTATATTAGTAATATGTTTGATGTAAAAAGAATATTTATAAGTTTTGGTTATAGGTTGTGTTTTCTTAGATGAAAACTGATGTTCTCTATAACTTTAGCACTGATACCATTTCTATCACACCCCGCTAAAGTGGAAACACATGATATGACAACGATAAATGTTTCATTGCAAAAGATAAAGATACATCACCATAGTAATATTTAAAAGTTTACAACCCATAGTTTAAACAAAACAAATTACAAGTTTTCCAAAATGACATTGTTCAAAATATAACTTCATAAAATAACTTCCACATGATGCAACATGCTCTATGATGATGGATCTTTATATCCACTTACTAATTGTTTCCTGAAAAAGCATGTAAAACGAGTGTCAACTATGAAAATAGTTGGTGAGTTCACAAGTTTATAAAATCAAGATTTGGTATAAAACTTTCCATAAATACAAGTACATTGCTTTAATGAGAAACCAAGTTCATTGTTATAATGAGAAACAAAGTTGATTGCTATAATTGATAAACGAATTTATTGCCATAATAAATAACATGTTTGTATGTGTATGAGCAAACAATGAGTTCTCAACCAAGCCTATGACTGAAGCCCTATCAAGATCTATGCTTATCGTTCCATAGATTATATGGTATCGTGCACTCCAGCAATCGGGCGAGTTAGGAGTTGTCAATTCCTAATAGCGTTATCCACAATGACCATTGGCTCAAAGAGTTAGTGGTTAGAGAAAAGTGTAAGGGAAGGGCCTTAAGAAGATAAGTTCTCATGTTCCGTGTTGCATAGACATACATAAAGAGATATAGCAGTAAAATTGCAATCATGTTTGATACAAATCAATTTAAATACAATGAACAAATAATAGTTTTTCGGGACATGCTTTTCCACCCCAAAACATAAAAACTAAAAATAGGGGAGTGCGTGAATACTCACAATGTTTCAAGTAGGTACAAGTGGTGCCTCGGAATACACCAACGCCTTACTACCGGGATCCTACGACATCAAACGCACACTAGTGAGTTTCTATGTCGAAATCTAATGCCAATATACTAAACTCTACATATAGAGAAATGCCAATTTTTTTTGTTCAAATATTAGTTATATATTAATTGGTTACAATTTTCCTGAAATTATGAAATTTATAACTCATATGATTAAGACAAATTTTGGATATTACTTTTCCATAAATTTCTTTTGTAATACTAATTGAGGGTATTTAAACACATTTAAAGGTGTTTTAAACTCCTAAAAATGTAAAATTTTATCAAATAGTTTCCAAAAAATTTCAAACCTTTTATTTTCATTCTAAATACAGTAGAAGTCTTCCAGAAAATTTTCCCTTGAATTTTTGATGTGATTAACTATTTTTCCAAATTTTTAAGCCTTCATAAAAATATAAATTCATGAAAAATAGCATCCAAAAGATAAACATTCTCAAACTTTTTATAATACTGTCATTAGACATACTTAAGCTGGGAAGAATATAAAAATGGTGTTCTAAAATGTTTAACCCAATTTTATGATTTTTGTGCATTTATTCTAATTAAAAATGCAATAAATAGAAAAAAGTTTCCAAAATTACGCAAACATTTTATATTACTTTTATTAACCATTATGAAGCTAGGAAAAATATAAAAATGGATTTCTAAACTGTTTAACCCGATTTTATTATTTTTGTGCATTTATTGTAATAAAAAATGAAATAAATAGCAAACAGTTTCCAAAATTACCAAAACTTTTTATGTTACTGTAGCTAAATATTATTAATCTGGAAAAAATATACAAATAGATTTCTAAACTGTTTAACCCGATTTTACGAGTTTTGTGCATTTATTCTAATAAAAAATGAAATAAATAGCAAACAGTTTCCAAAATTATCCAAACTTTTTATATAACTGTTATTAAACATTATTAAGCTGGGAAAAATATAAAAATGGATTTCTAAACTGTTTAACCCGAATTTAAGATTTTTGTGCATTTGTTCTAATAAAAAAATGGGTTTAGGTGTATTAAATCTTGGGAAAATAGAAACAAAATAGCATACAGTATCGAAAAATCATACGAATTTGTATGTAGCCTCCTAATGTATTATAAGATGTTGTGGTAAATTTTGGTGACTTTTTGATTAGCAGAACTATTTTATTTGTTTTTAGTTCATTATAAATACAAATATTGGGGAAAAATAGGAATGCATTATGAAAACTTCTGAAAATATTTTTCTGGGTCTTGTACCACTAGTAGAACCTGCGAAAATTATCACATATCATTTTCACACTCTCTAAACTGGTTTTCGGATTTATTGGGACTAAAAAAAAATCAAAACCCATAGCAAACTGTAACGAAAATCGATGAAACTTAATGAGAGGTCATTATTAACCATAGCCGTCATCCAGGAATTTATCTAGGATTTATAGACCTCAGAAATTATTTTATATGATTTATGCCCTTGTTTTCTTGTAACAATTTTAATAAATCAAGGAAATGATAAAAACTTTCGGGATTTTCCATATATTCATATCATCTTACTGGAAATCTGGGGAAATTTTATTTCGAACTGAAAAGGACTTTTATATTTTTTTATAAATAAAATCATTTACATGCGCTATTAACAATGTACTTTGATCATCAAGCTCTTTAGCTTGGTGTTCATCACATGCATCATGGTTTGAAGACCATGCATGGAGATATGTTGGTCATAGTGATGTTTTCAAAGGAAATACTTGAATGCATAAGGCATATGAACCTTTATAATTTGTAAAAAAAATCTGTATTTTAAGGTTTGACATAGCTTTTGGTCCTTGGATTTTACCATTAAACAACATGCATGTTGTTTTTGGGTGAAACCATACCACCATCATCATCAAACTCGAAATTCATGGATATGTTCATGAATGTTCATAAAGAATGGTGTAGAAGAATGAGAAGTACAAGAAAAACCTTTAAAATAAGAAAGAAAAGTGAGGGAAGATGAAGGATTTTCATGATTACCTTGAAGAACAACCTTAGAAGATGAAGATTTGAAGGTTGAGAGGTGTTCTTGGCTAGAAAATTTCGTGGGTTTGGAAGAGGAAGAGAGAGTTTGAGTGTTGTAAAGAGTGGAGTGTGAGAGAGAGAATGAAGGGGAAGTTGAAGTGTAAGAATGAGTTTAATCATTGAAGATTTTGGGAATAGATAGCATGGGAGAGAAAGGGTGAAAGATTTTATGAGTATAAGAGAGGCCCTCTCTCTCTTAATTCAAATTAAATAAATTTCCCTTCAATTTTTATAAAACCTAAATTTTTATAAAAATGTTTCTTTAAGTAATTCTTGATTTATTTAAGAATTTTTGATTTTAGCTAATAAATTATGATTAATGTTTGATTATTAAATTTTTATTTCTTTGATTATATCCCATAATTTGATTATTTAAATTTGATATTAGGAGGTTCAAAACAAATCTTATAGAGTTTTTAGGTTTTAAAGTTTATAAATTTTGATTTTTGAGCTCTTTAGTGCTTTTGGAACTTTGTTAGATATTCACCATCATATTGAAATGAAATTTGAATATTTTAATTTATTTTTAGTGTTTTATACCCTTTTTCAATTGTAACAAATGTTTGGAGTTTATTCTAATTCGTGTATTGGCATTTCCTACAGTAGCTAGACAACTTACTAGTATCGTAATAGTCAAGTATATTAGTCCTAGATTTTAGTTGGTTCCTAGTTTATGCAAGATTTTGACCTAATTTATACTACTAGGCCATGGCATGTTATGCATATATGGTTTTTAAAAAAAGATGCATGAGTCCGAGAATGACCTGAATTTGACAGTTGTCACACTAGAGCATCCAGATTTTTGGGAGGCCGAAAAGAGAGGGGTATGAGGCCTTTTTAGTGGTGCTTTACGAGCTATAGGTTCGAGCGTTGTGCGGATGAAGAGCGATTTCAAGCATGAAATCAAATTAAGTAGGAAAGAATTGTAACATCTCGGAATTCAGGTATTACTCTTTGAACCTTTTCTTTCCGCAAGTTGTCAAAATTAGTCCTCGAAAAGAATGTAGGGCATTTGAGTACGTTGGGCGTAATGGAGAGTACAATGTGTGTACTCATGAGCGTGTTCTTGATGCGGAGGCTACCCAGTACGCTGGGCGTACCATAGTGTACGTTGGGCGTATAAGGATCAGATTGAAACCCTAATTGTGGGGGTGAGCCCTATATAAGGAGCATTATGGCCTCACTTTTAGCTACCATTTCCAGAGAGCAAAACCCTAAAAGGTCCCTAACCCTCGTTCTAGAGGTTGTGTGTGTGTGTGTGTGTGGTTGGGATTGAAAGTGTTCTTGTGTGCTTTTGAAGAGAATAAGGTGCCTTGAAGAAGCTAGAGTTGGAGTGCAAGCCTTGGATCTGAGCTTTTGTAAGGTTGGAGCATCATTTGGAGGTAAAAAACTCAAAGCTTTCTCAATCTTTTTAATTTTTGCATGATGGACCATTTCTAGGGTTTTTGTCCCAAAAGTTAACGGCTTTGTGAGTTGATGAGCCCTATGAACCGAGATATGTCCATTGCTAGTGTATTTCGTGTTAAAAGGTCATAAAATCCAATCTTGGTCATTAAGAATTAACCATGCATGGGATATGAGCTTAAGGAAGAAAAAGGATGAAGGTTTTGATTGTTTGAATCCAAACCAGCCATGCATAGGCAAAACGTCTTCGACTTTATGGGTTAAGAGATTGTAGGGGGTTCAGATCTGTATTTTGAGCCAAGGTCTTAACTAATTAAGACCATAAGTGAGATAAGAGTGAAACTGGGACGTACATTAAGTGTAAATCCCAATACGTGGGGCGTAGGGGTCAAGTAGCCTGATAGCTACGTAGCGATCGAGTACGCCCAACGTAAGGAGCTGGTACGTGCAGCGTACTCACAAGAGTTGACTTTCGTTAACTTTTAGGGTTCGGTCAACAAATGGACTTTTGGACTCATGGAGGGGTAAAATGGTCTTTTAACCTTTTGTGAGAGCATATGAAGGGAATAGTATAGCATTTGATAGCCATTATTAATTAGAGGTAATTTTTGTATGTGATTAGGCGGAGGCTAGATCAGTGTTTCGAGTTTGAGATCATCCGAGTTTACCTGAGCTGAGTCTTCTGCCTATACGTTACCTAGAGTGGTATTTATGTGTGACCGGAAGGTCTTATGTGCTTACTTGAGTTATGCATCTTGTCTATATGATATTATGCTATGAGTTATTTAGACCGGACCGGAAGGTCCAACGATTTATGAGGCCGGAAGGCTCAACCAGACCGGACCGGAAGGTCCAATGATTTTTGAGGCCGGAAGGCTCAACCAGACTGAACCAGAGGGTCCAACGAGCTAGATCGGAACTAAGGGTCCAACCAGCTGCAGGACCGGAAGGTCATCAAGGGTAGGACCGGAAGGTCTACCAGAGTTGTGGAGCCAGAAGTTCCACTGAGACACATTGAATGAAAAGTCTCGTAGAGCCATAGCCTCGACTGGATAGTTATATGTATGTGGTATTTTGGGGAACTCACTAAGCTTCATGCTTACCGTGTTATGTGTTATGTGTTTCAGGTTTCACAGGATCGCGGGACGACACCGACATGATTGTACACAAACACAGTTGGGATGGAGCTATGTTTATGGATCCTGGATTTGATATAATGTTTTGAAAACTTTGTTGACTATTAAATGGTGTTTTATTTAAAATGACATTTGTTTTATGAAAATATAAATGAAAACTTTGGTTTGAAAATTTACGGTGTTACAATAGGTTTACATTACAGTTTACGATAACTGTTGGTGTAGCCAGTCACACTTACTTTTACAGGTTTTTAACAAGGAAATACATACACATAGCATTGGTTTATAAATAGAACAATTTTATGGGATTAAAACTACTTTTGATATACAGCAGAAAATATTGGATTTTTTGGAATGGTTTTACATATTCAAAGAACTGAAAACAAGCTTTCAAACATAAATACTTATGCACTCACTCAACTTTATGTTGATACTCACTTTTCAAATTACTTGTATTCTCAGGAATCAGTAGACATGTACTCCCCGAGCTTTTGAGAAGACGAAGTCGTGTTGAGTCATGTCTTCTATCTTTTGTATCAACTGTTTTGGTGTCAATATATAGTAATTGAACACATGTAAATATTTATAATTTTAAATATAATGGTTGTTTGTACTTTGATTACTATATTGCATGTATTGTGATACTACAAATGAAGCCATCCACCCCCGGACGTTTCCGCCGTCTGGTGCGGGGGTGTGACAGATTGGTATCAGAGCATTGTACATAGTGAACTCAGTATATCAATTCATAAAAGATATACAAACTATAAATACATTGGGGCTAATAGTTATGACTACAAGTATACTTTTAAAAATTTATTTATTTTTACTAGAAGTATACTAATACTTATACATTTTCACAATCATAACAACTTAGAAGTATTTGGATGTTGGACATTGTTGTTAAACTTGGGCATTTATGTAATCATATATGGGATTAATATAGCCTGATCAACTATATTGGTTTGAGATACGACCAACATGTGTTTGGGAGTGATGGAAGTGTTGCAGCAAGTCTAAAACTTACCAACAACTTATACAGAAGAACTTTAGAACAGAACATAAAGTAAATATACTATAGGAGTATTTTAGGCACTATATACTAATAACAATTATGTGAAAACAAAAGAACTATTATTGGTAAAGCTATAAATATTAAGTGTATAATATAGTTATATATAATTAAAGTTATATAGACTTAGAATATGTGATCTAGCTTCATTTCCTGTTCTTTGTTTGGTTTTGGATTTAGAGTAGGATCATTTAATCAAAAGTCGAATATATCCAAGTTATACATAATTAGTATACACTTTGTAGCTATAGAAGTACCTAAAACAAATCATGCCATACAAAATTCATTATCTGTTAACTGTAAGTGTCTCTTGTAGAAACTTTTATTTGCTTATTACTTGTACTAATTATACTAGGTATTTCTTATTCTTGCGTAGATAACAATGGCCGGATTTCATATTACCAGAGACTCATAGTTTCCGAATCAAGGTAACAAAGGGTGGATAGAAGAGGATCCTGAAGAACTTGTATATGAGGAAAAAGAAGAAGAACCGATGGAAGAATAGGAAGATGAAGGTTCAGAGGGTAACGACACAGAACCCACGGTGTACAATCCCCCACCAGCCATCGCACCTCCCATAGCTAGGCCAGGATTTCCAGGGTCAACGTCAGTTTGGGAAGAGCACATCTACCACTGGAGCCGACGACATGGCCAACGCCCACATTATGGAATGTGCCGAGATTTCTACAATCTCCATAACGGAGGTTTAGCTGACAGGGCTCTTCTTGTGATTGTACATCATGTAGCTCGTCGGTCCAAGCAGGCAAGAGTTTCAATAAATCGGATGATGGAAATCAATTCGATAGTACAAAGAAGAGGATCCGAAAGAACTTATAGATGAGGAAGAAGAAGAGGAACCGATGGTAGAATAGGAAGATGAAGATTCATAGGGGACCGACACAGAACCCACAGTGTATAATCCCCCACCAACCATCCCCCCTTCCGTTGTTAGGCCAGGATTTCAAGGGCCAACGCTAGTTTGGGGAGAGCACATATACCACTGGAGCCGACAGCAGGGTCAGTGCCCACCTTATGGGATGTGCTGAGATTTCTACAATCTCCATAACAGAGGTTCAGCCGACAAGGCTCTTCTTGTCATTGTACATCATATAGTTCACCAATCCAAGTAGGCGAGAGTTTCAATAAATCAAATCATGGAAGTCAATGCGACGGTACAAATCAATGTTGCAGATATCCGTCATTTAGACGGAATTCATGATGACACCCCAGCCCACACCGAAGCACTCCAAACCCAGTTAAATGCAGCCCTAACTGAAATAAGAGAGTTACGGGAGCATCAATCTACCCTAGAAAGGCGAAAAATGGTAGCCAAACACCAAGGAGCTGAGTCTAGTACTCAGCGCAGTGCACGTCACAAGTAGTGTTCGCACTACTTCCAATTTTGTGTATGTTAGGCCTTTAGGAAGGTATAATTTTCCAAACAATATCATGTATCCAATGTATATATATATATATATATATATATATATATATATATATATATATATATATATATGGAAGTATTTGAATTTCGTTTTACTTCATCTTGTATTTAACCGGAATTCATAAGTTTATCGTATGATAACTTGAATACAAGATCCATATTGAACTAAGTGTTTTAGTTTTGAGATATCAAATTCATATTCATTCTTGATATCTTAAAATCGTTTCATCTTTTAATTCGTATAGTAAAAGATGCCTCCTCGGAGAAACCCAAGGCACAACAATAATAATGCAGTGCCAACTTCACCTCCACTACCACCACCTCAATTTAACGCTGCCATGTTTCAGGCGGTAGTCACCGCAGCTGTCGCAGCTGCTATGTCCCATATAAACACCCCTGTTGCAATTAGGTCAGGGAGTGGAGCACACCCCTCCAATCAGGGTGAGAGTCACGGGCACCATCGGGAGTGTACCTATAAAGACTTTACTAACGCAAAACCTAGGACCTTCAACGGGACTGGATGAGTTATGGTGCTACAACAATGGATTCAAAAGACAGAGGCAGTTTTCGAAATCTGTTCCTGCCCGGAGGGTAGTAAACTTAAATTGGCTGCTTGTACCTTTATTGATAGAGCCCTGTCATGGTGGAACGGCCATGTTAAGGCCTTGACATTAGTGGTAGCAAACTCAATAAGTTGGGAGAACTGGAAGAAGATGCTAACGTTGGAATACTTTCTACATGGTAAAATTCAGAAGCTCGAGGAAGTGTTGTGGGGTCTTACTATTGTTGGTTCCGACATAACAACCTACACACATTGACTTTGTGACTTAGCAATCCTATGTCCAAAAATGTTTGCTCTGGAGAGAAAAAAGATCGATAGACACATCTGGGGGCTATCGCCCCAGATTCAGAAAAGTGTTATTGCGTCTAGGCATGTTACTTTTAACAGTGCCAAAGAGCTGGCTCAGTCAAAAATCCATGGTTGCTGCTCCAGAACAAGCCAAGGGAAACAACAATAACAACAGTAACAACAACAACAGAAAGAAGAAAAGTTGGAAAAAAAGGAAGGGCCAATCTTCTCAAGAACCCTCGATGAAGCAACAATTAGTGGCAGTTGTAACGCCCCGGGTTTTCTCGGTACGTTTGGTTATTTTAATTTAATTATCCTTGTAACCTTGGGTTAATTTATTTAACCAATGTCTGATTTCTTATGTTATTGGACTCTTTTGATCATCTTGTAAACTCCATTTATTGAATTCCATGGGCTATGGGCCTATTTGAAAAGTCCATCTAGTTAATAGTACTTAATGTGTAAATTGAATCATTTGGAACACACACAAGGAAAAAACTCTAAACCCTCCCTTTCTCTCAAAAATCGTCCCTCTCTCTCTCTTTGGGATCAAGAGCAGCCAAGGGGCTGTTTGGAGCTTAATTCTTGTTCATTTCCAGCCTTGATTCGTATTGGTATGAACCTCCTTATCCTTTCTTACAACTTGATTCATAACCTTGTTCTACTTTTATGATTTCCTCTTCACCTCTTCTCCTTCTTATTTTATTTGTAATTGTATGTTATAAATCATCTCAAGATCCTATCTTCACCCCATATATGGTGGATGATGGATCTAGGGGATTACACGTGGCAAAAGATCATGGAAACCCTAAAAGGGAGAATGATGATTTTATGTGCTTATGTTTATTTTCATGTTGATTATTATTACATCCTTGTGGCTAAATGAAATCCTAATTATCCCTAACACTTTTTAGTACCACCATTATCATGGGGACTGAATTGGGATGACGAACACATCTTAAAATGTGTTTCAAAAGAAGAAGGATGGATAAGCCAAAAAGGAATCACGGGTGGCTACGATTCTGTTTTCCATCAGATCTGTAGTCATTTTGTAAAAATAATATCTGGAGCTCTAGAACTCAAACGGACCCCAAACCAGTTCCAAAAGTTCACAAATTGAGTTGGCTAACTTTCTTAAGAAGGCCAACCTCACTGATAACGGCTTTATCTATGTCAAAGAATGGCATCTTTTCTGTTCGGTCTGATCCGGGTCTGTTCTGATATGTCATTTTGTTTTCATCATTTCTAAGGCTTGGAAAAGGATCCAGAGTGATTCCAAGTTTCTATATGTTCCTTATATTATGAATTTATTATCTGGAGAATATGGGGTGTTATTTCCAATTATAAATTGGTTATAATGGATCCACACTCCAGGTAAGTGGGCAGTCACCAGTTTTTGCTAGTGCTGTGATTGTCCACAATGTGAATTTTATACCTGGAGTTTGAGAGATTATTTTCATTCAATTCCAACTCTGAGACTTTTACTTGTATGTCCTTTACTTCTCTTAATTTTCTTTTGGACGAATTCTACTCACAAATTGGGTAGAATTGGCCAACATCACTTGACTGTATTGTTGGAGACAGAAGTGATACACCATTTTGTAAAATTCATATTTAATTCATCTTTTGGAGTTAGAATGAGTTCTTTATAGTTATGGAATCCTGAACAATCATAGTTTCTTATAAAATTTAGTTAAAGCTATGTTTCTGTTTTAGATTTTGGAGTAAATCCGTTTTGAACAGCAGGTCTGTTTCAGAGACCTTGCTGTGATTACTCTTTTCTCAACTCATAGCTTCATTACTTCTCCTTTCTAACCTTTAGTCCTTCTTAGGTGAGGTTTTGAAGTTTGCTCAAGCTTGGTAGCATTATTTGATTGTTAGCCATCCTTAATACTCACTCAAGGTGAGTTCTCTCACACCGTTGTATTGATGATTGTGTTTGCTTGTTAGCTCGTGTGTGATTATTTGAATTTATTATAAAAGCATGCTATATAAGTATTGTTTTAATTCGTACATGTGCACTGTATGTAACTAATTATGGATATGGGGACACCACCAAAGGATACGGATTTACCGGTGCGGTGGGTAGGTAAGATCACCAACGTAATACTCTTCGTGAGGTGCGGTGATTAGGGCCAAATGATACGGGATCTTCCCGGTGCGGTTCAAACCTACAAGTCCTTCTCGTAATATAGACATTGATTCGTTCTTTGCCTTTATCATTATAATTGGAAAATGGATTAGGGCTAGTAAATATGAATGTTAGTACAATGTCTGTGTTTGAATTCACTAAGCTTCGTGCTTACGTTTTTCTCTTATAACTTTTCAGGTGTTAAGATTAAAGAGGCTAAGGCTTGACATGGAGCATCGGGACATCGCTATTAGTTATTTTGTTGGGACCTTATTATTATTATTACTTCCGCACTTATTTTATATGGTTATTAAGTTGATGGATTATGTTATGACTATTTCAGTTGTTTTAATTTAATTTAAGATGGGTTTTAAAAGTTTAAAATTTTTGCAAAAAAAAAAAAAAAAAAAAAATTGGGTGTCACAAGTTGGTATCAGAGCCACAGTTTGAGGGAACTAGGCATTCTTGTGGATGTTCTAGACTCAAATTTGAGGCTCTATAATAGTTTATTCTCTTTTTAAAAGATTTTTCAAACTTTCTGAAGACTAGTAGTGAAAGATGTCGCGGTGTGCCAGTCGGCCAGCCAAGTAAGCCTTATTTCTTATGTTAAATGTTTATGTTAAATTGTTGACTATGAATCGGATTCTACTAGTCTTAAAATGCTAGATTACACACTTATTTAATGTTAACATGTGAGAGAGATGTAAAATTAACAGCTAGAGCGAGCTGGAAATTTTGAAACTAGACGCGATTGCGAAATTGGAACTTGTGTGGAAGATAGTAGAAGGGCCCCTACTATTTGAAACATCGGTGCCGGTTTCGGGTCGGGGCAAGGTTGAGAAATTTTCGGCAAACTGAGTGTTTTGTCTTCCTAGAAATATCTAGGCTGAATTGTTTCTAAGATTTTCCTTCTTTTGTGGATACCAATGGCTCCGCCTACTCGACTTAATCAGCTCCAAATGGAGCAAGTTAGGGATATTGTCGCTGAGGAATTCAATAACAATTTCAACGAACTAATCCCGGGTGTGACCAACGACATAATCAACCAATTCGGTGCTCTTCTGGATGAGCGCCTCGCGGCTATTCCCGGGGAAACGTTACTGTCTCTGCCCGTTCGGGATTCGGCATACTACTTCGAGAAGTTCAGCAAGTGTAGCCCTCCTCTTTGGAATGGTGAATCCGACCCAGTTGCTGCTAAGCATTGGGTGTCAGATGTTGAGGGCGCCTTCATGACTGTTGGGTGTCCGGACCAGTACAAAGTTGTGATCGCCATGAATCAGCTGCGAAAAAGGGGAAAGACATGGTGGAACACCATCACCGCTCTATTAAACGAGGAAGAAGTGAGGGCCATGTCTTGGGCCCAATTTGTGGAGAGGTTCGAGGCACAATATGTGCCCAAGGTGGAGCAGCAGCGGATGCAGCAAGAGTTCATGGCCTTACAGCAAACTACCGAGTCTGTTAGCGACCTGAACGCCAAGTTCTTAGAGATGCTATCTTTTTGTCCCTCATTTGCTGGGAACGAGGCCTGGTTGGTCAGCCAATACACTACCATTCTACGTACCGAGATTCGGGAATTCGTTAGCATGCAGGAGTTCCCGAATTTATCCGCGATCATGGATGCAGCAAGGAGGAGGGAAATCGAGTTGCAGACCCAGACCAAGAGGAAGGCCAATGACACCTCATCCAAGACATCCGGAGATGCCCAGAAAAAGCAAAAGCAGGGTGGTAAGTCAAGGTATGAGTACAGGCCGTCTTCAGGTCAGGGCGAGAAAAATCCGTTGATATGCTACAACTGTAAAAAGCCAGGGCATCATTGGAAGAATTGTAGGGCTCCCCCTGCGAGTGCAGTTCCTCAGATTACTTCTGTTGCTCCCGTCTGCTATCACTGCAACGAGACGGGACACAAGAAGCCCGAATGCCCGAAGTTGAAGGCTGGTAAAGGAAGCGGGGGTACAAATCCTGCAATTGCATCGTCTTCTAAGGGACCCACTATGGTGACACGAGGTCGTGCTCACCAGATGACTGCGGATGAGCCGGTGATTACCGCGACAGTGGCAGGTAAATTTCTTTTTTTTTTCTTTCTTTTCTCTCCTGCCATTATTTAATAAATGGTAGTTAGAATTGTTTACATGATCGCATGTGGTAAATCAGGCACTTATTTGCTAGATTCCGAGCCTGCTGTTGTTATGTTTGATAGCGGTGCTACCCATTCTTTTGTATCTCACACGTTTATTAATCGTTTGGGGCGTAGTATCGGAAAATTGGCTCACCTAATGGTTGTCGATGTTGTCGACAACCGCACTATTTATGTCACCGATGTTTATCGGGGTTACAATCTCGAGTTTTCTGGAGTTGAATTCCCCATTGATCTTATCCCTATTGCGATGCAAGAGCTCTGCGTTATCGTAGGCATGGATTGGCTTGATGCGTTTGATGCGGAAATCCACTATCGTAAGAAGCAAGTTCGTGTTCGAAACCCTAGAGGTGGAGAACTTATTATTCAGGGGGACATTCCCCGCCTGGCTATGGCTTCTTGCTCTTCTGCTATAGCACTAGATGACGTTCCTATCGTTTCCGACTTCAGTGATGTCTTTCCGGAGGAACTCCCTAGCTTCCCACCTATTCAGCAAGTGGAGTTTCGCATTGATTTGGTGCCAGGTGCGACTCCGGTAGCGAAATCTCCTTACCGCTTGGCACCACCTGAAATGAAAGAGCTCCAAGATCAACTTCAAGAACTAAGTGATAAAGGGTTTATACGGCTAAGCTGCTCGCCTTGGGGTGCTCCTATTCTCTTTGTGAAGAAGAAAGATGGATCCCAGCGAATGTGTATTGATTATAGGGAGCTAAACAAGCGCACGATAAAGAATAGGTACCCGTTGCCACGTATTGACGATCTTTTCGATCAGCTTTAGGGAGCATCTTGGTTTTCCAAGATTGATTTACGTTACGGTTAGCATCAGATGTGGGTTCGTGAAGAAGACATTGAGAAAACAGCATTCCCTACTCACCCTCTGACATTGAGAAAACAGTATTAAGGTCGATTAAGCCAAGGTTAATGCGGTTAAAAAATGGAAGGTTCGAAAAACACCTTCTGAAATTCGCAGTTTCTTGGGTTTAGCCGGTTATTACCGGAGGTTCATTGAAAATTTCTCTAAAATCGCCTTACCACTCACCCGATTGACCAAGAAATCAATGAATTTCGTTTGGGGCCCGGAGAAGCAGCTGGCATTTGATGAGTTAAGGAAACGATTGTGTGAAGCTCCGATTTTGGCCTTACCTGATGGGGTTGAGGATATGGTGGTTTACTGTGATGCATCGATTCAAGGTCTTGGTGTCGTGTTAATGCAACGAGCTAGGGTGATAGCCTATGCCTCTCGACAGTTGAAACCCCACGAACGAAACTACCCCACTCATGATTTGGAGCTTGGGGCTGTTGTTTTCGCTCTTAAGATTTGGAGACACTATCTCTATGGAGTGAATTTTATCATATACACTGACCATAAGAGTCTAAAATATTTGTTCGAGCAGCGGGATTTGAATATGAGGAAGATCCGATGGTTGGATGTGGTAAAAGATTATGATTGTGAAATTCACTACCACCCCGGTAAAGCTAATGTGGTAGCTGATGCTCTCAGTCGTAAACAATCTGCCGAACTGATTCGAGCTAAGTGTCTCCGGATCACGATGGTGTCGTCTTTGTTAGATCTAATCCGGGACGCCCAAAAGACGGCAATACTGGAGGAAAACATCAGGCGTGAGAAGATTGGGAAAGAGTTGCCTAAGATGGAACGAGACGGGCGGGGTTTGCTGACTCGCTACGGTAGGATTTGGGTTCCATATACCGGGGGAAATCGGAAAACCCTAATGGATGAGTCTCATAAGTCAAAATTTTCTATCCATCCTGGTGCTACTAAAATGTATCGGGACCTTCATGAGGCTTACTGGTGGCATGGAATGAAGAATGATGTGGCTCAATTTGTGGAAGAATGTATGACCTGTCGGAAGGTCAAGGCGGAACACCAAAAACCGCATGGGAAGTTGCAACCATTGGAGATTCCTGAATGGAAATGGGAGCATCTAACCATGGACTTCATTACAAAACTTCCTAGAACTGCCCGAGGATCAGATACGATATGGGTGATTGTTGATCGTTTGACTAAGAGTGCTCACTTTCTGGCTATAAAGGAGAGCTCATCGGCGGAGAAATTAGCCGAGATCTTTGTTCGGGAGATTGTCTCATTACATGGGGTGCCCGTTTCTATCGTCTCCGATCGAGACACCCGATTTACCTCTCGGTTCTGGAGGAAGTTTCAAGAGGAATTGGGCACACGATTACATTTTAGTACCGCCTTCCATCCGCAGACAGACGGGCAGAGTGAGCGGACGATTCAGACCTTGGAGGACATGCTTAGGGCGTGTGCGATTGATTTTGGGGGTAGTTGGGATGACCATCTACATCTAGCTGAGTTTTCTTATAACAACAGCTATCACTCGAGCATTAAAATGCCTCCGTATGAAGCATTGTACGGGAGGAAGTGCAGGACGCCTGTTTGTTGGGGCGAGGTTGGGCAGAGGGTACTTGGGAGTACTGATATCGTGCTACAGACTACGGAGAAAATCCAAGTGATTTGGGATCATTTGGTCACAGCGAGCAGTCGTCATAAAAGTTATGCTCACTAAAGACGCTCCAATCTTGAGTTCCAGGTAGGAGATTATGTGTTGCTTAAAGTCTCCCCCTAGAAAGGTGTGATTCGATTTCGGAAGCGGGGAAAGCTCGGACCCCGATTCATTGGACCCTACAAGTTCATAGCTCGTGTGGGGAAGGTGGCTTACCGTTTAGAGCTTCCTGACGAGCTTAGTCTAATTCATAATACGTTCCACGTGTCTCAGTTACGAAAATGCGTTGTTGATGAGACCGTTGTGATACCACTGGAGGACATACAAATTGACGAGCATCTCAATTATGTTGAGAAACCAATCGCTATTTTAGAACGAAAGACGAAAGCTCTCCGCAACAAGACTATAAACCTGTTTAAGGTGCAGTGGCAACATAGGAAGGGTTCGGAATGGACTTGGGAACCGGAATGCGAGATGCGGGCTCATTATCCGGATCTGTTTCTAGGTGTTGACTTCAAGGACGAAGTCCGTTCTTAGTGGGGGAGAGTAGTAACGCCCCGGGTTTTCTCGGTACGTTTGGTTATTTTAATTTAATTATCCTTGTAACCTTGGGTTAATTTATTTAACCAATGTCTGATTTCTTATGTTATTGGACTCTTTTGATCATCTTGTAAACTCCTTTTATTGAAGTCCATGGGCTATGGGCCTATTTGCAAAGTCCATCTAGTTAATAGTACTTAATGTGTAAATTGAATCATTTGGAACACATACAAGGAAAACACTATAAACCCTCCCTCTCTCTCAAAAATCGTCCCTCTCTCTCTATTTGGGATCAAGAGCAGCCAAGGGGCTGTTTGGAGCTTAATTCTTGTTCATTTCCAGCCTTGATTCGTATTGGTATGAACCTCCTTATCCTTTCTTACAACTTGATTCATAACCTTGTTCTACTTTTATGATTTCCTCTTCACCTCTTCTCCTTCTTATTTTATTTGTAATTGTATGTTATAAATCATCTCAAGATCCTATCTTCACCCCATATATGGTGGATGATGGATCTAGGGGATTACACGTGGCAAAAGATCATGGAAACCCTAAAAGGGAGAATGATGATTTTATGTGCTTATGTTTATTTTCATGTTGATTATTATTACATCCTTGTGGCTAAATGAAATCCTAATTATCCCTAACACTTTTTAGTACCACCATTATCATGGGGACTGAATTGGGATGACGAACACATCTTAAAATGTGTTTCAAAAGAAGAAGGATGGATAAGCCAAAAAGGAATCACGGGTGGCTACGATTCTGTTTTCCATCAGATCTGTAGTCATTTTGTAAAAATAATATCTGGAGCTCTAGAACTCAAACGGACCCCAAACCAGTTCCAAAAGTTCACAAATTGAGTTGGCTAACTTTCTTAAGAAGGCCAACCTCACTGATAAGGGCTTTATCTATGTCAAAGAATGGCATCTTTTCTGTTCGGTCTGATCCGGGTCTGTTCTGATATGTCATTTTGTTTTCATCATTTCTAAGGCTTGGAAAAGGATCCAGAGTGATTCCAAGTTTCTATATGTTCCTTATATTATGTATTTAGGATCTGGAGAATATGGGGTGTTATTTCCAATTATAAATTGGTTATAATGGATCCACACTCCAGGTCAGTGGGCAGTAACCAGTTTTTGCTAGTGCTGTGATTGTCCACAATGTGAATTTTATATCTGGAGTTTGAGAGATTATTTTCATTCAATTCCAACTCTGAGACTTTCACTTGTATGTCCTTTACTTCTCTTAATTTTCGTTTGGACGAATTCTACTCACAAATTGGGTAGAATTGGCCAACATCACTTGACTGTATTGTTGGAGACAGAAGTGATACACCATTTTGTAAAATTCATATTTAATTCATGTTTTGGAGTTAGAATGAGTTCTTTATATTTATGGAATCCTGAGCAATCATAGTTTCCAATAAAATTTAGTTAAAGCTATGTTTCTGTTTTAGATTTTGGAGTAAATCCGTTTTGAACAGTAGGTCTGTTTCAGAGACCTTGCTGTGATTACTCTTTTCTCAACTCATAGCTTCATTACTTCTCCTTTCTAACCTTTAGTCCTTCTTAGGTGAGGTTTTGAAGTTTGCTCAAGCTTGGTAGCATTATTTGATTGTTAGCCATCCTTAATACTCACTCAAGGTGAGTTGTCTCACACCGTTGTATTGATGATTGTGTTTGCTTGTTAGCTCGTGTGTGATTATTTGAATTTACTATAAAAGCATGCTATATAAGTATTGTTTTAATTCGTACATGTGCACTGTATGTAACTAATTATGGATATGGGGACACCACCAAAGGATACGGATTTACCGGTGCGGTGGGTAGGTAAGATCACCAACGTAATACTCTTCGTGAGGTGCGGTGATTAGGGCCAAATGATACGGGATCTTCCCGGTGCGGTTCAAACCTACAAGTCCTTCTCGTAATATAGACATTGATTCGTTCTTTGCCTTTATCATTATAATTGGAAAATGGATTGGGGCTATTAAATATGAATGTTAGTACAATGTCTGTGTTTGAATTCACTAAGCTTCGTGCTTACGTTTTTCCCTTATAACTTTTCAGGTGTTAAGATTAAAGAGGCTAAGGCTTGACATGGAGCATCGGGACATCGCTACTAGTTATTTTGTTGGGACCTTATTATTATTATTACTTCCGCACTTATTTTATATGGTTATTAAGTTGATGGATTATGTTATGACTATTTCACTTGTTTTAATTTAATTTAAGATGGGTTTTAAAAGTTTAAAATTTTTGCAAAAAAATAAATAAATAAATAAATTTGGTGTCACAACAGTCCAGGCTGCTACTGTGCCTGCTACTGTACCTGCTGCAATTCCTACTAACCTCACCCCCAACTAAGCCTTATGCTGGTAATCTCCCCAAATGCAACAAGTACAACTTTCACCACAACGGAAAATGTTGGGAAATGAAGTGTCAAAACTACAACAAGAAAGGGCATACTACTTGATTCTGTAAATCACCACCCCAACCACTTAACCAAGTACCTGTTGTTGGAGTAGGTCTAGCATGTTATGGATGTGGGGAAGTTGGACATTTCAAAAGAGATTGTCGGAAAGCTGTCAATACGGAGGAGTTGGAAGAATTCTTGCAATCGGTCACGAAGAAGCCGTGACAGACCCCACAGTGGTCACGAGTACGTTTCTTCTCAACAATACTTTTGCATGCTTCTTATTTGATTGTGGTGCTGAGAAGAGCTTCGTGAGCCATAATTTTAAACACCTACTAAAACAAAACTCCCAACCACTAAATGAAACATTCACAGTAGAAATGACCAATAGGAAAACTAAGCACACTAACAATATATACATAGATTGTACCTTTACCCTGAATAACTTTTCTTTCTCGATAGATGTGACAACCCGAAATTTTCATTCATACAAACTCTAAAGTCAAGCACTTCAATTAAAAGTCAACTACATTTCTGCTAATTTTTAGCCGGTTTAAAGTCCGTTTGAGTAGTTTTATTAATTATTCATGAATCGAACGGATAAATGGAAGTGATTTCTAGAATATCGGGATAGCAATGGAACAACCAACACCTTAGTTAGGTGTTCACGGCCAAACAAAGGGAGTTTGGGCCGTGAACTCTATCATGTCCATGAACTCATGCCTTAGGCATGTGTTTACTCCCCAAATCCCTCATTTCTCACTTCCACCCTCAAGAACACTCCCCATTCTCTCTCAACTAGCATCCTATTCTTCACCCGATCTTCCGAAAACATAAGTATTTATCCACTTGATTTGTTGTTATAACCTAACATCTAGTAGTTATACATCATTTCATCCATTCATTCTTGCTTTTCAACTAGATCTTCAAGTGTTGTTCAAAACACCAAGAACACACACTAGTGTTCTTGGACCTTAAACACCCAATCAAGCTTCTATCTTGTAAGTACACTTGCCCTAGCTTCTTGTGTGCTTAATATGAACTTGATAACACTTGAAAATCATCAAGAATCATAAGAACAAAGGAGTTTACGGCCAAGGATGTTCTTGGGCCGTAAACCCTTATTAAGGTGGTTATATGGACCTGAGACCCTTCCTAAGCCTTAGATGCCAACCTTGATCCTTCCTAGAAGTGTTTAAGACCTTAAACAACAATCAAAACAAGTCCCCATAAGAGTTTACGGCTGAAAACACATAAGGATATGGTCCTTAGGCCATAAACTCTATAAGGTAGTGTTATTGTGCCCCTAATGCTTTCCTAAGGCTTGGACTTGATCATTGGATGTGCAATCATGACTTATAAGACCTCAAAATGCAATATGGCACTTAGTACCATGAGTTTACGGCCTAAAATCATGGTCAAATGACCATGGGCCGTAAACTCCATAAGGAGCGGTCCTTGGGCCATAAACTCCAATGACATGCCATACAACCCTTAGATACAACCCTTTAGCACCTTGTCCAACACTTCCGTACAAACCATCCACTACAGGTGAGTTTATACCCCTTAATTAACCTTTGAAATGTAATTAAATGTTTTTAAATGCTTTTATGGGGTGAATACAAGTTGAATCATTTTAGTTATTATATGAATCACATGTGGTTAATAACTAGCATACAAATGGACTTTCTATACTTTAAACTGTTTTACCAAACAAATGACTTCAAACTGCTTATCAAACCATTTTACATGTCAACTCTTTATCAAATTCACTTTTGTATACTAAACCTTTCTTTTACAGTTTTCAAACTTATATACTGTTAAAACCATGTCTACTACATATATAGTTATATAAATAAGGTTTGAAAGACATAGAACTGATAACCCACTTTATTTCCTGTCCTTGTTTGGTTGTGGACTTAAAGTACCCGGTTGTTTGTCCGAATGTCGTTGAAGCCTTAGTTATATATTATGTATATATGTATAGATATAAATACTTTTATCTCAGCTCAATACATTCAGTCATACAAACAAATATACTAATAAACTATAATAGGTATAGTTTAGGGTTATACTGCTTACTACTTTTAGTCCAATGAAGCATACAAGAGTTAGTTCATTCATGAGTCACTACTTACTATTATGAGAACTTATACAACTATACTATGATGAGAACTTATACAACGATATTATGATGAGAAACAATACATTCATTACACAAGTACATACATTACATATACAAGTATACTATAACATAAGTGTGATCCACCGTATCGGAGCATGCCTTCATCGTCATGGCCCGAGTTGTAACCAGAATATCTAGAGGGAGAGCATGAGTTTGCGTATAGATCTATACTGGATTGACTATCCTACACCTTACTACTAGCTACAGTGGGACCGGCAGGTCTTCGGGTGCCAAATGTCATACCTTTTGACGACGTACATTGTCGTGTTTCATAGTCGATAGTGTGGTACAATTAATCATATAATACCTTGATATAAATCCGGTTTAAGGAAGTTAGTACAGCATTAGTTCCTATAATACAACACTACAATACTACATTAATTTACCCTTTACATTTATTTGGTGATTACTTCACTTAAGCATTAATGTACAAACTATATTTTGATAATGATAATTACACATTGGAAAATAACACACTGTTACAAGAAACAAGCATACAAAATAGTTGTGCCTTGGTAGAAGGTTGCTTTTAGTAGAAAATATAGGATTTTCTAGGAGTTACAAACTTTTACAAACACTCACAAACATATTCATACTTTTACTGCAAACGTTTACAAACTCGTACTTCAAACACTGTTTCAAACATTTTGATTTAATGCTGATAACTCTATCAAAATAACTTGTATTCTCAGGTCATCAGTAGACAAGTACCAATGCCAGCTTTTGAGAAGATGGATCGCATACAAGAGTCATCTTATATTTTGATTCATATTTTGGTGTCTTATATACTACATAACACATGTGTATTAAAATTATTTATTTAATGCAATGGATGACGTTGTTTACTTGTTGACTATTATACTGTTTTGTGATATTGTACATGACGTCCTCCACACCAGAACATTTATGCCGTTCTTGGTTTTGGGGTGTGACAATAGAACTTATGTCGTTATCTATCAAAAGTTTCGATATCATTATCGGTATGGACTGGTTATGTTCTAACCATGATGGCATCCTATGTTATGAACGAGTCGTTCGCCTTAACTTGCCAAACAATGAGGACCTTATCATATATGGCGACAAACCCGGAAAAACCTTCAAATCATTTCTTTTATCAAGGCACAAAAGTATCTTCGCAAAGAGTATTGTGCTTTCTTAGCTCACGTGGTAGACAAAAAGCAAGAACTGAAAGACATCGCGAGCATTCTCGAGGTCTACAATTTTCCTGATATATTTCCCGATGATCTCCCAGGAGTGTCTCCCGAACGACAAGTCGAATTCAGAATTGACTTAATCCCAGGAGCTACTCCTATAGCCAAATCCCTATATCGTCTTGCACCTTCTGAGATGCAGGAATTGTCCAGTCGGCTGAACGAACTTCTTAACAAAAGTTTCACAAGACCAAGTTTCTCGCCATGGGGAGCATCGGTCTTGTTTGTGAAGAAGGAAGATAGGACATTTCGTATGTGCATAGACAAGAGCATCGATTTTTTTTTGTAGCTACGACCATGGCTCAATATCACTCCACTGATGCCAGTAGGGGTGGAACCCATGTTAACTCTACTCAAGGTGAACTCCTTGTGCGCTCAAGAGAGTTAGCCTACAAGGACTTCACTAACTTAAAGCCAAAGTCCTTCAAAGGGACTGAGGGAGTCATTTCCCTCTCACAATGGTTCGAAAAGACAGAGTTAATCTTCAAGATTTGCTCTTGCCCTGCTGCGAGCAAATTTAAATTTTCTGCGTGCACCTTCGAAGAGAAAGCCCTGACATGGTGGAATAGCCATGTCAAGTCACCAACTCTCATAGTGGAAAATGACATGGGCTGGGAAACTATGAAAGACCTCATGATTGAGGAGTACTCCCCGAGGGGCGAGATCCAAAAGTTGGAACAGGAGCTGTGGAGCCTAACCATGAAGGGCTCCAACATAGTCGCTTATACCGCCGAATTTAGCGAACTGGTGGCCCTCTGTCCCAACATGGTTCCCACTGAGGGGAAAAGGGTCGAAAAGTACATCTAGGGGCTGGTGCCTCCGTATCAGGGAAATGTCCTATCTTCACGCCCTGCTACCTTCGACAGTGCCAAATGATTGGCACAGCGACTCATCGATCATGGAGTCTAATCCCCATTATCAACAACCCTGTCCATCTTAGAACCCTCCAAACCCGCTAACAACAAGTGGAAGTTCTGGGATGACAAGAAGAAATAGAAAGCTGCCAAAAAGCAGCAAATTGTGGCAGTTCATGCCACGATAGCACCCGCTGCTGCTGCTCCGGTGAAGCAGTACGCTGGAAGTTTTCCAAAGTGCGACAATGCAACTTCCACCACAACGGCCCCTGTCAGGAAATGCAGTGCTCCAACTGCAACAAGAAAGGACACACTGTCCGTTTCTATAAATCTCCGGCAAGGCTAATCACCCAAGTTCCCGGTGCAGGCGTGGGCTAGGCTTGCTATGGATGTGGCGAGGTGGGCCACTATAAAAGGGACTGCCCCAAAGCAATTGTGGAGTAGGAAGAGTTCTAGCTATAGCCCATGGGGAAGCAGTTTCTGACCCTACGGTGGTGACTGGTACGTTTCTCATTGAAAACTCTTATGCATACTGTTTGATATTGGAGCGGAGAGAAGCTTCGTAAATCATAAATTTGCTTGCCTACTTAAACAAAAACCACGCACACTTAAGGAACCATTCACTATAGAAATGGCTAATGGGAAAACTGAGAGCACTAGCATTATATACGTAGGATGTACTCTAACTCTAGATAGCCATTCATTTCCAATCGAACTCATGCCGATATCGATTAAAAGTTTCGATGTCATCATCCACATGGATTGGTTGAGTCTTCATCATGCCGACATTCTGATTTACGAATAGGTTGTACGCCTTAATCTTCCGTCTAACGGAACTCTCATTATCTATGGCGAAAAACCCGGTACGAGTCTTCGTATCATCTCAAGTATTCAAGCACAAAAGTATCTACGTAAGGAATATCGTGCATTCCTTGCTCACATTTTCGATACAAGCCAAGAAACGAAAGAACTAAAGAACATTCCGGTAGTGAGTGACTTTCCCTACATCTTTCTAGAAGAAGTACCAGGATTATGTCCGCAACGACAAGTCGAGTTCAGAATCAACATAATCCCAGGAGCTACCCCAGTAGCCAAATCGCCCTACCGATTAGCACCAGCTTAGATGCAGGAACTATCTGGTCAACTTCACAAACTACTCAGCAAGGGATTTATAAGACCAAGCTTCTCACCCAGGGGAGCACCGGTCTTGTTCATTAAGAAGAAAGACGGATCATTCGGTATGTGTATCGACTACAGAGAACTCAACAAACTGACGGTCAAAAATCGTTACCCTCTGCCTTACATAAACAACTTATTTGACCAACTGCAAGGGGCGAGGTACTTTTCCAAAATTGATCTAAGATCCGGATACCACCAGTTACGAGTGCTAGAGGAGGATGTTCCAAAGATAGCCTTCCGAACTCGTTACTGACAATATGAGTTCTTGGTGATGCCATTCGGATTGACCAATGCGCCTGCAGTATTCATGGACTTAATGAATAGAGTATGCCGTCCTTACTTGGATCAATTCGTCATCGTCTTCATTGATGACATCCTGATCTACTCTCAAAATAAGGAAGAGCATGGCGATCACCTGTGACAAGTTTTAGGAACTTTACGAACGGAGAAGCTCTATGTGAAGTTCTCTAAATGTGAATTTTGGATCCGAAGATTTGAATTCTTATGGCACGTGGTTAGCAAAGAGGGAATCCACGTGGACTCATCCAAAATTAAAGCCATTGAGAATTGGTCAGCACCGAAGACACCTACAGAAATTCATCAATTTCTAGGTCTCGCTGGCTACTACCGCAAGTTCGTACAAAACTTCTTTCGGATTGCGAAACCTCTTACTACACTGACCCAGAAAGGCGTAACCTTTTCTGGGAAGAGAAACAAGAAAAAGCGTTCCAAACGCTGAAGCGAGCCTTATGCACCGCACCGATACTATCCTTCCCCGAAGGGATAGAAGACTTTTTTGTATACTGCGATTCATCCAACCAAGGGCTCGGTTGTGTTCTGATGCAACGGGGTAAGGTCATCGCCTATGCCTCGAGGCAGTTGAAGACACATGAAGTGAACTACGCCACACATGTCACACCCCCAAACCAGAATGGCAGAAACGTTCGGGGGCGGAGGACGTCATGTCAAGTATCATAACAATTGAATAGTAAAGAAAGTACACACCACCATAATATAAATATATTTGAAAAGTTTACATGATTGTATGTGTTACATGTTTGCAAAAGAAATCAAATACAATATGGTGATCCAAAATATGTTACTAACGCCAGTGCATTAGTCTTCAAAAGTAGTTGCTACCTGGTTTAGCGGTTTCCTAAGAATACAAGCTATTCCAAAATATGTTACTAACGCCAGTGCATTAGTCTTCAAAACGCAGTCTCAAATGACCATGTGACAACCCAAAAATTTCTAGCTTGCATTCTTCATTTCCTATCAACAATAGACTCGTTTTGCTATCTTGTAGTACCATTTAGGGTCTATTGGAGTGTTCTAAACGTGTTATAATCAAGGTAGGAGTGTTAAGAAGGGTTAACTCGAAGTGTAGGAATCAAAACCGGGCCAAACACTCCAACACATGGAGTGTGCGGCTAGACACTTGAGTGTGCGGCCACACACATATGTTTGCGGCCTCACACCCTTCCCAACCGCACACTCCACCTATATATACCACACTTAGTCATTTTTGAACACTTCTTTCACTTCTTCAAGCATAGAACTTGAAAATCCTCTCAAGTATCATCCATTCTCCTTGAAGATATTCATAAAAAGGCACCAAGAACACCAAGAACACCATCTGGCCACACACATGGCAGCACACACCATCTGGCAGCACACATGGCCGCACACATGTGCTGGCAGCACACCTGGCCGCACACACACATATAGTGTGTATTTTGGCCATACACTCCATTGTAAAGCCTTATACCCCTTCATACAATCATATATGGTTGTAACACTTCAATATAAGTGTTTCCTTGTCCCTAAGGTGGTCCCAATTCATTAATTTGTTGTTCATAACACTAATTATATTCATATATGTGTCAATATATGGTAAATAGGATTCGCGTGTGTACTCAAGCCACCACTTGATACTTAGCAACTAATCCAACATTTTCATCAGAACCACTCACTACAGGTGAGTTCATACCCCTTAAATAATGTTTTAAACTACTTTTAAATGTTTTATGGGGGGGATACAAGTAGAATTATGGTAGTTATTATAACAATCACGTGTGATTAATAAGCAGCATTCAAATGATTGGCTACTCATTAGCCGTTTTACTAAACAGTTTGCTTCAAATGTCTTTCATAAACACTATATGTGTTTAAAACTCCTTATTTCTCTATACATTTTAATTTGTATATTACTTTTCAAACTTATTTACAATTGTGTTTCAAATAAACGTTTCTTTATACTAAAACTGCTTTATCAAACCCATGCCTTCAAAACCATTTTACAGATCGACATCAAGTCGGTCTTTTCTTAGAAAATATTTACGTTCAAAGGTTTTACAAATCTTAATTTATGCTTTTAAATTATATATTGCATGCCTCTATATGTATAGTTATATAAGAAATGTTCAAAAGACTTAGGAAGGCTATCCACCCTATTTCCTTTTCGCGCTTGAGATGTGGTCTGGTAGGATATTGGGTATTCGTCCAAAGGTCGTTTAAACATTAGTTATATATCACATGTACATATATAGTCATAAAGGTCCTTCCAGTTTATCCCATGCCCTTGGGTAACAAGGGTATACATCCATGTCCATACGTATCGGTTAGATTACTAGTAAACTACCATGTGGGTAGTTTAGGAAGATACTAGAACTATTACTAGAACACAATATCATACTATGAGTCAGTTCATTCATGAGTCAATACTTAATACTATGTGAACATATACAACTATACTAGAGAAGAACATATACAACTATACTAGAGAAGAACATATACAACTATACTAGAGAAGAACATATACAACTATACTAGAGAAGAACATATACAACTATACTAGAAAGAGAACATATACAACGATACTAGAACGAATACATTACTATACTTGCTAGTTAGAGAGCACGTACATTACAGCTAGAACAGTTCGTTACATTACACTTACATGAATACGTTAACAATTGTGATCCACTATATGGGAGCATGCCTTAATTGTCATGACCCGAGTTGTAGCCAGAGTCTCTTGAAGGGAGAGCGAGAGTTTGCGTATAGATCTATACTTGATTGACTATCCTACACCTTGCTGCTAGCTACAGCCGGACCAGCAGGTCTGCGGCTGCCAAACGTCATACCTTATTTTCGACTATACGTTGTCGTTGTTACCAGTCTATAGTATGGTGCAATTTATCACAGGATACCTTAATATAAATCTGGTTTAAGGTAGTTAGTACAGCAGTAGTTCCTATAGCGCTACGTTTTAGTACTACATTAATTTTCCCTGTACATATATTTAGTGATCTTTTCACTTAAACTATAAATGTAAAAACTATATTTTATAAATGATAGTTATAGTTGGGAAAATTACACACTTTTACAAGAAACGAACATTGAGAATAGTTAGGTCTTGGTAGAAGACGCACTTTATATAATAGTGGGAATCATAGGGATTTCTAGGGTTTTTCAAACGTTTACAGTTGCTTTACAAACATTTTCATACCTACAGTTCATTTACATTTTCAATACTTACAATTCGTATACATACAAATACTTACATTTCAAGTACACACTAGTATTTTCATACAAATTAAGACACTAAAATACTTATTATCTCACCAGCTTCAAAGCTGATACTCTCTTTCAAAATTACTTGTATCCTCAGGTCATCATAGACAGGTACCGATGCAAGGATTAGGGAGGATGGAGCTCGTTGAAGACTCATCTTTCATTTTGATTTATGCTTTAGTGTTTATCAAAATTTGACAGAACACACTTGTATAATAATTATATTATTAATGCAATGGATGATGTTGTTGCTTGTTTACTACTTTACATTGTTGTGATACTGTACATGACGTCCTCCGCCCCAGAACGTTTCCGTCGTTCTTGGTTTTGGGGTGTGACAGATTGGTATCAGAGCATTGTTTATAGTGAATTAAGTATATCAACCCATAAAAGATATACTAACTATAAATACATAAGGGATAAAAAAATACTCTGACCAAGAGTTTATACTTTAAATAAAAAAAAAAATATTTAAGTAAGTATATGTGCCTGCATTCATACTAAAATCAGTGTCACTAGGACAGTACAAAAGAATTATGATTGTTGGGCAACATAGGTGGGCTTAGAGACATATGGTCAAAACTGGGAAGATATAGCCTAATCACCTATATTATCCGAGGGTTGACTAGCATGTGCCTAAGTTTAATTGTGTAGTTGCAACAATGCTAAAATCTTACCAACCCTACCACAATGAGAACAATAGAACATAACATTAAATTTAAAATACTATAGGAGTATTTGGTGTTACTATAAGTACGTTATACTTGAGAACTAAAACGGGATCTTCATTACTAAGTTGATAGTTGCTAAGTGGATACATTAAGGCTATATGTAATTAGGATGTCATAGACTTAGAATCTGTGAAAATTTTACTTCACCCCGATTCTGTGTGAATTTGGAGTTAAGATCACTTATTCGAAGGCCTATCCTGTTTCGATTACAAATAACCGGTATGCAGTTCACAAATAGCGATGTAACTAATGAAGATTTTCTAAATAATGATCTAGATACTTCGTCTAATCATTATTTCTTACCCCAATTCTCGCATAGATAACATGGTTGGACTCCATCCCCGCTGCAACCAGTATCTTCCGAACGAAGTCATTGCTGGTTGGTTTGGAGAAGAACCAGAGAATGATCATCCTACCCCTTTGAATGATCACCATGATGAAGACCTTTCGTATGATGCTAACTCCGAACCAGAGGTTGAGAACCTACCCCGAGCAGCTCCCTTTCCAATTCCTAACCCTCGTCCAGCTTTTCATGGCCCGACCCTGAGTGAGTGGAATGCTTGGAAACATGGAGCCAAGGACAAGATCAGCCTATGCCATTTAATGGTGACCGAAGTTTTTACGACTTGAGCAATGGGGGCTCAGCAGATAAAGTCTTGCCAATCTGGGTCCACAGAGTGGCCCGAAATGAGATTCAACGCAGGACAGCCTCACATCAGATTACCAAAGTTGTTGCCGATGCGAGAATGCATACCATCCGCACCATTCGTCTAGAAGATGCTCACGAGAGATCAGAGAGAAACCATGAGACCCTGCTGCAAGCGCTGGCTGAATCACGAGCCGAAGTCATAGAGCTCCGAGTATGCCAGAGGGTGTACGAAAGACACCTACTTGACGTGGAATGTCAACTGGCTGAACTGAGAGTTCACCAGAAGGATGATCGTCGCCGGTAGCAGACGCTTTACTTTATTTTCCTAATTAAAAGGAATCGTTTTTCTGTCTATGCCGATCTGGCATTTTTTTTATGACATTATCTTGTACCGTAAGTACATTTGTTAGGTCGTTATGCTGTCAAGAACTATCTTCTCCGGATATGATGTAAGACCTTTACAAGGTCATTTTCCCGAACTTTTACGTTATGAATATCAAAGATATTGACAGTCGGCTAACTTCTATATCTTCTTTATTCAAGTACTCTTATCATACTTTTATTGGAGTCTATCTGAATCATGCTTTAGTTAAGTCATTGGACTATAGTAATTTAGCTCCGAAGACATTTCCAAGTCCCTTTCAGTGGTTGGATCTTGTTATTCACCAACCCACGATACCTCGGCTTGAACGACAAACGTCTTGAGACCATTCTATGAACTTACTTCTACTCATTTCTAGGACTGCATCATAGGGATGTAGGTCAAACCTTCGTGATCATACTTCCATTCCATTACTGGGACTGCATCATAGGGATGTACGTCAAACTTTCGAAAACATAGTCTTACTCTTTACTTGAACAATCGAAGTACCCCTAGGGTCAACCAGAATTGCTCACAAAATCCTTATCTTTCGTGTTACAGAATCATGTCGTCACCCAGAAACAATCAGTCGAACAGCGAGACCTCCGCCCTTTCTATAGACGCCACTACCTTCCAAACAGCAGTTACAGCTGTTGTGGTAGCTGCCGTAACCGTTGTCCTTGCGCAGCGTAGCACTATCAGCACAATCAATGTTGTTGATGGGAATGAAGTTTCCAATCGTGGTATCCATCCAGGAAGTCATCAAACGGTAACGGCCACAGGCCCGCAAAGCCGAAAATCAAAGAACAAGAAACGGAAGCGTCAAGCCCATAAAGAACGCAAGAAACCCCGAAAACTTGCCATGCAACAACAGCAAGTGGAAACCTCTACCATCCCCGTACCGATCAGACCATACAAAGGAACACTCCCGAAGTGCGACCGGTGCAACTACCACCACGAGGGAATGTACCGAGCCTTGCAATGCGATAATTGCAACAAGATGGGGCACATTGCTCGTTTCTGTAGAACTACCTCCACCACTGGGGCAAGCCTAGTTTGCTATAATTGTGGTGAGTGTGGGCACTATAAAAGAGATTGCCCGAAAAAGGAATTCAAGGAAAGAACCCGTGTCCCCATAACTTCTAATCGATACTTCACTTACACCACCAACGTAGGTGTTGTCTATATATGTCACCAATGCGGTGAAATTGGACACCTCAAGAAGGATTGCCCGATAGCGAAGAACTCGGGTGCAGATGGGAAGATTCTTAGGATCACAGCTGCAGGGGAACCTACTCCGGAACCCTCGTTAATGTAATTAAGGCGTTTCGTAGTAACAGACTTATAAACTATCCAGAACTGGTGCAACTAGAGTCTTACCTTTTGCGAGATCCTGTCTTTGTAGGGATGCTTGTGCTGCGTATACATGTCTTTTGTAGTATATCTTATTTGCAGCAATGGTCTTGTAGTAAATCTGAAAGTACTATAACTCTGTTCATGGTTGCACGGTTGTGTTTTGTCTGTAAATGTCTTATGTTCAAATCTAATGTCTTTAAGTTTCTGTATGAATCCGACATTATCAAACAACTAAACTCAATTATATCCTCAGAAAAACAGCTTCATACGTACATCGCTTTCTTCTAGATCACTTTTTCAGCAAAGCCGTCATATCAGAACACCAAAGTACTCATGCCAGGAGTACCTCTTAGTTATTTTCTTTCCGAAGAAATCCCCGAAGTACCACTCCTGCAGTACGTCAAGTTCAACCCAAGGATTCATACGGTTGGTCTATCGCTGAGGAATGTATACATAAGGGTAATGTATAATCAAGGTTCTATATGTTAAGAATTGATGATTCCACTTTAACTTCTTTTTCCCTAATGGGACATGAGCTTAACGAAGAATCAGTTATTCGACTACCTTTTCAATCTTAATTATATATGACTCGTATACACGAGATTGTGATTGTGAAAACATATATGAATTCTAATATGAACTTCAGGACGGAGAACTGCGTAAGCCTACGAGTAATCGCATCGTCATATGAACAAACTTAGAACCCAGTACGACTCCCGTAAACAGACCACCTTATAGTTTAAACACCTACGGAGATACAAGAACAGTCCGGACAACTTAGCGAACTACACAGAAATAGAATTAGAAGACTAGGTTTCTCACCCTAGAGAACCCCGGTCATATTCTTATAGAGATCGACAGATTGCATCATATGTGCCTCGGATATCGAAGACTCTGTCAAGATTTTTCATTAGAAATCGTTATCTCTGCCTCGCATAGATGAAATGGTTGAGAAAACTCAAGGGAAGAATTACTTTCAGAAATGGATCGGAGATCCGAATATTACCAGTTCGAGTGTTAGGGAAGAATGTCCGGAAGACTATCTTCCGAACTCGATGCGGACACTTCAAGTCCGTAGTGATACCCTTCGGATAGGACCAACACACCCATAGCTTTTATGAGCTAAATGAGTAGGGTACGTCTTTCTTACTTTGATCAGTTCGTCATTTCTCTATGTAATGACTTACTTATCGACCCTCGTGCTAAGAATGAACCTCTAGAAACATTACCTTCGGAGATACTTTTCGCAAACTTCTATGAAATCGAGTTTCGGAATTGAAGAGTCAAAATTTCCTAAAGACACACTATTAGTGATGTGGAAATTCTTGAGTACTCTGGCAATTATCCGAAATCGTTGAGAGTTTATCAACACCGGAGACACCGACAGACATTTGCCAAATTCTAGATCTAACAGACCTACTATCATAGTTCATCCAGAACTCCTCGTAAATCACAGAAACCCTTTCGGCTCTAACCCATCAAGGGGTGGCCCTTGACTGGGAAGTTAAACAAGAAAAAGAAACCTTGGAGATTCCAAGTGAGTGACCAAGTTCTTTAGGAGAACTCACTCTGGGAATGGCTTAATATGCTTCGTATCGCATGGCAAGCTAAATCCAGTATAGTTAGGACCTCCGAGATTCTTATCAGAATTGGTCCTGTGCCTCACACAAACTAGACCTACTCCGCGAACTCAGTAACGTACATTCTACTCTTTGCGTCTCGATCATGAAACCATACCTTTCCATTAGGACTCTAGTAAGTCCACTCGTCGAGATCCTCGACTTCGTACTAGAACTGTAGTGACCCTCGACCGAGAGGTCAAGCGGACGAAGCATCACCACCGCCCGTTAGTGAAGGTCCATTGGGATACCAACCGAGAACCCGATTTCACTTAGGAGCGCTAGAACCAATCGATTAGAAAGTTTCCTTCTCATGACTCGATCATTCATACCTACTTCCTTGTCTAAATTCTAATTTCGGGACGAAATTCCCTTTAACGGGGGGATGATGTGACAACCCGAAAATTTCTAGCTTGCATTCTTCATTTCCTATCAACAATAGACTCGTTTTGCTATCTTGTAGTACCATTTAGGGTATTTTGGAGCATTCAAAACGAGTTATAATCAAGGTAGGAGTGTTAAAAAGGGTTAACTCGAAGTGTAGGAATCAAAACCGGGCCAAACACTCCAACACATGGAGTGTGCAGCTACACACTTGAGTGTGCGGCCACACACATGTTTTTGCGGCCTCACACCCTTCCCAACCGCACACTCCACCTATATATACCACACTTAGTCATTTTTGAACACTTTTTTCACTTCTTCAAGCATAGAACTCGAAAATCCTCTCAAGTATCATCAATTCTCCTTGAAGATCTTCATAAAAAGGTACCAAGAACACCAAGAACACCATCTGGCCACACACATGGCAGCACACATGGCCGCACACATGTCCGCACACATGTACTGGCAGCACACCTGGCCGCACACACACATATAGTGTGTATTTTGGCCATACACTCCTTTGTAAAGCCTTATACCCCTTCATACAATCATATATGGTTGTAACACTTCAATATAAGTGTTTACTTGTCCCTAAGGTGGTCCCAATTCATTAATTGTTGTTCATAACACTAATTATATTCATATATGTGTCAATATATGCTAAATAGGATTCGCGTGTGTACTCAAGCCACCACTTGATACTTAGCAACTGATCCAACATTTTCATCAGAACCACTCACTACAGGTGAGTTCATACCCCTTAAATAATGTTTTAAACTACTTTTAAATGTTTTATTGGGGGGATACAAGTAGAATTATGCTAGTTATTATATCAATCATATGTGATTAATAAGCAGCATTCAAATGATTGGCTACTCATTAGCCATTTTACTAAACAGTTTCCTTCAAATGTCTTTCATCAACACTATATGTGTTTAAAACTCCTTATTTCTCTGTACATTTTACTTTGTAGATTACTTTTCAAACTTATTTACAATTGTGTTTCAAACAAACGTTTCTTTATACTAAAACTTCTTTATCAAACCCATGCCTTCAAAACCATTTTATAGATCGACACCATGTCGGTCTTTTCTTAGAAAATATTTATGTTCAAAGGTTTTACAAATCTTAATTTATGCTTTTAAATTATAAATTGCATGCCTCTATATGTATAGTTATATAAGAAATGTTCAAAAGACTTAGGAAGGCTATCCACCCTATTTCCTTTTCGCGCTTGAGATGTGGTCTGGTGGGATATCGGGTATTCGTCCGAAGGTCGTTTAAACATTAGTTATATATCACATGTACATATATAGTCATAAAGTTCCTTCCAGTTCATCCCATGCCCTTGGGTAACAAGTGTATACATCCATGTCCATATGTACCGGTTAGATTACTAGTAAACTACCATGTGGGTAGTTTAGGAAGATACTAGAACTATTACTAGAACACAATATCATACTATGAGTCAGTTCATTCATGAGTCAATACTTACTACTATGTGAACATATACAACTATACTAGAGAAGAACATATACAACTATACTAGAGAAGAACATATACAACTATACTAGAGAAGAACATATACAACTATACTAGAGAAGAACATATACAACTATACTAGAAAGAGAACATATACAACGATACTAGAACGAATACATTACTACACTTGCTAGGTAGAGAGCACGTACATTACAGCTAGAATAGTTCGTTACATTACACTTACATGAATACATTAACAATTGTGATCCACTATATAGGAGCATGCCTTAATTGTCATGACCCGAGTTGTAGCCAGAATCTCTTGAAGGGAGAGCGTGAGTTTGTGTATAGATCTATACTTGATTGACTATCCTACACCTTGCTGCTAGCTACAGCCGGACCAGCAGGTCTGCGGCTGCCAAACGTCATACCTTATTTTCGACTATACGTTGTCGTTTTTACCAGTCTATAGTATGGTGCAATTTATCACAGGATACCTTAATATAAATCTGGTTTAAGGTAGTTAGTACAGCAGTAGTTCCTATAGCGCTACGTTTTAGTACTACATTAATTTTCCCTGTACATATATTTAGTGATCTTTTCACTTAAACTATAAATGTTAAAACTATATTTTATAAATGATAGTTATACTTGGGAAAATTACACACTTTTACAAGAAACGAACATTGAGAACAGTTAGGTCTTGGTAGAAGACGCACTTTATATAATAGTAGGAATCATAGGGATTTCTAGGGTTTTTCAAACGTTTACAGTTGCTTTACAAACATTTTCATACCTACAGTTCATTTACATTTTCAATACTTACAATTCGTATACATACAAATACTTACATTTCAAGTACACACTAGTATTTTCATACAAATTAAGACACTAAAATACTTATTATCTCACCAGCTTCAAAGCTGATACTCTCTTTCAAAATTACTTGTATCCTCAGGTCATCATAGACAGGTACCGATGCAAGGATTAGGGAGGATGGAGCTCGTTGAAGACTCATCTTTCATTTTGATTTATGCTTTAGTGTTTATCAAAATTTGACAGAACACACTTGTATAATAATTATATTATTAATGCAATGGATGATGTTGTTGCTTGTTTACTACTTTACATTGTTGTGATACTGTACATGACGTCCTCCGCCCCAGAACGTTTCCACCGTTCTTGGTTTTGGGGTGTGACAGACCAAGACCGTAAGTTGTAAGCCACTATGACATGCTCAAAAGAATGATGTTGTAAATCGTTATTGTACAAAATGAATGTATTGGTCTTACCAGGAAAATACCATATTTTCCTAAATGTAAAAATGTAGTCTTAAATGACCAAAACTGTAACTTGTAAGCAAATATGCCATGCTTAGAAATGAAGATGTATAGTTTTATTGTTATGTAAAAGTAGTTATGGAAGTGTTTTATCCTGAGTTTTGATCATGCTGATAATACCCTAGAATATATTTATTACCCCCCAAGCATGATTGAGTTATGTATTACTACGTGCATGAGTCATTGTTTCCGCGTGTTGTGAGTTCCTCACAACCATACTAGACGCAGTACCAAAATGTTGACATTTGTCACCCCAAATGATGGACTGTAGCTAATACTCACAGTGCGGAGTTGTCAGCCCCATATAGATCTATACACACTTGTCACGCTCTCCCTCCAAGAGACTATGGTTATAGGTGGGAACTTTCGTTTGGTACAAACAAAGCAATATGACATCACATGATTTCTAACAACGAGTTCATGAGTAATATGATGAAAAATCGTTTGTATGAAATCATATCCTTTTCTATCGTGGTACAAAGATGTGATGATGAGTTGAGTTTTCTTGTAAAAGCATCATGTTATAGTTGAAATGGTTACCCTTGATATGATGTAGTATGCAAATGTATAAATAAAACATATTTCTATTTATAAAACATATTGTATCCCAAGAGGGTGAAGTTGTGTTGTAAGGTGTTTTTCATGATAATAACTTCATAAGATAGTTAAAACAACAGTATGAAAAGTATAGCAAAAGATCGATGTTTCACACGATTTTAGTCGTGTGTTTACTTGTATTCCCCCCCCCCCACCTTAAAATTGTTTCAAAAGCATTTAAAAATCATTTAAAGTGTGGTTGTAGGGGTATGAACTCACATGATTGATTGAAGAAAGCGAGATGAATATCAAGTAGAACTTCGACTTGGAAAAGTTGATTTTCTCGGGATTCTCGGGAATCTCGGGGATCTCAGGAATGCGAAACCTTCTTTCGGAACATAAATGTGAAAACCGAGGCTTCGGGAGGGCTTCGGAGGCTTAAACACATAGTTTCGACGCGAGAAAAAAGAGAATTGAGCAATGAATCCCAGAGCCCTTGAGATCTATTTATAGGGCCATTTTTTGAGTGCCACGTCGTGGTGATCAATCCTATCCTCTTCCATTGATTGGATGCCCTCAGTCACTTGTTGGGTTGCGGCCAACTGTGCCACGTCGTGGCAGGCCTCACAACCTCGGATTTCGGGCCTCAAACTTGTAAAATCCGTAACTTTCGCACACAAGCTCCGTTTTCAACGTTCTTTATATGCACGTGTAGGTAAGAATATACTCTACAACTCTCGTTAAGAATTTATTGGCTTATTTTGAATTTATTTTTAATTATTTATTTTTAACAGGCCGGGACACGAAAAGTCGGTTAAAAATCCATAACTTCTTCATCCGATGTCCGTTTTCATTAGACATTTCACCGTTGACCTACTATTGCCGAGACCTTTGATTCTTATTTAGGTTTCTTCGGCCAAAAGTCTCTCGATCTCTATTTCGAGTTTTTAGTTGTCTACTGCTAGGTCAGAAACTTCGAAAAATCATAACTTCCTCATACGAAGTCAGATTTAGGCGTTCTTTTTATGTATGTTCATGGTTTAATGATATCTATGACTTTCATTTAGATACCTAAGGCTAAAAATTATTTTATTGGGATTTTGCATTTTACGCTTAACAGTGTTTTAACGGTATTGCTGCGGATCTTCGATTGGTCATAACTTCTTCGTTATAACTTGGATTTTAGTGTTCTTTATATTTTTGGAAATCTTGTTACGATATATACCACTTGGTATATCCCAAGTATTGTTTTATAAAAGTTAAATTTACCCTAATTTCGCTGGTGTTACATTATCCCCCTGTTAGAGAGAATTTCGTCCAGAAATTCGTATTTTGACTGGGACTCCAATTGTTGCGGGCAGGCACGAGTGCTTCTGGTCCATATTTTCTTCTTGTTCCTTTATGAATTTAGATCCCAATGTGGGTGTTCCAGTGGACCTTCATTACTCCGCCTATCGCTTTGACCGATCGGGATCGTGTGGTTTTGGGTTTATTTACTTATGTGCTTCTAAATGTTAGTATATTCACCCGATGCTTTAGGGCAGCTTCGTTTTGAAGTTCATGGTTGAATTCACTCCTAGATTCTGAGCTTGGAGTTGACTTGTTGTGCGCGTGGTATTTCTAAATGATATGTTGGGGGATACTACGGGAAGGTTGTAAATATATGGTACTCCTCACATGAGTACCTCGGGGTTTTGAAACTAGAAACCAAATGGGGTTTGTGTCGGGTTTGTCGTTATAAATCGATAGAGTTTCGTTAGTCGATGGTTAAAGTGAAAGGGTCTTTTATAACACATGGAACTGGTATGGTTAGGGTCAAGCCAATCCGCGTAGAAGGCCGATGTCGGAACTTCTCATTGTAAAATGTTTGTTAGTCGAATAGTGCATTCTACGTATGTGTTTTTCAGTGCTTTTAGTCTATCTTTATTATTACTACTATGAAGGTTTTTTTTAATGATTGGGGTGTTTGTTTGAGTAGTTTTTTTAAATTTGTGACTCACAGAACTCCTCTCCGCTCCCATTATCAAATGGAATGTATGTGAATAAGTTATCGAGGAGAAATGTACCCGGAATAACCGTGGGGTGTGCAATAGCCTCCTTTTGGCCCATTGAGAATACTCAGCCTCCTCTACCAGCATTCCTGTTGTTTGCCTTCGGGCAGTCCCTTCGGAAGTGTCCCGTTGCTCCGCACTCATAACAAGCACGGTCTACTCCCACATTTGCGGCTGGAGCGGTTGGTTGGGCTAGTTCCCTGCAGTAGCGAATGGTGTGTGCCTTACTATTGCACCTAATGCAATGCATTTCACAGTAGGGTCTGTGATGATGAAAGTTGCATCGGTTGCACTTAAACTGGTTGCCGTTGTACGACCTTGTAGGTGTGAGGGTGGTAGGGATAGTAACAGCGTGAGCTGTCACTAACTGTTGCCTCTTGGGGTTCTCTTGCGTGGTTTCCCCATTTGTCTTATCCCAGGGTTTCCTTCGGTCCTCTATATCCTTCGGTGGCTCCGAGACAACGGTAATAGTACCCTGTTTAACACTGTGATCAATCAATCGTTGAGCCAAGCGCTTTGCGCTGTCAAACGTGACTGGGTTAGAGGCCAGGACATGCCCTTGGATCTGGGGTGATATTCCCCAAATGTACCTCTCCACCTTCTTCGATTCCAGGTTTACCATACCTGGGCACATGGCTGACAAATCACTAAACCTGGCCGTGTAAGCGATTAGGTCCGATCCGGTCATCCATAGGTTCCATAGCTCATGCTCTAAATTTTTGGATTTCGCCTCTTGCGCAGTATTCTTCCAGCATCAAGATTTTGAGATCTTCCCAACTCATGGCATTAGAAACTGGGAGAGACAGGGCTTTCACATGGCCCTTCCACCAAGTGAGGGCTCGGTCTGTGAAGGTACAAGAAGCAAACTTGTCCTTGCCTGTTTCTTGGCATGAACAAATTTCAAAGACCATCTCAGTCTTTTCAGACCATTGCATAAGTGCAACGACTCCTCCAGTGTCGTTGAACATTTCCAGCTTGGCATTCGAGAATTCTATGTAGGTGCATTCCCTAACATGACCATGACTAGTGCCATGGTTTTGATGATTGGTACTACTCACGCTCCCTCCAGCTCCATTAGAGTTTAATTGGGATAACGTAGCCGCTACTGCTGCGGTGATGGCAGCCTGAACCATAGCAGGATCATAAGTTGAAGGTGGTGGTGGCGGTGTTGGTGTCGTATTTCGCCATGTTAACCTACAAGGAGGCATCGTGCTGTCAAAGAAATAACAATGAAGACAATAAGTCTTTACTGATTGAATGGTTCGGGTAGCAAGGATCCCCTGGTAGATGGAATCAATCCATTGCGTCTGTACGAGAATAGGGAGATAAGGATTGTCTAGAACTAAGGCACATAAGGTTGACATCAAAGTTAAACTATCATATGCATAAAATACTCCTATAGTATTCTAAATGTTATGTTTGATTCTAAAGTTTATAAGTTTGGTAAGCTTTAGACTTGTTGAACATTGTAGCTATCCCCTGGCATACGCAGTTCGGCTCTCGACAAATATAGTTGATCAGGCTATATTCATCCCAGTCTCGATTACATATCCCAAGGCATACCTTCATTGTACAACTCATCTATAATACTTCTATATTGTTTTCATTATGATACTGACCCTGTTATATAATGTATGCATGTATACTTTATAAAAATTTCATTTTAAAAGTATAACTCTCACTCAGAGTGCTTTTGCCCAGTTGTATTTATAGTCTGTATATCAAAATATGGTTTTGATATACTTAGTTCACTATAAACAATTCTATGATACCAATCTGTCACACCCCCAAACCAGAACGGCGAAAATGTTCGGGGGCGGAGGATGTCATGTCAAGTATCATAACAATTGAATAGTAAAGAAAGTATACACCACCATAATATAAATATATTTGAAAAGTTTACATGATTGTATGTGTTACATGTTTGCAAAAGAAATCAAATACAATATGGTGATCCAAAATATGTTACTAACGCCAGCGCGTTAGTCTTCAAAAGTAGTTGCTACCTGGTTTAGCGGTTTCCTGAGAATACAAGTTATTTCAAAGAAAAGTGTCAACATTTAAGTTGGTGAGTTCATAAGTAGTGTTTTGAGAAAATGTATGCCATTTGAAAGTGCGTGTATGTTTTCCAGAAAATCCCTTATTTTCTATTAGATGTGTGAAATGAGTTTGAAAGATTGTTGTATATACTATATGTATTTGAACCAGGAAAATCCCTTATTTTCCTAAAAGTGAAACACAGTCTCAAATGACCAAGACCGTAAGTTGTAAGCCAATATGACATGCTCAAAAGAATGATGCTGTAAATTGTTATTGTACAAAATGAATGTATTCGGACAAGGAAAATCCCATATTTTCCTAAATGTATAAATGCAGTCTTAAATGACCAAAATTGTAACTTGTAAGCAAATATGCCATGCTTAGAAATGAAGATGTATAGTTTTATTATTAAGTAAAACTAGTTATGGAAGTGTTTTATCCTGAGTTTTGATCATGCTGATAATACCCTAGAATATAGTTATCACCCCCCAATCATGATTGAGTTATGTATTACCACGTGCATGAGTCATTGTTTCCACGTGTTGTGAGTTCCTCATAACCATACTAGACGCAGTACCGAAATTTTTACATTTGTCACCCCAAATGATGGACTGCAGCTAACATTCAGGGTGCGGAGTTGTCAGCCCCGTATAGATCTATACATAGTTGTCACGCTCTCCCTCCAAGAGAATCTGGTTATAGGTGGGGACTTTCGTTTGGTACAAACAAAGCCATATGACATCACATGATTTCTAACAACGAGTTCACGAGTAATATGTTTTGTGTTTTACTTAGCTTGCTATGTACATTGGTTATGATTCACATGAAGTCACCTCTGCCCCGAGACGTTTCCACCTTCGGTTTCGGGGTTGTCACACCCCGAAACCGAAGGCGGAAACGTCTCGGGGCGGAGGTGACTTCATGTGAATCATAACCAATGTACATAGTAAGCGAAGTAAAACACAAAACATTACATTACATAGATTTCATTACATCAGTTGAAAAGTAAAGTAGTAAAATTTTCATAAATATATAGTTTAAACAAAAGAAAGATGATTCTTCTACGCACTCCGTTTTAACCAAAAGAGATCGCCGGGTACCTGTCTAAAGTGGACCTGAGAATACAAGCGGTTTGAAAATCAGCATAAAGCTGGTGAGTTCATAAGCGGTTTGTTTTATGAAAAGAATGAGTTCCTTTAGTTTCCTGAAAAAGTGGTTAACCAAGAAAATCCCAAATTTTATTAAGAGTTAGATACCAATTTCAAATTGTAATGTAAAAGATGTACAGTAAAAACATGATTGTCCAAATGATTTTGTAAAGTATAGTTAATTAACTTATTACACTTTTCTGGTTACAAACTACTGTTACTCAGGAAAATCCTATATTTTCCTATGTGTGAAAGTGTGAACTATTACTGATTCTGTGTGAGCTAACTGTTACTGATTCCGATTATGTTCATTATTATCCATAGGAAAACCCCAAGTTTTCCTGAATGTGTGTGTGTGCTATTACCAATTCTGAGTGTGCTAACTGTTACCAATTCTGATTATGTTCATTGTTATCCATAGGAAAACCCCATGTTTTCCTGAATGTGTGTATGTGTGTGCCTGTCACCCTTGAACGTACATTAGCTTTACTACGTACATAAAGCTAGTAAATGAATCTAAAGCATTAATAATCTAGATTGCGAGTCCTTAACCATACTCAGACTAGATATGACTTGAGTCATGGTCAGTATCCTTTTTATGACTTTCGTCACCCTTGAACCTTTCGGTTCGGCGGTAGCTAGCAGCAAGGTGCAGGATTGTCAGTCCCGTATAGATATATACACTCAAGTCACGCTCTCCTACGATCGGAGATTCTAGTTACAGGGGTAGTCCTCCACTATCTCGAGCCATGGAAGTGTTTCAAGGACGTGTCTCCAATCTTAAGATCACTCTTTACTCTTCGACTAGGAAAGTAGTATCTACGACTAACTAAGTTCTAACATACCTGTCCTTTACACTCGGGCCTAGGTGTTATTATTAAGGACATTAAAAATGTTCTACGTTTTCTAGTGACGACTATCCATTTACACTCGAGCCGAGGTGCATTATTAAAGACATTACAATGTTCTATATTATCAAATGACTGTTGTCCTTTACACTCGAGCCTAGTTGTATGAAGTTTTATGTGTTCATTATGGCGTCTGACTTTTATACTCGTGCCTATTGTATTATATTACAGACTTTACAATGTTTTATGTTTTCTATCAATATAACTATGAACAATCAACTGAGAAGTATACAATATGACAATATATAATAAGAATTGAAAATCAGTTTTAAACAAACTACCCTGCAAGTTAAAACAGTTTACTAAAAGGGTTTTCAATCCTTAAAAATGTACAAGTATGAAACCATTTAACTAAAATCATAATTTTAAGTACAAGATATTCTTGTACTCTTGCTTGTATTCCCCCCCCCCCCCCCCCTGAAAACATTGAAAAACCATTGAAAAAGGGTAAGGGTATGAACTCACCGGACGCGGAAATGTGTCGAATGGGATGCTAAACGTCGAACCGAGGCTTGAATACGAGCGAGGTTCCTATGTAATATTAAGTAATACACAATATATCTAATTATATTTAAATAACTAATTACATACACTTGAACATTCTAAGACGCGAAAACACTCCAAAATGAGCATTTGAAGTGACCCGGGTGGCGTTTCAGGACATGAATGACTAGGATTTAGAGTTTACTCTCCAATGGTAAACTCTTAGGGAGTGTTTACGACCTAAACACCACATCCCCATGAGTTTACTGCCGTAAACTCATGGTGGGTCTTTTTATGAGCTAAATGGCCTTAAATCAAATAATGGGTGTTGCTAGGTTTGGCTTTTGGACATTTGAAAGGCACAAAATCATTATATGAATTAATAGAAGAGTTTAGGGCAGTAAACTAAGTGTTTATGGCCGTAAACTCTCACCCACATCCAACTTAATTATTTTGAAGGCCAAGGATTAATCACAAGTGATTCAACTAATTTTTACAATGCTTAGGGTGAGTTTAGGGCTTCAAATGGCATCCATCTAGGAGTTTACGGAACTGGAGCATATGCTCTGGCCGTAGACTCTCAATTAGAGAGTTTATGATATGTTTAAGGCCCCTAAATGATTTTTGGTTGGTTCCATAATTTATTACAAAGCCTAAGGGGTGTGTAAGTTGCATTTTAACACCCAAAAGAGGAGTTTACCACCCATTTATATGAGTTTACGGCCCAATCATGTTCTTGGGCAGTAAACTCATGTTTACTTTTTAAAATGATATTCAAGGTGTTCTAAGTCCAATCCAAAAAGTCCTTAAGCCATATCTAAGCTCCTATGGTGATTTGGAAGGGTTTTAAGGCTCAAAAACCCCAATTACATGTGTTCACGGCCTAAGGCTTATCCAGGGCCGTAAACACATGTTTATGGTCCTAATACATGATTTAAACACGAAATTGAAAGCTAAGGATGATATACTAGGAGCTAGGATGCTTACCTTGGTGTTTTAAGGCTTGAAATGGTTGATTTTGGCTTAACAATATGGATTTGAGGAGAGAGGTTAGAGAGAGAGTGAAAAAGCTTCAAATGAGGCCTAATCCACTTTAAATATGGTTTGAATTTGATACACGGTGGAATTTTACCCGATACCGACGTTAACCGATGCTTTGGGTCGCACCCGATTAAGTTGTCGTTACCCGATATGGTCGAAACTATAATTTTTCAAATTACTAGTTCGGAACGTTTTCGCATGTTTCCAACATGTTTGGATACTTACCAAGTCAAAATAAAGGTTTTGACTTAATTGACCTAGTTCAAGACGAAATCAAAACCATTCGCTTAAGACGAGTTTTGACGGAACGGTTACGGCGAGGAAGCAAAGTTTCGGGTTGTTACATTATCCCCCCGTTAGAGGGAATTTCGTCCCAAAATTCAAGAATTCAGATACAAAATTATGGACAAAGGGTGTGGATGTGTCTGCTGTATCGGGTCTTCGCGCTCCCATGCGAATTCAGGTTCTCGCTTGGAACCTTCACTAACGGGACGTGGCTCGGTTTCATACGCTTGATTACCTGGTCTATGATCTTAGTTTGCTCGTCCAGAGAGTTTGGGTATATCAAGGTTCTTGGTCACACTAGAATGGATTTTTGTGGTTTTATCAGGCAGGTATTCATGAAGGATAGAGGTGCAAGGTACAAGATGAACACTACTAATTACTGAAGGTATTTTGGAGCTGAAGGCTAAGGAATCAATCCGAATGGGGGTCTCAAAGGATCTAAACCTAGGCAGTTATGTAATCGTGTCTAGGATCAATATAGCCTGATCAACTATATTCATTCGAGACACGGCCAACATGTTCTTGGGAGTGACTGTGGAATGCGGCATACCTAAAACTTACCCAAATACCACAAACAATGAGTCGTTGTTGCGGTGAATCGTGAAATACTATGGGAGTATTTCTGGATCCAACCTTGTAGTAGAAATTCCTCATTTAAGCATTGCCCCTCGATCATTCCGTTAGCGATAAATGTCTTCTTTGATAATTCATTCCTGCTTATTCACTTAATAGAATTATATGTTTGTCATAAAGAGATATCCTTTGTTTCATATCTCTTGATTCAATTTAGAGGACTTATTATCCTCTTTTCCTAAACTTTTAGATCGAGATGTCTTCAAGGAAAGAACCCAGCCCGAAGAACAATGAACCTTCGTCCCCACCCTCATCTCGTTTCGACCCTATGATATTCTAGCTGGCTGTTTCTGCTGCAGTGATGGCTGCAATGATGATCTTGAACCCTAACAAGTCCATTGGTCCTTAAGGTTGAGTTAATTCCTTGATAATGTCCAAAAGCCAAACCTAGCAACACCCATTATTTGATTTAAGGCCATTTAGCTCATAAAAACACCCACCATGAGTTTACGGCTGTAAACAAATGGGGATGTAGTGTTAGGGCCGTAAACACTCCCAAAGTGTTTACCCTTGACGAGTAAACTCTAAATCCTAATCATTCATGTCCTGAAACGCCACCCGGGTCACTTCAAACGCTCATTTTGGAGTGTTTTCGTGTCTTAGAATGTTCTAGTGTATCTAATTAGTTATTTAAATCTAATTAGATATATATTTTGTATTATTTAATATTACATAGGAACCTCGCTCGTATTCAAGCCTCGGTTCAACGTTTAGCATCCCATTCGACACATTTCCGTGTCCGGTGACTTCATACTCATACCCTTTTTCAATGGTTTTTCAATGTTTTTAGGGGGGGGGGGAATACAAGCAAGAGTACAAGAATATCTTGTACTTAAACCTATGATTTTAGTTAAATGGTTTCATACTTGTACATTTTTAAGGATTGAAAACCCTTTTAACAAACTGTTTTAAATTGCAGGGTTATTTGTTTAAAAACCGATTTTCAATTCTTGTTATATATTGTCATATTGTATACTTCACATTTAATTGTTCATACTATTATTGATAGAAAACATAACACATTGTAAAGTCTGTAATAAAATACCATAGGCACGAGTATGAAAGTCAGACACCATAAAGAACACATAAAACTTCGGTATGTCATTAATAATACACCTAGGCTCGAGTGTAAAGGACAACAGTCATTTGATAATATAGAACATTGTAATGTCTTTAATAATGCACCTCGGCTCAAGTGTAAATGGATAGTCGTCATTAGAAAACTTAGAACATTTGTAATGTCCTTAATAATAACACCTAGGCCCGAGTGTAAACGACAGGTACGTTAGAACCTAGTTAGTCATAGATACTACTTCCTTAGGCTCGAGAAGTAAGGAATAACCTAAGTGCTCTGAACTAAAAGTATATCTCAAAATATAAGTATTTTCAAAAAGTATACAAGTATCCTAGCCGTCGAGAATCGTATCTATAAGTAGAACAGAACATAAGTAAATGGGTGTTGTATGCTGCAGTTAAACCTAGGCAGTTATGTAGTCGTGTCTAGGATCAATATGGCCTGATCAACTATATTCATTCGAGACACGGCCAACATGTGCTTGGGAGTGACTGTGGAATGCGGCATACCTAAAACTTACCCAAATACCACAAACAACGAGTCGTCGTCACGGTGAATCGTGAAATACTATGGGAGTATTTCTGGATCCAACCTTGTAGTAGAAATTCCTCATTCAAGCGTTGCCCCTAGATCATTCCGTTAGCGATAAATGTCTGCTTTGATAATTCATTCCTGCTTATTCGCTTAATAGAATTATATGTCTGTCATAAAGAGATATCCTTTGTTTCATATCTCTTGATTCAACTTAGAGGACTTATTATCCTCTTTTCCTAAACTTTTATATCGAGATGTCTTCAAGGAAAGAACCCAGCTCAAAGAACAACGACCCTTCATCTCCACCCTCATCTCGCTTCGATCCTGTGATGTTCCAGCTGGCTGTTTCTGCTGCAGTGACGGCTGCAATGACGATCTTGAACCCTAACAAGTCCATTGGTCCAGGATATAACCCCTACCCCCAAAACCGTGAAAATGTTCAGGAGCATCAGAATGAGTTTGATGAGAGTAATAAGGTTATCTGGAAAAAGCGAAAGGGTCGGAGTTCCCAAGGACCCTCCAAGAAGCTCAAAAATGTGGCAATCCAAGTTGCTACCAATCCTGCCGCTGTTCTTATAGTTCAAGCTACCACTACTCCTGTTATTTCGTCTATGGCTCAAGCACCTGTCACTGGGTATGCTGGTAATCTCCCTTGGTGCAGCAGGTGTAGTTATCATCATTATATTCTTGGCCCATGTCGCAAGATGATTTGCAAACGCTGTGGCAAGAAAGGTCATCTTGCTAGAAGCTGTAGAACACTAGTCCAACACCTCGAACAAACTTCTGAATCAAGTATCGAACAAGTCTGCTATAGTTGTGGAGAAATTGGGCATTTCAAGCGAAACTGCCCAAAAGCAACAACCCCCAACAATGTCAACAACGTCGTAATGGTCTTAGCTTTGAAGCAGGAGGAGGCAGTCGCCGATCCCACTAACGTCGCGGGTATATTTCTTTCTGACTATTTTTATGCTCGCATCCTCTTCGAATCTAGTGTCAAGAAAGTTCAATTCGTCATTCATTCAATTATCTTGTTAAACATAGTCCTCGTTTGACAACCAAAAACATTTATCGTCAAGATAATTATCAGTGAGAATGAGTGTATAAACGACTTATCTCTACGTCGTGTCCTTACCTTGAGCAATCATTCATTTCTCATTAACCCGATGTCAGTTTCAATAAGAACTTTGATGTTATCCTTATTATGTATCGATTGAGCCCCGACTGTGTTGATACACCTCGTTATAGAAAGCTATTCGTCTCAATCTTCCTTCTAATCAGACCCTCATAATTCATGGTGGTGAGTTTAGCCCAAATCTTCACTTCGTTCAATGCGTCAAAACTCGAAAGTTCCTGTGAAAGAAGTGTCAAGTATTCCTAGTCCATGTGATCAGCGAGAAACAAAGAGTTAAAGACCCCAAGAACGTCTCCGAGGACTATAATATTCCTGATATCTTTCCGAATAGATCCCGAGAATTCCAATCGAACGCCAAGTTGAGTCTCGTATCAACTTAATCCCTGGATCTATCCCCGTAGCCAAACCTCCGTATCGCTTTGCTCCAGCAGAAATGCAGGAGTTATCCAATCGGCTTAATGAGTTGACCGTCAAAACCGATATTCTCTTTTCTGAATAGACGATTTCTTCGATAACTTCAAGGAGCCAACTACTCCTTGAAGATATGCCTCAGGTCGAGACACCACCAGCTACGAGTTCATGTTTCAAAGACAACATTCAGGATTAGATATGATCACTGAGAGTTCGCATTGATACCCTTCGGTCAAACCATTTTCTTCCCGGTCATGTAGTAGACGATGAAGACGTATGTGTAGATCCTCCTAAGATCGAAGCAATAGAGAATTGTTCGGCACCAAAGACACCCATAGTAAACTTGATAAGGCATGGAAAACTTAGTCTGTGGTACATTAGATCCTTTGAGATCCCCATTCGGATTGATTCCTTAGCCTTCAGCTCCGAAATACCTTCAGTAATTAGCAGTGTTCATCCTGTACCTTGCACCTCTATCCTTAATGAATACCTGCCTGATAAAACCACAGAAATCCATTCTAGTGTGACCAAGAACCTTGATATACCCAAACTCTCTAGACGAGCAAACTAAGAGCATAGACCAAGTAATCAAGCGTATGAAACTGAGCCACTTCCCGTTAGTGAAGGTTCCAAGCGAGAACCTGAATTCGCATGGGAGCGCGAAGACCCGATACAGCAGACACATCCACACCCTTTGTCCATAATTTTGTATCTGAATTCTTGAATTTCAGGACGAAATTCCCTCTAACGGGGGGATAATGTAACAACCCGAAACTTTGCTTCCTCGCCGTAACCGTTCCGTCAAAACTCGTCTTAAGCGAATGGTTTTGATTTCGTCTTGAACTAGGTCAATTAAGTCAAAACCTTTATTTTGACTTGGTAAGTATCCAAACATGTTGGAAACATGCGAAAACGTTCCGAACTAGTAATTTGAAAAATTATAGTTTCGACCATATCGGGAAACGACAACTTAATCGGGTGCGACCCAAAGCATCGGTTAACGTCGGTATCGGGTAAAATTCCACCGTGTATCCAATTCAAACCATATTTAAAGTGGATTAGGCCTCATTTGAAGCTTTTTCACTCTCTCTCTAACCTCTCTCCTCAAATCCATATTGTTAAGCCAAAATCAACCATTTCAAGCCTTAAAACACCAAGGTAAGCATCCTAGCTCCTAGTATATCATCCTTAGCTTTCAATTTCGTGTTTAAATCATGTATTAGGACCATAAACATGTGTTTACGGCCCTGGATAAGCCTTAGGCCGTGAACACATGTAATTGGGGTTTTTGAGCCTTAAAACCCTTCCAAATCACCATAGGAGCTTAGATATGGCTTAAGGACTTATTGGATTGGACTTAAAACACCTTGAATGTCAATTTTAAGGAGTAAACATGAGTTTACTGCCCAAGAACATGCTTGGGCCGTAAACTCATATAAATGGGTGGTAAACTCCTCTTTTGGGTGTTAAAATGCAACTTACACACCCCTTAGGCTTTGGAATAAATTATGGAACCATCCAAAAATCATTTAGGGGCCTTAAAGATATCATAAACACTCTAATTGAGAGTTTACGGCCAGAACATATGCTCCAGGGCCGTAAACTCCTAGATGGATGCCATTTGAAGCCCTAAACTCACCCTAAGCCTTGTAAAAATTAGTTGAATCACTTATGATTAATCCTTGGCCTTCAAAATAATTAAGAATGATGTGGGTGAGAGTTTACAGCCGTAAACACTTAGTTTACTGCCATAAACTCATAAATTGGTCCTTATGGTTGAGTTAATTCCTTGATAATGTCCAAAAGCCAAACCTAGCAACAACCGTTATTTGATTTAAGGCCATTTAGCTCATAAAAACACCCACCATGAGTTTACGGCTGTAAACTCATGGGGATGTGGTGTTAGGGCCGTAAACACTCCCAAAGAGTTTACCCTTGAAGAGTAAACTCTAAATCCTAATCATTCATGTCCTGAAAAGCCACCCGGGTCACTTCAAACACTCATTTTGGAGTGTTTTCGCGTCTTAGAATGTTCAAGTGTATCTAATTAGTTATTTAAATCTAATTAGATATATATTGTGTATTATTTAATATTACATAGGAACCTCGCTCGTATTCAAGCCTCGGTTCGACGTTTAGCATCCCATTCGACACATTTCCACATCCGGTGAGTTCATACCCCTACCTTTTTTCAATGGTTTTTAAATGTTTTCAGGGGGGAATACAAGCAAGAGTACAAGAATATCTTGTACTTAAACTTATGGTTTTAGTTAAATGGTTTCAAACTTGTACATTTTTAAGGATTGAAAATCCTTTTAACAAATTGTTTTAACTTGCAGAGTTATTTGTTTAAAAACCGATTTTCAATTCTTATTATATATTGTCATATTGTATACTTCACATTTGATTGTTCATACTTATATTGATAGAAAACATAAAACATTGTAAAGTCTGTAATAAAATACCATAGGCACGAGTATAAAAGTCATACACCATAAAGAAAACATAAAACTTCGGTATGTCATTAATAATACACCTAGGCTCGAGTGTAAAGGACAACAGTCATTTGATAATATAGAACATTGTAATGTCTTTAATAATGCACCTCGGCTTGAGTGTAAATGGATAGTCGTCATTAAAAAACGTAGAACTTTTGTAATGTCCTTAATAATAACACCTAGGCCCGACTGTAAAGGACAGGTGTGTTAGAACTTAGTTAGTCGTAGATACTACTTTCCTAGTCGAAGAGTAAAGAGTGATCTTAAGATTGGAGACACGTCCTTGTAATACTTCCATGGCTCGAGATAGTGGAGGATTACCCCTGTAACCAGAATCTCCAATCGTAGGAGAGCGTGACTTGAGTGTATAGATCTATATGGGACTGACAATCCCGCACCTGGCTGCTAGCTACAGCCGAACCGAAAGGTTCAAGGGTGACAAAAGTCATAAAAAGGATGCTGACCACGACTCGAGTCATATCTAGTCTGAGTATGGTTAAGGACTCGCAATCCAAATTATTAACGCTTTAGATTTATTTTCTAGCTTTATGTACGTAGTAAAGCTAATGTACGTTCAAGGGTGACAGGCACACACATACACACATTTCAGGAAAACATGGGGTTTTCCTAGGGATAACAATGAACATAATCAGAACTGGTAATAGTTAGCACACTCAGAATTGGTAATAGCACACACACACATTCAGGAAAACTTAGGGTTTTCCTATGGATAATAATGAACATAATCGGAATCAGTAATAGTTAGCTCACATGGAATCAATAATAGCTCACACTTTCACACATAGGAAAATATAGGATTTTCCTGAGTAACAGTAGTTTGTAACCAGAAAAGTGTAGTAAGTTAAATAACTATACTTTACAAAATCATTTGAACAATCATGTTTTTATTGTACATCTTTTACTTTACAATTTGGATTTGGTATCTAACTCTTAAGAAAATATGGGATTTTCTTGGTTAACCACTTTTTCAGGAAACTAAAGGAACTCGTTCTTTTCATAAAACAAACCGCTTATGAACTCACCAGCTTTATGCTGATTTTCAAACCGCTTGTATTCTCAGGTCCGCTTTAGACAGGTACCCGACGATCTATTTTGGTGAAGACGGAATGCGTAGAAGATTCGTCTTTCTTTTGTTTAGACTATGTATCTATAAAACTTGTACTGCTTTACTTTTCAACTGATGTAATGAAATCTATGTAATGTAATGTTTTGTGTTTTACTTCGCTTACTATGTACATTGGTTATGATTCACATGAAGTCACCTCCGCCCCGAGACGTTTCCACCTTCGGTTTCGGGGTGTGACATTATCTATCCGAATGTCGTTTAAATTTTAGTTATATATAGTTGTATATGTATATATATATATGTATATATATATATATATAGATATAGATATATATATATATATATATATATATATATACATATATATATATATATATATATATATATATAAGTTATTTCATTCAATTTTAAAATACCCCTTGTAACATGTCGAGTATAGGATTGTATTCATGAACAATTAGTATCAATTCAGAATATACATATAAATTATAATTCGTATAATTTATGATACAAGAATACTAATACATGAGTCAAGTATACACGAGTACATTGTTTTACAATAACCAGGATTGAATTCAAAACTATACAAGTATGAAAAAATTACAATACATTTCAAGTATACTAAATAAGGAAAATTAACATAAATCATTCATTTGAAAATGATTGGATTTTCATTTCTGTTATAAATGTAACGTCTATATGCTTTTTATGAGTCAATATACTCAAGTGTTGATATTATAACCAAAATCTCAAGTCGGGGATCGAAACAAGTGTGTATAGATCTATATGGGATTGACAACGCCGCACTCAGACTACTAGCTACTGTCGGCCATACACACCTACGAGTTAAAATTGTTATCAATAGTTTTTAAATGCCTTCAATGCATTTGTGTCAAGCCATCTAGTCTAGTATGGTTATAATAACTCATTAAAGAGATATTAACAAAACGGTTAGTTTATAAGTCAACTAAACTTGAACGCATTTCAAGGTACTAGTTTTACAAAGATACATGTTATAGGATTACATTATAGTTTACGATAACAGTTGGTGGAGCCAGGCACACTTACTTTTACAGATTTTTAACAAGGAAATACATACACAAAACATTGGTTTATAAACACAACAATTTTATGGGATTAAAACTACTTTCATATACAGCAGAAAACATAGGATTTTCTGGAATGGTTTTACATATTCAAAGAACAGAAAACAAGCTTTCAAACATAAATACTTATGCACTCACTCAACTTTATGTTGATACTCGCTTTTCAAATTACTTGTATTCTCAGGGAATAAGTAGACAGGTACTCCCCGAGCTTTTGAGAAGACAGAGCTGTTTTGAGTCATGCCTTCTATCTTTTTTATCAACTATTTTGGTGTAAATATACGGTAATTGAACACAGGTACATATTTATACTTTTAAGTACAATGGTTGTTTGTACTTTGATTACTATAATGCATGTATTGTGATACTATAAATGAAGTCATCCACCCTTGGACGTTTTCGCCGTCTGGTTTGTGGGTGTCATAGCAACGTCATGTGTACAAAGGTCAGAAGCCTCCCTTTAAATACCCTGCGAGACCTCCCAATTTTGTTTGCTAAGTTTCACTCTCTTTCACTCTAAAATCTATTTCACTCTAAGCTCTCTTTCAATCCATCCTACAACCCCCAAAGCCTAGGGAACCTCCCTAACACCTGAAGCAAGCCCCAGAGCACTAGAAGTCCTCGAGAAAAAAGTCTTTTCGATTGAACTCTACCAGCGAAAACGTCGGTTTTCAACAAAAACTCCTGGTTTCGTCAAGGAAAATCATTTCTAGAAGCGAAGTGCTGCCCGAATAACTACCTTTATCAAGTGAGTTCATACCCCCTATATTTTAAAAATATTTTCTATGGTTTCTGCGGGAGAATACAGGTACAACACAAGAAAATTTACATTAAAATACAAACATCCAAATACGTTTATCTTTCTATTTTTATGAAATGGTTTTACTATCAACTTCATATATATTATTATAGGTAAAGTTTTAATAAAGACATATTGATATGCTAAACAAATAAAAGAGGCTTTGTTTTATTCAACTGAATATATATATATATATATATATATATATATATATATATATATATATATATAATTGAGTATAACCTGAGTGCTGTGATAAACTATACAAATATAGTTTATGGAACTTTTACTATTTTGAAACTCGTTGAGCAAATCTAGTGAGTCCTTATCTTTACGGTACTTTACAAAGTACAAAAGAAAGTCTTGTTTTATAATCAGAGTCTTCTGGAGGGAGAGCGTGATACTTGTGTATAGATCTAGCTACAGTTAGATAGGCAAGTTTGGGGTGACAAACGTCATAACATTCCGACCGTTGAAGAACGTCGTGTCAAGCCATCATCGGTCATCAGTATGGCTATAAAAACTCACATAAAATAATGACTCTTTAACTTTACTTAAAAGTATTTCATCAAAATGGTTATATGTACATGATTAAAACTGTGTAATACTATTTTAAGTATGGTTAATACTTATACATCATGGTCTTGTTATGTATAAAGATTACAACACATTTTATGCAAAATATAGGATTTTCGGTAAGACAAACACTATTACTTTACAAAGAGAGGTTTACATATAATAAACATTTATGAACTCACCAACTTAATTGTTGACGCTCTTTTAAAATAACTTGTATTCTCAGGAAATGAATTAACCAGGTATTTCACAATCTTTTGAAGATGAGACATTAAGGCGTCTAATCAAACCTTTCGGCAACATATTATAAATGTTCTTTTGAAACATGTAATGGATAAAAATGATGTAACTTTTACTTATATATATATATATATATATATATATATATATATATATATGTTGGTTGTGTTGCTTTGATCATTTATCCAGGACATGACTAATGTATGCCGAGAAATAGTCGTAGTGAATGCCAAGTCTATAACTTACAACAAACCATACGAAGAACCTTTATCACACAAATTTAAAATACTATAGGAGTATTTTTGATACTATAAAAACAACGCATTTAAATTCTTTCTATGCTTCTTATCCATATTTCTCGTATAGATAGCATGGTTGTATATCACTTACCCGGAGATCCCTACTACCATAATCAAGGAAACGAAGGTTGGATCGAGGAAGATCTTGAAGAGGATCCAGAGGACGACTAGGATCAAGAAGAGATGGGTGAGGAATCCAATGAGGAGCCTATGTTCTACAATCCACCCGTACTCGTCGCAGGTAGTGTTTACACTACTCCCACTTTTGATATAGACCAGGATATCAGATATGTATACTACTTTTATCTATTTATAAAACTCCTCCCTGATTAAGTCAATACACTACTCGTAGGTCATAATGTTGTAAAATTTTCCTTATGTTGATATAATGTACACCTATATCATGCTCAAATTTTGCCAGTTGTATGTACAATATATATATATATATATATATATATATATATATATATATATATATATATATATATATATATATATATATCAATGAAAATGACAAGCGTTTTATTTCATTGGGAGTAACACAATTTTCATAACATTTTGTTTACCTATGGTTATTTATGATTATTTAGTGTATATGTAATAGTTTTATGTAATTAAATTTTTATCGATTTAGAAATGATGGGTTCGCATTATATTTTGTTCCTTGTTTGGTTGTGAACTTAAGGCATACCTATTAGGTTCAACATGTATACACCAATTGATTATAAAAGAGCCTAGTATGGATCGGATCACAAAACTTCATTTAGGATATTACTATCAAGAATCCATAAGTTTATTTTTGCATAAACCTCTATTATGAATTGGACTCAAAACACTTTTCAAGTCGAAACATGATACATATAAAAACTATTATATTAGTTCTTTGACACTCAAATTGTATCTAGTATCGAAAACTTATCATTCTTTTCTTTAAACTTATGGAAAAATTATGCCACCTTGAATAATCCCAGACGTAACAATACAACACCAACTCCACCACCGCCACCACCTCCACAATTTGATGTCGGCATGTTTCAAGCTACGGTTACGACTGCAGTAGAAGCTGCTATGGCACAAATAAATACCAACAGTCTAGAGGGAATGAGAACTGGTACTACTCCCGCACAGGGAGAAAACCAAGGACACCCAAGAGAGTGTTCTTATAAAGAATATACAAATGGAAAACCTAAAACATTTAATGGAAGCGAGGGAGTCATTGCCCTATTACAGTGGTTCGAGAAGACGGAGTCGGTCTTCAAGATTTACGCGTGCCAAGAAGGGAGTAAAGTAAAGTTTGTTGTCTGTACTTTCTCTTATAGGGTACTTACATTGTGGAATAGCCATTTTAAATCACTAACTCTCACTGTGGCGAACTCACTAAGTTGGCAAGATTTAAAAGCCATGACGTTAGCTGAATATTTCTCGAGAGGCAAGATACAAAAACAAGAACAAGAGCTCTGGAGTCTTACCATGAAAAACTCTGACATTACAACTTACACTACCAGGTTTAGCAATCTACCAGTGTTATGTTCCGGGATGGTCTCCCCGGAAAGGAAGAAAGTGGAACAGTATATTTGGGGATTATCTCCCCAGATTCAGTGAAGTGTTAAAGCTGCAAATCCAACTACCTTTGACAGTGCCAAACGTCTGGCACAAACACTTGTGGATCATGGAGTCCATCAAGGCTTCATGAAAGTTGTTCCCGAGCAACCCAAAGAAAGAGGCAACAACAAGAAGTTTTGGAATAAAAGGAAGGGTCGATCATCACAAATACCCGCAAAGAAACAAAAAATTGTGGCAATCCATACTGCTACTTACCCTACTACTGTCTGTGCTATTGTTTCTGCTACTCCAACACCCCCCAATCGATATGCTGGAACCCTTCCAAAGTGTAAAAGGTTCAATTTCCATCACACTGGAGTTTGTAGGGAAATGCACTGCAGAAACTGTAACAATAAAGGGCGTACTACTCGTTTCTTTAAGTCACCAGCATAACCCATCTCCCAAGTCCCCGCCGCGGGAGTAAGCCAAGCATGTTACCGGTGTGGTGAAACTAGTCACTACAAGAGAGACTGTCCTAAGTCAAAGAATGTTGGTGGTGTAGGAAGGGTATTGGCGATTGGTCATGAAGAAGCGATAGCAGATCGTACTGTTGTTACCGGTACGTTTCTTCTCAACAATTCTTACTTATGCATTCTTTTTGATAGTGGTGCGGAGAAAAGCTTCGTGAGCCATGATTTTAAACACCTACTTAAACAAAATCCCCAATCACTAAAAGATACATTTACCATAGAAATGGCAAACGGAAAGATCGAGAATACAAATGACATATACATAAGATGCACACTTACTCTAAACAACCACTCTTTTCAACTTGACCTTATGCTGATCTCAATAAAAAGCTTCAATATTATCATCGGCATTGATTGGTTAAGTGTTCAACATGCTGATATCCTATGTTATGAAAAAGCCATTTGTTTTAATCTGTCATGTGGCGAATCCCTTGTTATCTATGGTGACAAACCCGGCATGAATCTTCAAATCATTTCTTGCATCAAGGCCCAGAAATATACTCGTAAAAATTACGGTGCTTTCTTAGCTCACGTGAAAGATAAGACATAAGAAGCAAAAAACATCAAGGATGTCCCTAAATTTGTGATTTCACAGATATTTTCCCTGAAGATCTCTCAGGAGTTCTTCATGAACGTCTAGTCAAATTCTGAATCGACTTGCTTTTAGGAGCTAACCCCGTAGCCAAATCCGCATATCATCTTGCACCCTCAGAAATGCAGGAACTATCCAGCCAATTAAACAAACTTCTAAGAAAAGGGTTCATAAGACCAAGCTTCTCAATTTGGGGAGCACTAGTCCTGTTCATGAAAAAGAATAATGGATTGTTCCGAATGTGCATAGATTACCGTGACCTAAACAAGCTTAATATTAAGAATTGATACCCTTTACCACGAATAGACAATCTATTTGACCAGCTTCAAGGAGCCAGTTTCTTCTCCAAAATTGATCTGAGATCAAGATACCATCAGCTACGAGTCTAAGAGGATAATATTCCAAAGATCACTTTCAGAGCTCGCTACGGTCACAATAAATTCATAATGATGCCCTTCGGTTTAACAAATGCACCGGCAGTGTTCATGGACATGATGAGTCGTGTGTCTCGACCCTACTTAGACAAGTTCGTAATAGTTTTCATTGAGGATATTCTAATCTATTCCCGAAGTAAGGAAGAGCACAACCAACACTTACGAAAGGTCTTAGAAACCTTGAGGGTGGAGAAATTATATGCAAAGTTCTCAAAATGCGAATTCTTGATTCAGAAAGTAGATTTCCTTGGCCATGTAGTCAGCTATATGAACCCATTTTTATAATGAACGGTGGATGCGGAAGAAAGATATCTCAAGATTAATCGTGTTTTTGGAAGTATGAACACGAAGAACATATTATGAGTTCATAAAAAAGACTAAGAACAAGAGAGGATAATATTAATGAAGCATGAAGAACATGGTAGGAGAGAAAATCTCCCTGGGTGGGAGAACCCACCAACTTTCTCTCTCTCTAGATTACATTGTGAGAAAAGTAATCTTCTAAGAAAAGTAAAAAGAGCTAGCTTTAAGTAAGAAATGACCAACTCTCCCTTTATATAGGAGGGGGAGTATTTACACCACAAAATACAATAAAGGGAAAATACAACATAATAAACACTCATTATTTGTGGAGCATTTACATGCACCCACATCAGTAAAGAAGGAATACATGTTGATCCCTCCAAGATCAAAGCCATCGAAAATTGGGCGACCCCACGAACCCCAACATAGATTCGTCAATTTCTAGGTCTCGCTAGCTACTACATGATATTCATCCAAAACTTCTCAAAAATCGCGAAGCCACCCACCACCGTGGCTCAGAAGGGTGTAACTTTCAATCAGGAGGAGAAACAAGAAACTGCTTTTCCAGACACTAAAATGAGCCCTCTGCAGTGCACCAATCTTGTCCCTCCCAGAAGGGATGCACGATTTTGTAGTTTATAGTGATGCATCTAAGCAAGGGCTAGGTTGCGTTCTTATGCAGTGAGGAAAGGTCATATCCTATGCCTCGAGAGAACTTAAGAACCACGAAGTCAACTATACCACACACGACCTCGAACTGGGAGTAGTGGTTTTTGCTCAAAAGCTTTGGAGGCATTACCTGTATGGTACGAAATGCACAGTATTTAGGGACCACAAAATCCTCCAACATATCTTTGATCAAAAAGAACTGAACATGATGCAACGACGATGGGTAGAGCTACTCAATGATTACGAATGTGAGATTCGCTATCACCCTGGCAAGGCCAATGTAGTAGCAGATGCCCTTAGTCGGAAAGAATACTCGGGCCGCAGAGTAAAGTCTCTAACTATGACTTTCCATTCACACCTATCCGCTCAGATCAAAGAGGCTCAGCTGGAAGCCTTGAAGCCCGAGAATGTTACAGGTGAAGTGTTGAGAGGAATGAAAAATAACCTGGAAATCAAGGGTGACAAAGTTCGTTAGCTAATGAATCAGATTTGGACACCAAAGTTTGGTGGTTACAAAGATGTTGTCATGAACGAAGCCCATAAAACTCGATACTCTGTTCATCGAGGTTCAGACAAGATGTTAAGAAACTCTATTGGTGGCCGAACATGAAAGCTGAGATTGCTACCTATATGGGCAAGTGCCTGACTTGCGCCAAAGTAAAGGTAGAATAGCAAAAGCCTTCGGGTTGATTACAACAACCAGAAATACTCGAATAGAAGTGGGAGCGGATAACTATGGATCTCATAACCAGGTTACCCAGAACAACAGGTGGTCATGACACTATTTGGGTGATCGTCGACAGACTAACCAAAATTTTCTCACTTCCTGCCAATAAAAGAAACTGATAAAATGGAGAAGTTAACAAGGACATACATTAAAGAAACTATATGATTCCATGGTGTGCTAATATCCATTATCTCTGACCGAGATAGTAGATTTACCTCGCGGTTTTGGTAATCACTGCAAAGGTCCTTAGGAACAAATCTTGACATGAGTACAGCTTATCATCCTCAAACTGATGGGCATAGCAAAAGAACCATACAAACGCTGGAAGACATGTTGAGGGCTTGTGTGATAGATTTTGGTAAAGCTTGGGATATCCGTTTACCACTAGTCGAATTTTCATACAACAACAGCTACCACACCAACATAAAAGTTGCTCCCTTTGAAGCTCTTTATGGTTAAGTGTAGATCTTCTCTATGCTGGGCTGAATTAGGAGATACACAACTAGCCAAGAACCAAATAACCGACAGTACTCTAACCAGTCATGAGATCATTCAAGAAACCACAGAAAAGATTTTACAAATCAGGGAACGACTAAAAGCTTCTAGAGATAGGCAAAAGAGTTATACGAACAAATGACAAAAAACTCTTCGAATTTCAAGTTGGTGACCGATTCTTGTTGAAGATCTCACCCTGGAAAGGAATGATATGTTTCGGCAAACGTGGAAAACTAAATCCAAGGTATATCAAACCATTCAAGATTCTTGCTAGAATCTGTCTAGTTACTTATAAACTCAAACTACTGCAGGAACTCATTAATATACACCCCACATTCCACGTATCTAATCTAAAGAAGTGCCTATCTGAAGAAACACTCGTTATGCCACTCGATGAAATCGAGATAAATGAGAACCTCAACTTCATAGAAGAGCCAGTAGAAATCATGTATAGGGAAATCAAAAGAACCAAGCAAAGTCGTATACCAATAGTGAAGCTTCGTTGGAACGCCAAACAAGGACCTAAATTCACTTGGGAACGAGAACACCAGATGAAACAAAAGTACCCACATCTTTTTCCTAGTTGATAAATATTCACTTTGGAACTAATTTTGGGACGAAATACCTTCTAAAGGGGGGATAATTTCACAACTAGAAAACTTTTAGATCAATCAAGGTCTAAACTTCACCTATGTACTTGTAAATTCACAATGTAATATTCTAAGTCAACAATTGTAACTTGTTTTGAAATAATTAAAATATAAAGTAAATAAGATGAAAATAAGCATACAAAAATGTTACATAAACTTGATTTGTATGAGTAAAGTGGTAGAGATTGTAACAAGGATTCCGAAAATATAAATAACACCGAAATCTGAGTTATAACGAACAAGTTATGACCTATCGAAGATCTGCGACAAAACCGACACAACGCTTCATAACGTAAAAAGTGAGTTTACAATAAAATGCTTTTTAGCCATAAAAGTTGTAGTATACGTTAAACCGAGAGTGTGCATAAAAAGAACAGTCAAATCTGACTTTGTATGAAAAGTTATGATTTTTCAAAGATTCGACATAGTAGTACACAACCCGAAATTCGAATAAAAGATCGAACGATTTTTAGCCAACATAACCTAAACAAGAATCGAAGATCTAGTCAATATTAGTTCAACGGTAAAAAGACAGACGAAAACGGATGCCAGATGAAGAAGTTGTGAATTCTTAACGGATTTTCCTGTCCTGGCCTGTTAAAAATATAATATTAAAAATAAATCAAAATTAGCCGACGGAGTTTAAACAAAAGTCGTAAAGTACAATCTCACCTACAAGTGGATATAAAGAATGTCGAAAACGGAGCTTGTATGCGAAAGTTATGAATTTTTTTGAAATTCTAGACACACACTTCGAAGCTAATCCGAAGGGGAATGCCATGTATTCAAGGGAATGCCCCGCATTCGCATACACATGATCTGGAGCCGAACACATCACCCTTTCCTTCGAATGGTAGACATGTTCGCACCTTGACACGTCCAAAGTCCGAAAACCGAGTAGCGGACACATCTCACTAAACGCGTCGCGTACGAGGAACGCCCTATGCTGCGAAACATGCTATGCTCCTCGCACGAACGCCCTGCGTATCGAGGTCAAAAGCCTCCTTATAAATACCCTGCAAGACCTCCCGATTTTTTTTTTGCTAATTTTCCTTCTCTTTCACTCTAAACTCTCTCTCAAGCCATCCTAAAACCCTCCGAAACCTAGGGAACCTCCTTAACACACGAAGCAAGCCTCGGAGCACCCGAAGTCGCCGAAAAAAGTGTCTTTTCGGTTGAAACTCTGCCCGCGCAAAGCCCGGTTTTCAATAAAAACTCCCGGTTTCGTCAAGGAAAATCATTTCTAGAAGCGAATTGTTGCCCGAATCACCACCTTTATCAAGTGAGTTCATACCCCTATATTTTACAAATATTTTCTATGTGTTTAGAGGAAGAATACAGGTAAAACATAAGAAATTTACATTAAAATACAAACATCCAAATACGTTTATCTTTCTATTTTTATCAAAATGGTTTTACTATCAACTTCATATATATTATTATGGGTAAAGTTTTGATAAAAACATATTGATATGATAAACAAATAGAAGAGGCTTTGTTTTACTCAACTATATATATATATATATATATATATATATATATATATATACATACATGTATTGAGTATAACATGAGTCTTGTGATAAACGATACAAATACATTTTATGGAACTTTTACTATTTTGAAACTCGTTGAACAAATTTTGTGAGTCCTTATCTTCACGGTACTTTAGAAAGTACAAACGAAAATCTTGTTTTATAACAGAGTCTCTTGGAGGGAGAGTGTGATACTTGTTTATTGATCTATACGGGATTGACAATCTCACACCTAAGTTGTTAGCTACAGTTAAACCAGCAAGTCTGAGTGATGAACATCATAACATTCTGATGCCTAAAGAATGTCGTGTCAGGCCATCATCGGTCATAAGTATGGTTATAAAAACTCACACAAAATAACGACTCTTTAACTATACTTAAAAGTATTTCATCAAAACGGTTTTATATACATGATTAAAACTGTGTAATACTATTTTAAGTATGGTTAATACTTATACATCATGGTCTTGTTACATTCAAAGATTACAACACATTTATGGAAAATATAGGATTTTCCGGTAAGACAAACACCATTAGTTTACAAATTGAGGTTTACATATTATAAGCATTTATGAACTCAACAACTTAATTGTTGACACTCTTTTCAAATAACTTGAATTGTCAGGAAATCAATTAAGCAGGTAATTCACAAGCTTCTGAAGATGAGACGTTAAGGCGTCTAATCAAATCTTTTGGCAACATATTATAAATGTTCTTTTGAAAAATTTAATGGATACAAATGATGTAACTTTTACTTATATATATATATATATATATATATATATATATATATATATATATATATATATATATATATATATATGTTGGTTGTGTTGCTTTGATCATTTATACTCAACTGTTATGATACAATACATGATAGTCACCTTCCCCCGGACGTTTCCGCCATTCTGGTTTGGGGGTGTGACAAACAAAATATTCAGTATTTATATAAATAAACACTACCAGTCAGTTTAACAATTTACAAACAACATTTCTACTACATACTCTCTTTATAAAACGTGGAACGTTTAACAAAATAAGTTGGGCAAACCATGGTCAACAATGTTACCGATATGCTTAGTGTGAGATCCGATACTTGAAATCCACTACGGGTATCCATGTTAAAATACGTATGATAAATTTAAATATTAACATATTTCTGTGAAACAAAATATTTAGTATTTATATAAATAAACACTACCTATCGGTTTAACAATCTACAAACACTACATACTCTCTTTATAGAACGTGGAATGGATAACAAAATAATTTAGGCAAAACATGGTCAACAATGTTACCGATATGCTTCGTGTGAGACCCGATACTTGAAATCCATTACGAGTATCCATGTTAAAATACTTATGATAAAAGTAAATATTAGCATATTTTTGTGAAGCAAAATATTTAGTGTTTGGATAAATAGACACTAACAATCGGTTTAACAATCTACAAACAATATATTTAGTGTTTGGATAAATAGACACTAACAATCGGTTTAACAATCTACAAACAATATTTATACAACATACAACCTCATCCTAGTGTGTATTATTATATTTGTATCTAGGACTTCATTATAATTCCCGATTGTTTGAGTTTCAAGACTTTTGGTTGTAATGCTTAATAATGTAAAGCTACCAAAGTTCTATCGGGACAACGGTCGTATGTGTCCCTATACGATCGGGACAACGGGTGTATGTGTCCCTATACAAGTTTAAAAAGTATGTCGATTGTAAGTGACCATATACATGTTTAGACAGTACTCCGACTGTAAGTGACCATAACAATTGTTTAGACAATACTCCAACTGTAAGTGACCAACAAAGTTTATACAACACCCCGGCTGTGAGTGACCAACATCGACATAGTTCAAATCATCTAATGTTATAAGTTTAAAAAGTATGTCGATTGTAAGTGACCATATACATGTTTAGACAGTACTCCGACTGTAAGTGACCATAACAATTGTTTAGACAATACTCCAACTGTAAGTGACCAACAAAGTTTATACAACACCCCGGCTGTGAGTGACCAACATCGACATAGTTCAAATCATCTAATGTTATAAGGTTGTCAACATGATCATATTACAAATATTTGTTATAATTTACACTTTTGTAACTCTTAAAGTATATGTGAATTAAATAATATCGTAATTGGGGTATTTATTAGTTACAACGAAACTTTGTATATATATTTGATGTTGAGTATTTGAGATATTGAAACTGATATGACATATTTGGTTATTTAGGGAAGCCTTTTTTGGGTTAGTCATTTTATGATTCCCTACGGTGCCTTTACAGTAGAAGTTCTTAATCGAGCTCTGCTAAGGCATTGGTTTTATATTAGGCATTTATTTTATATTTATGGTAGATATTTATTGTTCCCTATAAATAATCATTAGGTTTACTTTTGGTGTAAGCTTTTTACCAGATTAGGGTTGTTCTCTATACGTTCATGAGATAATCAATATACAAAAACCCTTTATCAGATTACTTGCATATTATGGTGATTGATTCTTGATTGTTCATGATATTCCGCATTCCTCATCTCGGATTTATTCCTAACAAGTGGTATCAGAGCGGGTTCTTGTAGATCTCAGCGATTATTGCAAGAATCGATCTTGTTTTTGGCAAAATTTTATCTTGAATCTCACCTTGTTCTTCAAGTTTTGTAAGTTTTCTAAAAAGAAAAAGTCTAATATCTCGTTTTATTGCAAAATCTTGTTCAGATCTGTTATCTTCTACCCATTCTATCATATGATTTGTTCTTGAATCGTGTTCTGGAAGAGAGTTAGAAGAAAATTTTGTGTTTGTTTGAATTTCGTGTTCAGATCTACTTTATCTCTCTAAAATCCATCTCAAATCTGTTTTCTCTCACTAAAAACCCTTTCAGATCCGTTTTTCTCTCTCTAGAATTCTCATCAGATCTACTTTCTCTCTTTTCAGGTTTTCTTTCTTGTTGAAGATTAAATGGCGAATTATAAGGTGTTAAAAGAAATTAAGAGACTAGGATTAAAAGTTACAGATCCAAAGTTTCGTCTTAAAGAAGGATATTTGTTTTGGGATGTTCCTGAACAATCTATGTTGAAGAATGCCATTGAGATGTATAATCTCTATGTTGATGAGAAGATTGGTGATTTTACACAGATCTCTAGTGGTGGATTTAAAAGTAATTGTGTAGAGCAAGATAACGATTTGTTAAAATAATTTATCATTATCAAAGAATACTTACTTTTGAAGCATATAGAACAGAAGTCAGAGAAAGAAAGAAAAGAAAAAGAAGATGTTCTTGATGTTCTTGAAGAAGTTCATGATGTTCTTCAAGTTTCTGAAGAAAAAGCGACTCCAGATGTTCTTGTTGAGGGGGAGTCAAGTGTTTCAAGTTTTTCAAAAGCTTCACAATCCGAATCTAGTTGTTCTAAAGAAGAATCTCAAAGTATATCTCTGGAAATCATGAAAGTGAAGGAGTTTTGTTCTATTGGAACAACTACAGATGATCAGATTCAGAAAGATGAAAAGGTTGTTCAGATCAGAAATTTGTTTCTGAAGCCTAGAAATAAGAAAAGAAAGAACAAGAGAAAGACCAAGAGTAAAATGAAGAAAGTTTGGATGCCCAAGGTACAAGTAACCAATGCTTGTGAAAAAGTTCAGAAAGTTGAAGTCAAGAATGTTCAAAAGAAATTCCATTCACACTTTTCTTCAGATGAATATGGTAAAAGTTGGAGAAAAGAGAAAAGAGTATTTGGTTGGTTCAATGAAGTTTTGGAAATTTTTGTTTTCCAACTAAAAAGAGGATATTATTTTCAGAGGATGATATATTTTCTTCAAATAAGTGGGTGTGCAAGAAACCAACTTCAAAGTTGAACCTTAAATGGGTAACAAAAGTCCCATAAAAATTTTGTCCTCTATTTAATAAAAAAAACTAAGGGGACAAAATCTTGGTGAAATCTGGTGAAAAGTGACATTTTCTGATAAAAGTAGGCAGCCACCTGACAGATTTCAGCAAAAAGGGTACAAACTGTCAGACTATTGCAACAGAAGGGCCAGATTCGAAATTATGGAAATATAGGGGTTAGTTTCACTGTTAAGGGCTTTGGGTATAAAATGCCACTTCATTTAAACGAAAAGGGGTCTTAGTGGAACTTTGATCAATTGCTTAAATTGGTTCCTATAAATCGACGGTGACCAACTCAGAATGAAGAAACGAACCGAACATCCAAAAGCAAAAAATCACAATCACATTCGCAGATTAATGATCAAGAACAACCAAAGGCGAACTCATCATCAAGAAACGAACTTCATCTACTCACAAGGGAAACTCAGGCCTAGAAGCGAAAGTCTCAGTCAATAAGCGAAACTCAGGATTAACAACCGAACCCACAAGAACCGAACCCGAAACTACTATTCACAGCCGAACGTTCGGTTGATTTCGCTTTCGGTTGTGTTATCAAGGGAACGAACCTGTAATTGAAATTGAAGCGAACTGCAATTCACTTTCAGTCCTTAATCTGTGTTTGGTCCTTGATTACTTTCAGTCCATGTCCATTTGAAATCGGAGCGTGAAGGAACGATCCTGCAACTGGATTTGAAGTGAACCTGCTTTCGGTCCTTGATCAAGCTTTCGGTCCTTAATTAGCTTTCGGTCTATGATTGGCTTTCGGTCCTGACCAATTGAATTAGATTGACTTTCGGTTGATCAATTTGGAGTCGGAAATGAAATCGCATCGACACCAACTGGAAACCAAGGTTTGTGATTTTGACTCCAAAATCGGAACTCGTTGTTGCATTCTGATATGAACAGGTTCGCGTTCAAGGCTCGGCTGTTGCAAACGATTAGCAACTACAATCTTTGGGTCAACGGAGGTTCGCATTTAGAAACCAAAATCGGACATGCAGTTATAACAAATCGAAATTGATTTTGAGTTCATGCATTCACATGTTTCAATCGATTTTCGATTCGTGATTCAATCTCAAAGTTGCAGTCGCATTCAGAAGTTCATAGACGATCGGGTTTTGTTGCTCGTATACAAAAAACATTTGTAATTGATTTCGTTTGGAGTTCTAGGATTTGGAACCGGAATTTCACAGATTCACAATCGGAGTTTCAGTTTCAGAAATCAAAATCGTCATAATCAGAAACGGGGATCTATTGGTACAACAACTGAAATCAGAAGTATCATTCTCGAAATTAAAGCTGTGATCGGAAATTGATTTTCACTTTTTTAAAGTCAAAATACATGTTCATCAGATTAAACGATGAAGATGGATATTTTTTACAGTTTCGGTCCCCTGGGTTTGAACAAATGGACAGTTTCCATATACTTTCTAGACTCAAAAGGAGTCAAAAGCGTGTTTCTTAAGAAGAAGTTGACTCCATTTACAGTTTCAGCCCTCAGAAGTTACAAAGATTGGCTGCATTAATCTCATTTCTAAATTCTTTAAAAATCCATGGTTTTAACCATTGGAATTTTTGGATCTTGACAGTTTCTACCCCAGATTCTTTGTTCTTTCAATTTCTTGGAATTTTACCATTTTAACCCCTTCTTTCCAAAATATTTTCATTTCTTATTCTTTTCTTTGGTCTTATTCTTTTCAAACCCTTCTAAATAAATTGCTTCTTATTCTATTCTTTTGTCTAAATTTAAAAATCGAAAACTACAAAATTTATTTTTGTTGTTTTTCCGGTTTTAATTTTTAAAGCTTGGGTTTATTCTAAAGGGATTTATTTCATCATATCTGACGGGTTTTGAAGATTGTTGGTGATTCTTCTTAACTTTTCGGATTCTCTCCATGGTATTTGTTGAAGATTCAAGGGGGAGTGATGATTATTCAAGGGGGAGTTTGTATTTGGAAGATTATTTCTAATTCTCTCGCTTTGAAGACCCCATGTGCTGATGAGTATCACAATTTAGGGGGAGAAATGCTAAGAAGATCTGAAATCGTGATCTTCATCAGTTTCAACATCTAGGGGGAGATTGTTGAGTATTTGAGATATTGAAACTGATATGACATATTTGGTTATTTAGGGAAGCCTTTTTAGGGTTAATCATTTTATGATTCCCTACGGTACCTTTACAGTAGAAGTTCTTAATTGTGCTCTGCTAATGCATTGGTTTTATATTAGGTATTTATTTTATATTTATGGTAGATATTTATTGTTCCCTATAAATAATCATTAGGTTTACTTTTGGTGTAAGCTTTTTACCAGATTAGGGTTTTTCTCTGTACGTTCATGAGATAATCAATATACAAAAACCCTTTATCAGATTACTTACATATTATGGTGATTGATTCTTGATTGTTCATGATATTCCGCATTCGTCATCTCGGATTTATTCCTAACATTTGAAAAACCAAACAACAATGTAAATCAAAAGGGAAATTATGTCCATGTTTTTATACAAGTTATAGAAAAATCATCGTAAGTCGAAATTTGGATCCGTAAACACTCAGAGCTTAGAAAGTGAGTCTACTTTGTCCATAATTTTTAACCTCACCTTAAGTGGTTCCTAACCCGAGTGAAAATGATCATTTTTACAGACTGGTCCGAAAATGTTATGAAATGGTTGGCAGTTTGGTAAAAATCATCATAACTTGTAGTAAAATCGTATAAACGTGTGCAAGTTGTCCTTGAAAAGGTATAAACCAAAAATATATTCATATTGCACAGTTTTGAAATCCATTAATTTTAAGAAGGGAAAATAGTCCGAGAACAGAGCACAACGTTTCTGTGAAAAGCTCAAATTTAAGCTTAGATATGTTTAGCGACATAACTTGTACTTTTTGTTATCAAAGCCTTTAAATCTTTCAACTATAATTATTTTTAGTGTGTATTCTCTCCCAAAACTTGTAAAACATAAAAGAGGGGTCGTAAAAAGCTCACTTTGGTCGCGTAGAATTAGTCGGTTTGAGAATGGTTCGTAAGGTTTCCGGTTCCACTCACGTTTGCGATTTGAGTATTCTTTTGGATGTCTTAACACAAAAAGACATATATTTGCATGTATGTTAGACTTTTATCATGTCTTAAATCATTTAAAATCATGGACTTGATGATAAAAAGAAAGAGTAGAAGTCAAGAATATACCTAGCTTTAACTTGGATCTAAAGTATGTTGCCAAAAGGTGGTGGAATAACACAAGCATTTAGAGAGGTAAAAGGTAACTTTCCCAAGGGTTTTAAGTGTCTGAAATTAGCTACATATGGGATACTTTAAATCTTGAAAATTGGTAATAAAATGAAGAACTTTTCGGTGTTGTTTTGATGCTCCAAAACAACCATTGTTTTGGCTATGTTGCTGTCACAAACATTTCACAGCAAAAGGGTAAGAAAAGGGCATTTACTTATTGTTTTTGTGACAAACCGAAATTTCTATCCTGTAAGTCAATCAAATCAATCAAAAGTTCAGACTTGTTTTTGTTATCTTTTACTATGTTAAGGGTTATTCTATGAGTTTCTACGCTTTGTACACTTAAGGGTTGTGTGTTAGGAAGTGTTAGCTTGAGATCGATGGACAACATTCGACTCAGGAACCTCATCAAGGGAGGTTCATGGCCGTGAACCCTTCTTTTGCCGTGAACTCATGACATATATATATATATATATATATATATATATATATATATATATATATATATATATGATTTTTACTCATATTTCTCATCACTTTCTCTCTTCCAGCCGTGAACTCTCTCCTTTTTGTCTCAACTATCATCAACCGTGATCTCTTCAAAGGCCTCAAAAGTGTAAGAAACGCATCCCTCTTCTTGTTGTTACTTTGAAGCCTTTGTTTCCACCCCTTGATTCATCACTTTGCTTCAAGATCTTCAAGATATTCTTAGGCCGTGAACCACTCCAGGGATGTGAACCCTTCATCTTGGTTGTGAACCCTTCAAATCTTCATCATTTGGGCCGTCAACGGATCAAGTGTTCTTAGGCCGTGAACACTTCATGTGACCATGAACACCTTATCACCCTTCGATTTTCGATTCTAACACTTCTTTGTAAGTGTTTCCTACTTCCTAAGGCTGTTTCCTTTACATGTTAGCTATTAAAGACACTTATTGTATATATATATATATATATATATATATATATATATATATATATATATATATATATATATGCTATCATATGCTAAATAGGATCCATTTGTGCTTGGGGCTTCACTTGTGATACCAAGCATCATATATCAATCTTTCATACAAGTCACTTACTGCAGGTGAGTTCATACCCCTACAATCAACCTTTTACATATTTTAAATTCTTTCTAGGTGTGGGGGGATACAAGTTGAAACATAATAGAATTGTGTTATTATCTACATTTGAACACTTGCAAACAAAGGAAGTGTACCACTTTTCAAACATTGCTTAACATCATTTTCAAAACCCTTTTCAAACTACTTTCACACTCTTTTACTTTCAAAAACATATTCATTTATATATTTGTGTATAAGTATGCTTTAATGGACTTAGGACTATTGTTAATGACCTTGACTCCTGTTCCTTGTTTGGTTGTGGGCTTAGGGTAGGATTCACTAGTCCGACAATCGATTAACTTATTATTATACATGCTAAATACATATATGAATATTAATTCTCATTTTCAAAGTTATATTTAACTCAATTGCACATGTTGAGCAATTGAGTCTTTTCTACAAGTCAGTTACAAAACAAACATACTATGTAAACTATAATAGGTATAATTTAGAGAACATGCATAAATATACATACACAAGAACAAGAAGGAACACTAAACATATACATTTACAAAAGGAACGTATACATTTACAAAAGAAGACACATGTATTTAACTATATTGTTAGTTCAATGGATGTTGTTGCTTATTTTTCTATTATGCATTTTTACGATACTATACATGACGTCCTCCACCCCCGAATGGTTCCGCCAATTCGGTTTGGGGGTGTGACAAATTGGTATCAGAGCATTTTTTATATTGAACTAAGTATATTAACCCATAAAAGATATACAACTATAAATACAAATGGATTAAAACACTCTGACCAAGAGTTATACTTTTAAAATATAACAAGTATTATACTAAAAGTATACATACATGCATTCATACTAAGATCAGTATCATATTAGATTAGAACAAAAGTATTGTGATTGTTGAACAGCACAAGTAGGCTTGGGGATATATAATTAGGTCTGGGATTCACATAGCCTGATCAACTATGTCCATCCGATAAGTGATTAGCATATGCCTAGGAATGGTTGTGATGTTGCAACAAGTCTAAAACCTTACCAACTCTATCTACAAAGAAACATTAGAACATAAAACAAACATTAAGATACTATAGGAGTATTTTGTGGTACTATAATTAACCTATGTGAAAACTAAATACCCTTATTAGTAGGTCTATACTTATTATATGGATACGCTAAGGTTATATACAATTACAGATTCTATAGACTCAAAATCTGTAAATATCGCTTTACTTCCTGTTCCTTGTTTGGTTGTGGACTTAGAATTGGGTCATTTATTCAAAGGTCTATTCTATCTCCAATTATATATAATTGGTATGCACTATGTGATTATAGAAGTAACTAATGAGGATCACCCCTATAAGTATTAATATGATATATGTCTATTAATTGTCTCTTTTACCCCTATTCTCGTGTAGATATCATGGATGGATTTCATCATCCTGGAGATCCGTACTTCCCTAACCAAGGGAATGGAGGTTGGCTAGAGGCTGAACCGGAAAAAGAATTTGAGGAGGAAATGCAAGATGATTCTGACTTAGAGCCCGAAGTCAATAAACTACCCTTAGTGGCTCCGATCCCAAATCCTGACCCTCGTCAGGAGTTTCAAGGCCCAACACCTCTGTGGGCAGTGAATCTGAATAGGTGGAGTCATGAACAGGGTCAACCCCCTCTGTATAATGAAGACCGTAGCTTCTACAACCTGGGCGATGGAGGCTCAGTAAATAGAGTTCTTCCAATCTTGGTTCGCCAAGTTGCTCGCAATGAAGAGCAAGGAAGGGCAGCCATTCACCGAACTGTGAAGTTAGATGTGAATGCTAGAGTCAATACGATTCATATCCATCAGTTAGAATCAGCTCATGGAAGAGACATTCATCACAATGAGGCTCTGCAGTGAGAGCTAGATGCAACTCAAGCTAAAGTCAGAGAACTTCAAGTGCGCCAGACAATGTTTCAAAGGCGTATGCTCAAAATGGAGCGTCAGTTGGCGGAATAGAAGGATCATCTAAACGATTCCCGTTGCAAGTAGAGGACACTCTACTCATCCTTTTCTTTTGGTTTAAGGAATAGCCTTTGTATATGCTCTAAGTAGCACTCTTTCATGCAAATATTCCTGTCTAGCAAGTACTAGTTCACTAGATCTCTATGTTGTCAATTTTTCTCTCTTTTGGTATGTTGTAGACCTACTCCATGGTCATATTTTCCAAACTCTATGTATCAATATACCACCTGTAATGACAGACATCTTGTTTCCTATAAAGATCATCACTACCAAATCTATTCTGGTTCAATATTGTTCAACTGAGTAACTCTATCAAAGTCTTAACACCATTTCATCTTTAAACTTATAGCTAAAAGATGCCGCCTCGCAAACATCCTAATAGAAATCCTATAATAACTCCAACCCCACCGCCTCCACCTCCACTGCAGCTCGATGCGGTAATGTTCCAAGCTGCAGTGACTGTGGCTGTAACCGCAGCCATGACGCAAATAAACTCTGGTGGAAATAGCGGAGGTGGAATGGGTGTTAACTCTACCCAAGGTGATAGTCATGTAAGTCCGAGGGAGTGCACCTACAAAGACTTCACCAACTACAAACCCCAAGATTTTAATGGATCCAGGGGAATCATTTCGGTGTCACAATGGATTGAGAAGACCAAGTCGATCTTCGAGATCTGCTCCTGCCCGAAAAGAAGCAAAGTAAAATTTGTTGCTTGCACTTTCTCTGATAGAGCCCTAACATGGTAGAATGGCCATGTCAAGTCACTCACTTTGGTTGTGGCTAATGAGATGGGCTGGGATACACTGAAAGACCTTATGTCAGCGGAGTACTGCCCGAGGGGCGAAGTTCAGAAGCTTGAGCAAGAGCTATGGGGCCTTAAGATGAAAGGTTCCGATATAGTAGCCTATATAACTAGGTTCAGCGATCTGGTGGCTCTATATCCAAGTATGTTCCCCACGGAGAATAAGAAGAGAGAGATCTAACGAGATTTACATAGGTTGTAACCTCACTCTAGATAACTATTTGTTTTCAATCGATCTTATGTCGGTCACGATAAAGAGTTTCAACATCATCGTCGACATGGATTGGTTGAGTCTCCATCATGCTTATATTCTTTGTTACGAGAAAGCTATCTATCTAAATCTACCGAGTAGTGAAACCCTAATAATTTACGGCGACAAACCAGGCGCAAACCTTCAAATCATTTCATGTATTCAAGCCCAGAAGTACTTGAGAAAGGAGTACCGCGCATTCTTAGCTCATGTTGTAGATACGAATAAAGAGGTGAAAGACATGAAGAACATCCAGATGTCTGAGACTTTCCCAACGTCTTTCCTGAAGATCTTTGAAGAGTACCGCCGCAACACCAAGTCGAGTTCAGAATCAACTTAATCCCTGGAGCTACCCCTGTAGCCAAATCACCTTATCGTCTAACACCATTCGAGATGCAAGAACTATCCAGTCAACCGAACGAACTGCTAAGAAAAGTATTCATTAGACCAAGCTTCTCACCCTGGGGAGCCCCAGTCTTGTTCGTGAAGAAGAAAGATGGATCGTTCTGTATGTGCATCGATTATCGCGAGCTAAAAAAATTAACCGTTAAGAACCGATATCCTCTACCGCGCATCGACGACCTACTCGACCAACTGCATGGATCGAGCTACTTCTCAAAGATTGATCTAAGATCCAGGTACCATCAGTTACGAGTTCTAGATGAAGAAGTTCCCAAAACAGCCTTCCAGACTCGTTACGGTCACTACGAGTTCGTAGTGATGCCCTTCGGATTAACAAATGTGTCTGCAGTGTTCATGGATTTAATGAACAGGGTGTGCCGTACTTACTTAGATAAGTTTGTGATTGTATTCATCGATGATATTCTTATCTATTCCCGTAGCGAGAAAGAACATAGTCAACATCTACGTTAGATCTTGGAAACCCTACGAGTAGAGAAGCTATATGCGAAGTTCTCTAAGTGCGGATTTTAGATTGGAAGAGTCAAATTCCTGGGTCACGTGGTGAGCAAAGAGGGAATTCATGTGGATCCTTCCAAAATTAAGGCAATCGAGAACTGGTCAGCACCAACAATGCCTACAGAGATTCATCAATTTCTAGGTCTCGTTGGCTACTATCGTAGGTTCATTCAAAACTTCTCAAAGATATCCAATCCACATACCACCCTGACTCAGAAGGGTGTGACTTTTAGCTGGGAAAGAAAATAAGAGAACGTGTTCCAAACGCTCAAACAAGCCCTATGTAGCGAACCTATATTATCCCTCCCAGAAGGGATAGAGGATTTCATAGTGTATTGGGACGCATCCAACCTAGGGCTTGGTTGTGTTCTGATGGAACGAGGAAAGGTCATCACATATTCCTCGAGACAGCTGAAGACACACGAAGTTAACTACACTACACATGATCTTGAGTTAGGAGCAGTGGTATTTTCTCTGAAGATCTAGAGACACTATCTATATGGTACAAAAAGCACTATCTTTACCAATCACAAAACCCTTCAACATATATTCGATCAGAAGGTGCTCAATATGATAGAACGATGGTGGGTCGAACTACTAAATGACTGCGAATGCAAAATTTGTTATCATCCCGATAAAGCCAATGTGGTAGCTAACGCCCTAAGTTGGAAAGAGTACTCAGGTCGTAGAGTCAAATATCTGACGATGACAATCCATTTACATCTTTCCACACATATTAAGGAGGCTCAACAGGAAGCCTTGAAACCTGAAAATGTGGCAGGTGAAACCCTAAGAGGAATGGACAAGAATCTAGAAGTCAAGGGTAGCGAAGTTCTATAGCTCATGGACCAGATCTGGACATCGAAATTCGTTGGGTTCAGAGACATGGTTATGAACGAAGCACACAAGACTCAATACTCTGTTCACCCAGGTTTGGATAAGATGTATTTGGATCTCAAAAAGTTATACCGGTGGCCTAACATGAAAGCAGAAATTGCTACCTTCGAGGGCAAGTGCCTTACTTGCGCCAAGGTTAAGGTCGAATACTAGAAACCCTCAGGTTTGCTACAACAACCAGAGATACCTGAGTGAAAGTAGGATCGGATTACCATGGACTTCTTAACCAAGTTTCCTAAGACAACGGGTGGTCTCGATACCATTTGAGTGATCGTTGACCGGTTAACCAAGTCTACAAACTTCCTACCTATCAAGGAAACTGACAAGATGGAAAAGCTGACCTGAACCTACATTAGAGAGATCGTACGACTGCACGGTGTACCCATATCTATTATCTTGGATAGAGATAGTAGATTCACCTCGAGGTTCTGGCAATCATTACAGAAGGAACTAGGAACTAGACTGGATATAAGAACAACCTACCATCGACATACTGACGGAAAAAGTGAGAGGACTATTCAAACTCTAGAAGATAGTTGCAAGCTTGTGTGATTGATTTTAGGAAGGCATGGGATACTCATTTACCCCTTGTTGAGTTCTCTTACTATAACAGTTATCACACAAGCATAAAGACTTCTCCATTTGAAGCCCTCTAAGGCCGGAAGTGCAGATCCCCTCTGTTCTGGGCTGATGTGGGTGACACTCAGTTAGATAAAGGGAAAGTCCCTGACAACACTCTCACAGGTCCAGAAATCATCCGAGAGGCGATAGAAAAGATTATTCAAATTCGCGAGCGACTGAAAGCCTCGCGAGATCGATGGAAAAGCTACGCGGATAAACGACGAGAACCCTTGGAATTCCAGGTCGGTGACTTTGTTCTATTAAAAGTCTCACCTTGTAAGGCATGATACGTTTCGGAAAGCATCATAAACTGAATCCAATGTACATTGGGCCTTTTGAAATTCTTGATAGAATCGGCCCAGTAGCTTACACACTTCATCTACCTCAAGAACATAGCAATGTACACCATACTTTCCATGTATCGAACCTAAAGAAGTGTCTGTCTAATGAGACACTTGTTATACCTCTCGACAAAATCGAACTAAAGAAGAACTTCCACTTCGTGGAAGAACCCGTAGAGGTCATGGATCGGGAAGTCAAGCGAACCAAACAAATCCGTATTCCTATAGTGAAGGTCCACTGGAATGCAAAGCAGGGACCTGAATTCACTTGGGAGTGGTAAGATCAAATGAAACTTAAGTATCCTCATCTTTTCCTTTAGTCTATGTGTATTTATTAGTCTTAATTTTAGGACTAAATTCCCTTTAACAGAGGGGTGATGTGACAACCCGAAAATTCTATCCTGTAAGTCAATCAAATCAACAAAAATCTCAGACTTGTTTATGTTATCTTTTACTATGTTAAAGGTTATTCTATGAGTTTCTAAGCCTTATACACTTAAGGGTTGTGTGTTAGGAAGTGTTAGCTTGAGATCAATGGACTGCATTTGAGTCAGGAACCTCATCGAAGGAGGTTCACGGCCACAAACCATGTTCACGTCCGTGAACTCATGACATATATATGAGTTTTACTCATATTTCTCATCACTTTCTCTCTTCCAGCCGTGAACTCTCTCATTTCTCTCTCAACTATCATCAACTGTGATCTCTTCTAAGGCCTTAAAAGTGTCAGAAACTCATCCCTCTTCTTGTTGTTACTTTAAAGCCTTTTTTTCCACCTCTTGATTCATCACTTTGCTTCAAGATCTTCAAGATCTTCTTAGGCTGTGAACCCTTCATATTGTTCATGAACCCTTTAAACCTTCATCATTTGGTCCATGAGCACATCAAGTGTTCTTAGGTCGTTAACACTTCAAGTGACTGTGAACACCTCATCAGCCTTCCATTTTCGATTCTAACACTTCTTTGTAAATGTTTCCTACTTCCTAAGGCTATTTCCTTTACATGTTCGTTGTTAAAGGCACTAATTGTACACACACACACACACATATATATATATAGATATATATATATATATATAGATATATATATATATATGTTATCATATGCTAAACAAGATACATTTGTGCTCGGGACCTCACTAGTGATACCAAGCATCCTATATCGATCTTTCTTTCGAGTCACTCACTGCAGATGAGTTCATACCCCTACAATCAACCTTTTACATATTTTAAATGCTTTCTAGGGGGGATGCAAGTTGAAACACAATATAATTGTGTTATTATCTACATTTGAACACTTGCAAACAAAGGAACTGTACCACTTTTCAGACATTGCTAAACATCATTTTCAAAACCCCTTTCTAACTAATTTCAAACTCTTTTACTTTCAAAACCGTATTCATTTATATATTTCTGTATAAGTATGCTTTAATGGACTTAGGACTATTGTTACCAACCTTGACTATTGTTCCTTGTTTGGTTGTGGGCTTAAGGTAGGATTCACTAGTCCGACTGTGGGTTAACTTATGATTAAACATGCTAAATACATTTATGAATAATAAATCTCATTTTTAAAGTTATACTTAACTCAATTGTACATGCTGAGCAATTGGGTCTTTTCTACAAGTCGGTTACAAAACAAACATACTATGTAAACTATATTATGTATAGTTTAGAGAACATACATAAATATACATACACAAGAACAAGAAGGAACATTAAACATATACATTTACAAAAGGAACATATACATTTACAAAAGGAACACATATTTTCACAAGGAACAGAAGGAACATACACACTATACATGTACATGATAACTAAAATGTGAGATACTACTTCATGGCACAGCAATACATTTGTTGTGTCACGTTTTGCAACCAGAGTCTCCTAGAGGGAGAGCGTGAGTTTGTATATAGATCTATACGGGATTGACCATCCTATACCTTGCTGCTAGCTACAGTGGGACATGTAGGTCTACGGGTGAGAAATGTCATATCACTTTTGGCGTTCGAAGAGCTTCGTGTTTAACACTAGGTCGATCAAGTATGGTTATAGCCACTATCAAATTTTAACCTTAATTAACCAACTCATTTACAAGGCAGTAAAACTATCAGTAGAGTATTTTTAACTTAATACAACTACTCATATTCATTTTTTCATGTCTTTATTTAGTGATATTCTCACAAAAGGACTACATACTATTTTTCTGAATAAAAGATAGCCACAAATATGGAAAACATACTTTTATACAGTTATGAAGTACAAACAGACATTTCATACTATTTCAAGTACAAACAATACATTTTACAAGAGAACAAACATACAAACAGTCGGGTCTTAGGTAGAAGACTACATTTCATATAAAAGGAGAAAATATAGGATTTTCTGGGAAGTATACAAACATTTTCACTATACAAATACAAACATTTTCACAATACTAATACAAACATTAACATGATACAAATACAAACATTTTCACGATACTAATACAAACATTTACACTATACGAATGCAAACAAACGACGCTAAATACTTATGAACTCACCAACATTTATATGTTGACACTCTCTTTCAAAATAACTTGTATTCTCAGGGAATCAGTAGACAAGTACACTCGTTCAGCTTTTGAGAATACGAAGCGGATTCTAGACACGTCTTTATTTTGATTATACATTTTTTGTGTCATTTACACTTTACAAAGAATAACATCTATTTAACTATATTATTAATGCAATGGATGTTGTTGCTTGTTTTACTATTGTGCATTCACTACTAGAAAACAGACCTTTAATGACGCGCTTTTTACGACACGCACTGATTAATGATACGCAAAAGGGCGTGCCCTACAAATAATGTCAGATCTTTAGAAATTTAAAGAATGTAGGACGCGCATTTTTTGCGTGCCCTAAAATTGTTGTCCGACAAAAAAAAATACAAACACGGAGGGCGCTTATTTAAAGTGTGCGTCCACTGTGAGTGTCGCTTTATAATTTTTCACTCAAAACGCGCGTTCAAGGGGGAAATCAAATCCTCTTAAAATTCTAAAATTTTTAAATACCCCGCTTCAAGATCTCCCTTCATTCTCTTCTTCCCTTCTCTCTACAAACCCTAATCATAGATACCATATCTTCTTGCTTCGGTTGCTATAGTTTAATTGGACCAAAATTAATCATATATTAATTTTTTTAGCCCAGGGCAGTGGCAGCTGAACATGAACACAGGGGAAATTACCGCATCTCACGCCTAAATCGAAGCAATCGAACATATTTTAGTCCTCCATCTTACATTGAAAATCGTTTCCCATCCCATTGTCGACCCCTTTGGAGCGATTTCTAGGGCTTGAATCAACATTTACCCATGTCGACACTCCATCTAATGCCCTCATCGCCTTTTTTTTTCTTTTTGTCGAGGGGGTGATTCTAATTAGGTATATGTTATTCCATGTTTAGATTTCTGTAATTGTAATCCTCTCCTCCCATCAATATGATAATAAATGAAGATGAATAAGTCAAATTTTTGTTTTCTTTTTTGATCCCAATTTCTTTTTCTCTCACCCCTTCAATTCCATGGGCAAAGGTCAGCGGGTCATCGAGCCTGGTTTTCAATCGCATGCCATAATTCATGCGGGTGCTGGAGTTCAAGCCCTGACAAAAGAACACTTCAAAACTGTTTGATTTTGGACAAGAACCACATGGGTAGCGATCGTAAGTCAAAAAAGAAGAGGTCTCCGGCTGAGTCCTCTTCGGAAGGTTTTTGTTCTTTCTCTTCGTTACCAATATTTCTCTGTTTATACAATTTTCAATACGAATTGATGAGGATACACGTGTTATGTAGACGAAGGGAAGAACAAAAGGTGTAGAAGTTCATAAACAAAGAGTGATAAGAAAAGAGAGAGACTCCGATAGGAAGCACAAATCGCATAAATCTTCAAGTACTAAAGGTACGCTTCGCTACATCATGAGCTTACATCCAGTTTTAGTTCTGTTGTTGATTTGTTTCTGTAATGGAGGAAAGCTAGGGTTTAATTTGTTATCGAGTATCGTTTTAGTATAAACACTCTCGATGCGATTAGTTACAGAATCAAGCTACTTAGTGCGATTAGGGTTTTTCAGCTGTCTGTCTGTGCATTCTGTTTTCCATTCATGAAGATACGATACCCAATTTTTAGCTTTCTGATGAATCTGATACCTTTGTTCTTGTGCAATTGGGATTTGGAACTAAGAATCCAGTTGTAAGGACTTGTATCCTGCCAATAATTCCTTTGATTTGAACAACAAGCTGATACTGTTTCTCAATTGTTGTAACTTTGATTTGAACAACAACCTGCTTCCCTTGTATATAAGTAACCTTAGAATTCCTCCTCATATCCAAAACCCTTAATATTCACCCTAAGGCATATTTTTTTTCAATAAGCACTAAATAGATGTCTAAAGTCTAATTGGGCCAAACATTGGACAAATAAACGTGCTAATTACTGCTACACATCCAATTATAGAAAAGGGTAGTACAGGAAAATAAATAACATCTTATTAATGGAGGGGCATTTTAGGTATTTTCTTTAAAATGCATATAAAGGAGTAGTAGATGGAAGGAGTGTTATATTTTGTCAAGTTCTAGTTCTGGTCTTGGAACCTTTGGGTGAATCTCTAGCAAATCATTAGGGCTTTTGCTTTGTTGATTTGAGTGTTTAATCAATTCTTTGAGTAAGTTTTGTTATCTGTTCCTTCCTGAGTATTGATTTCTTCTTCTAAGTTGTAAGTGAGTTAGTAGTACTTAGCTTTCTTGTTCATTAAGTTTTCATTTTATCTGAAAAACATCTTAATCTCATAGACAGACTATAATAAAGTCTGATTGCCTCTCTCTTAACTTATTGGAAAAAAGATAATCAGATGAGAAGAAAAAAGAAGAAGAGGGACAAGACAACGAAAGTATCTTCTAAGTTGTAAGTTGTAAGTGAGTTAGTAGCAGTCAACTTCTTGTGGTATTGCTGAAGATGATGGTAATTGTTGTATCTTTTGACTTGAAAGTATCTTCAACCATGACAATCTTTTGGGTCCATATGTTACTGGTTTACTGAACCTTGATTTATTCATTGAATTGTTAAAATTCTTCTCTGTCAAGTGTTTTCTTCGGATCACCTTCAGATCATTGCACAGATGAGTTGGAAATGGTGAGCACTCTATTGATTGATGTTTCAATTGTGGATTCTCTTGCACTTTTAGTATTCTTTTTTAATGATTACAGGACACCAAAGATTTATCAGTCATCTTCTATCCTGATCATATGGTGTATGGTGATAGTTATTGTACAGATTGTGTTTTAACTTTCACCAGCAGTTGCATCAAAATAGAGGGTTCAGGTTCAACTCTAGATGGAGATGACAAAATCTTGAAATTGCAGTGGGATGTTTAGGATTTAGTTCATATCAAATATCATTGGTATGAGCTGGTAAGCCCACAATGAGCTTTTAACATTATGTATCTCCTTATTCTTTAGGGTTTTGAATTATTGTACCTTGAATTTTATGCAGGTTGAGATGGCAATGGTGACCATTCATGTACTTACTGAAGATACAGTACAGCCTGAAAATGTTGAATGCACTTCAGGTTAGATAATCATTATTTTTTTGTGAAAATGTTCTCATATTGTTTTACCTCTCCATTTTTCAATTAAAGAATAATTATACATCTATTTTATGTAATTCAGGTGCTGAATTGAAGTTTGCAATCATGGGGACTAACTGGTTTGGGAAACAAGAAGCAATCACAACTTTAAATGTTGCATACAAAACTTTATGGACCAGTATGCTTGAGTTAGATTGAGTTTTTTGGCAACATCTTTGAATTTTCTGTTTTTATCCTTCGAATTATCATCAATCTTGATCTTTATTTTATTAAATAAGTCATTTATTTGAATCTTAATTAAGTAACTTGGTATATTCATATGGGATTATTGTTGCAGGGACACTGTTCTTGGACAAATCAAAGCACCTTTTACAAAGTATTTTCCCAAGTAAGTGCAAAAAGATTTCTTTTGGCAAAGTTTCATATGAATTTTGATCCTTGTGTTAACTTTAACAGCCCATTTGTTAAATTAATAAATATGACTGTTTTGCCCTTATCCGATTCTTGGATTTTATATTTCATTGGATGCTTGCAGCTTTGACCAGCCTTTTGAAGAAGTTATATATCCAAAAGGGGATGTTGATGTTGTTTCCATTAGTAAGAGACGTTGATTTGCTGCTACCAGACACATTTGTCAATGACATTATCATTGACTTTTATGTCAAGTATGTTTATCTTACTTATATGATGGAATGAATTACTTTCATAACAATCCATATTACAAATATAAAAACTTAAATGTAGATCAAACTAGAAGTCATTACATATGAAATTTTATTCTAACTTTCTAACTGATGACAGATACTTGAAGAACAAAATCAGGCCTGAAGAGAGACAGAGGTTTCATTTTTTCAATAGTTTTTTCTTCCGGAAGCTAGCTGAACCAGAAAAAGAACCTCTAGATGCACTTGAAGGGAAAACAGTTTTTCAACGCGTAAGAAAGTGGACACGAAAAGTTAATCTTTTTGAGAAAGATTTTGTCTTTATTCCTATAAATTACAAGTAAGTTGGAAAACAGTTTGCTTTCTAGACATTTCATTTGAACAGTTGACAATTATTTCTGTTGTTTGACAGCTATCATTGGAGTCTTATTGTGATGTGTCATCTTGGGGAAGTTGCGAAATACAAGGGTATATATGTCATTTCTCTTTGACATCTTCAAGTATTTTATCAGGCATGGTTATCACTTTTTTCTAATGTTATAATCTGGTTTATAAATGAAGAAGATGTAACTGAGTTGATTAAAGTGCCATGTGTTCTACATATGGATCCTATTAGAGGTAGTCATACTGGCTTGAAAGGTCTTATGCAAAGGTAACATTTTTTTATTATATAAACATTTTATTTTATTTTTAAATTATAAACCTTTAAATATGCCATTCTAGCTATCTGAAAGAATAGTGGAAAGGGAGGCAGCAGGAGGCATCTGAAGATATATCATCAAGATTCGATAATCTACGCTTTATTTCACTTGAGGTATCATCTGGATAAATAATGTTTCAAAATCATTTGAGAAATGGAAAGGAAAAATATATGAGGGCAAAATTGTGAATTTGTATTAAATTCTAAAATCTGAATTTTGTGTTGTTTTTGCAGTTATCACAGCAGCCGAATTCATTCGACTGTGGTTTATTCTTGCTCCATTATGTAGAACTTTTCTTGGAGCAAGCCCCGATTAATTTTAATCCATTTAAAATCACAAAAAGTGTCCACTTTGTAAGGACAGGGACCATTTATGTAAAAATTAATAATATAAGTGAGCTGTTGTTTGTGAATATGTGACTCAGCTAAATGCGGATTGGTTTCCACCTGCTGATGCATCCTTGAAAAGGGTGGTTATTCAGAGACTGGTGTATGATCTCCTACAACAACCTTATGATGAAGCTGAAGCCTTTTACAAATTATTTTCCCAAGTAAGTGCAAAAAGATTTCTTTTGGCAAAGTTTCATATCAATTTTGATCCTTGTGTTAACTTTAACAGCCCTTTTGTTAAATTAATAAATATGACTGTTTTGCTCTTATCCGATTCTTGGATTTTCTATTTCATTGGACGCTTGCAGCTTTGACCAGCCTTTTGAAGAAGTTATATATCCAAAAGAGGATGTTGATGTTGTTTCCATTAGTAAGAGAGACATTGATTTGCTGCTACCTGACACATTTGTCAATGACACCATCATTGACTTTTATGTCAAGTATGTTTATCTTACTTATTTGATGGAATAAATTACTTTCATAACAATCCATATTACAAATATAAAAACTTAAATGTACATCAGACTAGAAGTCTTTACATATGAAATTGTATTCTAAATTTTTAACTGATGATAGATACTTGAAGAACAAAATCAGCAAAATGAAGCCACTTGATTTAAATCTTGCAGCATTATCAGCAAAATGCAGTAAAGACTTGGAGTTGAATTTGGCTAAGTCATTATTGAGTGAGATGGGCCAATGTACAACTGCTTATCCATATAATCAACTGTTTGGAGCATTAGTCTTAAAGAATTATGAAAGGAAAGATGCAACTTTATTTAGTTGGAATTTGATGTACAAAGTAGATTAGATGCAAATTTATATATTGTAAGAAATAGAATTGTATGAGATTAGATTTATGCAATGGATTCTATTTTTTGTATATGATATTTTATTTTCTATTATGAAACATTAAATACAAATTTAATTTGAAAATAAGTAAATATATAAATAATATATTTTTTTAAACATTTAAAATTATGATACGCAAAAATGTGTGTCATCTTCATTCATGACATGGTCTTTCTTGACAGGGGCTTTCTTGATACGCATTGCGTGTCATTAACACGCGCGTCGTAAGGTTACGACACGCGAATGCGTGTCGTCTTGCTTTATGACAGAGCCTTCCTTGATACGCATTACGTGTCGTAAACGCGCGTCATAATTGCACGTTGTAAATGAGCGTCATAAATGCGCGTCGTCTCTCTTTATGACAGGGCCTTCCTTGACACGCATTTGCGTGTCGTCTGAGCCTTTTACGACGCGCAATGAGCGTCGTAAAAGGCTATTTTTCTAGTAGTGATTGTGATGATACTGTACATGAGGCCCTCCACCCCGAATGTTTCCGCCAATTCGGTTTGGGGGTGTGACAGTTTTGAGTCTATAATTTATAGTAGAATAACAACTAACTTCCAAGGATATTATTTGGTAAAAATATGAAGCAAAAGGAAGGTGTAGATGGGAGAAATGGTGACTGAAACACCAAGGGACAACAACCCTTAAGGTTCACGATTTGATGGCTTTGGAAGGAAGTTCTTATGGCTGAAAATTAGATGAAGATTGAGAGCTTTTTCCCTGGAGTATTGGCTGGTGAAATGAGAGAATAATGAAGGAGATATTTCCAGATTATGAAGTAGGAGAGAGGTGAAGAAGATAAGGAGACAAGCCTAGACTAGCTTGTGATGGGATGGAAGTTTATGAGATGTGATGTTTGTCTAGCCACTTGGTTTCCCAGTTGGTTAAATATAGAATTATTTAACTAACTAACTACTAGTTAGTTAGTTAGTTAGTTAAAAGTTCTAATTATGGAGAGGGAATGTGTTAATCTCGAAAATTAGAATAGGGATTAAAAAGTATTCTTAGTAAAATGTCTTAGGTGATTAAGCACTTATTAGTTAAGTTGGCACTTATCTCAACCATTTGTATTGTATTAATTGATTTAGACACCACATTCCTTACATAAATTCACTTTAAGTCATAACCCATAACAAGTCATCCACTAGATAATAATACATATGTACATATACATACATGTATTCTTAGTATAAAACAACAATGTAGTTTTTGTGTATTTAAACTGAAATGTTTATGTTTTATTCTTTTTATTCAAAAACACTTAAATCTATTCTAATTATCTCTTATAATAATTCATTTTATATTTTTATTTATTTAAATATAAAATTTATTGACCAATATATAATTTTATGACATTTAACTGGTTAACACAAACATTAAACACGCTTCGTCACTTTGGTTCGTATATTTGTCAAATTTAGATCCTTCACAACTATTAAGCACAAGTTCTATATATAAATTAACTTACTCATCAACTAGAGACATGCTAATATGTTAATTAAACTTTTTGCGTTCAAATGACGTTATACGCTAATTTTCACAGAGCGGGGTTGGTTCGTAGTCATACGTCGTAACAGAAATTATCATTTTTAACTTGTTTTATTTTTCACAAGGACTTATCTAATAAAACATGTTAAATTCCTTCAGCTATTTTTGATAAAAATATTCATATTTCTTAAAAGTCAATATATAGTATCGTACGATCGTTCCTATTTTTGCCAATTGTTACATGGATGTCGAACAAGTGTTTTTTGTGACTATTTATTTTACTTTGTTTTTTTTCTTATTTTTACCCTTAAAACAATTAACCTGTGTCAGAAAGATGGTAGAGAGATTTGATGGTATTTTGTGACTATTTATTTTACTTTGTTTTTTTTTTGGAAACCTACATGTAGTTGGTAAAATATTCTTATAAACGATTTGGGGTGTAAATTTTAACTTATAAAACTCTATAAAAATATATACAAAAAACATAGCATAAGCTCTAATAAATGATGCAAGAAAGATGGTAGGAAGATTTGATGGTATTTTGTTAAAACTATGTAGTTTTTTTATGGTTCTATACCTAAAATTAAGTACACAACAACCATATATATATATATATATATATATATATATATATATATATATATATAGAGAGAGAGAGAGAGAGAGAGAGGCACAAAACGCATGTCCACATTCATGTAAATTGCATTTCTTACTTCAAATATGTTCATGTGAAACCTTGAGGTCTATTTATTGCATTTCATTTATCTCCATTTTATCTATTAGAATCCTATAATCAGATAGTTGATATGAAAATCCATCCGATGATCATGTTTTTTCTCTTTCTTCTACTCATCGCTCTTATGCCAAAAGGTAATATATATATATATATATATATATATATATATATATATATATATATATATATATATGTTTGACGTTTTTGCCGTTGACGATATAAGTGATATATATATATATATATATATATATATATATATATATATATATATATATATATATATATCACTTATATCGTCAACGGCAAAAACGTCAAACGCTAGTTCTAGTTCGTGTCACGTTCACAAATGATGCACGTCTATGGAATGTAATACAGACTCGACAAATAATCATGTGCGATGAACGTCTATTGAAAATCCTTTTATTTAGTTTTTTTTTCTTTTTGGTTTTTTTAAAATTTTTAATAATTTTTTAAAAATATTGAAAAACATAGTATTTTTACAGGCATATATACTCGTTTTTCTGTTATATATATATATATATATATATATATATATATATATATATATATATATATATATATATATATATATATATATATATGTTTTATATATTTTTTATTTTTTTTTATTTTCTTGGCTTTTTCTTTTGTTTTATAGAACGTTTTTTTATGGACAAAACTGTAAATTTGGTCCTTGTGGTTTGCAAAAACCTTTGGATGGGGTCCAAAAAGTTTTTGGCTTGCACCGAAGGTCTAAAATCAAAGTTTTTCATTGTTTTTGGTCCAAAAAAACTTGAAAAGTCGATTTTACCCTTTTTAATTTCTTTTTTCTATTTTCTTTATTGTTTTTGGTATTTAAATAATTAAAAAAAATAAAAAATAAAATCTTACTCAACACTCTCTCTCTCTCTCTCTCTCTCTCTCCCCCCCCCCCTCTCTCTCTCTCTCTCTCTCTCCAACACCCACCTTTGACGATCGTTCCCCCCCCCCCCAATCAAACCTTGAAACCACCATTGTTCTGATGAAAATCGAAATTGCAAACCAAAATAAGAACCCAAATCAATCACCCAAATCTCGAACCCATTTCGCCTTCTTCACACTCAAAGCTTTGATGAGATAAACCAGCTCCAAACACCCTTCTTTTCGTTCAATTTTGTTGTTGCAATCAAGACGAAGAACAACCCCAGTGAGAGGTTGTTTTCGAGTGAGTGAACAGGGGTGATGGCCAATTCCGACGAGACTTCGAGGCAACAGCCCCTTGTTGCTCCACCCTTTTACGCGTCGATTATAGTCACTGAACTCCCCCATGAAGACTGTTGCGATCGTTGCTGCCTTTCCCCCTTTCATCCTCCATTCCTTCTTTGTTCCCTGGCCTAAACCCACCACCGAAGTGTGTGTTTCCCCGGAGCAAACATTGAAGGCGGCAACAGAATCCCAATTCCTTTACATCCTTCGGTGAATCTACAACAGAATTCCCAGAACAAGATCGACAAACTGAAATCTCCGGCAAACCACTATGTCTACCAATACCAGAGAACAACTCCTCAGATTCGAATTCCCTTTTCGATTCAAACGACACATCGGTGGCATCGGATTTTGATACTGAGGTAATTTCTTCATTCAGAAAATCACTAGAGTTGCTACCTCCGGCGAACCCATTTCACCTAAAGCCATCGATCGACGAGAAGGATCCGCCGTCCTCAGACAGCTACGGTGATGATGAATTTGTGGAAGATGAATAAGAATAAACCTGGGTTAGGTTAGGGAGAGAGAGAGAGAGAGAGAGAGAGAGAGAGAGAGAGAGTGTGTGAGTGTGTGTTGAGTAAGATTTTATTTTTTATTTTTTTTAATTATTTAAATACCAAAAACAATAAAGAAAATAGAAAAAAGAAATTAAAAAGGGTAAAATCGACTTTTCAAGTTTTTTTGGACCAAAAACAATGAAAAACTTTGATTTTGCACCTTCGGTGCAAGCCAAAAACTTTTTGGACCCCATCCAAAGGTTTTTGCAAACCACAAGGACCAAATTTACAGTTTTGTCTTTTTTATGCCTTTGATGTTTCTTGTGTTTGTTTTTGTTTTTTTTTCATTTTTTTTAAAATTAAACAATGGTTCGAATTTTTATGGTTTAACAATTATAAAAAGTTTCGAACCATAACGATATTATGCATCAAACTAATTTGGATCATATTATTTTTGGATCTTGAAAATTTGAATAATATCACTTTAGATCATAAAATTTTGGATCTTATTATTTTTGGATCATAGCATTTTATATCAGATTATTTTGGTTCATATTATTTTTCAATAATATATTTTTGTTTATAATATATTAATTTAGTTAAGTTTTTTTATTACTATATTCATATAATTATATTTTTTGGATCATTTAATTTTGAATAATAAAGTTATAATAATTAAGGATCATAAAATATTTGAATAAAAACATTTTAGATGATCACAAATTAAGTATCATAAATATGTTAAATCATAATTTTTATGGATCATAGTTTTTTGAATTATCTCATTTTGGATCATACTAGTTTTAAAAATTTTCTAAAACTTTTAATATTTTAAAATCAAGTTTGGTTTTTAAAACACCTTATTTTTTTATTTTATTACAAAGTCACTACTATTGTGAGTAGAAGTATTCATTAAATTTTTTTTTAATTTTTTTTGTTAATATTAAAAATTAAAAAACTTATTTTTTTTTTCAAACTTTAATGAATGTGTTCCTTTTGTATAGAACTAAATTCTAAGAACTTTTGTCTTTTCAAAAAAAATTACTCCCAAAAAATTAAACAGATGAAATAAATATAATAAAAGTCTACCAGGCGACATGTGTCAGAGAGAAATAAAGAGGGGGGGGGGGGGGGATGTTGAACAAGTGTTTTTTGTGACTTTATTTATTTTTCTTTGTTTTTTTTATTTCTTATTTTTACCCTTTAAACGATTAACCTATGAAAAAAATAACAAAAATTCGCATGTAATTACAAAAACGTCATATCTTTTACAATATTTTGACAATAAATAAAACTAAATCTTAACCTTTTATTTTTTCAATCTTACAAAAAATATTTGTCCTCAGGGTTACTAGCACTCCAACGTTGTCTATCCACACTAAACCACATTCTCATGAGATTCAATTTAATAATATATATATATATATATATATATATATATATATATATATATATATATATATATATATATATATATATATATTATCCCATTTGATTCCCATATGAAATCACACAGGTGGAGCCTAATTCTCCATATTATGAACAAAAAATAAAAAAATTAATAAAAATCGTAGCCAAAATTAATTCATGTAATTGGTTAATTCCATTGTTATCTCGTCTATAAATGAACATATGTTTCAAAAGTATATTTATTAGAACACTCATGATTGTGATTTTGTTGATTCTATTAGTCTAATTGGATATGTTCTTTGGGTTTATAAAAAAATTGAAATGTTGTTTTTCTGTTGTGCTTTTGTATATGTTAATTGTTTATTGATTCGTTAAAACGTCAACAATGGTATAGGATGATGATCAGAACAACATTTAGACATTATTATGACTAACTTAGGAAACAAAATTCAATTTCGTAGTTTACAAATTTCAACAAAAGGAATATTTGATTGTTGACTTTTATTTAATCATAATACGATATCATGTTAGTAATGACATCATTTTTTTCTACATAGGTTACACAAGTGGGATTGAAGTGTCACCGCAAAAACAAAAGTGTTTTCTCAACGTTGGAACTGATGGTGTTCCGCGTTCCTGTTGCCCAACTACACACTGGTGTTATGATAATGCTAATGCATGTGAAATTCAATGCAAAGGTTAATAATAGCTCACATTACTCTATATATTAAGAAATGATGTAATTGTAAAATAATTTGAATAATAAATAAAGTAAATACTATATAATTTATCATCGGGCATTTGATGTTATATATATATATATATATATATATATATATATATATATATATATATATATATATATATATATATAATGATTGTTGTTACTAGTTCAAGCATTGAAATATATTGTTATGTAATATTATATTGTCAAATAAATTAGATAAAATTATAAAAATAGTCTTTGTGGTTTGCCAAAAGTCACAAAGTCAATCCTTATTAATTTTTTTATTTTTTTTGATGCAAATGGTCTATGTGGTTTATAAAACTTGCAAAGATGACCCTTTTTACTAGCACCGTTAGTATTTAGCCGTCAGGGACCGAATCTGTAAGAATATTTTCGTCTTTTCAAGTATAAAGGAACTGAATTCGTAACTAAATCTCTAAGGGTATTTTCGTCTTTTCAAGTATAAAAGAACTGAATTCATAACATTTAAAAAACCATAGGGACCATTTTTGAATTAATTAGCTGAAGGAAGGGGGGGGGGGAGAGAGACTCGAAATCACAACCTCCACCCCCATTACATTCCAAGAGTCTTAGAGATGAATGCTCATTTGGTTATAACCTCCTAAAACTTATTTATATTATAACGAAAACATTAATTCATAAATAATAAAAAATTATATAAAACTTTTTTTTACATAATTTTTTTAAAACAAAATAAATATATATTTTAGTGTATTATAAAAAAAAATAGTTTTTTACACACAATTTGTATGTATATTTATGTATTTATTTTATGTAAAATACTTTTTTATGTCTTTAAAAAATACGTTTTCGTATAAAAAATATGTTCTCGTAAAACATATTTTTCATATGTTTGAAATAAAAATAACTAACGCTACTCAAGACATAAAAAATGTATAAATTTTTTTGGTTCATATTATTTTTCAATAATATATTTTTGTTTATAATATATTAATTTAGTTAAGTTTTTTTATTACTATATTCATATAATTATATTTTTTGGATCATTTAATTTTGAATAATAAAATTATAATAATTAAGGATCATAAAATATTTGAATAAAAACATTTTAGATGATCACAAATTAAGTATCATAAATATGTTAAATCATAATTTTTATGGATCATAGTTTTTTGAATTATCTCATTTTGGATCATACTAGTTTTAAAAATTTTCTAAAACTTTTAATATTTTAAAATCAAGTTTGGTTTTTAAAACACCTTATTTTTTTATTTTATTACAAAGTCACTACTATTGTGAGTAGAAGTATTCATTAAATTTTTTTTTAATTTTTTTTGTTAATATTAAAAATTAAAAAACTTATTTTTTTTTCAAACTTTAATGAATGTGTTCCTTTTGTATAGAACTAAATTCTAAGAACTTTTGTCTTTTCAAAAAAAATTACTCCCAAAAAATTAAACAGATGAAATAAATATAATAAAAGTCTACCAGGCGACATGTGTCAGAGAGAAATAAAGAGGGGGGGGGGGGGGGGGGGGGATGTTGAACAAGTGTTTTTTGTGACTTTATTTATTTTTCTTTGTTTTTTTTATTTCTTATTTTTACCCTTTAAACGATTAACCTATGAAAAAAATAACAAAAATTCGCATTTAATTACAAAAACGTCATATCTTTTACAATATTTTGACAATAAATAAAACTAAATCTTAACCTTTTATTTTTTCAATCTTACAAAAAATATTTGTCCTCAGGGTTACTAGCACTCCAACGTTGTCTATCCACACTAAACCACATTCTCATGAGATTCAATTTAATAATATATATATATATATATATATATATATATATATATATATATATATATATATTATCCCATTTGATTCCCATATGAAATCACACAGGTGGAGCCTAATTCTCCATATTATGAACAAAAAATAAAAAAATTAATAAAAATCGTAGCCAAAATTAATTCATGTAATTGGTTAATTCCATTGTTATCTCGTCTATAAATGAACATATGTTTCAAAAGTATATTTATTAGAACACTCATGATTGTGATTTTGTTGATTCTATTAGTCTAATTGGATATGTTCTTTGGGTTTATAAAAAAATTGAAATGTTGTTTTTCTGTTGTGCTTTTGTATATGTTAATTGTTTATTGATTCGTTAAAACGTCAACAATGGTATAGGATGATGATCAGAACAACATTTAGACATTATTATGACTAACTTAGGAAACAAAATTCAATTTCGTAGTTTACAAATTTCAACAAAAGGAATATTTGATTGTTGACTTTTATTTAATCATAATACGATATCATGTTAGTAATGACATCATTTTTTTCTACATAGGTTACACAAGTGGGATTGAAGTGTCACCGCAAAAACAAAAGTGTTTTCTCAACGTTGGAACTGATGGTGTTCCGCGTTCCTGTTGCCCAACTACACACTGGTGTTATGATAATGCTAATGCATGTGAAATTCAATGCAAAGGTTAATAATAGCTCACATTACTCTATATATTAAGAAATGATGTAATTGTAAAATAATTTGAATAATAAATAAAGTAAATACTATATAATTTATCATCGGGCATTTGATGTTATATATATATATATATATATATATATATATATATATATATATAATGATTGTTGTTACTAGTTCAAGCATTGAAATATATTGTTATGTAATATTATATTGTCAAATAAATTAGATAAAATTATAAAAATAGTCTTTGTGGTTTGCAAAAGTCACAAAGTCAATCCTTATTAATTTTTTTATTTTTTTTGATGCAAATGGTCTATGTGGTTTATAAAACTTGCAAAGATGACCCTTTTTACTAGCACCGTTAGTATTTAGCCGTCAGGGACCGAATCTGTAAGAATATTTTCGTCTTTTCAAGTATAAAGGAACTGAATTCGTAACTAAATCTCTAAGGGTATTTTCGTCTTTTCAAGTATAAAAGAACTGAATTCATAACATTTAAAAAACCATAGGGACCATTTTTGAATTAATTAGCTGAAGGAAGGGGGGGGGGGGGGGGGGGGAGAGAGACTCGAAATCACAACCTCCACCCCCATTACATTCCAAGAGTCTTAGAGATGAATGCTCATTTGGTTATAACCTCCTAAAACTTATTTATATTATAACGAAAACATTAATTCATAAATAATAAAAAATTATATAAAACTTTTTTTTACATAATTTTTTTAAAACAAAACAAATATATATTTTAGTGTATTATAAAAAAAAATAGTTTTTTACACACAATTTGTATGTATATTTATGTATTTATTTTATGTAAAATACTTTTTTATGTCTTTAAAAAATACGTTTTCGTATAAAAAATATGTTCTCGTAAAACATATTTTTCATATGTTTGAAATAAAAATAACTAACGCTACTCAAGACATAAAAAATGTATAAATTTTTTGGGTCGCTAATTCTGAAACCGTTGTTTCGGTTATATGTATTAGAAACAACTTAACGTATTCGTAAAAAAATGTATAAATTCTTTTACGTAAAATAATTACATAAAAATATATACAAATTCTTTATAAAAAATATTATTTTATAATACGACTAAAATACATCTCTGTTCTATTTAAAAAAAATTATGAAAAAAAATGCTTTTTATAATTTATTAATTATTTATGAAATAAAGTTTTTGTTATAATACAAAATTAGTTTTAGGAGGACATAACAAAGTGAGCATTTATCTCAAGAGGTTAAGGCATTTGGAATGTAACGTGTGTGGAGGTTGTGAGTTCGAGCCTTCCCCATTTCTCCATTCCTTCAGCCAATTAATTCATTTTTTCAAACAAACTTCAAAATAGTTCTTGTGGTTTTTTAAATGTCAAGAATTCAGTCCCTTTATACTTGAAAAAGACGAAAATATCATTGTAGATTTTTTAAATGTCAAGAATTCAGTCCCTTTATACTTGAAATGATGAAAATATCATTATAGATTTAGTTTCTAACGGCTGAATACTAACAGAGTTAGTAAAAATGGTTATCTTTGCAAGTTTTACAAACCACAATGACCATTTGCATCAAAAAAAATTAATAGGGACTGACTTTGTGACTTTTACCAAACCACATGGACTATTTTTGTAAGTTTGTCAATAAATTATTATATTGTTAACTACGTAAGGCACTAAATGCCCATACAATTAAATAAAAGTGTTCATTCATTATTTATTTAGTATATCAAAATAGAAATAAACTTTTTATGTAATATTTAATCAAATAAGTTTTTTTTTTTTTTAATATGGTTGGCTTACCTTAGTGGTTAAATATGGAAGAAAACTTTAGAAGCCTTACCCAATAGTAAGTGTATTTATGGGGATTATTATGTCAAATAAGATGAAGAAGCGACATACCACCAAACCCTAATTCTTTCATCTTTACAATATTAACGAGTCCCACCTCTCCCCTTTGAAGGTCAAGCAACATAACTGCTAAATGAAGGTTGTGTAAACTTTGATCAAGTTAACCGTCTAATAGCTATCGATTAGCTCGTGTGGATAGATATAGTAACAACTAGTTTCATTGTTATCTCCTATATACATGGACACATGTTTCAAAAATATTTTATTGTAACATATAATAATTGTGTTTTAATTGATTCTATTTGTCATATTATAAAACCGTAATATGGCTTAGTTGTTTTATATATTTTGGAATGTTTAAATACCTTTGAAATTCAATCATTTTAAATTACAAAATCAACAAATTATGCTTATCATTATCGACATTTACAAAGAGATAGAAATTGAAATATCAATATTTTAATCTTTCTGCATCTATGAATACAATCTCAACACAGTTGGTTATCAATTACCATTATATGTTTCAAAGACTTGAATTAAATATTAATCTTATGTTTAATACTTTAGTTAAATAATATATTTATCTTGTAAAACTTTTTATATAATCGTCAAACTACATATAAAATTTTATATAAATGTTATGATAAAATATACAAGGAGTCTCAAAGGCCATTTAAAAAAAATGCAAAATATTCATACAAAGCAAATTTGTAGAGATTTCAAATAAACTAATTATACCAAATAACATAACATTTACAATAACTATTTGTTTGTGAGTCCCCCTTGTCGACCCCTTTTATAAGTTTTAACCGTCTAACTTGATTGAAGTCGATATCAATATGGCTATCACAGAATTGCAAACGAACTATTGGAGTAGTCAAGATCAAACTAACAAGCCTGCAAAATTCAGTTATATTTACACCAAATCAGCCATTAATCAACATTTGGAAATTGCAAATAAACATAAAACATATGTAAAACAACTAATAGATATGTTTTGGTGTTACGAGGTCACTGCTAGGGAATACAAGCTCTCTACTTTTATGGTTGCCCCTTGTGGACATAAATAGAACAACCAAAGTAGTGCTTTCAGAGACAAATGTGAAAAAACCCCTGGGAATTGCAAACGAACGACGCTAAATACTTATGAACTCACCAACATTTATATGTTGACACTCTCTTTCAAAATAACTTGTATTCTCACGGAATCAGTAGACAGGTACACTCGTTCAGCTTTTGAGAATACGAAGCGGATTCTAGACTCGTCTTTATTTTGATTATACATTTTTTTGTGTCATTTAAACTTTACAAAGAATACACATCTATTTAACTATATTATTAATGAAATGGATGTTGTTGCTTGTTTTACTATTGTGCATTGTTATGATACTGTACATGACGTCCTCCACCCCCGAATTTTTCCGCCAATTCGGTTTGGGGGTGTGACAGTTTTGAGTCTCTAATTTATAGTAGAATAACAACTAACTTCCAAGGATACTTTTTGGTAAAAATATGAAGCAAAAGGAAGGTGTAGATGGGAGAAATGGTGACTGAAACACCAAGGGACAACAACCCTTAAGGTTCACGATTTGATGGCTTTGGAAGGAAGTTCTTATGGCTGAAAACGAGATGAAGGATGAGAGCTTTTTCCCTGGAGTATTGGCTGGTGAAATGAGAGAAGAACTAAGGAGATATTTCCAGATTATGAAGGAGGAGAGAGGTGAAGAAGAAAAGGAGACAAGCGTAGACTAGCTTGTGATGGGATGGGAGTTTATGAGATGTGATGTTTGTCTAGCCACTTGGTTTCCACTTGGTTAAATATAGAATTATTTAACTAACTAACTACTAGTTAGTTAGTTAGTTAAAAGTTCTAATTATGGAGAGGGAATGTGTTAATCTCGAAAATTAGAGTAGCGATTAAAAAGTATTCTTAGTAAAATGTCTTAGGTGATTAAGCACTTATTAGTTAAGTTGGCACTTATCTCAACCATTTGTATTGTATTAATTGATTTAGACACCACATTCCTTACATAAAATCACTTTAATTCATAAACCATAACAAGTCATCCACTAGAAAATAATACATATGTACATATACACACATGTATTCTTAGTATAAAACAACAATGTAGTTTTGTGTATTTAAACTTAAATGTTTATGTTCAATTCTTTTTATTCAAAAACACTTAAATATATTCTAATTATGTCTTATAATAATTCATTTTATATTTTTATTTATTTAAATATAAAATTTATTGACCTATGTATAATTTCGTGACATATAACTGGTTAACACAAACATTAAACACGTTTCGTCACTTTGGTTCGTATATTTGACAAATTTAGATCCTTCACAACTATTAAGCACAAGTTCTATATATAAATTAACTTACTCATCAACTAGAGACATGTTGATATGGTAATTAAACTTTTTGCGTTCAAATGACGTTATATGCTAATTTTCACAGACCGGTGTTGGTTCGTAGTCATACGTCGTAACATAATTTATCATTTTTCACTTGATTTATTTTTCACAAGGACTTATCTAATAAAACATATTAAATTCCTTCAGCTATTTTTTATAAAAATATTCATATTGCTTAAAAGTCAACATATAGTATCATACGATCGTTCCTATTTTTGTCAATTGTTACATGTATGTTGAACAAGTGTTTTTTGTGACTATTTATTTTACTTTATTTTTTTTTTGTTTTTTTTCTTATTTTTACCCTTAAAACAATTAACCTGTGTCAGAAAGATGGTAGGGAGATTTGACGGTATTTTGTAACTATTTGTTTTACTTTGTATTTTTTTTTTTTGGAAACCTACATGTAGTTGGTAAAATATTCTTATAAACGAATTGGGGTGTAAATTTTAACTTATAAAACTCTATAAAAATATATACAAAAAACTTAGCATAAGCTCTAATAAATGATGCAAGGAAGATGGTAGGGAAATTTGATGGTATTTTGTTAAAACTATGTAGTTTTTTTATGGTTCTATACCTAAAATTAAGAACACAACAACCATATATATATATATATATATATATATATATATATATATATATATATATATATATATATATATATAGAGAGAGAGAGAGAGAGAGAGAGAGAGGCACAAAACGCATGTCTACATTCATGTAAATTGCATTTCTTACTTCAAATATGTTCATGTGAAACCTTGAGGTCTATATATTGCATTTCATTTATCTCCATTTTATCTATTAGAACACTATAATCAGATAATTGATATGAAAATCCATCCGATGATCACGTTTCTTCTCTTTCTTCTACTCATCGCTCTTATGCCAAAAGGTAATATATATATATATATATATATATATATATATATATATATATATATATATATATATATATATGTATCACTTATATCGTCAACGGCAAAAACGTCAAACGCTAGTTCTAGTTCGTGTCAAATTCACAAATGACGCACGTCTATGGAATGTAATACAGACTCGACAAATAATCATGTGCGATGAATGTCTATTGAAAATCCTTTTATTTAGTTTTTTTTTTCTTTTTGGTTTTTTTAAAATTTTTAATAATTTTTTAAAAATATTTAAAAACATAATATTTTTACAGGCATATATACTCAGTTTTCTGTTATATATATATATATATATATATATATATATATATATATATATATATATATATATATATATATATATATATATGTTTTATATATTTTTTTATTTTTTATTATTTTCTTGGCTTTTTCTTTAGTTTTATTATAGAACGTTTTTTTATGCCTTTGATGTTTCTTGTGTTTGTTTTTGTTTTTTTTTCATTTTTTTTAAAATTAAGCAATGGTTCGAATTTTTATGGTTTAACAATTATAAAAAGTTTCGAATCATAACGATATTATGCATCAAACTAATTTGGATTATATTATTTTTGGATCTTGAAAATTTTAATAATATCACTTTAGATCATCAAATTTTGGATCTTATTATTTTTGGATCATAGCATTTTATATCAGATTATTTTGGATCATATTATTTTTCAATAATATATTTTTGTTTATAATATATTAATTAAGTTAAGTTTTTTTTATTACTATATTCATATAATTATATTTTTTGGATCATTTAATTTTGAATAATAAAGTTATAATAATTAAGGATCATAAAATATTTGAATGAAAACATTTTAGATCATCAGAAATTAAGTATCATAAATATGTTAAATCATAATTTTTATGGATCATAGTTTTTTGAATTATCTCATTTTGGATCATACTATTTTTAAAATTTTTCTAAAACTTTTAATATTTCAAAATCATGTTTGGTTTTTAAAACACCTTATTTTTTTATATTATTTTACAAATCACTACTATTGTGAGTAGAAGTATTCATTAAATTTTTTTTTAATTTTTTTTGTTAATATTAAAAATTAAAAAACTTATTTTTTTTTCAAACTTTAATGAATGTGTTCCTTTTGTATAGAACTAAATTCTAAGAACTTTTGTCTTTTCAAAAAAAATTACTCCCAAAAAATTAAACAGATGAAATAAATATAATAAAAGTCTACCAGGCGACATGTGTCAGAGAGAAATAAAGAGGGGGGGGGGGGGGGGGGGGGATGTTGAACAAGTGTTTTTTGTGACTTTATTTATTTTTCTTTGTTTTTTTTTTTATTTTTTATTTTTACCCTTTAAACGATTAACCTATGAAAGAAAATAACAAAAATTTGCATCTAATTACAAAAACGTCATATCTTTTACAATATTTGGACAATAAATAAAATTAAATCTTAACCTTTTATTTTTTCAATCTTACAAAAAATATTTGTCCTCAAGGTTACTACCAAATTCTAAATTTCTACATGATCATGTATATATATATATATATATATATATATATATATATATATATATATATATATATATATATATATATATATATATATATATATATATATATATATATATATATGGAAAGATTCAAATGAAAATAATTTTGTAATCGAGAACGCGAGAAAAAATTTGGGTCGCATATTTCCTTTTGCCACAAACTAGCACTCCAACGTTGTCTATCCACACTACACCACATTCTCATGAGATTCAATTTAATAATATATATATATATATATATATATATATATATATATATATATATATATATATATAATCCCATTTGATTCCCATATGAAACCACACAGGTGGAGCCTAATTCTCCATATTATGAACAAAAAATAAAAAAAATTAATAAAAATCGTAGCCAAAATTAATTCATGTAATTGGTTAATTCCATTGTTATCTCGTCTATAAATGAACATATGTTTCAAAAGTATATTTATTAGAACACTCATGATTGTGATTTTGTTGATTCTATTAGTCTAATTGGATATGTTCTTTGGGTTTATAGAAAAAATTGAAATGTTGTTTTTCTGTTGTGCTTTCGTATATGTTAATTGTTTATTGATTCATTAAAACGTCAACAATGGTATAAGATGATGATCAGAACAACATTTAGACATTATTATGACTAAATTAGGAAACAAAATTCAATTTCGTAGTTTACAAATTTCAACAAAAGGAATATTTGATTGTTGAATTTTATTTAATCATAATACGATATCATGTTAGTAATGACATCATTTTTTTTCTACATAGGTTACACAAGTGGGATTGAAGTGTCACCGCAAAAACAAAAGTGTTTTCTCAACGTTGGAACTGATGGAGTTCCGCGTTCCTGTTGCCCAACTACACACTGGTGTTATGATACTGCTAATGGATGTGAAATTCAATGCAAAGGTTAATAATAGCTCACGTTACTCTATATATTAAGAAATGATGTAATTGTAAAATAATTTGAATAATAAATAAAGTAAGTACTACGGGCTTTTGATGTTATATATATATATATATATATATATATATATATATATATATATATATATATATATATATATACTAGAAACATGAGTTTTAGAGACAGACGAATCCGTCGCAAATCCGTCGCTAAAGATCATTGTGACGGATCAATCACAGACTTACTCCATAGCCAATCTAAGGGTGGCTAATGACTTAGCGAGGGATTTAGCAACGGATTAGTTTTCTGTTGCGACGACCTTAGCGATAGAATACCCATCGCAAATGGCACTTAATACTGCAATTTAGTACATTGGTGACAAAACCTTACATCAATATTCTGTCACTAATCCATCGCAAACCCCTTTACCAGTTTTTTTTCAATGCCTCGCTAATCCCTCACAAATTTTAGATGTGATTTCTTCTCTTTCCGTCGCTGATCTGTCGCAAATTTAAGATGTGATTTTTTTTCCGTAGCTATTCCCTTGCAAATACATAATATCAGATTTTCGTTTGTTGTGAATCTAAAAAAAATAATACCAAAAAATCAAATAATTACATAACCCAAAACAAATATTAACATTTAAATACAAAAAACATCCACTAATTATACATTCCCAAACCAATCTTTAACATTAAAATCCCAAAAGAATCTAACCATCAACGTTTATCAAAACATCCATAAACATCAAATATCAAAGTTCAACGTTGATTGATATTTGATTTTAAAGTATAATGTACCATAATTCTAAATTTCCTCTCATATTTTGCATTTCCGCACACATGTTCTTCGTTGCTTTGATGTCTTGCGTCGAAAAGAATGATCAAAATGGAATTGGATTCCGATTCCCGTTCAATCCCATGGATATAGAACCAATTTCCATTTAGTTTTTCTAGCAATGGAAAAAGACCGGGTTGCATGATGTCTTCCTGCTTTTTGCTAGATTTAATGTCTTTGTTGGAAGAAATGCTTTTCTGTTGATGAAAAAGAGATTAGTGTCTACTCATTTGAAACCAAATATGGGACCGGAATGGAATTGAATTCCGATTCCAACCAAAAAGTAAATGATAATACATGTTGGTGAAAGAAAATATCGTGTTTGCAAATTGCTTGTTAGAAATTGTAATCTCTTAAGGACCATCATCCACACCAAAATTAACAGTAAACATTTTTAATTAGGAAGGAAGTTAAAGACAAACCTTCACTGTCTCTAGGTCTTTCCACAGGCCATTGCTTGGACGGAATGGAATGGACAAAGGAATGGAATGAATCTAACCATCATTCCAAGCACTACTTAAGAGAAAATAAATAAAGTAAATCCAAATACAATTTTACTTAATTAGAGTCTTAAGACTATGAGACTTCTTCCTTACATTATTCCCCTGATCCCTTCCTGTATGATTAAAATAATCATTAAAAAAGATAAAATAATTTAAAGATAAAGTTACATTATTGAAGAGCAGTCAAACCTTGGTCAACACAGAGAACTCGCTATGGGATTTTAGTACTACAAGACAACGCCTACAAAATATATATTAAATTTTTTAGTCTTTCAAATCATATATTTTTTATTTACCGAAGAAATATATAAATTTAAAGAAAAAGTTTAATTATCTGTGTGATATTTTCTGGAATGGACATGTACCAAATAATTGACTTTTCAACAACATTTGAAGTGATTTGAAATGTAATTCCTTTTTCAGCTAACATTGTAAGTATTTGTCCTACACTAAGAGATACAGTACATACTCACTCACATGTTAGACAAGATAAGTAAATAGGAATACAATTGAAATCCATCAAAACATGAAAGGAATGGTGAATTCCGTGAATGATGGAAATGGAATTCGAAAGATTTCAACTGAAATTCAATCTTTACCTCCAATTGAGCCTTGTTATACTATAATGGAATGATGAATTGTTGAGCAAACTTTCCTTTTTCATAACTTTGAATTTCTTTTTGCACCTTCTTCATCCCTATAGCTTGTGCCTTGAGAGCTATTTTTTGTAATTTCTCTTGCTTAAATATACGATGTATTATTTATCAGTATGTTAATATACATAGAACATCATTAAATACAATTTTATATTTTTTAAGATAACTAAAAGTTTAAAACACATACCTCCTTTTTGTTGTTTCATTTCATTCATCAAATGAGCTTTTTCTTTGTTAGTAACTCCTTTCTTTCCAGCCAGCACACTAGTTTTTACCAGTCAAATTCTCATTATCTTCTTCTTCTCTAGATTGAATAGAGACCTGACTACCACTTCAAATAATTAATAAATTAGAAACTTCACAGACTAAAAAATGAATCTTTATAAACACATAAAAAAAGAACAAGATAATAAATTTCAAGAAGAAAGTACCAGAGATAGTTCATCTTCTAACATATATTTGAAGCAAGAGCTGTCTATATATATATATATATATATATATATATATATATATATATATATATATGACTTATGTTAGTATTTAATTTCTATTTGCTGATAACTTAAAGCAAAATGACAATCTAACACCACCTTGAGCTAATCGCCAATTAACAATTGGTAAACGAGACAAAAAGTAGTCATATCCATGAACAAAATCATTGTCAACTCCTTTGTATGCCCAACTACATGCTCCTTTGTATGCCCAACTACATGCTGCTTTTATTCCTTCACTTGCATATCTATTGAAAGTAATCAAATTTATAAAAAAAATGTTCATTTGTAATTGTTTTTTGCATCTATGTATTATATACTGTTTCACATATAAGTTGGGACAAGTATTCTGATTTCTGATGCACTTTTCCCTTGTTGGAACTTGATATTCCCATTCTTTCTGCCAAACAAAATGTATAAAAATACTAATTAAAATCCCAAAAAAAAAATTCTAATTCTTAAACAGTCATGTAAAGTAAATATGTAAAATACCATTATGTTATTCTGAATAGCTTTGACTAGATTTTCAACATCACAATCATAGAATATTTCTTCTGCAGTCTCAGTTATGCTGTCATCCCAAACCTGTATAACGTATTGTATGTATTTTTGATCATTAGCTTAACAAGAAATCTTAATTTAGATTACATATGAACATTGATCATGTTCCCACCTCTATCCGAAGTGAATCCTACATGTAGCGACTGTAACAGGGGCAATTTAGTCTTTTAACTTGTTAGATAATAAAGTCAAATTGGTTACTATCACATACCTGATGAATATCTCCCATGAAATAAGAAAGAAAGAGCAGTTCTTCTATGAGATTATCTTCAAATATTTCATAATGTTTTTCATCTTCAAAGTTGATAAAATCTAGAAACAAAGAATTAGATGACGAAATTTGGGAATTTAATTACACTGAGATGTTTGTTTGCCAAATTCGAGTACCTGAGTGGTGTAGTTGTTAATTTCTTCGATGACACATCTTCCGCCCACTCCATATATTGTTGTCGTTTTGAAATTGAGCCCGTTGTCAAATGCCTACACCCGGTGCCAATCCATATCATACAACTTCATCCGCGAGAGCTTTAAATTGTAATAGCAAAAACAAAATGTATGTAAGCAGCAAGAAAACCCTAGGAAAACCAAAATTAAGGAGTTGAGGAAGGCAGAGCTTAGAAAAATGAGTTCTGATTTGATCTAAAATGAAAGAGAAGAAAGAGAGCTACATGAATATGGAACTTACAGACAACTAAAAACCAAAATAGGAAGGTTTACGATAACTTCATGAACCAAAATAGGAAAGCAAGAGAGGATGTGATTTATAAGGTTTTCCTGTACTTTTCAAGTATACTTCAAAGAGGGACGCGCAGGTGGACGGTGGTGGAGGTGATTTTCCGGGCGGAGGAGGAATTTAAGTCGACAGAGGTCGATTAGGGCTTTTGGAGAAAATTGTTTAGAGTTTGGGAATGAAAATAAAAGCAGGGAAGGAAAAGAAAACGAGGGAAAGAAAAAATAAAGAAAAGTGGGGAATGAAAAAAAAGGAGGCGTCCATTTTCTGTGATCGAATGGCGAGGGATTAAAAAAAAGGGCGTGTGATTTTTAATAGTCCATCGTTGTCCATCACTAAATTTTTTTAATTTGCGACCGATTAGGGAGTGACCGTCTTTGTCGATAAATTCTTGCAATTCAGTCGTTAATCCCTCTATAATACATTTATAAAAGTCTATAAGTATTTTGGTCGAAATATTTCTGTGTTCCGTCGCTGGTCCCTCTGTAAGCCGTTACTAATTAGCTACACACAAAATCCGTAGCTAATTCCGTCGCTGAGGTCATATCACTTTTGGTGTTCGAAGAGCGTCGTGTTTAACACTAGGTCGATCAAGTATGGTTATAGTCACTATCACATTTTATCCTTAATTAACCAACTCATTTACAAGGCAGTAAAACTATCAGTAGAGTATTTTAACTTAATACAACTACTCATCTTCATTTTTCCATGTCTTTATTCAGTGATATTCTCACAAAAGGACTGCATACTATTTTTCTGAATAAAAGATAGCCACAAATATGGAAAACATACTTTTATACAGCTATGAAGTACAAACAGACATTTCATACTATTTCAAGTACAAACATTACATTTTTACAAGAGAACAAACATACAAACAGTCGGGTCTTAGGTAGAAGACTACATTTCATATAAAAGGAGAAAATATAGGATTTTCTAGGAAGTATACAAACATTTTCACTATACAAATACAAACATTTTCACAATACTAATACAAACATTTACATGATACACATACAAACATTTTCACGATACTAATACAAACATTTACACTATACGAATGCAAACAAACGACGCTAAATACTTATGAACTCACCAACATTTATATGTTGACACTCTCTTTCAAAATAACTTGTATTCTCAGGGAATCAGTAGACTGGTACACTCGTTCAACTTTTGAGAATACGAAGCGGATTCTAGACCCGTCTTTATTTTGATTATACATTTTTTGTGTCATTTAAACTTTACAAAGAATAACATCTATTTAACTATATTATTAATGCAATGGATGTTGTTGCTTGTTTTACTATTGTGCATTGTTATGATATTGTACATGACGTCCTCCACCCCCGAATGTTTCCGCCAATTCGGCTTGGGGGTGTGATAGTTTTGAGTCTCTAATTTATAGTAGAATAACAACTAACTTCCAAGGATATTTTTTGGTAAAAATATGAAGCAAAAGGAAGGTGTAGATGGGAGAAATGGTGACTGAAACACCAAGGGACAACAACCCTTAAGGTTCACGATTTGATGGCTTTGGAAGGAAGTTCTTATGGCAGAAAATGAGATGAAGGTTGAGAGCTTTTTCCCTGGAGTGTTGGCTGGTGAAATGAGAGAATAATGAAGGAGATATTTCCAGATTATGAAGGAGGAGAGAGCTGAAGAAGATAAGGAGACAAGCTTAGACTAACTTGTGATGGGATGGGAGTTTATGAGATGTGATGTTTGTCTAGCCACTTGGTTTCCCAGTTGGTTAAATATAGAATTATTTAACTAACTAACTACTAGTTAGTTAGTTAGATAGTTAGTTAGTTAAAAGTTCTAATTATGGAGAGGGAACGTGTTAATCTCGAAAATTAGAATATGGATTAAAAAGTATTATTAGTAAAATGTCTTAGGTGATTAAGCACTTATTAGTTAAGTTGGCACTTATCTCAACCATTTGTATTGTATTAATTGATTTAGACACCACATTCCTTACATAAATTCACTTTAAGTCATAACCCATAACAAGTCATCCACTATATAATAATACATATGTACATATACATACATGTATTCTTAGTATAAAACAACAATGTAGTTTTTGTGTATTTAAACTTAAATGTTTATGTTTTATTCTTTTTATTCAAAAACACTTAAATATATTCTAATTATGTCTTATAATAATTCATTTTATATTTTTATTTATTTAAATATAAAATTTATTGACCAATATATAATTTCGTGACATTTAACTAGTTAACACAAATATTAAACACGTTTTGTCACTTTGGTTCGTATATTTGTCAAATTTAGATCTTTCACAACTATTAAGCACAAGTTCTATATATAAATTAACTTACTCATCAACTAGAGACATGCTGATATGGTAATTAAACTTTTTGCGTTCAAATGACGTTATATGCTAATTTTCACAGACCGGTGTTGGTTCGTAGTCATACGTCGTAACAAAATTTATCATTTTCACTTGTTTTATTTTTCACAAGGACTTATCTAATAAAACATGTTAAATTCCTTCAGCTATTTTTGATAAAAATATTCATATTCCTTAAAAGTCAATATATAGTATCGTACGATCGTTCCTATTTTTGCCAATTGTTACATGGATGTCCAACAAGTGTTTTTTGTGAATATTTATTTTACTTTGTTTTTTTTCTTATTTTTACCCTTAAAACAATTAACATGTGTCAAAAAGATGGTAATGATATTTGATGGTATTTTGTGACTATTTATTTTACTTTGTTTTTTTTTTGGAAACCTACATGTAGTTGGTAAAATATTATTATCAACGATTTGGGGAGCAAATTTTAACTATAAAACTCTATAAAAATATATACAAAAAACTTAGCATAAGCTCTAATAAATGATGCAAGAAAGATGGTAGGGAGATTTGATGGTATTTTGTTAAAACTATGTAGTTTTTTTTATGGTTTTATACCTAAAATTAAGTACACAACAACCATATATATATATATATATATATATATATATATATATATATATATATATATATATATATATATAGAGAGAGAGAGAGAGAGAGAGAGAGAGAGAGAAAGGGCACAAAACGCATGTCTACATTCATGTAAATTGCATTTCTTACTTCAAATATGTTCATGTGAAACCTTGAGGTCTATATATTGCATTTCATTTATCTCCATTTGATATATTGGAATCCTATAATCAGATAATTGATATGAAAATACATCCGATGATCACGTTTCTTCTCTTTCTTCTACTCATCGCTCTTATGCCAGAAGGTAATATATATATATAGTCCGAATATTTTAGGATCCCAAGAAATGGTAGAGTGCGCGAGGAAATTTCTCCATCACTTATATCGTCAACGGCAAAAACGTCAAACGCTAGTTCTAGTTCGTGTCGCGTTCACAAATGATGCACGTCCATGGAATGTAATACAGACTCGACAAATAATCATGTGCGATGAACGTCTATTGAAAATCCTTTTATTTAATAATTTTTTTCTTTTTGGTTTATAATTTTTAATAATTTTTTAGAAATATTTAAAAACATAACATTTTTACAGGCATATATACTCGGTTTTTCTGTTATATATACATATATATATATATATATATATATATATATATATATATATATATATATATATGTTTTATATATTTATTTATTTATTATTGTTATTTTGGCTTTTTCTTTTGTTTTATTATAGAACATTTTTTTATGCCTCTGATGTTTTTTGCATTTGTTTTTGTTTTTTTTTTCATTTTTTTTTAAATCAAACAGTGGTTCGAATTTTTAAGGTTTAACAATTATAAAAAGTTTCGAATCATAATGATATTATGCATCAAACTAATTTGGATCATATTATTTTTGGATCTTGAAAATTTGAATAATATCACTTTAGATCATAAAATTTTGGACCTTATTATTTTTGGATCATATCGTTTTACATCTGATTATTATTGATCATATTATTTTTTAATAATATATTTTTGTTTATAATATATTAATTAAGTTAAGTTTTATTGTTATGATATTCATATAATTGTATTTTTTGGATCATTTAATTTTGAATAATAAAGTTATAATAATTAAGGATCATAAAATATTTGAATGAAAACATTTTAGATCATCACAAATTAAGTATCATAAATATGCTAAATCGTAATTTTTATGGATCATAGTTTTTTGAATTATCTCATTTTGGATCATACTATTTTTAACATTTTTCTAAAACTTTTAATATTTTAAAATCAAGTTTGGTTTTTAAAACACCTTATTTTTTTTTACTTTTTTACAAAGTCACTAGTATTGTGAGTTTCTGTATTCATTAAATTTGTTTAAAATTTATAAATTTTTTTTTAGTATTAAAAATTAAAAAAAATATATTTTTTTTTCAAAATTTAATGAATGTGTTCCTTTTGGAATAAAACGTTTGGAATAAAAAAATAAAAGTCTACCAGACGACATGTGTCAGAGAGAAATAAAGAAGGGGGGGGGGGGGGGGAGGGGGGATGTTGAACAAGTGTTTTTTGTGACTTTTTTTTTTCTTCTTATTTTTACCCTTTAAACAATTAACCTATGAAAGAAAATAACAAAATTTTGCATGTAATTACAAAAACGTCATATCTTTTACAATATTTGGACAATAAATAAAATTAAATCTTAACCTTTTATTTTTTCAATCTTACAAAAAATATTTGTCCTCGGGGTTACTACCAAATTTTGAATTTCTACATGATCATATATATATATATATATATATATATATATATATATATATATATATATATATATATATATATATATATATATAATCCCATTTGATTCCCATATGAAATCACACAGGTGGAGCCTAATTCTCCATATTATGAACAAAAAATAGAAAAATTAATAAAAATCCTAGCCAAAATTAATTCATGTAATTGGTTAATTCCATTGTTATCTCGTCTATAAATGAACATATGTTTCAAAAGTATATTTATTAGAACACTCATGATTGTGATTTTGTTGATTCTATTAGTCTAATTGGATATGTTCCTTGGGTTTATAAAAAAAATTGAAATGTTGTTTTTCTGTTGTGCTTTCGTATATATTAATTGTTTATTGATTCGTTAAAACGTCAACAGTAGTATCAGATGATGATCAGAACAACATTTAGACATTATTATCTCTAAATTAGGAAACAAAATTCAATTTCGTAGTTTACAAATTTCAACAAAAGGAATATTTGATTGTTGACTTTTATTTAATCATAATACGATATCATGTTAGTAATGACATCATTTTTTTTTTCTACATAGGTTACACAAGTGGGATTGAAGTGTCACCACAAAAACAAAAGTGTTTTCTCAATGTTGGAACTGATGGAGTTCCGCGTTCCTCTTGCCCAACTACACACCGGTGTTATGATAATGCTAATGCATGTGAAATTCAATGCAAAGGTTAATAATAGCTCACATTACTCTATATATTAAGAAATGACGTAATAGTAAAATAATTTGAATAATAAATAAAGTAAGTACTATATAATTTATCATCGGGCTTTTGATGTTATATATATATATATATATATATATATATATATATATATATATATATATATATATATATAATGATTGTTGTTACTAGTTCAAGCATTGAAATATATTATTGAAATGTGAATTGTTATGTAAAATTATATTGTTAAATAAATTAGATAAAATTACAAAAATAGTCTCTGTGGTTTGCCAAAAGTCACAAAGTCAATCTCTATTAATTTTTTATTTTTTTGATGCAAATGGTCTATGTGGTTTATAAAACTTGCAAAGATGGCCCTTTTTACTAACACCGTTAGTATTCAGCCGTCAGGGACCGAATCTGTAAGAGTATTTTCGTCTTTTCAAGTATAAAGGAACTGAATTCATAATTGAATCTGTAAGGGTATTTTCGTCTTTTCAAGTATAAAAGAACTGAATTCGTAACATTTAAAAAACCATAGGGACCATTTTTGAATTAATAATTTTGAATTAATTAGCTGAAAGAAGGGGGGGGGGGGGGGGGGGGGGGGGGGGGGAGACTCGAAATCACAACCTCCACCCCCATTACATTCCAAGAGTCTTAGAGATGAATGCTCATTTGGTTATAACCTCCTAAAACTTATTTATATTATAACCTCCACCCCCATTACATTCCAAGAGTCTTAGAGATGAATGCTCACATGGACTATTTTTGTAAGTTTGTCAATAAATTATTATATTGTTAACTACGTAAGGCACTAAATGCCCATACAATTAAATAAAAGTGTTCATTCATTATTTATTTAGTATATCAAAATAGAAATAAACTTTTTATGTAATATTTAATCAAATAAGTTTTTTTTTTTAATATGGTTGGCTTACCTTAGTGGTTAAATATGGAAGAAAACTTTAGAAGCCTTACCCAATAGTAAGTGTATTTATGGGGATTATTATGTCAAATAAGATGAAGAAGCGACATACCACCAAACCCTAATTCTTTCATCTTTACAATATTAACGAGTCCCACCTCTCCCCTTTGAAGGTCAAGCAACATAACTGCTAAATGAAGGTTGTGTAAACTTTGATCAAGTTAACCGTCTAATAGCTATCGATTAGCTCGTGTGGATAGATATAGTAACAACTAGTTTCATTGTTATCTCCTATATACATGGACACATGTTTCAAAAATATTTTATTGTAACATACAATGATTGTGTTTTAATTGATTCTATTTGTCATATTATAAAACCGTAATATGGCGTAGTTGTTTTATATATTTTGGAATGTTTAAATACCTTTGAAATTCAATCATTTTAAATTACAAAATCAACAAATTATGCTTATCATTATCGACATTTACAAAGAGATAGAAATTGAAATATCAATATTTTAATCTTTCTGCATCTATGAATACAATCTCAACACAGTTGGTTATCAATTACCATTATATGTTTCAAAGACTTGAATTAAATATTAATCTTATGTTTAATATTTTAGTTAAAAAATATATTTATCTTGTAAAACTTTTTATATAATCGTCAAACTACATATGAAATTTTATATAAATGTTATGATAAAATATACATGGAGTCTCAAAGGCCATTTAAAAAAAATGCAAAATATTCATACAAAGCAAATTTGTAGAGATTTCAAATAAACTAATTATACCAAATAACATAACAGTTACAATAACTATTTGTTTGTGAGTCCCCCTTGTCGACCCCCTTTATAAGTTTTAACCGTCTAACTTGACTGAAGTCAATATCAATAGAGTAGTCAAGATCAAACTAACAAGCCTGCAAAATTCAGTTATATTTACACCAAATCAGCCGTTAATCAACATTTGGAAATTGCAAATAAACATAAAACATATGTAAAACAACTAATAGATATGTTTTGGTGTTACCAGGTCATTGCTAGGGAATACAAGCTCTCTACTTTTATGGTTGCCCCTTGTGGACATAAGTAGAACAACCAAAGTAGTGCTTTCAGAGACAAATGTGAAAAAACCCCTGAGAATTGCAATTTTAATAAATTCAAGTGGATTAATATTATATTAAAGAAAGTGAGTTGGAATCTTGTTAATTAAATAGCATGTTTCTAGGAAAAAAGTATGGATTATTCGACCATCACTAAGAATTAGATATAACATGCGCCTTGAAGGTTGATATGTTGCTTCGCATTGGAGCTCAGAACAATCCAACCCATGTAGTCATAATTCATGGAGCAACCTTGTTAGATGAGCAAAAACATGACGTCCTCATATATAGTGCTAAAGATTTATTGTCTTCTGAATATGAATAGAAATGGATTAGTTTATTAAAAAAAAAGTTTGTTTTGTCAAAGATTTTCCGCACAGTTCACTTTGAATAATTTTCTTGAAGCTCATTTCATCAAGTTTAATTCTTGGGGTAGAGTCTATAATTAGAATAGATTATTTGATAAATGTAATAACTTGTACCTGCAACTGTCTTATTCCGAACCTAAGGATAAACTTGGATATTTTTCTCAAACATGAATTTTTCGGCGTTCAAACCAATTCCCATTATTGAGAACCATGAGATGGATCTGGGAAATAATGACATTGATTTATTCAAGTGAATTATTCGCAACTGGTTAGGCAGTTGATTTCTTTTATAAACAATCTCTATAATATCCACATCTGAAAATGTCTCCACCTTCTTCCTCATTGAACAATTTCAACTAGATCAATTGTAATAACTTCTTAGATTTTCACTGTCAGTCACTTGTTTTTGCCTGTGCTCGTATTTTCTCCAATTATACCTAATGAGAATTGTTATCGAGATTTGAGAAAGCAAAGTTAGATTTGAGTGATTGAAGATTAAGAACACGAAGAGTAAATATTAATCAGATCTCATATTGATAAAGACTGATTACAAAATAAGCAGAAAAGAGATATCTGTTACGAAAAGTCTCTTTCTACTTCTAACCTCAGTCCCTATTTATAGGGAACATGAGTGAACAAAAAAATATACTAAGTCTAGACATTTTCACTTCGCAAAACAGATGACTTAGTAAAATAACATAAAATGCGAAACTATACAATACACTATATTCGACTTTTACAATTTTACATCTACATTCTCTCCCTTTGTAAACAGTCGATGCTATTCATCCCACAAACTTTTGAACAGCAGAGTGGATTGTCCTTCGCACTTCTCCATACCAGGAGATCACCTTCTTGAGATCTTTCTTATCTCCTTCATTATTCTTCTTGCAATTATTCATACGTACAATAAAGTGCGTTTATTGCGAAGAATTATGTCTTTCAATCTCTGAGACTTTGAACAAGAATTTCTTGGGTTTCCCTTTTGTGTCTCTTCCAGAAAACACCATGCCGAATGGTTTTAGGCATATTTCTCCAACTACATATTTCGACAAAGCTGATTGGGATAAAGTTTCTTCCCAAGGAACTTTTACTTCTCTACCCAACACATTAGCCAGTTCATCATCTGTAAGGGCCAAACAATCGAAGTAGTTGTCGATGAATGTTTTCACATGTGCGAAGCCTACCTTGAACACTTCTGTCTCAGAGCCTTTGAGATTATTTTCTTCCATATGCTTCAAGATCAGAGCCACTTGAATTAAATCATTGCAGTTCATCAATGGAAAATCAGCTATCGTGAAGTCATACTGCTTGTTGTCTACTCTGATAACAAAATAACGAAAATTTTGAAGCATATCTTCAAATAATACGTCTTTCTTGATGGTCAGCACCTTTTTGATCTTCAATAAAGACCAAACTTCATCTGGATTCTTCCCCAAGACAGCATGAAATCTGATTTTCATGTGAGTATAATCATCAGGATTATCAAACTTCTCACTTATCTTGTACTGAGCAGTAATGAATAACATTTCATTTATTGGAAAATCAAGCTGACAATTATCTGAGTTCGCAATATCATAACTCCTCTTCGGCTTCTTCTCAAATTCGTACATCTCCCTTCCTACAACTTTTGACTCTATTGTTTCGTAAGAGTAAAGTTTCGTAGGATCTCCTTTGTTCATTGAGGGAGGATCACTTGCTCTCTGCCTCATAATGCTCTGAACTTGCCTCATTCTTTCCAACTCGGCTTCAGCCTCAGCTTTCTTCTCCTCCTTTGATTTTTCATATAAGATCCCTTTTCCTTTTCCCACCGTATCTGTTTGAGGTTTTAAACTTGAACCTCCATCTTTTTCTCCAATAACGATTCCTTTGGCAATCGTTTTTGTGGTTACTCTGGTTGAGGAAATTGGTTTCGTAATTATGGGAAGAGTAGTTATAAGTTGAGTAGATATAACTTTCCCAACTGTCTTCGCATCTTCTTCTTTACTTAATCTTTTCTCTCCCCCTTGCACCCCTGTGAAAACAGGTGGGGCACTCCTTGGTAGTAAAGAAGTAAAATTTGCAAGTGGAGCAAGAGCTTTCTGAATTGCTTGCTCTAAAGTATTAATCTTTAGAGTCAAGAACTTAGGAGTGAGAATTTGTGTTGTTGAAGATTGCGAAACCATCATCTTAAGCTCAGACACCAACTTGAATAGCTGAGCAAGCTTCTCCTTTGTTTCTTCAGTAGTTGCTTCAGAATTACGAACATCAGCAAACTTTTGTACTTTTGAAGAAACCTCCACAATCTGCTTTTGAACTTCAGCATTTTGAGTATGAATATCTTGAAGCTACTTCGCAATTTCAGATTTCAATTCTTGAAGTTTAAAGTTGACATCTTCTCGAACCTTCTTCACATCTTGTACAAAAAGAACATGACGTTCTTTTGCAACAGCTTTCAAATCCTTTACTGCTGAAGAAAAATTACTCCCTTGTGCTTGAATGCGAAGCTCATTATTTTTTTCGGATTGATCAACCTTCTCCATAATCCGCTTCTCAGCCCCTTTGATCATTACATCAACCTCCATAACGGAAATAGAGGACATCCTGCCAGAATCAGCTTGCGACTGAATAATAGCATTTAATTTTTGATTCAGGATTTTAAATTGTTTTCCTGTCATAAGCATATGATCAGGAATATCCTCCTCCTCTGAATCAAAATGAATATCTTCAAGGATTCCTCCAAAGGCACCGCCTTCAGCTTCATTATCAGATATAGGTTGTGAAGATTGAGGATTTTCGGGTGATTGAGATGGAAAAAGTGTTGTGAATGGGTTTTGAAGAGCATGATCAAAAATTGAGGAAGTGGTGGATAAAGTGGTAACTGGAATTGAAACAACTGGTAATGAAATAGGTAAGGAGATTGGGATTGTGGTTGCAACACTCAGGATAGGTGCCCCCGTATCAGATACGTTGACAACCGTATCAGAAATAGGCACCTCCTCAGAAACTGATTTGGTAGGAACTATTTCGAGTGGTTTGGTTTGTGGTAGAGTAGTAGAAATTTGCGAAGTATGAATAATCGGTAAAAAAACATTTACCATAGATGTTACGGGTGGATTTTCTGGTACGATTTCTTCATCAGATGATTCATTGTGAATCACCATCTTTCTCCTTTTTACAAGTGTACGTTGCATGTTTTTGGCAACATCTTCAGCTCTTTGTCTTTTCTTGCCTGGAGAAACCGGAGCTAGAATACTGCGAATAGTGACACCTTTACTACTCACCTCAGCCTTGCGAATTTTCTTTAATACCCCAGATTTAGAAGGTATGATTTCTTTCTTTGACTTAGATGAAGTTTCTTCAGTCTGAATAGCGTCATCTTGAACTTTTGGTGAGGATGAACCCTTCGCATCTTTCTTGCTAATCTTCTTCTTCTTTGACGGAGTAGCAACATCTAGTAATACTCCAGTCTGCTCTGATGGATCAACAGTTCGCAAATATCTCACCAAAACTTTGTGAGTTTGAGACACTTTGCGAAGCATCGCATCTGGAATGCGAGCAACATGAGTAAAGACTGTTTCATCATCTTCTACCGTCTTTGGAAACTGGTATAAAGAAAATTCTGCAACTTCAGCATCCTCCATTACTGGAATTGATTCTTTTTCATAGACCTTTTCTAGAATCAAGCTCCAATATCTTGCACACGAGATCCCCTTTTCCGAATTTGTGTTTTCAGGACTTTTAACAAATTCCTTCCATAACTGGGTTGCATAATCTACGTTGATATCATAGTATATGCCCATAACCATAGCATATACTTCCATTCTTCCTCTATCCAGTCCAACGGATCTTCCTGTAAGACATCTTAGAAAAATGCCAAATAAGAAATTCCAGATACACGACAACCCAGACTTTCTAAACTCATTGATTTTCTCAAGCTCCGGTTGATGACCCTTCTCGTTGAACATGTGAAAAATTTGCGAGTTGACAGGTTTGACAAACGGAGGGTTGTTTGGAATCTGCAAGATTTCAACAAACATCTTCTTGGACAGTTTAACCCATTTGTTTTTGGTTAAATTGAAGGTGATCACATCCGCTGTGTGATTGTATGATGCCGTTGAAGCTTCCAGGGATAACCATATCATTGGAACAGAGAAGGAACTGAACATGGAAGTTGACAGAGGTGATCGTTTCAGAGCAACGATAAGCATCTTCAATTCTTCAGGATAAGAAGATACATTTGGATCAACTTGATAGTTTGTGCTTTGGATTTTCATTAGAGATTGAGAAAGAACTTCATCAGTGTTGGATTGAGTGGCTGCCATTTGTAGGTCTTGAAAAAGATGAAGTTTTGATCAAGGTTTAGACTTTGAAGGTTTGTGAGAGTTCTGTTTGCGTAACCGTATATAGTGTTCTTGATCCCCTTTTTATAGGTCACTCAAAATTGATTTGAAATTAAAGCGGGATACATTTAATGTTATCCGATGTGGCACCTTGAAAATCGGATCATGACTGCAAAAGATAACCATGCTTCAAAAAGCAACTGTCCCATCTCCTTGAAAACCGGATAGAATACCAACCATTTTGAGTATACAGCCTGTCAAGTTTCCCGTTATAGAATCTGAACTGTTAAAACCCTTCACATGGAATCAAGGCTCTTTCACTTTTGGGATATAAAGTGAAGTCATATACCAGATTTGCGAAATCATCAGTCTGAGTTGGTTTTACTCAGAACCTCAAGGATTTCGTGTGTGCATTGTGTCAACAAAATAAGATGAGAAACAAAAATTTTTGGAATGTTGTGATGTCAAAAATTTAATTTGACATGAATGAAGTAAAACCCCAGGCAAAGGTTGCTTCCTTAATCATCAAGAGAGATAATCAACAGCTTGTGTAGTTTCCCGTGAATTACAATCGAATACTTGTAGAGAAGTATCGAAGGGCTTCTTTTTAAAAGACATTTGGGATTGGTTTGAAATTTCATTACATATCATCCTTAACATAAGGTGAGAAATTGTAAATGAAATTACTTGTTTGACCAGTGTAGTCAGTGACAAGTTGGCTTGTGAAAAAATTTATCATGACAAGGATTTGTGAAGGAAACTTACACTGAAATCATATTCAAAATAAAATTTGTTCTGGATCTTGTTGGGAACAAACATTCTTGGTTGTGAAGATTTGATCAAGACCACACATGCGAATTGAATATGATTTGAAGTTTCGAAATTTTTGATACTGAAACAAAGGTTTCATGAAAATCTGGAACAAAGTTCCCCGTCAATTCATTAAGAGTTATGATTTTTGGGTTTCACTTCCATCACGGACTCATGATGTTAGATCATAAACACAGACTTGTGATTTGTCTAGGTTTTGATTGGTTTGATCAAAGACCTCAAGGACAAATCTCTTCAAAAATTTGGAGTGTAAGAATTGTTTGGTATAAAAAGATTGGATAAGAATCGAAGTGTACCTCTGTTATAATGGACAAAACAGAAAACTCTTAACTCATTTGAGAAGAGTAAGGTAGTTCTGTTGACTTATGCGAATATAAGCCTTTTTAGGAAGAAATTTTCATGTGATAATTTCATTAAGGCTTTCTTTACACACATAGAGTCATGTTGAGGCTTTTGGTCTACATACAGCAGCATGCTTCTAGGGACATCCTAACTGGTTTTTAAAACAAATTTGATACCTTCCCGTAGAAACACATAAGTAGGACCACTTCGCATTTTAGCCCTGTATTAAATTCTCAACACACAAAGTTTAAAGAACAAAGAAAACAAAAATATTTTTGTGATTTTTGATTTTTTCAAAATTAAAGAACAGAACAACAACAAATAAAATCTTTTTGGATTTTTAATTTTTCAAAATGAAAAACATAACAAAATAAAATCTTTTTGGATTTTTGATTTTTCAAAAAAATTAGTCGTAAACGTTACCTTAGTTGTTATGATCTCAGATGCGAAAAGATGTGGATGCGAAGCCATGCGAAGCCTCTGAATGAACAGTAACCTCTGAACAAATTTGACTCATAACTTATGAACAAGACTTTTAGGCGTGTGTTGTTGAGATTGAATTCGCATTAATCATCCCCAAACCTGCTAAAATTCTAACAAATGATTTTTCATCAAGAGGTTTTGTAAAAATATCAGTAAGTTGTTCAGTTGTTTTAACAAAATGAATTTCAATATTCCCATCTTCCACATGATCTTTGATAAAATGATATCGAAGAGCAATGTGTTTTGTCTTTGAATGTTGTACTGGATTATGACAAATGTGAATTGCACTTTGCGAATCACAATACAAAGGAATCTTTTTCATGTTTATTGCATAGTCACGAAGTTGACTCTGAATCCAAATAATTTGCGAAGTGCAAGCAGCAGCAACTATGTATTCTGCCTCAGCGGTTGATATAGCCACACAAGTCTGTTTCTTTGATTGCCAACTCACCAACTTCCCATCCAATAGTTGACATCCACCACTCGTACTTTTCCTATCCAAAGTACATCCTCCTAGATCAGAATCTGAAAAAGCTTGAATGAAAAACCCCGTTTTCGCAGGATACCAAAGTCCTAAAGAAACGGTTCCTTTTAGATAGCTAAAAATATTTTTCACTGCAGTTAGATGAGGTTCTCTGGGATTAGCTTGATATCTAGCACAATTGCAAACCGAAAACGTAATATCAGGTCTACTTGCAGTTAAATACAATAAAGACCCTATCATGCTTCGATAAAGTGTTAAATCAACAGCAGGAGCATCTAACGAAGGATTTAGTCTTGTTCCTACTGCCATTGGTACTCTGAGTTTTGTGCTATTAGTCATTCCAAACTTTTCAAGCAATTTCTTCGTATATTTTTCTGTCTTATGTTTAAACCAAGAAAATTACTAATTTTTCCCATCATGCTCATTTCAAACTGACTTTTCATTAAATTTTCAAATTCAATTGACAATGCTGGATCAGTTGAGCCAAAGATAATATCATCAACATAAATTTGAACAAACATTAGATGACACCCAACTTTCTTGCGAAATAATGTGGGGTCAACTAATCCTTGTTTAAATTTAGATTGTTTCAAGAAATTTGTAAGTGTTGCGTACCAGGCTCTTGGTGCTTGTTTTAATCCATATACAGCTTTTTCTAGGATATAAACATGATTAGGATGTTCATTGCTTATAAATCCTAGTGGTTTTTCAACATACACTGTTTCTTCTAGTTCTCCATTTAAGAATGCACATTTAACATCCATTTGATAAACATCAAAGTCTTTGTGAGCTGCATAGGCTAAAAATATGTGAACTGCTTCAAGTCATGCAACAGGTGCAAATGTTTCTTCATAGTCTATGCCTTCTTGTTGCGAATAAACTTTAACCACTAGTCTTGCTTTATTTCGAATAATATTGCCATCTTTTTCGGTTTTGTTTTTAAAAATCCATTTTAATCTGACAATTGAAACATCAGAAGGTTTAGAAACTAGTCTCCAAACCTTGTTTCGTTCAAATTCAGCCAGTTCAGATTGCATAGCAACAACCCAATGTGAGTGTTCCATAGCATCCTTTACTGTCTTTGGCTCTATTTTCGAAATAAATACATTAAATATACATAGTTCTTGGTTCGCATTCAGTACCTCATTTTTTGCACGAATTTGAGCTCTAGTCAACACACCTTCTTGTGGATTATCAATTACCTGTTCTTTTGGATGATTTCTTGTCCATTTCACAAGTGGTGGAAAATTTGGATCAAATTCTAATGGTACATCTTCATACATATCTTCATTTTCAGATCCTGCAACAGAAAAATTATCATTTAGTTCATGAAACTCATCATTTTCATCAAGATTAATTGTCTCTGTTTCATCATGCTCCCCCTCAATACGTTCTTCATCTTGATGCTCCCCCTCAAAATGATGTTCCTGTTGATTCTACTAATGCACCCCCTCAACTTGATGATTCATAATTTCATTCTCCCCCTCGAAATTTGGCTGACTTTCTTCATGAATACTTGTATGATCCTCCTCCACACGAATAGCAGGCGTACTTTCACAAGTTATTGTCGAATCATCAGTATGTTTTGAGGATTCTGATATTTGATTATCAGGACCATTATTTTCTGCATCAATTGCCCTGTCAGGAATTCCGAAAATTAAGTCATAATCAAAATCATTTATTTCAGAATTATCAATTTGAGTATTTGAATCCACAAGTATTGATTTATTTTCAAATTTACTATCCATTTGTTTAAGATAGTAATCATCAAATGTTAAATTGAAAGTTTCTTCAACTTTTCTTGTTCTTTTATTAAGCACTCTGTATGCAACCGAATTCTGTGAATATCCTAAGAATATGCCTTCATCAGCTTTAGCTTGGAACTTGGACAAATTATCTTTGAGATTCATGATAAAACACATGCAACCAAAAACATGAAAGAATTTTACATTAGGTTTCCGATTATTTATTATTTCATATGGAGTAACATTGAATCTTCGATGAATAAATGATCTATTCTGAGTAAAACATGCAGTGGACACTGCTTCTGCCCAAAGATATTGAGGTAGATTCGCATATGTTAACATGGTCCTAGATGCTTCGCATAGAGATCGATTTCTTCTTTCAACAACTCCATTTTGTTGTGGAGTATATGGTGATGAGAAATTATGCGAAATGCCTTTGCTTGTGAGAAAAATATTAAGAGTTTGATTTTTAAACTCAGAGCCATTATTCTGATGGCTTGTGCGGAATTAGGAAAGATCTAGTGATTCATCATATAAAATTCAAGAACACAAGGAGTAAATAATTCTTTGTAAGCTCTTATTAGATCTAGAAAGATTATACAAATGGGTTTGTATACAATTTCTCTCTATAGTCTAAAACTCCAAATGGACTCTTACATTCTTCTTCAGACTGAGTTCAATCTTTTTGATAAAATCTATCATCGTCTGAGCAACTTCAAATTTCAACCTGAGAAAAAACACCCATGTGAATCGAGAGAAATCATCTACAACAACTAAAATATACCGCTTTTTATTGATGGTTGCAACAGTCGATGGTCCACATAAGTCAATGTGAAGAAGTTCCAATGGTTCTACGATTTTTGAATCTATCACAATCGGATGACCTTTTCGATGTTGTTTTCCTTGTTCGCAAGCTGCACACAAAGAATCATTGTCAAATTTTAGTACTGGTAACCCTCGAACTAAATCTTCAGTGACAAGTTTATTAATATTTCGAAAGTTCAAGTGTGACAATCTTCTATGCCAAAGCCAGCTGAGATCATTAGATGCTTTTGATAGTAAACACACAGTAGGTTTTCCCACAATTGGTTTGATGTCCAGTGTAAACATATCACCATATCTTTTGGATTTGAGAAGTATTTCATTTGACTTTGCATTTGAAATGATACTTCCTTCTTCATTAAATACAACTTGATTTCCAGTACCCACAACAAGTTGTAACACACTTATCAAATTATGTTGAAGTCCTTCAACATAAGCAACTCTGTTTACAGTGAAGTTTCCATTTGTGACTTTCCCATAGCCTTTCACTTGACAGTTGTGATTATTTCCAAATTTAACTACTCCAGCATTTTCCAAGCTTCTATAATCTCGCAAGTTTTCCTTTCTTCCAGTCATATGATGAGAGCAACCACTATCAATATACCATTTCGTATCATATTGCTCGTCACACATCACCTGCATTTATTGAAAGAATTTAGGAACCCAAGACTTGTTGGGTCCATCATTAGTAGAATGAAACAAATTCTTGCAATTTAAAAACCATGTTTTCACTTTACTTGTAACAGAATCCATTATATCAACATCATCAGATCTAGATATTGAGATATAGTCATTCAATAGTTTTGGATTTACATTGATTGTAATCTTATCCTTCACAACATTCGCAGTTTTGATAACTGGTTTCCATTTTTGAACCGGAACTTGCGAATTATGAGATGTTGAACTAGCAGTTGAAGAGTTATTTGCGAACTTATCAAATGCATTCTTGATTTGTTCTTCTGAAAACTTCCCACTTTGATATTTTCTTCCTTTTCCTTCAAACCAACGATTGATCGTACTTACATCAGATTTTCCTTTTGTATATGAAACTTTGGTTGGTTTTGAGACTGAAGGATTTGGAAATTTTGGTTGTTTTGGTGAAAATTTCACTTTGGCTTGAGTTGAGTTTTTCAAACTTGATGAAGTATTCGTGAATTTGCCAACATTTTGAAACTTTTGATTATTTGCAAATTTTTGCGAATTCTCAAATTTTCGATTGTTGTCATATTTGCGAATATATGAAACCTTGTCAACAGAGTTTATTGGTTTATGAAAACTTGAATCTGTTTGTTTATTTTTGTTTTGAAATTTTGATGATGTTTTTGAAATTTGTTCTTTTTCAACTCTTGGTTTGTCATTAGACACAACTTGCCAGAATATTGCTTTTTTTGCTTTTCTTTTTGAAACATTATTTTCTATTGAATAATTTTCAACCATCAATTTGAATTCATGTGAATTTAGTTTCACTTCAGACTTTGATTTTTCAACTTTTTCAAAAATTTTGTTTGATTTTTCACCTTTAACCACCCATTTTTGTAATGATTTTTGTTTTTGAAACACATAAGGATTTTGAGTTAAATTGTTTTCTTCTGTGTTTTGATTTGCGAAAAAACCTTCTTTCGTTGACTTTTGATTATCTTTTTCAATCATTTTGTTGAATTCAGGATGAACTTTCTCAGCATTTCTAGTAGTGACAAAAACTTGATTTGGAAAAATGGTTTTATCAGTACATACAAAATTTGGATATACCACTGTGTTGGTTTCCAAATAATGTGCGCCTTTGTCATTTAAAATTTTGTCAAATTCTTTTGTATTTTCAAACACTTGACCAACCACAACTCTTTGAGGTGTTTCATTTAAATCTTTCTTCTCTTCTTTGTTCTCATCAGTATCATCAGATTTCCAGCTTTCAACTTCCACATTATCAAACTTAGAATGTTGCGAAGTTGAAGGTTTATCAATTTCATCCTCTACTATTGAATCAACTATTATTTCTTTACCTTTGATCTTAGATGTGATATTAATGATTGACAATTGAGAACAATCAACCTCTTCTTCCTCTTTTATCTCACTGATTTCACTCACATTATCTGAATTTTCATCAATATCAGCATAATTGAATTGTGAGGCAAGAATTGAATTTTCGGTTTTCTTTATGATTTTCACTTGTTCACTCTTTGTCAGACTTTCATTGACAATGTTAACCAACTCATCAGCATTCAGAAATTCATCAATTTTGACAATACCATATGAATATCTATCATCAGGTATTTTGTCAAATTGAGCAATTGTACTTTCGCAATCATAAGAAACAACATCAACTTTTTCATGTTCATACTCAAGAAAAGGTAAAAGTTTCCTATGTTGTTTTTTGCTAATGTCAGAAGAATGATGTAAAGCAGTTAATTTTGCATATAATCGTTTTGCAGAATTACAATATATGTTTCTTTATGCTAGCAACAACCTAACATCATTTGTAAGATTATTCCTACCACAATCTATATTTTTGATCTGCATTTCAAGTTTTTCTACTCTGCTCCTCTTTATTTCTAATTCTCTCTGTGTCTCACCTAGTTGCAAATTTAATTTTTGAGCTTCAGTACTAGCAGACACAATAACAGAATCAAAATAAGCCACAGTATCATCAAATGAAACAATTTCAGCATCATAAGCAGATAAAGGAATATTAAAAGATTCAAGTATTGCACGTACCTTGGTTGTCATGGGTGATTTGTCTGTGGATTTGGATACAAAGCACCTTCCTGAAATTTCCTCTTCGCAATCTTCATAACTTGCAAACATTGCTCCATGTGTGGGATGCCTTATTTCCTCGTCATCAGATCCTGAAGACCAGATCTGATACGTTCCACTTTCTTCATCAGCAGATTCACCCTTCGTAACCAAAGACACTCCTTTAGTCTTAGCACGTATCTCTTCAATCTTTTCAGAGTAGTATGCTTCATCTTTAACTTTTTCCTTCTTCTCTTCTTTCTTTCGCAACATGCAATCGGCTGCGAAGTGATTCGCACCATTGCAGTAGTGACAGTAAATTCCTGAATCACCTTTCAACTTCTTCTCTTCTTTCGCATCTTTTTGTTTCTCATCAGCTTTCTCCAATTTCTTCCTCTCCTCCCCTCCAGTTCTTGTGACAGCATTCTTCACATCACTAGTCTTTCCTTTTGGATTAAAAGGCTTTTTGAAAAACTTCTTAACTCTGTTGTTTGAATAGAATGCCACAGCTTCATCATCAGAGTTCATCAAAAATACTTCTTCATCTGAACCATCTTTTTCATTAACATCAGTTTCTGATACCTTTGAAACAAGAGCCAAAGGACCTCCAATAACCTGTTTTGATTCTTCATACATTTCTGAAACCTCACATTCATGTGTTTTCAGTTGATTGTAGAGATCATTCAATTTAGTTGTATCAAAACTTTGTTGATTCTTAATCATCATGCTCACACTTCGCCATTCCTTGCGAAGACCCATAATGAAAGTTAAATTGAACTCCATGAGGGACCTAGTGATTCCATACCTATTGCAGCGAAACATAAGCTCATTCAGACGATCATAGTAATTTTCAAGAGTTTCTGCATCCTTTTGTCTGAATTCCTTCAGTTCAACTAGACATTGCTTCACAGAATTGATCTTCGTCTTTTCGCTACCTTGATACTTTTCTTTTAGAGTGTTCCAGATATCCTTGGCTGTTTTACAACTACGGATGTAATTGTAAACCACAGGAGGTAGAGCACCTCTTAGTTCCCTCATGCACCTCTTTTCATTATTCTTCAGTCGTTTTTGTTGTTCAGCAACTTCAGCAGATCCAGTAGATGATCCAATTGATTGAACATTAGCAGGAGCTTGCACTGTTCCATCGATACAATTGCAAAGTTCTTCATCAATTCCATTTAAGTAATCTTCCATTCTATCAGCCCACTGATCATAGTATTCTGGAATTAACATTGGAATTTTGGTTGAGTAACCAAGCAAGTGAGAGAAGGAAGTCATTGTATTCATGTTGAAGTTCGCCATTGATGAACACAGAAATTTTCAGAAAGCTTGAAAAACTTGATGAAATAGAGAATTTGATCAAATGAATTGATAACAAATCACTAACCGATTACTCGACTTAACAATTCAAAGACATAATCAATTCAAATCTGAAGATCAAATGTGATTTTCAAAACCAAAATGCGCGGAAAATTTTGAGTAAAGCTGCAACTCAAAAAGTAAATGATTCTAACATGAAAATCAGATCGAAGCAGTTTGAATCCTGCTCTGATACCAATTGATGAGAATTGTTATCGAGATTTGAGAAAGCAAAGTTAGATTTTAGTGATTGAAGATTAAGAACACAAAGAGTAAATATTAATCAGATCTCATATTGATAAAGACTGATTACAAAATAAGCAGAAAAGAGACATCTGTTACGAAAAGTCTCTTTCTACTTCTAACCTCAGTCCCTATTTATAGGGAACATGAGTGAACAAAAAAATATACTAAGTCTAGACATTTTCACTTCGCAAAACAGATGACTTAGTAAAATAACATAAAATGCGAAACTATATAATACACTATATTCGACTTTTACAACTTTACATCTACAATACCCATCATCTAACTTCTTCTGTGATGATCGATGATCAGTTGGGTAAATTGATTCAAAGCTATGTTCCTGAAATGAATATTATGATTTTACCAAATTTTTGTCAACTTTGATTATGGGTTGTTGATAGACTTCCTGAAAGGTATCAATCAGTGAATTCTTGAAGAGCTAAAAAACCCATAAATATTAGAGATATGAAATACAGTTAGGACTAAGAAAAAATGAATTAGGGCTAAAAGGAACCCTAGGCATCGGGGGGAAGAAAGATGAGTAAAATGTTGAAACGGCGGTCGTTGGTGGAATACATAATTTTAGAATAACTGATTTCCGTCATTTTCATATACAAGAATTCACCAATTTCAAAGAATCGGAGAAGAGAGAGAAAATGAGGAAGAAAGAAGGAGAAGAAGATGCCGTTGAAGACAAAGCATGATAGAAGGCTATGTTGATTTCATAAGCAGTGAGAGATAAAGAATACGACCTGAATATAAGAAATTAGGTTAGAAAACATAAACTACCGAGGTAATACTTGCTCATTCTTCAATCTAAAATATATCGACTAATCATGAAATAAATGAATAATTCAAAATTCATCATCGATCACAGTTATCAAATTTTTTAAAAAAATGAACCACGCCAGTTAGAAGTTATGTAACGACCGTAAATTTGAGCCAAATTAAAACATTTTATCTTATAAAAAAAACATTAAGTTCATACATTTGTTTCAAAAGAGTTTAAACATCAGAGTATCTCCCAGAACCATATCACATAAATCATAAAACATGAGGAGCGGTACGATCACGTCTTCGCCTTGACACGATCTCCTGAAGTACCTGAAACAATACACTGAACTGTCAGTCCGAAAGCTTAGTGAGTTACCCCCAAAATACCAACCACACATAAACATACTCATAACAAATCACAAATAAAACAGTCATGCACATCGGGTCTACTGTGTGACTGATCTGCCCGCACTGGGCCTTCAGTCCACCTGGTCCACCCTCCGAGTCTAGCCATGTACATCGAGTCTACAGTGTGATTGGTCCGTGTAACGCCCGCAAATCCGGGCTAGTCAAATTAGAGGCAATAGGAGTCGAAAACGACTTTTCGACAAAAGATTATTTAGAATAAATAATCTTAACCAAGTTTTAGTATATGTTACAAGGTTTCCGTACATATAAAGAATGCCGAAATCCGAGTTATAACGAAGAAGTTATGACCCGTCGAAGTTTTGCAACAGAACCGGTACGACACCGGGAAGTGTAAATAGTAAATTTACGATAGAGCGAGATTTAGCCTTAGCGATCTAAACAAAATTCATAGAATATGTTAAACTAAGAACATCGATAAAAAGAACGCCCAAATCTGACTTCGTATGAAGAAGTTATGATTTTTCGAAGTTTCGAGTTGGCAGTGTACAGCCCGAAATTCGGATATTAGATCGAGCGGTTTTTAGCCGACATGACCTGAAAGAGAATCGAAGATCTCGTTTAGAGTAGCGTAACGAGAAAAAGATGGGCAAAAACGGACATTGGATGAAGAAGTTATGAGGATTTAATGGACCAATCCTGTCCCGGCCTATTAATAATATAAAATTTAAAATCGAGCCAAAACTAGCCAACGAAGTCTAAATGAAAGTTGTAGAGTACGTTCCCACCTTCGCGTGGATATAAAGAACGTCTAAAATGGAGCTCGTATGCGAAAGTTATGATTTTTAGAAGTCGGGAATGCAATTTGCGAAGGCTGATAAGGAGCTGATGACGTGGCGCATTGTGGGCCGTCCATCGCTGATCAGATCTCGCTTCGGATGAAGAACACGTCGCCCTCGCTTACGCCCCGCGTCCGAAGCCAATACGCACTGCGTACCCTCGCCCTTATCTCTTCCGATGTTGTGAGCCAGCTGGTGCGAAGCTGGCACTCTTATCCGATGGCTACGCCCCGCGTAGGTCCGAGGTACGCCCAGCGTACCGAGGCCTCGCAGGGCTATAAAAGGGGGCCGATTATCCTTCATTTTTCACACCTTCCTTCACTCTCTCTCTAACTTCTTTCTCTCTCTAAGTGTTCTAAACACCCCCAAACCCTAGGGAACCTCCCTAGCACCCTAGGGAAGCCCCGAGGCTCCCGGAGTCCCGAGAAAAAGGAGTTTTTCGGTTTCGAAACGCTGCTCCAATTAAGTCCCGGTTTTCGATAAAATTCGCTGTAAGTGTGCTACGCTTACGCAATTTTTAATATAGCTTTCATATAATTATAGGAATGTTATTAGGTCCTTAAAATAATTATTTGGGCTATTAAAATGAGTTATATCGAGTATTATTAACACTTAATAATACTCGGACTAATGAATTTGTCGCGGTTATCGTTATACTAAACCCTAGTGGTATCGATACTAGGTTTTATCGAAGGAATATCGTTTTGAGAGTATCGAAGCCCTGTCCGAGTGCTGAGTCACCACCTAATCAAGTGAGTGCATGGTCCCTTTCATCTTACACATAGATATGAAGTATTTTAATATAAATTACGTGCTATGTGTGCATATTGTTTGAATACTTGTTGTCTATACTGGATGAATGATTTATACATGTTTTAAATGATTTAAACTGTATATTTATTTTATATCTACAAATATGTTGGGATAAAACATGGGTAGATGAAATAGTTGGTGAGTGATGAAATAAAATAATGAGAGATAGGTGATGATAGGAAGGTGATGATAGATAGGTGATTATGAATCGGTGATGTAGGATACTACAACCTTGTCCGACAATTTGGAGATGTAGTCATCTACCAGAGTATAGATGGAGACCACGGACTATTATAGACAACCCCGTGGAAACACCAGCAGGCTAGTAACCTGTAGGTGATGAATTACGAGTTCAGGCGATGTTGTAACTACGTATTCATGCGATGATAGTCTAACCCTTATTATGAATTACGAGTCCAGACGATGTTGTGGCTACGTATTCATGCGATGATAGACAAACCCTTATCATGATTTACAAGTCCAGGTGATGTTGTGGCTGCGTAATCATGCAATGATACCCTAACTCTTGCTAGACACGTATTAAGGGAGTAATCCCCGGATTAGTATTGTCTATGCAATGTAGGCGATGATCCTTAGCTAAAGTTCGTAGGAAGACTCATATAAGGAAATACGATGTAAGGAGATGAGAAGTAAATATGATATAGGAGATGACCCTTGAGATAATATCTTTAGGGAAGACTAAAAGAAGATAATGGGGATGGGTAATTGGGTTGATTATTTGATTGTTTAAACATAATAACTATATTATTGTGGGTTGAAAATCCTATGTACTCACCAGGTTTCCCAACCTGACCCACTCAGTTTATTTATATCACAGGTGACGATATGAAGTGACATTACACTGAGAGATTTAAAGAGATGTAGATCACTAGTGTAAATCATTGTAAGTTCTGTTTATGCTTATGTTTCGGTAATAACGATGACATCCCAAACGTTTTAAAATGAAATAAATAAGTTTCCTCGAAAATGTTTTAATAACGTATTTACCATGTTTTTCTGGGAACAAATTCCGCAACCTTTTTATAAAATGAAGTACTCTGATTTTTATAAAGTATAAACAAAATCGGTCTTTTCTGGCCGTGATTTTGGGGATGTCACAGTCCCCCCGCACCGGACCTTCAAACCACCTGGTCCACTCTCTGAGTCTACAGTATGACAGGTCCGTCCACACCAGACCTTCAGTCGCCCTAGTCCACTCTCCGAGTCTTGGCACGTCTGGTCTGACCTAACCGGTCACTAGCATAACATTACCCTATATATATCGGGTACCGACCTTAAGCAGGTCACTAACATAACACCATCCTAAATACCAGGATGCAGATCTAGCAAAGCAATAACATAACAAACAATACCCAGATTTCCATCCGATAAAGGGTCGACCTTGGTGCCGTAGACCCTGTCGATATAGTGAGGATAACTCACCTGCAATTGCCGATTGGAAAGATAAAACCAAGCTGCTCCGACCACCGAAACGATCTTCACTACAGAACACTACCAAAGAACCAATTCCATAAATACCCAAAATTACCAAGATACCCTTGAAAGTCAAACTGGTCAACTCTTGGTCAAAGTCAAAGTCCTCAAACGAAGTCAACCTTCCTGGTTGACTTCTACTCATTGAGTCACCCCGTCGAATCGCCGAGTTCCCACACCCAGAAAACTCTCATATCACAACTTAACTCGCCGAGTCGCCCCAAGACTCGCAGAGTCCAACGATCTCTGAGTCCCCTCCTGTCCAACTCACCGAGTCGCCCACCGACTCACTAATCCAAAGCTTTAACCTAAAAGAGACTGGGTTCTGTGACAAGGCTCACCGAGTCTAAGAACAGACTCACCGAGCCCAAGGCAATCTTCAACAGACTCGCCGAGTTGGTCTTACAACTCGTCGAGTCCATGCACATGCTCATACAACTTGTTGAGTACACCCATGTGACTCGCCGAGTCTCTCCAGTTCTCAACCCATTCGGAAGCTATTCGAGCCATGTATAGGCTCAAATGTATAGATCCACCCTTCTACACTCTAACCCTCACATAAAGTTGCAAATTTTACGTGAAACCATGGAGATATAGGCCCAAAACACACTAGGGCTTGGGTTTTAGACAAAGGGGTTTTACCAACAAGTCAAAGACTGAAACTTTATGACATTATGGACCATCCAAGCCTAGATCTGAAGTAGCAACCTCAGATCTAGGCCTCTAACTCGAAATAGCTCTTAATCATACCAAAAATGTCCCAAATCTCAAATGATAAAAGATCTAGATACCAAAGAGCCCAAGCAACAGATTATTACCTCCAATATATGCTCCAACTGAATTAGATCCCAGATCTACACCACTCCTTTGCAGCAAGCCTTTAATTCCTCAAGTTCTTTCCCACCAATTTCCTCTTCCAAGCTCCAATATCCTTAATAATGAAGCCTCACACGAAGGTTAGGGTTTCTGGAACTCTCATGGGGATTAGGAGGCTGTGAGAGGAATATGAAGTCCATTAAATAGGGTGCAAACCCTAAGATTAGGTTTTTCTCATTCCAACACTAGCTCGTCGAGTCCAACTTCCGACTCGGCAATTTGGTCACTTAATTCGCGATCCAAACCCGCTCCGACTCGGCGAGTAAGCGTGCCTACTCGTCGAGTCCCTTCCTTTATTTACACTTAGCACCCTTCACTTCTTGTTCCGAACTTGGGATGTTACAATTCTCCCCCACTTAAATTAGGCTTCGTCCTCGAAGCTTGTGGCAACACAAACTTCCGGATGATACTCCCACAATGCATCCACTGATCTTAACTGACCCAGATTCCTTCAAACACTGCTATTGAATCCTTAAAATTCATCTCTTCCCTTGCAGGGTCCTGATAATCGTTCAAGCCGGCCACCGGCTTCCTTTCCCTGATAACAACACTCATCGACTAAATGCCACCATAATACATTACCTTACTTCCGACTTACGCATTCATCCGCCACCTGAGAAAACTGGATACCATTCTAAACCACCGAGTCTTGACCCAGTATTAGCTCACTATCTCTCGCCTAACTGGCGCCACCTTTATGAACTTGCACCGATGGAAACTCATCCCGTTTCCTCCTTGGATCAAATCCCTTATCGTGCTGACATGACGAAACAATTCACAGCTTCCGAGCAACCCTCCTAAACACCTTGCTATAATGTCCATACACATCGTACCTGGCTCGAACAACATCGGGCTAGAAAACCAGGCACGCCTACGATGGTCCAGCCATCCCTAGGATGGAACACCACTACATCCATAACTCATTACCAAAACCATACTCGGAACCAAGGATCTTTTCCTTGCATCACCCTTGAACCCTTCGGTTCGATACTACAAAGTGTAACCCACTCAAACTTCCCTATCACAACCTCTAGGTCCTTAACCTCCGACTGCATTATCCTTATATAGACGTCAGCACCGGTCCAGACTACTCCCAAGTCTGTTATCCTACTGTCTCACCTTCCTCTAACCCAATGTCCAATTTGGAACTACTATCCTCCTCCTCTTCCAAGGAGACTGAAAACATGCATACGCATCATCCAACATTGCCACAACCTTGACAGGCATCCAACCCGTATGTGCTTCCATATGTCTGGTACAATCCCAATGCTTACTACCAATAATTGAAGTACTTTCGGTCATCCATTTACTCTACTGCCTTCCTTTCAGAGGACCTACACTCCTTCCGGAGCTACCTACCTTTCCTTTCCAGGAAATCTACTCAACAACCCTTACCGCACCTATAAGTACCACTGAGCTAAACTCCACTCTACACTATCTATGTAGAGCAACTGCTATTCTTGAACTCCCATATACTCCGAATCCGATCACATACTAATTAGGCCCACACACGGCCTCCAGCCAACTCCATCATCATGATCAATACCTGGGGCCAGACCATATCGATTACTATTGCATGGTGACATATTCACTCATTCTCCTCATCCCGATTCACTAACATTTACAGGGTCTTCAGCATGAATGGACCGCCTTTCCAGGCCTTCAGCCAATGTGGACCACTCTTAGAACCTTCAACTTGTCTGGACCGCTCTCCTGGGCCTTCAGCCTGTCTGGACCGTTCCCCGAGACTTCGGCTTGACTGGTACGCCCTCCGGCCTTCAGTCTATCCGGGCCGCTCAAGACTGTCGTACATCGCCTTGAACCATTTTTCCCGGGAGTCTCTCCCATGCAGTCTGTCCTAGCCCTTTAGGGGTTCCAAACTCCCATTCCGTTCCCGAAATCCTTTCCGTGGCCTAAACCCAGGCCTCACAGCGACCAACTACCTTACCTGAAACCATGGCCTGTTCCCTGCCCCACTTTTCTATCACTTGCTCCAATCATGCCACACTCTTGGCTAACCACACTAATAAATCCAAACAGCTAACCAACCCTGGATGCTTGTTGTTTTACAGGAGAATTTTCCAATTCTCCCCACTTAGTGTACCCACTACTCAATTCCGTTGAAAACCGGCATAACTTGATAAAGTTTCCCCCTCTACTCCAGGAACCAAATCCCTCCGGAGTGAGCAACCTCCACAGGTCACTCTCCCGACGTTGCACATCCCGAACTCCAAGGAAATTCGAATCTCAACCGAACACTTCTCGCAACGCAGTTGCTATTCCAAGCAACGAGATCGTATACCTTATCTTTCGACCAAGAATCCTCCTGAACGCTAACCAACTACAACCCCTAACAACTAATATTCCGAATCATACTATGAAGCATACGAAAAGAAGCGAACAAATTTATAATACCACATAATCAGCAAATAACAAGATATCAAAATGGAAACATACCCGCAGCTGCATCCAACCCTGTCCTGACCTCCTCTACTGTAAGCTAGAAAGCGCGTCCCTGAGCCCTCGGAGGCTTTGCTCCACCCTGACCTGAACCCATAATCCTCAAAGGGGCCGGTGTTGGAGCCTGCACCGGTCTAGTAACAAGCTGTGGACAGTTGACCCTCAAGTGTCCAACCTGATGACAATGATAACAAATCCTCATATCCTGAGCCGGGACTGACTGACGGCAATCCCTCGCATAATGCCCCTCTTTCCCACACTTGCGACACACACCACCGGACCTACAAACTCCGACATGACCCTTCCCACATCTGTCACAAGTGCGGCTGCTCTGACCTCTAACCCTAGAGCCAACAGTTTTGGACCGTTTTGGCACCGGGTGCGACTGCATCGGGGCCTGCCTCTGCTCTTGAAACTGCAACTCCATCTCTAATCCCGCCGTCTAGTTGCCTCCTGCAGCTCTAACAAGGTATCACACCTCTGCGTGGACACAAACTGCCTGATGTCCCTCTTGAGCATACTCAGATATCGGGACATCTGAGCCTGCTCCGAAGCAAACTCCAGGAAAAACATTGCCCTCTCAGTGAACATCCTGGTGATCTCCGTCACCAACTCTGAATCCTGCTTTAGCTCTAGGAACTCCTGAGCCAACCTCTCTCTCTCTCAACCCGTGGAACATAACGAGTGCTGAACATCTCCCGAAACTAATCCCAAGTAACCGCAGCCCGCTGCGCATCCAAATAAGATCTCGTAGTCAACCTCCACCAATCCTTTGACCCGAGCCTCAAAAGGTTCAGAGCACACCTCACCCTCTGATCAGTAGGGCATGAACACGTGAAGAAACATCCCTCCACGTCTGACAACCATCTCATAGCAACGATAGGATTCTGAACTCCATCGAAAGTAGCGGACTTCGTATTATCGAAGTCCTGATACTGAAAACCTCGACTAGTTCCTCCCTCTGTTGCTGATACAGCCGCAACAGCCGCCTCCGCAAGAGCTGCATAGCGCTCATCAAAGTACTCAACCATGGCGGTCTTGATTGACCGAAACATCTCCGGCAACTCAGCTCGGAACATAGCAGCAACTTCATCATGCAGGATCTCACGAATCCTAGCATCCAACTCATCCGTACTCATCTGACCAATGACCTCGGGTAGTACTGGTCCATCCTGACCACCTTCTCCTGATCCCGATCCCGATCCCGAACCGGATCCTACCCCGAGACGTCTCGTAATCGCCATACTTAAAATACGCCACAAGAATATTAGGCACTCCTCATAATAATCCCGAGAACTAGCTCCCAACAAAACCCTAGGGGGTTGTGACTTCCCTGATACGCATATGGGTCCTGTGCTTTCAGTAGTATGGGCGCATACTACCTTCCAAACCTACCCATATTTGTATCAAGTATCACCAAAACACCCTAACAATAGCATATACATAACGAACACACGAATCCAAGAGTTGTACCACTATCTCATAACCGACCTCCCGGTATCACGCAACCCTTCCATCCATGAAACTTCCACCAAACCTGCAGCACTAGTGTATGCTAGTCATACATAACGCTGTACCCTATAGACTTTCGAATATCCAATCGTACCTTAAGCTCCCAATCATACAAGAACAAAACATAAGGCCAAATCAAACATTTTGAGGCTATAAGATCTTAATTACGTATAACCATGATGCATACACTCAATAACTATAGTAATGATGTCAATTTCATATAAAGAAAACCCTAGGCTAGCAGGCATCATATAATCAGGCAATTCTATGATGCAATTCTTGAAGATCCCTAGCCTAGTACTAGCATGTTGTTCTAACATATCACATAATCAAAATAACTTGTATGGTATTTTGGGGTCTACTTACTGGCTCTGGCTGATTGTACCCTATGCATCCTCCTTTACTTATTTCGAAAAAACCTTTTGAAAACCAATTTGAAAATCCCTCCTTGATTTGAGACTGGATTCACACGAATGTTCCTCCAATTCACTCAAACCAAGGCTCTGATACCAACTTGTAACGACCATAAATTTGAGCGAAATCAAAACATTTTATCTTATAAAAAAAACATTAAGTTCATACATTTGCTTCAAAATAGTTTAAACCTCAGAGTATCTCCCAGAACCATATCACATAAATCATAAAACATGAGGAGCGGTACGATCACGCCTTCGCCTTGCTATGATCTCCTAAAGTACCTGAAACAATACACTGAATTATAAGCCTGAAAGCTTAGTGAGTTACCCTCCAAAATACCAACCACACATAAACATACTAATAATAAATCACAAATAGAACATCCATGTACATCTGGTCTACTATGTGACTGGTCTGCCCGCACTGGGCCTTCAGTCCACCTAGTCCACCCTCCGAGTCTAGCCATGTAGATTGAGTCTACAGTGTGATTGGTCCGCCCGCACCGGGCCTTCAACCCACCTGGTCCACTCTCTGAGTCTACAGTATGACTGGTCCGCCCACACCAAGCCTTCAGTCGGCCTGGACCACTCTCTGAGCCTTGGCACGTCTGGTCCGACCTAAGCGGTCACTAGCATAACATTACCCTATATACCAGGTACCGACCTTAACCAGGTCACTAACATAACACCATCCTAAATACCAGGATGCAGATCTAGCAAAGCAATAAAATAACAAACAATACCCGGATTTCCATCCGATAAAGGACTGGCCTTAGTGTCGTAGACGCTGTCGATATAGTGAGGATAACTCACCAACAATTGCCGACTAGAAAGATAAAACCAAGCTGCTCCGACCACCGACACGATCTTCACCACAGAACACTACCAAAGAACTAATTCCATAAATACCCAAAATTACCAAGATACCCTTGGAAGTCAAACTGGTCAACTCTTGGTCAAAGTCAAAGTCCTCAAACCAAGTCAACCTTCCTGGTTGACTTCTACTTGCCGAGTCGCCCCGTCGACTCGCCGAGTTCCCACACCCAAAAAACTCTCATATCACAACTTAACTCGCCGAGTCGCCCCAAGACTCACTGAGTCCAACGATCTCTAGGTCCCCTCCTGTCCAACTCACCGATTCGCCCACCGACTTACTAATCCAAAGCTTTAACCTAAAAGAGATTGGGTTCTGCGACCAGGCTCGCCAAGTATAAGAACAGACTCGTCGAGCCCAAGGCAATCTTCAACATACTCGTTGAGTTGTTCTTACAACTCGCCGAGTCAATGCACATGCTCATACAACTCGTCGAGTACACCCATGTGACTCGCTGAGTCTCTCTAGTTCTCAACCCATTTAGAAGCTATTCGAGCCTTGCAGAGGCTTAAATCCATAGATCCACCCTTCTACAATCTAACCCTCACATAAAGTTGCAAACTTTACGTGAAACCATGGAGATATAGGCCCAAAACACACTAGGTCTCAGGTTTTAGACAAAAAGGTTTTACCAACAACTCAAAGACTGAAACTTTATGACATTATGGACTATCAAAAGCCTATATCTGAAGTAGCAACCTCAGATCTAAGCCTTTAAGTCGAAATAGCTCTTAATCATACCAAAAATGCCCCAAATATCAAATGATAATAGATCTAGATACCAAAGAGCCCAAGCAACAAATTATTACCTCTAATATATGCTCCAACTGAATTAGATCCCAAATCCACACCACTCCTTTGCAGCAAGCCTTTAATTCCTGAAGTTCTTTCCCACCAATTTCCTCTTCCAAGCTCCAATATCCTCAATAATGAAGCCTCACACGATGCTTGGGGGTTCTGGAACTCTCAGGGGGATTTGGAGGCTGTGAGAGTAACATAAAGCCCTTTAAATAGGGTGCAAACCCTAAGATTAGGGTTATCTCATTCCAGCACCAACTCGTCAAGTCCAACTTCCGACTCGGCGAGTTGGTAACTTAATTCGCGATCCAAACCCGCTCCGACTCGGCGAGTAAGCGTGCCAACTCGTCGAGTCCCTTCCTCTATTTACACTTAGCACCCTTCACTTATTGTTCCAAACATGGGATGTTACAAGTTAGAACCACCACAATCAACTGCCTAACCCTTTTTACCACCTTACCCTTATACATTAATTAAACTAATTCAAAAATTCAAAAAATGCTTTTTAATTCTATAGTACATGTGTACTATTCTCAACGGTTGATTTCATTTTCACAAAATATTAGTATTTTTATAAAAACCTATGTATATATATATATATATATATATATATATATATATATATATATATATATATATATATATATGAGAAAAATGAATATACCCTTAAAGGTATATAAGGTTGTGTGCATAAATCCACTATAATACGTCATTTTGTATGATATATTCATTATAGTGCCCTTAAACTTTGACCCTAAATTGATTTACTTTCAAGATTTTTGAAGTTCCACTATTATCTTTCTCTCACATCACATCGTTTTGCCAAACACTTACTAAGCTATATATATTATAGTTGAAAATGAAAATTATGCAAGAAGAAGATAATCATGAAATTTATAAAATTTTTAGAAGTAAATCATGTTAGAAGTTGAATTATAAGAACATTGGATGAATACAATGTATATATGATACCAAACAACATAGTGTGGTGAGTTTGAGTACTTAAGCTTATATACCTTTAATTGTATATTCATTTCTCTCTCTCTCTCTCTCTCTCTCTCTCTCTCTCTTTCTATATATATATATATATATATATATATATATATATATATATATATATATATATGTAACATTTCGTTTAACATAAATAAATAAATAATCAGATAATTAAATAAGAAAACAAATAAAATAGATAATTACAAAAAAAATAATAAACCCTAAAACTCCGGGATGTATTTTTATATTTTTATATTAACCTTAAAGTCGTATCAAATAGTGAGGTGTACACCTTGGGGTGTTAAAAAGTGATATTTTTGAATATTGGAAAGTTAAACTGTATCTTTTTGGACTTGAATTGAAATGAATACGGGAAGCTTGGGGTTGTTTGGTAAATTCTGGGCTTGAATTAAAAAGAATAGATAGGGAGGGACCAGAAATGTCATAATGGTATGAAGTTTGGAATTAGACGGAGACTTAAATCCATCACTCTTCCTTCCCTCGTCCCTAACACACCTCAAACTGTAACCCTAAATGTTACTCCACCCGCCGCCTTGTCTCTCCAACTTCCAGCCGCTGCCGCCACCTCCTTTACGTCGCCTTGAGCCACCGAAGCGACTCGACGCTGCTCCACTGTCGATGAAGCCAAGGTCCTTTGAAGACCAACGTTATGGCTGGTGTTGCTGCCGTTTTCAGTCACACACCTTTCTTTTCTCAGATTCGTTTTCCGTCACGTCGTCGGTATCGCCGTTTGGTTGCGTCGCTGTCGCTAGCGTCGTCCGTTAGTGCCACCAATGCCCTATTATCGTCCCTCCGACCACCGTCCTCCTCCAATGGGGAGGTTGTAGCTACGATCGTGTGTGTATCTTCGCTTGTATGTGCGTGTTTCTATGTATGTAATCGTGAATTGGGTGTGGGTGTGTTTTGTTGGCCGTAAAACGTGAAGAACCACCATGGCAGCCAACCATGGTGGATGACGCCCTTTTTGCCCTTGTCTACCACCACCAGCGACCATGTGAAGTGATTGTGTGTATTATTGTGTGGATGTGTGTATTATTGGTGTGATATTATGTTGGATTAGGTGTTTAAGCCCTTAACTATAATTGGTATATAGATTAATTGATAGTAGCATAGTCTTTTTGGGTTGCTTTCAAACCTTACAATTGAATAGGATAGCTTTTAGAGAAAGAAGAATGATTTATTAACTTATTGCTTGGTTACTAAGTTAGATAGAAATCAAAATAAATAATTTATTAATGTATTATAAAAGTAATATATTAATTAGAAATCATATTGTTTAATTAATATTTAGTCGGAAATTAAATTGGAATTAATTTTGGAGTTGAAGGAATTAATTAAAAGTGTAGGGACTAAAGGTGACAATGTTCAATATTTGAGCATTAGGCAATTCTAGAACCTCCCATATAGTGTGGACGAATCTAGAGTGTCTCTAGGGTTTCCTTAGGCTCTAAGGGTGCCTTGGATGCCTTAGGTAGGAAGCTAAGGGATTAGGGTTATCTTCGATATACTTGCCTTCTCCAACACCTTCCCATCACCTATATAAACCCTCCATAGGGTTAAATTTCGGCTATTCCTTCCTTCTAAGAGCCTTGGATGAAAATTTGGCGCCTCCCCCCCCCTCTCTCTCTCTAAAGTTTTCCTTGGTTGCTAGGGTTTGTTTCTAAACCATTAGAGGTGCGACACTTGTGGCGCTTGCTACCAAATGTCTTTCAAGCTTGGATTAAGATTGTTATTACTACATATCAATCAAAGATATGTATCTTAATCCTTATTTATGTTATTTTCGATTATTACCTATAGATCTTGGGTTTGCATGATGTTGTTCATATTGCTAACAAATGCAATTTTGAATAAACGGTTTTTCTTAATAATGGATTTATAAATTGGAAAGCTTACACCTCAACAAAATTATATTTATACATACACACACACACACACACATATATATAGATATATATATATATATATATATATATATATATATAAGTATGGTTCAAATGAGAACAGTAAATAAAATGAGAATGTGAGACTACTACTTTATTGTTATATATTATTCTGCTATAAATTTTTTATATACAACTCTATGTCATTATTCATTACTGAATATATGAACAACCACTCATTAATATTCATATTAATATTTACAAAATTACTACATAATATAAATTTTATAGTAGAATAATAAGATAAAAATATATATAGGAACAATTATATGTTAATATTCATATTGTAATTATTATAATATTATATATATATATATATATATATATATATATATATATATATATATATATATAGTGAAAAGTGAAGATATGGATGTCATGTATGTAACATTAGGTATAAAATCATCAAAATTGACTTCATTTTACTTAAAAAATACAATTTTCTTTCACTAGTAGCTTTTTCCTATTCCTTTTGAACTCATATTATTTTTTTCGTGATTTTATCCCCAATATCTATGTATTTTAAATGTGTTTTTTATTCAAACTCTAGTTAATTTCATAACTTCCTCCGACTCGTACCATATGAATACTTGCATAGTGTTTTTTTATGAGTTATTGAAAGAGCTTTATTGAGTTTTTCTAATTAACATTTTCAATTTTTCAATATAGTTTTATGTATTAATTTTCAAGTTGGAGACCTACATGTAGTTGATAATATATTCTTATAAATGGTTTGTGGTGCAAATTTAAACTTATTAAACTCTATAAAAATATATATACAAAACATAGCATAAGCTTTAATAAAGTATGCAAGAAAGATGGTAGGGAGATTTGATTGTATTTTATTAAAATTACGTAGTCGTTTAAGGTTTTTTACCTATATATATATATATATATATATATATATATATATATATATATATATATATATATATATATATATATATATATATATAGACACACACACACACACTAGTCGTTTACCCGAGTTAAGCGATGGGTGTGAATAGTTTGTTACGATAATTTGTTTCGTTCAGCAAACAATGATAAGTTTCAATTCAACGATTATTTTTCTTTAGGAAATATGTTATATGAAAAATAAGACACAATGAATTGAAAAACGTTACTAAGCATTAGTTTCAATTTATTGATTCACTTTTTTCTGATGCACAATGTATTCTTAAATTTATTCGTCTCTTTTGTGTATGTTAGTTAAGTATTTTTTAATGGAGTTTTGAAGCATAATAAAAAATACAACCTATATGAATATTTCTACTTTAAAGAGTGTATTGAGCTTCAAACTCAATGAAATGTAGGTAAAATGGAAAACCTTTTTCTCTTCCAGGAGTAAGTCCTCAAAATAGTGTCAAATCAAAATATGTAATTTTTTTGAAATAGAAATCAAAATAAAATGGATCATGTTAGTAAAAAATTATTATTAGTCCTTCTTTTCTTTTAATATTTATTGAATTATTATGTTTGGTTATAAAACATCGAATAAAGAATACTATTTTGAAAATGAAGTTATTTTAATTAATACAGTAAAAATATTAAATTTCTGAAATTTTTATATTTAATCGAAAAAATCCAATTATAAATAAAAATATTAAATTTCTTACCTTTGTTATTTTGTATAATAAAAGTTGTGCGTTTATAATCAGGTAAATGCAGTAATAACAATTCCTGTAAAGTCTCTATACATATACTGTATGCACTTTATGCTTGAAAGCAAATTTAATAACAATTCCTGTAAAGTCTCTATACATATACTTTATGCACTTTATGCTTGAAAGCAAATAAAATTTTGTAACTTGCTATCCAAAACTATGAATTCCATCAAAGTAACTATCAGTAAAGATCATGAACTGATACAGATACATGTGTAAGATCAAAAATAATAAGATACATGTGCAAGATCATGTCTGATAGGAAGAAACTGGTTAAGGAGTGAAAATATGCACATACATCTCCTGTCTTGAGTAACTTGCAGTTTGGTCAATCTGATTCTGGTGAACCTTGTTAAGCTGCAATTATTAGAGATATGCAATTATTAGAGATATGCAGTTCGATGATGCATTTATCAGCTCCAAGCTGGAATTATTGAAAAAAACAAAGAAAGCATGTGCATAATTAGGCTGTAAGGAAAAACTCTTATTGTAACGGAAAAAGAAGTTACTTGAAATTGCATATAATAGCATTTAACTTATATTTTTTTTCTTATTAGGACATTAGACTTTGAATTAAAGTTTGTAGTTTTCCTTCTGTCATCAAAATTACTTTCACAAGAGACATTTAAAAATTAAATTTGGAGTTATAACTTATAAGGGACAATTCCCCTTGCAATATTCATTTTTCAGTAACATCAAAAATATCTTCAATTGTCATAACAAATATTAAAAATACATATTATATCTGAATGTGTTCATTTAAAATGTAGTGTTCTTAATATCCTTGAGATGCTAGCCAAATCATAAGGTATTAAAAGTCTTCTTAAATCTGTACGATTAAATTATAAAATATTAGTCCCATGTATGTAAAAATATAGACAATGGATCACAAAGAAACTAACATAGAGATGAAGAAAGTGTACTTGTACCTTTGGATGGTAATATGGCAGAAACTTTGGCAAGTTTGGCATTATCACTAATGGATTCTTGCACACACACAAAAACACACATACTCAACAACATACACACAAAGCACATATACAACAACACATACTGGCACATACATGCATACACATAATAAAAAGAGAATATGATGATTCTCGTACATTTTCTTTCAAAAGCAATAAAATTATGCAAGTATTTTTTTTCTAAAAAAAAATCTCGAGTTAAATGTATGATATCTCTCAACAAACATGAAAATAATATAAGTATTTACCATACCAATGACCTGAAGAAGCATGTTGAATGGCGCCTGATTTATCCACAGACTTTTCTAATCCATCCACAGAAAAAAACAGTTTATGGACAAATATACCCTCAATTTAATTTCTAGGTATTTAATTAAGATACAAAAACCTATGTTTGGAAACGCTAAAAAACATATGACGGCGTTGTTTCTTCAATTTGCGTTCCTTCCCTCGGCAACGTTATTCCAACCAACGGTTTTTCATCCGACGCTGCTGCTTCACCGACTTTCTCTTCAACCCACTCTCTACCGGTAACTTTAAAATTGATGTTTGATTTAATTTTGTTAAAATATTTACCATGACTATTGATTTTGATTTTGTTTTGCCATAAAGGAATTAGGATTGTATCTTTACTTGACTTTAATTGTTATGTTTCATCTCAAAGCAATTAAACCATCAAAGCAATTAATACTTTATGTTCATTCACAGTTTACGTAACTTCATGAAAGTGCATGAGACATTAATAATTTAATATTCACTTTGATTTTTATTTAACGTCAGGTTGCAATATTTAATTGTTTATCATGACAAACCATGTTACATCTTTCTGTGAACAACATCATAGAATTTTAATTGAAAAAATTAGGATAATTATCAATTGCATTGAGTTAAAATGATAAATTGATTCTTTTATAGGTTAAAACCATTATGTTAAAATGATAAATGGATTCTTGAATAAACAAATGGGTTATATGTTTGATTGTTGGAGGTAGTAGTTGGTTGTGATAAAATTGATTAACAGGTGGGAATGGATTCATCAAGTCCTACGATGCAAAATGAAGAACTCTATTTAGCTAACTCTAGATTTGAATCATATGATGAATTATTAAAGATTGTATGAGATTTCTATTACACTAAAGGACATGGGGTATTTATTTGAGATTCAAGCAAAGACAAATATGTCACGTTGCAATGTGATCGAGGCGGTTCCTATCGAGATAGATTGTGTATTGGAGATAAAAGAAAGAAGAACACTGGATCTCGTTTGATTAAATGTACCTTCCAGATTGTAGGTAAAAAGGGAAATGATGGTGTTTGGGTACTTAAGGCAAAAAACTTGACTCACAATCATGAACCGGCTATAGATGTATCTGCTGATTCTGGTCATCCATCATTCCATCGATTATCACCGGATGACGTACGAAGTGTCAAAAACATGGCGCTTTCTGGTATACCCCCAAGGCAAATTCTTCCTTCTTTACGTCAGAAAAATCAAAACCTTCTGGCAGTCTCTCGAACCACATTGTAACATCCTAAAATTGAAGGCAAAAAATTTCATTTTTAAATGAGTTATTATAAAACCAACAGTATAAGAAAACATCCATAATAACATATCATGCCAAAACTAGTACGTCAATAATCAAAACATGTCATCATAAGATCATATCAGAGTATAATCTCAAAGATCTCTTATGCGAAAAACATAGTGTGATGCGCTGCGATCGAGCCGGCTCCTTTCTTTTGAAAACGAAGTACCTGAAACCAAAATTGAAAACCGTAAGCATGAAGCTTAGTGAGTTCCCCCATCATACCACATACCATACAATCACATAACATACATACTGTCGGGCAATTCTGGGGTGCCCGACCTACCTGGTACGGCCATTCTGGGGTGCCGACCTATCTGTGTCAAGCCATTCTGGGGTGCCGACCTATCTGTGTCAAGCCATTCTGGGGTGCTGATCTACCCATGTCAAGCCGTTCTGGGGTGCTGACCTACCCTTCGGTCCTAACAACTGAACCTCAGGGACTACTCCACCCCCTACTGCTACTATCACATATATCATAACATAAACATACTCTCAAACACATCTGGGGTGTCCGACCTACCCTTCAGTCCTAACAACCGAACTTGGGGACTATTCCCCTCCTACTACCACTATCACATATAACGTATCATGCCAGCATATAAACATATCATCACATACTATCAGACATATCTGGGGTGCCTGACCTACCCTTCGGTCCTAACATTCGAACTCTACTACTATCACATATAACATATCATGCCAGCATATAACATATCAGGTAGTAACAACCTAGATGATATCACAAAGACAATCATCTAACATACAACTCCTACTGGTGGGTCGGCATTGTGGCCGTAGACCCACCGTTACTAGAAGGTAACTCGCCTCACACTACTGAAGTTCCGTAGACACAATCCCATACTACTGAAGTCCCGCAGGCTCAACCCTAGTTGCTGGATGACATATTCCCGAACTGTTAACACCAAAACAACACCCAATTAATACTTGGGTCCCAACACATAATCATAATACATACTTGGATAATTACTACATTACCCCAGGCTTGGCTTATTTAAGCCTAATGCCCAATCCATAGGCCCAAATCCAATTAGGAATCAAAGGCCTACATATGGCCTAATTTTCCAAATTGGGCCCAAGCCTATACATGGTCTTATTCTGAGGCCCAACACCATATAGTCATTAAGGCCCAAACTATGGCCCATTTATGGCCCAGTTTTCCAAATTGGTCCCAAGCCCCTTACATGGGCCTTACCCTAGGCCCATTAAATTATTCTAGTCCAATTGCTTGACTTTGGATGGCCCATTGATAACCCAATCATCAAGGCCCAATAAAGAGGCCTAACAATAAACCCAAGTGAAATTAGGGTTTCCCATAAAATGATGATTAAGGTTAAGTTTCCTACTTAATCCCTTAAGGACTTAATCCTCTAAGGACTTAATCCATTAAGTCCAATATTGCTTAGATTAATTTTTGCCAATGATTATTATTTAATATCTCAAGTTATTAAATAATTCCCGTGTGTGTCCCGATAAATTCTCAAAATTAGGGTTTTATTGGCATTAGAGTTTTCCAAACCCTAATTAGGGTTTCCAACCCAAAATACTAGACCATTTATCAATTTGTTGGGCTTTTAGGTCAGTTAGGGCTTTATTGGGCCTATTAGGCCCACTAGAATATCACTAAGCCCCTAAATCACATGCTTAGGATTTTAGGTCCATTAAGCTTCATGGGGTCCATTAGGGCTTACAAGGCCCATTAGGGTTTCAAGCACCCCAAACGAATCAAACCCAACGAGGTAAGCACACCGCCACCCGACACAGCGGCCGGTGGTGGCAGGAGGCGGCAGCCACCACCCTACAATGGTGGTTTGAGTTTCTTTCCATTATTCTTTTGCTAATTACAAGTTACAATGCCTTAAACAAGAATAAACACACCCACTAACTACATAAACACACACATGGCGGCACATGGTGGCAGCCACCACCTCACAGTGGTGGTGGTGGCTATACTCAATTTTTCGGCCAAACTAACACCATCTACAACCCAATATATGCTATTCTGATTTGTTCAAAGAGCTTAGCCACCACCCGGTGACTCACGGTGATGGTCGGAACTCCTTTGTGATGACAGGCACCACCTTATGGTGGTGGCGGTGGTCCTTCTTGATCTTCTGCCCAGCAACACATTAATACCTGCGAGACACGACGCAAACGGCGACCCTTAGCCTCCGACTTGGCAGATGGCATCGTTGAAGTTATACCCCATTCCCGATGACGCTACAATGACGACATAGTAAGCAACGGAGCAACAACGAATTGAAGGAGAAGAATGAATGAAATTAGCATTAGCAGCAGCAGCAACCACAACGACAAAAGATGGTGGCGATGCAACAGGAAACGAGGGGAAATGAGGCTGAATCCTAGCTGGAGAACGATAGCGACGATCGCGCCACTCAGCTATGATGAATCTCGCGACGTTTTGCATTGATCACGATGTCCGACAATCGTGGCAGTGCTCTTCATCGAACGGAAGGACGCTTGAATTCGACTGGCAGCGGCTTTACTCATTCGACTCCCGTCGCCCCAATACTCCGAACCGTTGAACTCTCCCTTGTCGGCAGCAAACTTGGTGGGAGTACGGTGGCTGCTGTGACCGTCTGTTGATCCGAAACGAGATGGCGGCAGCTGATGAACCGATGATGGCGGCTGCACTCTTTTGGTTAGGGTTAGGTTTTGTTGCAGTATATATACCCTTGAAAATCGTGAACCATCTGTGATTATGTCTGATAGAGAGTTATCATTAATGAATGCCATAAAGACGGTATTTCCGAACACGATAAACCTTTTGTGTATTTGGCATATTGAAAAGAATGTGTTGGCAAATTGCAAGAAGCATTTCACAAATACAGATGAGTTTGACATATTTATGTCAAATTGGAATAATGTAGCATATTCAACAACATCAACAATTTTTGAATCGACCTTGGGTGAATTTGAGTTGCTTTATCAAACAAGGGCTAATGTCATAAAAACCCTTAAGTTTTTAGGGTTTTGTCGGTTTTGTCCAAAGTTGAATTTTATGTCCGTTTTTAGCTTAACATTTTTAAAAAAATGTTCGGTTTTACCCTTTTACCGGTGATAACAGGTTATCATTATATTAACTTCGCAAAAAACCCTTAAGTTTACTGTTTTTTTTTTTACGTTTTTACCCTTAAGTTTATAATTTTTTTTACACTTTTACCCTATATATATATATATATATATATATATATATATATATATATATATATATATATATATATATATATATATATATATATATGTATATTTTTCATATTATACGTATTGAAGCAGAAAAATCATATGAATATGTATATTATGAAAAAACATATACTTAGGGTAATAGTATAAAAGAATTTATAAATTTAAGGGTAAAAACGCAAAATAAATGGTAAACTTAAGGGTTTTTTTTTGCGAATTTAATATAATTGTAACCAGGAAAACCTGTACCGGTAAAAGGGTAAAACCGAACATTTTTTTCGAAAATGTTTGAGTAAAAACGAACATAAATTTCAACTTTGGGCAAAACCGACAAAACCCTGAAAACTTGATGGTTTTTGTGACATTAACCCATCAAACGAAGCAAGCTGCAATTGAGTATATAAAAAAATACATGGTTGCCCTGGAAAGAAAAGTTTGTTAGTTCTTGGAAAGAAAAATTATTTGCATTTTGGCAATCGTTCATCTTCAAGGGCCGAAGGTGCTCATTCCAAGCTTAAATCGTATCTACAAGTATCTACGGGTGGGTTTCAAGGTATTACAGAAAAATTTTGTCTTGCAATCAGACATAAATTCAATGAGATTAAAGTGAAACTCGCAAATAAGAAAGTCAAAGTTCTTAGGTGTGACACCCCTTTGGAGCAGTTTTGTACCGAGGTGTTGTATTTTTGAAAAATATTTACTACATCATGGTACTTTAAAAATAAATTACCAAAAGATAGTGAATTAGTATATTATGGGTTTTGTTATTTCTTTTTAGAGATTTCTAATTATTTTTAAAATTTTATCACCGTCACTGCATCACATCAATGTTTCCGGCCATCACCGTTCTCCCCTACCTACCAATTCGTTTTACTGCGACAATTCTTCTACAAATTAAAACATACGACTTTAGGAAAACCAAAAATTAAACCTAAAACTGTAAACAAAAATCAAGACAAAAGAGAAGTATGATAAAGCAAATCTAATATGGAAATCCTAAAAACAAATTTTAGTTAAAGTTATTTTTAGGGTGTCCGATGTATGCTTATATAGGTAAGCTCTTCGTTGTTTTTATTGGGGTTCAAACTACAAAATATAAATACATATGCCCTTGTAACACAGAAAAGAACAACACGAAATGTAAACTCGACAACAAACATTAGCATGACTTAAATCAGAGGAGAACTATAACACAGAGGAAAAAAAGGATAAAAAATAAGATGAAAGAAAAGCATCTATTGCAACCGGCCGTGAAGCAAAAGTCGGGATGAAACTTTTCGAAGTTGTTCAATTTTTCCGGTGAAAAAAATGTTGTTACCCTTTCCAACGAATACGCTGAAATTAATTTGTGCCACATAAATCCATTGAAGCTCCCTAATACCTCGTTTGTTTCAAGCCATTGAATTTTTTCGGAGTGTTCATCATTTCCGGCGAATAAGAACTGAGGAAGAGGGGAAAAAATACCCAGCGTGTGGTGGATCAAATTATTTCAATCATTTTATTTAATATGAAAATACGGGACCCACAATCTTTTTAGTTTTTACCATTATTTAGTAAATAAATTTGAAACTATCATTGTTTGGTAAAAAAAATTTCGAATTGCCATGTTTTAGTTAAAAACTCCTTATTTTAGAGAGCTTTTGTATCATTAGTCTCATTTTGCATTAAAGAAGATATATATACCATATGAAAAAGTAAAAAAAGGTAATGTTTACAAAGATATATAGTTTTATATTATTGCATGACATTAAGTTGTACATTAACCTTTAATAACTATTTTTGTTTTTTAGGCACAATGGCTCCTTGGGCTGGCCATTTTATGGCAATCATGGGTCTTCCTTGTGCTCATAAGATGCAACATTTGTAGTGAATGAAACTTTCATTAAATCTCATTCATCCACATTGGAGGATTGATACATTGCGCATAAGATGATTCACATAATGATGATGTTAACAAATTTGATGAGTTGCTTACTGAGTTGTCTTCTACATACCAAACGTGGCCTTTAAGTAAGAAATAATTTGCTACTTCTATGATTAATAAGCTTTTGATTGAACCTGATACGTTGTTTGAGCCCATGATCCGTCAACCGAAAGGTATACCTCCAAAATCAAAGAAAAAAAATGAATAAGTTCTACCGCACGAGATCCTTCAAGATTTGAGCTTGTAGAATCATCTCAAACACCAAAAACTTCGAGTTCTACCGGTCTCTTTCAAATTAACAATGAAGTATCTAATACTATTAGTTATATAAATAATGAAAACAACTTATTTGATTTAAATGCATATCCAACCTTTTCAAGTGATGATATGACATTTGAGTAGTTTGAAATTTTGATATGTATTAATTTGAGTACTATTAGTTTGAATATTTGATTGTTATTTGCTAGGCATTATTTTTATGTTATATTTTTTTATATTAAATTGTTCAGTGTATAATAGTTTTATAATTAATATGTTTATAAAATTTTAATTAAAAATTGAGTTAGTGATGTGAGCTGTGAATAATAGGTAACGAAGAAATAAATAGATTAAATACTAAAATAAATGGTATAAAACTCTAAATAATAAACAAATACAAAGAATAAGCACACGATAGAAAATGTATAATTATTATTTTTTAATGCTTATAAATTAATAAATGATGATATAATTGTGGTTACGCTTAGAGTTTCTAAAAATAAGGCTATTTATCTCTTAACATCTAATATTTAATATAAGGGTAAAATTGTCCATATATTATTTTTTCCTTGGATTGATAAAAAAACTCGGTGGATGAATCATCCCCCATGTTGAATAGCCTTCTGTGGTAGCTAAATATATGTTGGTTATTTGCAAGGTTGCAGAAAACATTAGACGTTAGTTAGTCGGTGGACTGGGGTTTAGGGATTAATCGGCTAGACGGAGATTAATCGGGGACCATTAATTATTAAGAAAATTATTCAAAAATTTAAAAATCTAGCTTTAATTGTAAGAATATAAATACATAAGCATAAAAGTCTAATAATAAGTTTAACAAGCACAACAATTTATCATCCAATTAATAAGAAAAGTTATTCAAATTTTAATATATCTTAAGAAAAAAAGTAAATTTTGGTAATTATATATTTGAAAACATAGAAATTTTGAAGAAAAACTTTAAAATTTAATTTTTAAATTTTTTTTATATATTAGTTGAACATTGAAATACTATAAACTTTTGAAAATTTAAAAATTTTGGTTTAATATTTAAAAATTTAAAAATTTGAAAATTTTGCCGATTTGGCCGCCTAGGACCGATTAGAACCATCTAGCTCCGACTTTGACCACCTTTGACCAAAATCAATTAAGCCGGCCGATTAGCCTTAATCCTATTCGGTTGAAGACCGCCTAGCAATTAATCCCCGATTAATCGGCCGCCTAGACCGATTTTTACAACACTGGTTATTTGAGATGCATGTAGCACTAATGAAAGTAAGTTATATTTATTGCATTTAACCCATATTAAATGCAAGAAATAACAATTTAATTTCATTTGTTTGAAAGAAATAGCAACTTAATTTCACTTGTTAGAAAGAAATAACAACTTACATTAATTTCATTCTATTATGACTCACCTTGAAACGTCCATAAAATTTACGCCAAATTTAAACTTTTAACATTGACAAAAGAAACAAATAGTAATTGTTTTTACAAAACATTTCCAATTCATTTATCATCAGAGTGTCCCAAAATAGATCATAAGGATGAGGAGCGGTACGGTCACGCCTTCGCCTTCCCTCGATCACCTGAAACAATAAACTGAAAACTGTAAGCTCGAGGGCTTAGTGAGTTACCCCCAAAATACCAATACCATACAGACAAAAATGTATCAATAACAATCAATCAATCAATCAACCCGCATACTGGGCCATCGGCCTGACTGGTCCGCCCTTCAGGGCCTACAGTCTATCTGAATCTATCCCGAGCCTTCGGCATGACCGGTCCGCCACGTGGGCCTACAATCTCCCCGGACCACTCATAGGGTATGTTGGCCTTCAGCACAAAGCAGGACCGCCTCAACCCAACCAACAAACAATTAACCATGCGCGCATATTATATTATACTAGCATATACAAACATCAAGCATATCTATCATACTGATCATCAATCATAGAATTCTCTCGTAACTAGAGCACCGACCTAGCAGGTCACTAACATACCAATCCCTACGGATCATAAAAGCATAACATACTGCCTACCCTGATTCCGATCAAACCGATCATATCACATGTAGCATACCATAACAATAACAACTAAAGGGTCAGCCTTGGTGCCGTAGACCCCATCAATATTGTAACATCCGGAATTTCAGGTATTATATTTATTCTTTTTATTTCGAGTTTTGTGGAAGGACTCGGCGAGTTGGTGCATAGACTCGCCGAGTAGAGACGCGATTTCTCACCCGGATTAATGACCGGACTCGACGAGTCGCATTGGTGGATTCGGCGAGTCCGTGCTGTTTAATGAAACCCTAATTTCTCGGCTTTGGGACCTATTTAAAGGGCCTTATAGCCGTCATTTGTGCTCACCAGCCCCCAGAGCGAAACCCTAGTGAGCTTGAGCGTTTGGAATGAGAGAAGGAGCCATTGTTGACCTTGGTGGTGTTGTCTAGCAAGGGAAAGGAAGCTATAGCCAAAAGGAAGCAAGAGGGTTAACTTCTTGAAGATTTGAGGTCCAGAACATCACGTTTGAGGTACTGTTTTCGAACCATTTTCTGTTGAGGTGATTTTCATGTTGATTTAGGGCTTATTAAGCCCTTTTGTGACTAGATCTAGTGCTCCCATGGTCCCTTAAGCGAGTTAGGTTCTGGATCTGGACCCATGGAGGTCCAGAATGCCTCTTTGTCCAAGCTTTATATGAGTCTATGGAGGTTTTGGTTTGGGATCATTGTGTTTGAGGTTAAAACACCATTTATGAGTCAATAGGTGTGATATGAGCGCCAAGACATAGACTTTACGTGATAAATAAGCTTGGAAAGACTGGATCTATGAGTTAGTGGAATAGATCTGACCTCAGAAGGTCGTTTGGGGTTGTGCATGGAATGCACTCGTCGAGTTCATTGGCAGACTCGACGAGTTGGAGCGAGTGGTTCCGTGTTTTCGAACCAGGGGTTGAGTAACCGAGTTGGGTGAGTGACTCGGTGAGTCGGAAGGGGATTTAGAGGAATCGGGTCCCCGTAGGGACTCGGCGAGTCCACGCCAGACTCGGCGAGTTGGGTTGACCGTTGACCGTTGATCAGAGTTGACCGATGTTGACTTGATAGAGTTAGTCAAACCTAGTTGGGAAAGTGTTAATTAGAGATGTATTGGTGTTATAAGAGGACTATAGCTCGAGAGATCGAGCACTATTGATTTCAGGGATTTACGAGTTACCGAGATACGCGAGGTGAGTCTTCTCACTATACTTTACCTTGAGTAGGTAATTAGAGTTATGTGATACAGTGTTGTATGCTATATATGTGTTATGTGTTGCACTGCATTATTCTATGTGATTCATGTTGTGCATGCTACAGAGTTAGAACCGGAAGGTTCACAGAGATAGAGCCTGAGGGTTCATAGAGTTGGGTGCACGGACCCAAAGAGTTATAGCCTCGAGTGGCTAGTATGTGTTATATATATATGGTATTTTGGGGAACTCACTAAGCTTTGTGCTTATAATGTTTGGTGTTATTTGTTTCAGGTACTAGTGAGGATCGCGGGAAGGCACCGGACAGATCAGTACACACACGGGATTTTTATGTTATGAGATCTTGGGAATTGTTATATGCTATGAAATGGAGTTTCAAACAATGATGTTTTTATGAATAATAAATGAAATATGTTTTTATAAATTGCAAAAAATTGTTTTGAAATTTACAGTGTTACAAATATAGTGAGGATAACTCTCCTCGCAGATGTTGACTCGAAAGGTAACTCCAACTATTGAATCACTTGTCATTGGCTCCACCACCTATATCCATAGCACAATATACTCATAAGTCCTTAGCCTTATAAGGCACTCGATAACCTACTAGTAAATCCCTGATCAAGGTCAAAGTCCTTGGTTAAGGTCAACAGTCCATGTTGACCTCAACTCGCCGAGTACACTCGGCTGCTCGCCGAGTCTTTGAAGCACATTCCAACTCGCCGAGTCATCGGGGTGACTCGTCGAGTTCCTTCGAATCCTGATCAAGTCTCAAGGCCACCTGTCGAGTTTCCTCCTTGCAACTCGACGGGTATACACACAAACATATCCTTGGCTAAAACTCATACGACTCGCGAAGTTGTTCTTCAACTCGTCGAGTTTCATGACTATCTTCATCTAACTCGCCGAGTTGTTCAACAAACTCGTCGAGTTCACGGCTTCCTTCAACTGACTCGCCGAGTTTTTCATCCAACTCGTCAGGTCTAATGCATATCTTCATATGACTCGCCGAGTTCCTTCAGTCATTTTAACATGCATACGACTATAAGCCATGGCAAGGTCCCAAATTGCAGATCTAGCTTCCTTAAGCCTGTTTATCACGTAAAGTTGCAAACTTTACGTGCATGCATTGCCTTACAAGCTCCAAATGCCAAAACCAAGCTCTTAATGGGTGTTCATGGACCAAGGGGACATTAAACTCGACTAAAGCTGGAACTTTATGCTTGAATAATCCAAAGAGGGTCTAGATCTGAAATTACAACTTCAGATCTAGCCCATAGGTTGCCATACCAACTTGATACCCTTTCTAAAACCCTAAAACCCATATAAAGATGAGGTCTAACTGAAATAACTGAGGGAAATGGTTAATTACCTTCCCAAGAGATGTCCACAGAAGAAGAAATCGGATCTCTTCCCAGATCCTTGCCTAAATCACTTGATTCACCAAACTTTTTCACCAAAAATCTTCTCTCAAGCTTCAACACACAATGGGCACACACACACACACAAGTTAGAGATGCAAAGGGGGTTGCAAAGGAACTAAAAGAGGCTTGAGCTTCTTTAAATAGGGGTGCAAACCCCAGAACTTAGGGTTTCATGTCACACCCCAAAACCGATAATGGCGGAATACGTTTCGGGGTGGAGGACGTCATGTACAATATCATCACAATTGCATAATAGTAAAAACAAGAAACAACATCCATTTCATTTACATGGTGAGTTTAATTACAAGCGTGTTCTGTAAAGTTTCAGTAGACACCAAAAATATAACAAAAATAAGAGATGGATCTTGTATGCTCCCTCTTCTCCAAAATGTTGCACCTGTACCTGTCTATCTTTGACCTGAGGATACAAGTTATTTTGAAAACGAGTATCAACATAAAGCTGGTGAATTCATAAGCATTTAGTGTGGTTGATGTATAAAATGTGTTAAAACTTATAGTGTGAAAAGCTGCAATTTACATTTTTAAAGTAGTAGAAAACCCTAGAAAATCCTATATTTTCCAGAAAGTACATTGTAAGTGAAATCCTTTAAGTTGTGTGTAAGTTTTATCATTGAATACTGTTCATTGTAAAAGTATAGTAGTAAATCTCCAGTATGTAGTGTAGATAAGGAAAAGTTATGCCTGTTGTCAGTAGTCGTGGTGTGAACTTCCATTAGTAATAGATACTTACTTCGGGATGTTAGCTTAGACTTTAGTCTTAGTGTTTTGGTGTGGATATAAGTGTATTTCTTTTATGTGACCAATAGTGTGAGAAATAGAGAGTCCGATGACCTTCCCAATCATACGTAGTGTAGTGAAGTAGTGCCATCCCTGATCCTGATCGGCCCGGACTGTAATTAACAGTCGGGATATAATAGTGTCTGCCACGTATAGATTTATACATGTAGTATCGCCTTCCTTCCGGAAAGCCCTGGTCACAGGATGTAAGCGCGATAGAGTGTCTTATAGAGGGATGATGTGTTATACTCTGGATTAGTGTTTTCTATTGTATTATAGAGTAGTGGTAGTCTTTTGTATAGTTCATAGAGCGTTCTCTTATACATGTATCATCTTGTAATAATAATGGTTATAGCGTTTATAGTAGTAGGAGTAACGAGTAGTAGTAGTAGCCTTAACTATACCTATTATAGTTAACTTAGTGTGTATGGTTCTCGGCATTTGTATAACAAAGGTATTGAATATGATGAAGACTTTTATATCTAACACCAATATACATGATATATAACTAAGAAATCAATGACAGTCGGACGGATAACAGATACCCTAAGATCACATCAAACAAGAACAGGAAATAAGGCGAGCTATCGGTCCTAAGTCCTTCAAGTCTTACTTATATAAATATATTAATGTTGATACATTTTTATAAGAAAAGTAACTTAAACACAGTTTGAAAGTAATTTAATAACAATTTAACAAAAGAATGGATTTAGACATTGAAAATAGTTTTGTTCTCAAAGCCGTTTTAAAAATGTAGAAATCTTTTATAAAGCATAGTGATAAATCACATGTGATTTGTACTATGAATTGTAAATCACATGTGATTGATTTCCATAAATTGTACATTTGACTTGTACCCCCCCCCCCTAAAACATGTAAAAACAGTTGAAAAGGTTCATTAAGGGGTATGTGTAACGCCCGCAAATCCGGGCTAGTCAATTTAGAGGCAATAGGAGTCGAAAAATACTTTTCGATAAAAGATTATTTAGAATAAATAATCTTAACCAAGTTGTAGAATATGTCACAAGGTTTCCGTACATATAAAGAACGCCGAAATCCGAGTTATAACGAAGAAGTTATGACCCGTCGAAGTTTCGCGACGGAACCGGCACGACACCGGGAAGCGTAAATAGTGAATTTACAATAGAGCGAGATTTAGCCTTAGCAATCTAAACAAAAGTCGTAGAATATGTTAAACTAAGAACATCGATAAAAAGAACGCCCAAATCTGACTTCATATGAAGAAGTTATGATTTTTCGAAGTTTCAGACTAGTAATGTACAGCCCGAAATTCGAATATTAGATCGAGCGGTTTTTAGCCGACATGACCTGAACGAGAATCGAAGATCTCGTTAAGAGTAGCATAAAGAGAAAAAGATGGGCGAAAACGGACGTCGGATGAAGAAGTTATGAGAATTTAACGGACCAATCCTGTCCCGTCCTGTTAGTAATATAAAATTTAAAATCGAGCCAGAAATAGCCAACGGAGTCTAAACGAAAGTTGTAGAGTACATTCCCACCTTCGTGTGGATATAAAGAACATTGAAAACGGAGCTTGTATGCAAAAGTTATGATTTTTAGAAGTCGAGAAGGAAATTTGCGAAACTAAGATGACGTGGCAACATCCGGACCCTCCATCACTGATCAGACCTCGCTTCGGATCATGCCACGAAGCCTTCGCATTACGCCCCGTGTACGAGGTTCGGTACACCCCGTGTACCTTCGATCTTATCCGGGTCCTGTCCGAGTGCGAGCCAGCTGGATCATGCGTGTCTGCCTTATCCGAAGTTACGCCCCGCGTAGCCAAGGATTACGCCCAGCGTAGTCCGAGGCCTCGCAGGGTATAAAAAGGGGCGAGGGCCTTCGCATTTTTCACACAATTTTCCTTCTCTCTCTAGATTTCTTTCTCTCTCTAGGGTTTCTAACCCCCCTAAGCCCTAGTTAAACCCCTTAGCTCCCGAGGGAAGCCTCGAGGCTCCCGGAGTCCCGAGAAAAAGAGCCTTTCGGTTTCGAAACGTTGCTCCAATTAAGTTCCGGTTTTCGATAAAATTCGCTGTAAGTGTGCTACGCTTACGCAATTTTTAATATAGCTTTCAATTAATTATAGGAATGTTATTAAGTCCTTAAAATAATTACTTGGGCTATTATTATGAGTTATATTGAGTGTTATTAACGCTTAATAATAGTCAGACTAATTAATTTGTCACGGTTATCGTTAAACTAAACCCTAGTGGTATTGGTACTAGGTTTTATCGAAGGAAAATCGTTTTGAGAGTATCGAAGCGCTGTCCGAGTGCTGAGTCATCACCTTTCAGGTGAGTGCATAGTTACTTTCAGCTTACACATAGATATGAAGTATTTTATATAAATTACGTGCTATGTGTGTATATTATCTGTATACTTGCTATCTATGCTGGATGAACGTTTTATACATGTTTTCAATGATTTAAACTGTATATGTATTTTATATCTACAAAATGTGTTGGGTAAAACATGGGTAGATGTAATAGTTGCTGTGTGACAAAATAAAATAATGAGAGGCCTCGTTATAGCTGTTCTTGATGATCTAGTCATCTAGCAGAGTATAGATGACGACCACAGACTATTCTAGACAGTCCAGTGGAACACTAGCAGGCTCGCAACTTGTAGGTGTTTATTCGAACTGTGTGTTTATTCGAACTGTGTGAACTGTGTGCTCACCAGGTGTACTCCATCCCCCATATGGTTGCCTTTAGGACTTTCATTGCCAAGGAATCCCCTTAGCAGTAGTGTCCATCCTAATGATAGTCCTTTGACTAGGTCCCTTGTGTTAGATGTTTTAGGGACGTAATGTGAGGATAACGGGAATGGGTAATTGGGTTGATTGTTTGATGTTTAAAAATAATAATTATATTATTGTGGGTTGAAAACCCTATGTGCTCACCAGGTTTCCCAACCTGACCCACTCAGTTTATTTATATCACAGGTGTTGATATGAAGTGACATTACACTGAGAGATTTAAAGAGATGTAGATCACTAGTGTAAATAATTGTAAGTTCTGTTTATGCTTATGTTTCTGTATTAACGATGACATCCCAAACGTTTTAAAAAAGAAATAAATACGTTTCTTCGAAAATGTTTTAATAACGTATTTACCATGTTTTTCTGGGAACAAATTCCACAACATTTTTTATAAAATGAAGTACTCTGATTTTTATAAAGCATAAACAAAATTCGGTCTTTTCTGGCCGTGATTTTGGGGATGTCACAGTTGGTATCAGAGCATTAGTTTAAGCGAACTAGAAATATGGATTTATTTCTAGACTTAAACATAGAATGCTAAGCGATGATTGTGAGGTGTGAGCACTAGCTTATTTTAGGAATTGTGCCTAAAATGCTTTTATGTGCTAAATGCTTTGTGCATGATATGTTGTTAATTGTTCGGATCTATGGTCTGTTGCCGACCGGATCTGGAAACCTTATGTGTTTAGGATTCTAAACGTACGACTACGATATTAGAACTAACATATAAACGTTTCGGAGTGATAAGGATGATTTAAACGTCAATCCTAAATAAAGATCTAGATTCACCTTATTCGGTGTATAGATCAAGATGGCAAGAACCCATATCGGAAACGTGAATGCAAATGGGAACAAAAACCAACCCCCAGTGATTGAGCAAATACCGGTTGTGGTAGTCGCTGCTGAGCCAATAACGATGGACGGAGTACAAGCGATGATCTAGGCGATGTTAGATCGTCAAATGGAGGAAACCATGCGTTTGCTCCAGCAAAATCGAGAGGAAGCGACCATTCAGATCGAACAGCCCGAGTTAAACGAAGGGCAGACTGAGGAAGGAAACTACAGTGGGACTGTTGGTCAAGTCAACCCACCAATAGTTCGACAAAACAACCAAGATGACGAAGTCGAGAGGAATGGATGCAAGTACAAGGATTTTCAGACTTGCAAGCCATCGAATTTAACGGGAAAGGAAGATCCAATCGGAGTCATGGATTGGATCTTGGAGATGGAGTTAGCTTTCATGACATGCGGTTGCAGAAGGAAGCTACAGACCACGTTTGCAGTACGCCAGTTTCGAGGAGGTGTTGTACGTTGGTGGAATACCTTGAGGAAGACTTTAAGCCCCAAAAAGCCCTTGCAACTGACATGGGCAGAATTTTTGGTACAATTCAAACGAAAGTACTGCTCAGCTCAAAACCTGCTTGAGCTAGAGAACCAGTTTCTAACCCTGAAGAAGGGAAGCATGTCAATCGATGAATACACGAACAACTTCACAGAAAAGATGGAATTTGCCTTGCATCTTGTTCCGGATGAGCTGACGAAAATTGATAAGAACACAAAGGGATTGCCATGGGAGTACGCGGTGCCAGTGCGTCAGGCACCTACCTTGGAGGCAGCTATCTGGGCTGCCAAGTCTGTGGAGGATATGATCAAGGGAAGAGCCGCCAACAAGACTGAGGTTGGCGAAAAGAGGAAGTTTGAGGGGTCTACAAGGCCCGATGAGAGAAGCAAGACCAGTACCAGGAAGTTTAGAGGAGGGAACGAAGAAAGATGGTGCGAGAAGTGCAAAAAGAAACACTCTGGAAAATGCGGTGAGGGGCTGACTTGTTTGAAGTGTGGGAAGCTTGGGCATTACGCCAACGAGTGTAAATTCAACAAAGGGGTGTGTTACGAATGTAACGAGGAAGGGCACTTCAAGCAAGATTGCCCAAAGAAAGAAGGGGCTACAAAGCCAAATGTGCCACCAAAACCAAAGGCAAGAGCATTTCAAATGATCCTTGATGAAGCAGCTGACGATGTAGGGAATCAGGAGTAAGGATGGATATATAGAGATCGAGTTATGAAGAAGCCATATAGATAGTGTCATATGATGTAGCCTATTAGAGGCATAATCTAGGGTGAACTTGAACACCTATGTAATCGTTTCAAGAAATAATATAAAACCTTTGTTTTGTTATCTGATGTGTTAAGTTGTTGTGTGATTTGCTGCATGGTGACTTGGGAAACTACGGGACAATACTTGGGACGAGTATGAGTAGGTGCGAATGGTAGTAGAGGCCTATACTACCGGAAGCACATGACTCACACCTGGATCAGGGAAAGTCACAAGGTTACCAAGAAGCTAGTAATTGATTTTGTTTTATTCAAGTATGTCGTTACCATTGTTTCGGTAATGACTAAGAAGATTGTTGTTATGCCGGCCCTAGTGGTCATATCCCATTGAGTCCGACTACGATGAGTAGGTTACGTGGTTCAGAGAACCAAGTTTGATGTAGCGTCCGACTTAAACCAAACGATTGAAATCAAAGTGATCAATAGAAGTATCGCGCTCATTGTTAAAAGAGTTGGTAGCCAGAATTGCCTAAATGTTAAAGTGTGATTATATCACATTAGAACATGAAGGAAGGCATAGTCTGTTTTAGAATTTAACTCTAAAAGACCTGAGTCTAAGCATTGCAACATACGATGATAGGTCATTAGAATATGACACATCGATCTATGGTAGTAATAAAAGAACTCATCTCAAGTTCGTATCTAGTAAGGATCGAGATTGTGACCTAAAGGTCATAATTAGTCTAACCTGAGGTAGAGAGCAGGTGCACGATCAAGTACTACATACAGTCAATAAGTCTGAGAGATAGACTTGAAGGAATGTAGAAGTTATAATTATTACCTAGGATGAAGAGGTGACGTATGGAGTCATTATACGTCCCTGTTTTGTTGATGATTCCGGGACGTAATCATCGTAAGGGGGAGATAATTATAACGCCCGCAAATCCGAGCTAGTCAATTTAGAGGCAATAGGAGTCGAAAACGACTTTTCGACAAAAGATTATTTAGAATAAATAATCTTAACCAAGTTGTAGAATATGTCACAAGGTTTCCGTACATATAAAGAACGCCAAAATCCGAGTTATAACGAAGAAGTTATGACTCGTCGAAGTTTCGCGACGGAACCGACACGGCACCGGGAAGCGTAAATAGTGAATTTACGATAGAGCGAGATTTAGCCTTAGCAATCTAAACGAAAGTCATAGAATATGTTAAAATAAAAACATCGATAAAAAAGAACGCCCAAATCTGACTTCGTATGAAGAAGTTATGATTTTTCGAAGTTTCGGACTAGCAGTATACAACCCGAAATTCGAATATTAGATTGAGCGGTTTTTAGCCGACATGACCTAAACGAGAATCGAAGATCTCGTTAAGAGTAGCGTAACGAGAAAAAGATGGGCGAAAACGGACGTCGGATGAAGAAGTTATGAGGATTTAACGGACCAATCCTGTCCCGGCCTGTTAATAATATAAAATTTAAAATCGAGCCAAAATTAGCCGACGGAGTATAAATGAAAGTTGTAGAGTACGTTCCCACCTTCGCGTGGATATAAAGAACGTCGAAAACGGAGCTCGTATGCGAATGTTATGATTTTTAGAAGTCGAGAAGGAAATTTGCGAAACTGAGATGACGTGGCAACATCCGGACCCTCCATCGCTGATCAGACCTCGCTTCGGATCATGCCACGAAGCCTTCGCATTACGCCCCGCGTACGAGGTTCGGTACGCCCCACGTACCTTCGGTCTTATCCGGGTCCTGTCCGAGTGTGAGCCAGCTGGATCATGCGTGTCTGCCTTATCCGAAGTCACTCCCCGCGTAGCCAAGGATTACGCCCAGCGTAGTCCGAGGCCTCGCAGGGTATAAAAAGGGGCGTGGGCCTTCGCATTTTTCACACAATTTTCCTTCTCTCTCTAGATTTCTTTCTCTCTCTAGGGTTTGTAACCCCCCCCCCCCTAAGCCCTAGTTAAACCCCTTAGCTCCCGAGGGAAGCCCCGAGGCTCCCGGAGTCCCGAGAAAAAGAGCCTTTCGGTTTCGAAACGCTGCTCCAATTAAGTTCTGGTTTTCGATAAAATTCGCTGTAAGTGTGCTACGCTTATGCAATTTTTAATATAGCTTTCAAATAATTATAGGAATGTTATTAAGTCCTTAAAATAATTATTTGGGCTATTATTATGAGTTATATTGAGTGTTATTAACGCTTAATAATAGTCAGACTAATTAATTTGTCGCGGTTATCGTTAGACTAAACCCTAGTGGTATTGGTACTAGGTTTTATCAAAGGAAAATCGTTTTGAGAGTATCGAAGCGCTGTCCGAGTGCTGAGTCATCACCTTTCAGGTGAGTGCATAGTTACTTTCAGCTTACACATAGATATGAAGTATTTTATATAAATTATGTGCTGTGTGTGTATATTATCTGTATACTTGCTATCTATGCTGGATGAACGTTTTATACATGTTTTCAATGATTTAAACTGTATATGTATTTTATATCTACAAAATGTGTTGGGTAAAACATGGGTAGATGTAATAGTTGCTGTGTGACAAAATAAAATAATGAGAGGCCTCGTTATACTTGTTCTTGATGATCTAGTCATCTAGCGGAGTATAGATGACGACCACAGACTATTCTAGACAGTCCAGTGGAACATCAGCAGGCTCGCAACCTGTAGGTGTTTATTTGAACTGTGTGTTTATTCGAACTGTGTGAACTGTGTGCTCACCAGGTGTACTCCATCCCCCATATGGTTGCCTTTAGGACTTTCATTGCCAAGGAATCCCCTTAGCAGTAGTGTCCATCCCAATGATAGTCCTTTGACTAGGTCCCTTGTGTTAGATGTTTTAGGGACGTAATGTGAGGATAACGGGAATGGGTAATTGGGTTGATTGTTTGATGTTTAAAAATAATAATTATATTATTGTTGGTTGAAAACCCTATGTGCTCACCAGGTTTCCCAACCTGACCCACTCAATTTATTTATATCACAGGTGTTGATATGAAGTGACATTACACTGAGAGATTTAAAGAGATGTAGATCACTAGTGTAAATAATTGTAAGTTCTGTTTATGCTTATGTTTCTGTATTAACGATGACATCCCAAACGTTTTAAAAAGAAATAAATATGTTTCTTCGAAAATGTTTTAATAACGTATTTACCATGTTTTTCTTGGAACAAATTCCGCAACATTTTTTACAAAATGAAGTACTCTGATTTTTATAAAGCATAAACAAAAATCGGTCTTTTTTGGCCGTGATTTTGGGAATGTCACAGTATGAACTCACCTGAAATGAGTAAATCGGGTGAATGTGTCGGTTGAGCATTTGGTGTCAAGTAAGGACTTGTACACCCTTTATGACCCTAGTAACATATGAGATATATGTTTTACAAGTAATTAGTGACTTATACTCTTATTAAAACATTTAGACATCCTAATTTGATTTAAGGTCTTATGGTTGAGTGCTACAAGGTTAATGAGTTGTATGGAAAGAGTGTATGACCTCACATTGGAGTTTACTCTCCTAAAACCCACCCTAAGTGAGTTTACGGTTGGGAGGCCACATCCCCCATGAGTTTATGGCCGTAAAATCATGGGAGGAGTGTTTTTGATAGCTTTCAAGTCTCATGTGGATTTAGAAGTGGTTCTAGGAAATTATACAAGGCTATAGGGGTGTTTAAGGGTCCAAGAGTATACCCCCTTGGAGTTTACGGCCCAAAGGCCACTCCTTGGGAGTTTACGGCCGTAAACCTTAGGGTTTATGGTAGTAAACTCTTGTACACCCCACTCCTTGATTTTTAGGCCTTTGGTTTAATTTCTAACAAATTCTAGTAAAGGTTATAAGGCCTTTTAAGGGTTTAAACTCCCATTTTTCATGATTTAGGGGAGTTTACGGCCTAAGCACATGCTTGGGCCAACTCTATTTTTCCCTTCAAATGTATGTGTTTGAGTGTTCCAAGTCCGAAATGGCAAGTCTCTAATTCATATCTTAAGTCTAAGGGGGTTTGGATGAGTTTTTGGACTTGTTTTGCATGATTAAAGGGTGTTTACGGCCTAAGCATGTGTTTGGGCCGTAAACCCTCTTTTACAACCTAAAAATTATTGTTTTGAGGTTTAAACACTTCTAGGTAAATTCCACAACTAGTATCTAAGCTCAAAAGAAGGAAAATCGGGACATTTGGCACCATTTTAGGTGTTTACGGCCTAAGGAGGTTCTTAGGCCGTAAACTCCTTTTTGATGGCCATTTTGTGTGATTTTTGAGCTATTGCAACAAATCGGGACATTTGGCACCATTTTAGGTGTTTACGACCTATGGAGGTTCTTAGGCCGTAAACTCCTTTTTGATGGCCATTTTGTGTGATTTTTGAGCTATTGCAACAATAAATGATGTTTAGAACAAGTTAGGACAAGAGAACTTACGTTTTGGAGGCGGAAATTTGCGGTTTTGGAGTCGAAAACGAGTTAGAGAGAGAGAGAGTAGAGAGAGAGAGAGAGTGAAGCTAGAGTGGTAAAAGAGTTCTTTGAAGTGTTTCACCTTCTTTATATAAGTCTCGGGTGTTGCACCCGATATACGACTACCCGATGCTAAAGTTTAACGAGGTTTAAACTTTTTACCCGGGTTAAATGGTCGTAATAATATAACTTTATCCCATTAAATGGAAATGAAATTTACGAGTTATATTTATTTTGTTATGACAATAATCACATGAAATATAAATAAATAAATAAACATTTATTTATTTGACGACCCCAAATTACGGAACTTTTATAAAATGACATATTCCGTTAGCGGATACGGATTAATATAACGGAATAAACTTTTGGTTGTCACATTTCACTTTCTAGCTCCTACTTGCCGAGTCCCACAAAGGAATCGCGGAGTAGGTTACTTAATTCGCGATCCAACCCGATGCTACTCGTCGAGTAGGGCCAAAACACAAAAATATTTACGTAAATTATTACCTGAGAATCGGGGCGTTACAACTCTCCCCCACTTGAACTAGACTTCGTCCTCGAAGTCCGCTGGGATAAACAGCGCCGGATAATGCTCGCACATCTCCGCCTCCGACTCCCATTTCCACTCGGATCCCTTCCGATGTTCCAATTGTACCTTTACCAAAGGTATTTCCTTGTTCCGCAGAATCTTCTTCTTCCTTTCCAAAATCTCCACAGGCCTTTCCACATAGTTCAAGCGTTCGTCGACCTAGATATCATCCAACAACACCACTGCCTCCTGGTCCATGACGCACTTTCGCAATTGCGAAACATGAAATGTGTTGTGGATCCGGCTAAGCTCTTCCGGGAGCTCTAACCTATAAGCCACCTTGCCCACCCTGGCAACAATCCTGAACGGCCCAATATAGCGGGGACCCATCTTTCCCTTCTTCCTGAAACGGATCACACCCTTCCAGGGTGAGATCTTCAGGAGAACCATGTCACCCACCTGAAATTCCAGCTTAGATCGGTGTCGGTCGGCATAACTTTTATGCCGGCTCTGAGCGGTCTGCAGTCAATGTCTAATCTGTTGTATCATTTCAGTAGTTTGCAGAACTACCTCTGTCCGACCCATCACCCTGTGCCCAACCTCGCCCCAACAGACTGGGGTCCTACACTTCCGCCCATACAACAGCTCGAAAGGCGGGGCGCCAATACTGGAATGGTAGCTGTTGTTGTAGGCGAACTCCACAAGCGGTAGGTGGGAATCGCAACTCCCACCGAAATCGATGACACATGCCCTCAACATATCCTCGAGGGTCTGTATGGTCCGCTCACTCTGCCCATCAGTCTGCGGATGGGATGCCATGCTGAAATGCAGCCTTGTACCCAGTTCCTCGTGGAACTTCTGCCAAAATCGTGAAGTAAAACTGACGTCCCGATCCGAAACAATGGAAACCAAGACTCCGTGGCGAGAGACAATCTCGCGGATGTACAGGTCGGCCAACTTTTCTGCCGACGAACTCTCCTGAATGGTTAGGAAGTGAGCACTTTTGGTCGATCGGTCCACGATGACCCCTATAGCGTCGAATCCCTTTGCCGTCCTTGGCAATTTTGTGATGAAATCCATCGCGATCCGTTCCCATTTCCACATGGGAATCTACAGAGGCTGCAACTTACCATGCGGCCTCTGGTGCTCGGCCTTGACCATCCTACAGGTCAAGCACCTCTCGACGTACCAAGCGATATCTCGCTTCATGCCAGGCCACTAATAACTCGAACTCAAATCACAATACATCTTAGTGGCCCCCGGGTGAATAGAAAAACGAGACTTATGAGCCTCCTCCATCACTGTTTGCCTAACTCCTCCGGTCATCGGACCCAAACTCGGCCGTATCGGGTCAATAGCCCGCGGCTATCCTGAACAAACCGGGCGCTTCCGCCCTTAATTCTTTCCAACTTCTAGTTTTCCGGTTTCATACCCTCTATCTGAGCATCTCTGACCAAACCCACCAGCGGGGAATCCACCGCTATCCTCATACATCTGGCTGGGGTAGACGACCCACCAGACTTGCGGCTTAAAGCATCCGCAACCACGTTCGCCTTACCAGGATGGTAAAGGATCTCGCAATCATAGTCCTTGAACACATCCAGCCACCTGCGCTGTCTCATGTTCAGGTTTGGCTGGTTCATGATGTGCCTCAAACTCTTGTAGTCAGTGTATATCGTACAACGCACTCCGTACAGGTAGCGCCTCCAAATCTTGAAAGCGAAGCCCACCGCCCCCAACTCCAGATCGTGCGTCGGATACCTAGTCTCATGCGACTTTAGCTGCTGCGACGCATAGGCTACCACTCGTCCCCTCTGCATGAGGACTGCCCCCAAGCCCGTGATGGATGCATCATAAAATACTACAAAATCCGCTACTCCCTCGGGGAGTGTCAGCACTGGAGCCTTGCATAAACACTGCTGCAGGGTCTCAAATGACCTCTGCTGCTTAGGGCCCCACCAGAAATCCACCCCTTTCCTCGTTAGACGAGTGAGGGGTACGACAATCTTGGAGAAGTCACGAATAAATATCCGATAATACCCTGCTAAACCCAAGAAACTCCTAATGTCTGAGGGGGATTTCGGAACCTCCCACTGCATAACTGCCTCCACCTTGGCCGGATCGACCAGAATTCCTTCCTGGTTAACGAGATGTCCGAGGAACTGGACCTCTCGTAACCAAAACTCGCATTTCGAGAACATGGCGTACATTCATTCTTGCCTCAAAACTTCCAGCAGCTCCCTAAGATGCTCCTCATGTTGCTCCCGAGTCTTGGAATACACCAAGATGTCATCTATGAACACAATGACCGAGCGGTCGAGCATCGGTCTGCAGACCCGATTCATCAAATCCATGAACATTTCCGGTGCGTTGGTGAGCCCAAACGGCATCACCACGAACTCGTAATGACCATAACAAGTTCGAAACGCGGTCTTCTCCACATCTTACTCCCTTACCCTGACCTGGTGAAATCCTGATCTCAAATCAATCTTGGAAAACCAAGATACACCCTGCAGCTGATCGAACAGATCGTCTATCCTCGGGAGTGGGTAACGGTTCTTCACCATCAATTTGTTCAACTCCCTATAGTCAATGCACATCCTGTGCGAACCGTCCTTCTTCCTGACAAAAAGGATCGGCGCTCCCCAGGGCGAACTACTAGGACGAATAAACTGCATACCCAACAGTTCCTGCAACTGAGATGACAGCTCCTGCATCTCAGGCGATGCCAAATGGTAAAGCGCCTTGGCGATAGGGGCCACACCTGGAACTAGATCAATCTTGAACTCAACCTGGCTCTTCGGAGGCACTCCGAGTAACTCCTCCAGAAACACATCAGCAAACTGTCGCACCACCGGGACCTCTGAAACCGAGAGTTGCTCCCTATCACGCGTATCTATCACATATGCCAAATAACCGGCACACCTGTGCTGAATATACTGTCGGGCCCTGGCTGCAAAGCAGAACCCTGACCCCAACCTGGTGCCCTCTCCATACACTACAAGTTGTCCCCCACTTGGGGTTCGAACTACCACCCGCTGCTTCTCACAGTCAATCATGGCGCCAAAATGGCTGAGCCAATCCATCCCTATAATCACCCATACATCCCCCATGGGAATAGGAATCAAGTCTATCTGGAAGGACACCCCGCAAATCTCCAACTCACATCCCCGGTAGACCAAAGAAGCGGGAACTCTGTGCTCGCTAGCGATCGAGACCTGCAATGGGCACTCAAGATCATCCATCGGCACACTGAACCCTCTACTAAAAGCCTGAGATACGAACGATCAACTAGCCCCCGAGTCAAATAGAACCAAAGCAGGTAAAGAATTTACTAACAATGTACCTAATCACAGGTACAATCAATAGGTATAACACAATACAATAAATGGAGACAGAGAATAGAAACGTACAAGAAACCACATCCGGTGCGGTCTTGGCCTCCTCAGCCGTAAGCTGGAAGGCGCGTCCCTGAGCCTTCGGAGGCTCCACCTTAACTGGCCTCCCATAACCAATCTTCCCAGCAATTGGAGTAGATCCCTGCGCCGACTTAGCGGCAAGCTGCGGACAGTTGGTCTTCACATGACCAACCTGATGACAAAGGTAACAAATCCTCATGTCTGGTGGAGGGGCGGACTAACGGCAGTCCCTGTCATAGTGCCCTTCCTTTCCACATTAGTGGCATCCACCTCCCGCTCGACAAACTCCTGAATGAACCCTGCCGCACTTTCCACAAGTGTGGCTTTGCTGACCCCCGGATTGTGTATCAACGGTCTTAAACCGCTTAGGCGTCGGCTACGACTGGGCCGATGTCTGAAACTGCTCCTTCAGCTGCAGCTCTATCTCCAACTCACGCCACCTCGCGGCATCCTGCAGATCCAGGAGGGTATCACAACGCTGTGTAGCCACAAACTGTCGTATATCCGTCTTGAGCATGCTCAGATAACGGGTCATCTGAGATTGCTCCAACGCAAACTCCGGGCAAAACATAGCCCTCTCCATGAACATCCGGGTAATCTCCATCACTGACTCTCCGTCCTGTCTCAAAGTCAAGAACTCCTGAGCAAGCTACTCCCGCTCAAAACAAGGAACGTAGCGGGTGCGAAACATATCCCTGAACTGCTCCCAGGTAATAGCAGTCCGCTGATCATCCGAATATGAAACTGTCGTCAATCTTCACCAGTCCTTCGCCCCAAGCCTCAGCAGGTTCAGGGCACATCTGACCTTCTGGTCAGCAGGACAAGAGCACGTGAAGAAACATCCCTCCACGTCAGATAACCACCTCATAGCCCGGATAGCATCCTATGTACCATCAAATGTCGGGGGCTTCGTATTATCGAAGTCGCGGTACTAGAAAGCACTGCCGGCTCCTCCTCCAACCCCTGCCGCAGTTACAGCCGAGGTGGCTGCAGGGGCAGCGGTCTCTGCTAGAGCTGCATATCGCTCATCAAAATACTCACCCATCGCAGTCTTAATTGACCCAAACATCTCTGGCAGCTGCGCTCGAAAAGCCGCATCGACCTTGTCGTGCAGAATCTCCCGAATCCTGGCATCCAGCTCCTCAGTCCCAATCTGAACTACGGGCTCAGGTGCTATCGGCACCTTTGACCCTTCATCTCCCGTTCCCGATCCTGACCAAGATCCCGACCCGAACCCATCATCAAAGCATCTCGTCACCACCATTCTGCAAATACACTCAATGTATCAGATAAACAATATAATGTCGGGAGACTAAAACCCAAAACCCTAGGGGTTGTGACTTCCTTGTTACGTATATGGGTCCTGTGCTTTCAGTAGTACGGGCCTATACTACCTTCCACACCTACCCATATTTGTCCCAAGTATCACCACACTGCCCTAATACTATGCTCAACCTACTATGCGCTCAACCCTCACTAATAGGGGACATCGCCTTTCTCGCAACCGATCCTGCAATTCCGCACCACTCACACATCCATGAAACTTCCATCAACCCCTGCAGCGCTAGTGTACACTTATTGCACATAACGCTGGACCCGATAGACTTTCGAATATCCGATCCTACACTAAGGCCACATTCTCAGGCTATAAGATCTTGACTACACACAGCCGTGGTGCATACAGTAAACATCTACAGTCATGATGTCAATTCCATGTACAAGAACCCTAGGCTAATAGGCATCATATAATCAGGCAAATCTATCATGCGATTCCTGAAGACCCCTAGCCTAGCACTAGGATGCTGTTCTAATCATATCAGAATATAATATAACTGTATGGTATTTTGGGGCTTACTTACAAGCTCCGGCTGATCGTACTCCCTGCATCCTCCATCCTTATCTTGAAAATTATTTTAAAATTTTAATTTCCAAAAATCTCCTTGATTTGAGACTGGATTCACACAAATGTTCCTCCAATTCACTCAAACCAAGGCTCTGATACCAACTTGAAACATCCATAAAATTTACGCCAAATTTAAACTTTTAACATTGACAAAAGAAAAAAAATAGTAATTGTTTTTACAAAACATTCGAATTCATTTATCATCGGAGTGTCCCAAAATAGATCATAAGGATGAGGAGCGGTACGGTCACGCCTTCACCTTCCCTTGATCACTTGAAGTACCTGAAACAATAAACTGAAACTGTAAACCCGAGGGCTTAGTGAGCTACCCCCAAAATACCAATACCATACAGACAGAAACATACCAATAACAATAAATTAATCAATCAACCTGCATACTGGGCCATCGGCCTGACTGGTCTGCCCTTCAGGGCCTACAGTCTATCTGAATCTATCCCGAGCCTTCGGCATGACTGGTCCACCACGTGGGCCTACAATCTCCCCGGACCGCTCATAGGGTATGTTGGCCTTCAGCACAAAGCAGGACCGCCTCAACCCAACCAACAAACAATTAACCATGTGTGCATATTATATTATACTAGCATATACAAACATCAAGCATATCTATCACACTGATCATCAATCATAGAATTCTCTCGTAACTAGAGCACTAACCTAGTAGGTCCCTAACATACCAATCCCTACGGATCATAAAAGCATAACATACTGCCTACCCTGATTCCGATCAAACCGATCATATTACATGTAGCATACCATAACAATAACAACTAAAGGGTCGGCCTTGGTGCCGTAGACCCCATCGATATAGTGAGGATAACTCACCTCGTAGATGTCGACTTGAAAGGTAACTCCAACTATCGGATCACTTGTCACCAGCTCCACCACCTATACCCATAGTGATGGGATTAAAACAACTTTTAATCTAAGAAGATCGATTAGATCTTGAACAAGTATATGAATTTAAAACAGTAAAAACGCAATAATAAGAACAAACAACTTGAATCAAACGTGTCGAATGATTAAATAAAATCCTTAGAAGAGCTCGATTAAGAACATCAACTGTAAAGGATTGGAAGATTACAAGAACGATTACTGGAAAATATTGTACTCTTGATAAATCGCTATTTCGATAATCTCTAGAATCTTATGAATCTTAACCTAATATGCATGCAAGCATTAACTTAAATACAATACATAAAAGGCTCTCGGTTGGACAGGCCCAAACCGGAGAATAAAAGGCTAATCTAACGAGCCCAAAAGACGCAACATCAAAACTCTTTTCAGCCCAACAATCTCCCCCTTTGCGTCAATTTGGAGCGAGACCTTCACTTCCTACTTGGGCCGGCGGCTGAAGCTGGTACCTTCTTCTTCACGGTACTAAACAGACACTTGGTTATGGAAAGGATGGTCTGTCTAAACCGGATGTACCAATTGATCATATCATTGAAGTACTTGATATCATCAGCCGAATTGTCTTTACACTGCTTGATGATGAATAACATGTGCTCCAAGCAAGTTGTAGTGTAAAGATGTTTGTCAGCTAAAGCGAAGAGACATTTCTGTCCTTCGGCTCTAGTGAACATCACAGAGTTTCGCCTCGAATCTATCTTGCCCATTTGCATTTGATTCAGATCACTGGCCGATCCCACAGGCTTGACTTTCGGTTTCTTCTTAAAAACTGTGGCAACCTCCTGATCCATTAGGGCCACCTCCATGATATAGCATGCCAGCATCCTTTTGACATGGTCTAAGATGGGACCATATTCAGCTTCGTTTGTCAGCAGGATATTGTACAAGACTATCCAGTCATGAGGGTTCAGATTGGGCAGATCCGCCAGAGAGATCATGTGAGCAGTTCTTGCAGATCCTCGGATAAGCTTGAACTTGACGTTTGTAAATCTCCCCACGGCAAAAGGCTTCATCACCCGAACATTGACAATCTTCTGGGCGCTCCATGTAAGGAATTGAGGGCGAGCGGCCTCCAGGTAGAAGTCAATGAGCTCCCTGTCAAGCTCATCGTTCGGATGCGGGACTTCAGAAATGTTAGAGAAGGCGTGGAAGATGAACGCCTTTCGAGTCAGTGGCATATCGAACTGCGAATCGATGGTGTTGTTGCAGTCGAACGATATCACCGGCTCGAGCCACAGTATGCTTGGAGTCTCTATGGCCTCTTTTATCAAACGATCCCTGGTCCAGGCAGGGAAGAGCAACTTTCGGCTCTCAAGGAGATCGTGGGCTTCTTTTTGCTTTCGTTCGGCTTCTTCAGCCTCACGCGCCACACGACTGGCATCACCTTCAGCATTGCGACTGTTCTTTCGATTTAACATGTCCGCAATGGTCTCCTTGTCTTCATCTTCATCTTCATCTCCATCCTCTGCTATGTGTTTGTCCTTGTTCTTCACACCCGAACCCGAGGCATGACCAGTTGGGGGTGGTTCGGTTGTGTGAGTAGCTTTGGAGGACGGAGGTGGTTTCGATCCTTTCTTCTCATCTCCCCCTTGTTTCGGAATGGACACGAAACTCGGCAGACCTTCAATTTTGCTTAGGAGGTCCATGGCCGGGGAGAGCTTTTCAGCGAGGGTGCGCCTCACCGAATGATTAAGGATGGGGTCGTGTGCTTCCAGGATGTTGGAGAGAGCTGCGTGGACATCCGAAACACACGTTTTTATGACTTCCCTCTCGGATCGAAGAGCTTCCAATTGATCTTGAGAGTTGGAAAGCTGCGTGCTCTTGACCTTTAGGGCAGTTGTTTTACTCGCCAGGACGTCCATCAGAGAGTTCTCTGCCGCAAGATCCTCTTGTAGTTTTGCCAGACGGGCATCGATGGAGGCACGGAGTGCCGAGTTGTCGTCACTCAGATTTTGTCGGAGAGTAGCGAACGAAGTCAACTCCGTCGAGACGAACTTGGCCAATTGCTGAACAATCGGTTCAAGAGTCGTCTTTATGGCATTGGCGCTTTCCTGCAGAGACTATAGCAGGGCAGAAGCGTCGGAGAATAGTTTATCGACTTTTTCGGTCGCCGCCTCACAGGCTCGGGTGGAGGCGTCTATCGCAGCAGTTGCTGAGGCCACTGAGCCTTGTTGAGCCCTGGAGAAGGCATCAACTATCTTCTGAAGGGCAGCTTCAGATAAGGTGGACTGCTGGTTTGAAGAGGAGGCGAGAAGTTGATCAACCTTCTCGTTAAGCTCGCGGAGATGCTTCTTTGTCACTGGAGCATCATCCTCCTCATCACTCTGAACTTGAAACGGACTATAGTAGACCGAATCAAAGTTCATGTGATCACCACCAAGGTATTGATCATCGCCATCGGAGGCGTCTTCTGGAGATTGAGGTGGTGGTGAAGTTGGGGGTGTTGTGGGTTTGGTTGGTTCAGGTTGAGTGGGTGGGGGGTTAGTTTCGGGTGGTGGTGGTGTATGAGTTTCGGTTTGTGGAGGTTCGGTTACGGGAGGGGTTTCGGTTACAGGTGGTGTTTCGGTTGATGTGGTGAATATGGGTGGAGGTATAGGGAATGAGGTTGGTGGTATAGTAGGGGTTATGGTGGGAATGGAAATAGGTATTGTGGGTGGAGGGGAAGGAACTGGGGATTGGTGAAGTTCCATCTCCGGGGTTGGGGACCGAGGGGGTGTGTTAGCTCGCTGAGGAGATTCGTCTCCTTGTGAGCCCTCAGAGTCCGAACTCCCACCTTCGGATTCGCTTGAAGAGGAGGGTATGAGGAGCTTTCGCTTCGGTTGGGTCTTCCTCCTTTTCGGTTGTGGGGATGAAGCAGGTTTCTGTTGTTTGCGCTTCTTGGGAGAAGGTTTTGGGGCTTTGGATGGTTTCTTTCCCTTGTCTGCCTTCTTACCCCTGGCCACCGGTTTGTCGGCATCGTGAATCGAGCGCAGCATGTCCGGTGTCAGTTCCCTCGGACCAGATGGCCCTAACTCCTTGATCGCCTTGATGATCCCGGGCACGAATCTCTTCCTTCAAGGGCAAGAGAGACCTCAAAGTGTTAGTGTGGAATCCCGTTGAATTACGATCAAACATTTATTAAGAAATGTTTAAAGGCTTCTTTTAATTAGGCTCATTAATGGTGGTTTCGCTTTGATTCAACAGTGCAATTCTTGATATAAGAACGAATGTGAACAAAGTACTTGTGAGACCGGTGTAGTCTGTTGAACAAGTAGGTTTGAGTTGATTTTGAAGTGGGTTGGATAAATATGAAATTTCAGAAAAAAATTTAAAACTGGATCCCATGGGAAGAAATGTTATGGTGTGTAACAATTTCATTGGAATCACACAAAAAAAATTGAGATTTCATGAAGGTACATTCGTCAATTCATTGGTGAAAACTTGATCAAGTTAATTGGTCACCGTCAATTCGTTGGTGTTGAATTTTGGGTTTTACTCAGCTCGTAGTGGCACGAAGCTAAGATCATAAACACAGATGTTGTGTAACCATAAACCTCAGTGGTAGTTTCTGAGAGTCTCAAGGGTTACAGTGATGAAACGAATGTTATGGAGAAGTGTAATGGGGATGGTGAAAGAAGACATAGTACCTCTGCTGCGAACAAAAGGACCAAGCAGGAAACTCTGAACTCATGTGAGAAAAGAGTGAGGTAGCTCACGATTAGAATAAATGAGTTAGCCTTATTGGGAAGACAAGGTTTGTGTATACCAGGTCATGAAGGCTATTATTCAAAATCTTATGAGGCTTGGGACACATACAGCAGCATGCTTCTAGGAACACTTAAGTAAGGCATCGAATATATTCCCATAAACAAATTAGCACACAATAAAAGACATTTTTGGATTTTTGATATTATTAGAAAAAAAATATTTTTGGATTTGTGATAGATAATAAAAATAAAAGAGTGAAAAGAAAAAAATACGAAAAGAAAAAAAAAACTTTGGTGAAAAAAAAGAAAAACCGAACCCGAACGTTCGGTTGGAATTGGTTGTAGAAAATTTTGGGAAACCGAACCCGAACGTTCGGTTGGTTTCGGTTGCACAAAATTTTGAAAAACCGAATCCGAACCTTCGGTTGGTTTCGGTTCAGGAAAATTTTGAAAAACCGAACCCGAACCTTCGGTTGGTTTCGGTTCTTGAAAATTTTGAAAAACCAAGGAGTTTAGATATGCAACAAAAAAAACTTTTTACATAAAGAAAAACAAATTTTGCACAAGTAATATACAACATAGAAAAACTACCTTTGAAGTAATGAGCGAGTAAAAGGGTTGAACCGAACCCGAACGTTCGGTTGGTTTCGCTTCTTACGTTTGAGATTGAGAGGTAGTGTGAGGGACTGACTCTGATTCCATCATTCCAAGCCCTTGCAATATTTTATTGAACGAAGCTTCTGGAAGAGCTTTGGTAAAGACGTCAGCCAGTTGATCCGTGGTTCTTACGAAGTGAACTTCGACATTTCCATCTTCCACATGATCTTTGATGAAGTGATACCTCAGTGCTATGTGTTTTGTTTTAGAGTGTTGCACCGGGTTATGACAGATCCTAATTGCACTTTCAGAGTCACAATATAGAGTGATCTTCTTCATATTGAGTCCATAGTCTTGAAGTTGACTCTGGATCCAAATCACTTGTGATGTGCAGGATGCGGCGGCAATGTATTCCGCTTCAGCAGTAGACAGCGACACACATGTTTGTTTCTTGGATTGCCAGCTGACCAACTTCCCATCAAGAAATTGACAGCCACCGGTTGTGCTTTTGCGGTCGAGTCCACATCCTCCAAGGTCAGCATCAGAATAAGCTTGAACGAAGAAGCCTGAATTGGATGGATACCATAGACCTAAGTAGGCGGTTCGCTTGAGATAGCGTAGGATGTTCTTCACTGCCAGCATGTGAGGTTCGCGTGGGTTAGCCTGAAATCGAGCACAATAACACACAGAAAACATGATATCAGGCCTGCTAGCAGTTAGATACATCAGTGAGCCAATCATTTGACGATAGAGCGTGATGTCGACAGCCGGTTTGTCTAGAGAAGGGGTAAGCTTGGTGCCGAATGCCATTGGGACTTTGACTTTAGAGTCTCCCATCATGCCAAACTTTGCTAGGAGAGTCTTTGTGTAAGCTTCCTGATTGATAAAGATACCTTCGGGTCCCTGTCTTATATTTAAACCAAGGAAAAAGTTAATAGGACCCATTGAGCTCATTTCAAACTTAGTCTCCATCAACTTTCTGAATTCAGCTGTTAAGCTGGGATTCGTAGAGCCAAAGATGATGTCATCGACATAAATTTGAACTATCATAAGGTGGTTACCTTCCTTTTTGCGAAAGAAGGTTGGGTCAACCGAACCTTGTTTGAATTTGGACATCTTTAAAAATTTTGTAAGCGTTTCATACCAGGCTCTCGGAGCTTGTTTGAGGCCGTACACAGCTTTATCCAGAATGTAGCAATGATTTGGATACTTTTCGTTCACGAACCCAGGAGGTTGCTCCACATACACAGTTTCTTCAAGTTCTCCATTGAGAAATGCACACTTGACGTCCATTTGGAAGACCTCAAAGTTTTTGTGAGCAGCATAGGCCAGAAATATTCTAACCGATTCTAGCCTAGCTACTGGAGCGAACGTCTCTTCGTAATCGATCCCTTCCTCCTGACAGTATCCCTTGACAACCAGACGAGCCTTGTTCCTTATGACATTACCTTCCTTGTCCATTTTGTTTCTAAAAACCCATTTGAGACCAACAACTGAAGCATCCGGAGGAGTTGGAATGAGGCGCCAGACTTTGTTCCTTTCGAACTCGTTCAGTTCGTCTTGCATTGCTTGAACCCAATCAGAGTGATCGAGGGCAGTGTTCACTGTCTTCGGTTCAACTTTTGATACAAATGAGTTAAACATACAAAATTCAACCTTTGAGAATAAGGATGTCTGTTTTGCCTTCAGTTGAGATCGGGTCAGAACCTTTTCAGATTCATCACCAACTACTTGAGAGATAGGATGATCTCTGGTCCATTTTGTAAGAGGAGGGTAATTCGGGTCGAAGGTTGGATCTAGTTCAGCGTTGATCATCTCTTCTGGCTCAGATTGACTATCAAAATCAAGCATCATATCATCATGCTCCCCCTCAATTGATGAGTCTTGAGAATCATGAGATACAGGGGTTTCTTGCGGTGCTTGACTTTCAGGCATTGAAGCACCTTCGTTTGGAGGGGCACCTTCGGTTGGAGAGGTTGATATCTTTGATATCTTTGAAATTGAGATGAGAGAGTCTTCAGTGCCACAACCAGCTTTCGTCGGATTGAGCTTTTGATAGCAGACATATGGCTGGGTTTCCTTTGATGGGTTTCATGTTCAGAGGAAACATTTCACCCTTTCGCTCTGACTTCAGAATCACTTTCTTTGTCTTTTTCTCTATGATTTCAGAACCTTCATCATCGAATGAAATTTTGAGACCTGTACCTCCGACAAGCTGAGATACACTGATGAGGTTGTGTTGAAGTCCTTCCACATAGGCCACCTTCCTTATGGTAAAATCACCATTCGTTATCATCCCATATCCCTTTATGGTACCGAAAGAGTTATTTCCAAACTTAACGTTGCCACCATTTGCAAGAGATCTGTATTCCCTGAGCTCCTCTTTCCTCCCTGTCATGTGACGCGAGCAACCACTGTCGATGTACCATTCTTCGTCAAACTGCTCGTCACTTATAACCTGCAAAAATTAAGCAGATTTAGGAACCCAAAGTTTCTTGGGTCCATGTGAGCTTTTCATGGGAATAGGAATAGTAAGAGAGATGTCAACTAGATATGTTCTTTTAATTAGTGTTGTTTCATCTTTCTTTTTAATGGTAAAGACTTTTATTTTATTGACATTAGGGATGTTCGTTTTGGACTCAGGTTTGGATTCATCGACCTTTTGCTTTCCCTTCTGTTCAGCTGAAGATTGAGGTTTTTGAGGGCAAGCAGGATTAGTTTTGGAACTAGATGGAGATGAATGAGTGGAAGTAGAAGAACGAGAAGAATTAGGAAGAGAGGATTTGGATTGAGATGTCTTCCTTGCTGATGACTCTAGGTGACCCTTTTGCTTTTGATCGTTGGTGGGGTTAATCTTTGAGTCTTGTTCCCTTTTGACTTCAGTGTTCGGTTGGAGTTGTTCTTGGAACCGAACCTCTGTGTTCGGTTGGAGTTGTTCTTGGAACCGAACCTTTGGTTTTGGTCAAAATCCTTTTCAGAACCGAACCTTGACTTTCGGTTGGTATCTTCTTGCGAACCGAACCTTGGCTTTCGGTTGGTATCTTCTTGCGAACCGAACCTTAGCTTTCGGTTGGTATTTTCTTGTGAACCGAACCTTGACTTTCGGTTGGAGGAACTTTCAGGCTTTCGTACAGGATTGTTTTCATACTTCAGATTCTTGTCCTTGTGTGTATAGTATGCGTTCTGGGAGTGCCAGAATTGTTTCCTTTCAGAAAGATTTTTCCTGTATCTTTGGTTCCTCTCTATCTTCTTATCCCTCATCTGCTTAGGTTGATGATGAACGTTCGCTTTCGTTTTTGCTGTCACTTTGACTGATTCCTTTTGAACTTCAGGAGTTTTTCTTTGAGCAGAGGGAACAGAGGGAATATCTGAAGAAGATTCAGTTTGCCCTGAGGAAGTGGAAGGAGTATCTGATGAAGTTTCGCTTCGAGCTGTAGGTGTTGAAGGAATGTCTTCTTTTGCTAAACGATCAACCTCTTGAGGAATATCTTTTGTACCACTTGTACTTGGTTCACTGAAACTATCAGGCTTGTTCAAGGGTTCAGGTATGTACCTCCCTTTCTTCATCCAGGAGGTTCTTTCAGACAGGCCGACGGTTTCGTTTCCATTATCAATAGGAGCTTCCCAGAAATACTCATCACAGCCATCAGCATTGTCTTCGTTAACAATAGCTGTGAGTTCAGCTGTTTGATGTTCGGTTACTCCAGTTACCTTGTATACCTGATTTGGAGTGGTCTTGACTTTTTGATACACAACAGCCTTTTCTACTAATTTCGGGGACTTTTGTTGGGACAATCTAGCGAATTCCACAGAATTTTCAGAAATAAGATTTTTGTGGTTTTCAGTTTCGCTTTTAACAAATTCTGAGCAGTCAACCGTATCCTCTACAGAAATTTCACTCATGTTATCGTCCTCGTTAAGCTCAGATGCATTTTCAACATCGATTTTATTTTCTGAGCTTACTTTGGCGTTTAGAGAGTCAAACTTTTGTATGGTTTCGGTTCTCAGTTTAAGTCTGTCATTTTCATCCAAAAGATTTTTGAGCATGCCCTTGTGGTCTTTGGATTTAATGAAGGACTCAATTTTGTCCAGTCCAATTTTATAAGTTGGGTTGACATCATCAGACGATATCACACTCTCACAGTTGTAAGCTTCGGCATCGATTTCATCCTCCTTAAATTCTAGAAAGGGCAAAATCATGCGATGGATCTTTTGGCCTATCTCACAGTCTAAGTGAAGTTGAGTAATATTGGAATATAAACGTTTAGCTATTAAACAAAAAACATTTCGTTGTTTCAACAATTTCAAATTGTCTCTCTGTAAATAAATGTTTTCGTCTTTAACTTTAATTAATTCCGACTCTTTTAACTCAATCCACATTCGCCGCTCCTCACTCTTCGACGCCACCCTGCTTAATTGATCAGTCAGGTTAGAATTGGTGACTCGAGTTTGAGTTAAGCTACTATCTAAATGAGAAATTCTTGTGTTAACGTTTTTTAGTTCTTTCTCGTAAGAGGATGATGGTACTTTAGATGAAATAAAAGCAGATTGTACCTTCTTTATCAGTTCATCAAGCTCATTGAACTGTTGGCTGAGTGGTTTGGCCGTAAAGCACATATCTTCCTGCACGTTCGGTCCATTGCTTCCTCCATCGGTATTGTATCCCCTCATCTGAGATACACCAGACACCATGAAGCATTTTCCACCACTGCTTTCCTCCTTAGCCATATAAGCCTTTCCATGAGTAGGCTTCCTCACTTTTTCGTCTTCTGAGTCAGTAGACCAAACTTCAGTGCTACCGAACTCATCGTCATTAACCGAACCCTGCACAATAAGAGCATTAATAGAAGGGTTAGCGGTAGACTTTTTCTTTCTCAACTCATCCAATCTCTTCTGCAGCACGGCTTCCTCATCCTTTCCATCGTCCTTTTCAGCCATCTTCTTAAGAACACAGTCCTTAGCGTAGTGATTCTTGCCACCACAGTAGAAGCAGCTTACTCTGGAATCGCCATCTGCCTTCGGTTCCTTCTTGGGCTCCTCAGCTTTCGGTTCATTGTTTGCTTTTTCTGAGCTGTAACTCCCCTGCCAGTTTCGGTTTTTGTTGTTGGGGAATCTCTTCTTTATGAACCTTTTAGGATTTGACACCATCATGGCATAATCCTCAGTTGAAAGGTCATATTCTTCCAAGTTGAGCTCTTCATCCTCCATCACGGCTTTACTTTTGGATAGGAGGGCCAACGAACCAAGACTGGAGACAACATTCTTCTCTTGAACCACAATCTTCTCTTGGGACTTTAGAATACCCACCAGTTTCGCCAACGAATATGATTTAAACTGTTCATGGGCTTTGACTGTGGAAACAACTGCTCTCCATTCAGATCGCAGTCCGTTCAAGAAAGTAACCTTTTGTTCGATGAGCTTCCTTTCAATGTCGTGTTTGATCATCTTGCTGAGAAGATGATTGAAGCGATCAAACGTCTGGGTGACAGTTTCTTCGGCCCCTTGCCTGAATTCACCAAATTCAGATAGAAGCAAGGTTTGGATGGAATGTTCAAGATCTTCGTCTGTGGAATACAGTTCGCGAAGTCTATCCCACACTTCCTTCGCCGTAGTGCATGAGCTGACCAGTCTGAATGTATCGGACTGAAGGGCGAATCTGATCAACCTTAGTGCCTTAATATTGCACTGAAATTTATCTTTTTCATCTTGCGCAATATTCGTCACGTCCTTAAGCAGATCGTTATACTCTTTTTGCGTCTTAATGATTCTGGATGTAGCAGAATGAGAAAACGGTCCATTGATGATGGCTTCCCATATGAGAAAACCATTGTCCTCCGATCCAATCACGTAATCTTCGAAATGATGCGCCCATACTTCATAGTCATGGGTGTACAAGATTGGAATCTTTGTCGTCAAACCGATGCTGTTGGAAATATTAATAGGGTTTGATTGCGTCGCGTCCATAATGATCGTAAAAACCTGTTCAAAGATCAGACTTATAATAAAGCAGATTAGGGCAAAACAATAAATACTAAGATACGTCAATTAAGATGACGGCTCAATAAATATCGATGATTGCGGAAAACCCTAATGGAAATCTTTTTCACAGAAAAGATGTGTATCGATTACACAACCTCCTGCTCTGATACCAATTGATGGGATTAAAACAACTTTTAATCTAAGAAGATCGATTAGATCTTGAACAAGTATATGAATTTAAAACAGTAAAAACGCAATAATAAGAACAAACAACTTGAATCAAACGTGTCGAATGATTAAATAAAATCCTTAGAAGAGCTCGATTAAGAACATCAACTGTAAAGGATTGGAAGATTACAAGAACGATTACTGGAAAATATTGTACTCTTGATAAATCGCTATTTCGATAATCTCTAGAATCTTATGAATCTTAACCTAATATGCATGCAAGCATTAACTTAAATACAATACATAAAAGGCTCTCGGTTGGACAGGCCCAAACCGGAGAATAAAAGGCTAATCTAACGAGCCCAAAAGACGCAACATCAAAACTCTTTTCAGCCCAACACATAGCACAATATACTCATAAGTCCTTAGCCTTATAAAGCACTCCATAACCTACTAGTAAATCCCTGATCAAGGTCAAAGTCCTTGGTCAAGGTCAACAGTCCATGTTGACCTTAACTCGTTGAGTACACTTGGCTGCTCGCCGAGTCTTTGAAGCACATTCCAACTCGCCGAGTCATCGGGGTGACTCGTCCAGTTCCTTCGAATCCTGATCAAGTCTCAAGGCCACCCGTTGAGTTTCCTCCTTGCAACTCGACGGGTATACACACAAACATATCCTTGGTTAAAACTCATACGACTCGCCGAGTTGTTCTTCAACTCGTCGAGTTTCATGACTATCTTCATCTAACTCGCCGAGTTGTTCAACAAACTCGTCGAGTTCACGGCTTCCTTCAACTGACTCCCCGAGTTGTTCATCCAACTCGTCGAGTCTAATGCATAGCTTCATATAACTCGCCGAGTCGGCTTTGAGACTCGTCGAGTTCCTTCAGTCATTTTAACATGCAGACGAATATAAGCCATGGCAAGGTCCCAAATTGCAGATCTAGCTTCCTTAAGCCTATTTATCACGTAAAGTTGCAAACTTTACGTGCATCTATTGCCTTACAAGTCCAAATTCCAAAAACAAGCCCTTAATGGGTGTTCATGGACCAAGGGGACCTTAAACTCGACTAAAGCTGGAACTTTATGCTTGAATAATCCAAAGAGGGTCCAGATCTGAAGTTACAACTTTAGATCTAGCCCATAGGTTGCCATACCAACTTGATACCCTTTCTAAAACCCTAAAACCCATACAAAGATGAGGTCTAACTAAAATAACTGAGGGGAAATGGTTAATTACCTTCCGAAGATGTCTACAGAAGAAGAAATTGGATCTCTTCCCAGCTCCTTGCCTAAATCTCTTGATTCACCAAACTTTTTCACGAAAAATCTTCTCTCAAGCTTCAACACACAATGGGCACACACACACACAAGTTAGAGATGCAAAGGGGGCTGCAAAGGAACTGAAAGAGGCTTGAGCTTCTTTAAATAGGTGTGCAAACCCCGGAACTTAGGGTTTCACTTTTCAGCTCCTACTCGCCGAGTCCCACAAAGGACTCGCCGAGTAGGTTACTTAATTCACGATCCAACCCGCTGCTACTCGACTAGTAGGGCAACCAACTCGTCGAGTAGGGCCAAAACCCAAAAATATTTACTTAAATTATTACCTGAGAATCGGGGCGTTACACACCTGCCATATAAACACAATCACATGGTTTTCCCCTTCAACATATGATCCAGAAAAAAAAAAAACAAAAACAATAAACTAGGCCAGAAATCAACACAAAAGGGTCTTAATGCCAAAAAAAAAAAGATTTAGTAGTTTTGAAAGAAAAAAATAGAAGAACATACCTAGTTAACATAAAATCAAAGTTTCCAAATTAGATCTTCGTTCTTCCATCTATGAGTTAACTCTAGGGTTTGTTGTTGTAGAAAAAAAAAAAAATTTCGTCACATTGCATCAAAGGGTTTTCTCAAAACTCATAAAGAACAAACCCAGTTGAAACTATATTATTTAAATGAAAAGAAATATATTAATTAATTCAATAATTTGGTAAGGAATCATAGAGAATCAACAGTCCAATAAGCCAATATATCTAAAATTTTCATGGGATTCTATCAAATATAAAGACTCGTCGCTCAAAAGCGCAAACCTTTCAAGCACAGGAAGATCAACTACATATATAGGAGACTGGTTTTGGCAGGAGACTGCAAAAATCAACAAAAGATAAAATTGGATTCGTCAGATACAAACAATTACAAGCCATGGGAACTTAACTGATCACTTGAAACACAAAACTTTCTATATAAAATGTACGATTTACCTTTATAATACAAATATTTAAGAAATCTGGCCTCAAATATCATTACCTTTCTCAAATAAGTCCTAAATCTGCAGTCATCGTTGGATTGAAGGAGCAAAACATCGAAATTTTAAATGGCTTCATCTCCGTCGATCTGTTACCAAGAAATTGTGTGCGTATGACGGTTCTATACTAAGAGCGGTGGGGGTCTAGGAGAGAGAGAGAGAGAGAGAGAGAGAGAGAGAGAGAGAGAGAGAGAGAGAGAGAGAGAGAGAGAGAAGAAGCGCTTGATAAGGTTACGACCTTCGTATACATATTGGAAGCGGTAAGTGGAGCGATTGTCGGAAATGCTACTTGAGGTTAGAGCTTTGAAATAGAGACCGAGGTCAAATGATGTGAGAACATGGCAGGGAGATGGAGGAAGGTTTTGAAAGATTGCGGAGAAAATTTTCCAAATGTTTTTTGGAGCAGGGGAAATGCAAAAGTTAAGAGGAAATACGTATGATATATAAAATGCATGCCATAATTGATAGATATTAGCCGCGATCTTAGTATTACACTTTTACTCGGAGATTAAAGGGCTCAGTCAAAAGGTTGGATAAGTCAGATTAATAAGACGAGAAATTCCTGGTCAAACTTTTATTTATTCAAAATCTGATCTTATGTTATTTGAAAGAAATGGTTTTCAATGGTTGAAGAGATAAATCTTTAAGGGTGCTTGGTAAAAAAACGTGCATTGAGCAAGCTTTTGTTTTTTTACTTTTGTTGTCAAAATGCATTAAATAATTGTAATTCATGTTTCATGATTTGTACTACTTAAATTTAAGACTTTCTTCTCTTAAAAGAGGTAAATGGTTTATAAATGGTTATATATATATATATATATATATATATATATATATATATATATATATATATATATATATATATATATATATATATATAGTAGTCGTTTACCTACGCCAAGCGACCGATGCAAATATTTTTTTTATTTTATAAATTAGTTTTAAGCAGTATAGTGCATTTGTTGTAATTGAAACACCAAACACAAGAACAACATATTTTATTAAATCTGAGAAAAAAATGATACATAATAGCAACATACTTTTTTAAAAGAAAGAAATAGGAATACACTTTATTAAAAAGATAACCTACAAATAAAACATTTTGTGGCCACAAAATAGCAACATACTTTGTATATTAATTCTAACGTACAAAGAGACAAAAAAACAAAAATAGAATGTTGTGATTAGCAAATTTCGGAATTTCATTTCTAATTTTTGTGTTTCTATTTCTTTTGTTTTCTTTTCGCAAAATAGTTTCTTTTCGGTATATATAGAAAATTGTCACATGTCATGCGATAGATGACAAACTATTCATTTCGAAGAATGATTTATTTTGGAAAGTAGTTTCCTTTAGAAATTTGGCTTTATTTCAAAAACATGTTATTTCCAAATAAAACACAATACATTATTACCTATTTAGATTTCTATGAAATGCTCGATTTATGGCCTTATTAGTTATTTTAGGTCAATTAATAACAAAATAACTATAAAAACCAAAACGTCAACAAAGTATGAAAATATAGATAAGGGAGCTGATTTTTCCACTGCCTTTATTTATCTTTCCACTTAAAAATTAATGCATTGGACAATTACACCCTCCTTTAATTGTCGAAGAGCGAGAAAGATCTTTTCAAACAAAACGCCTGAAATCTTCTCCAAGAATCACCCTTCACTCCCATTACTACTTCATCTCGCCTTTATCAAATTCGAAATTGAATCGCGTCCTCGTGTGCTTCCTTCTATGGTATCACTCTAAGTTCTTCAACTTCAACCTTTAATGATCTCTTATCTTCTCATTACCCAAATAAAATTCAAGTAAATTCATCTCCATTTTAATTTCCTCTTCCACATTTATCCAAAACCTGATTGCAATTTGCAGAGAAAAAAGTGGAATCAGTAGTAAAACCAACAAAGATGAGAACTTGAACAAGTTAAATGGAACTAAAGTTTGCTTTTCAGATGTTACAAATTTGTGTGGTTTCAATCGACATTGTTGTATATTGTCTCGTTATTCGATCGCGAGGTGATAAAGATTTATGGAAAACTGATTGCCAGGCCACCAAGAACAGCCTTTTAGCTGGTAGGAATTTTGGGGTTAAACATTTTGTTGTATTATCTGCAGTCTGTGTGCAAAAACCCCTTCCGAAGCCAGCAAGCAATTAACGAACCAGATTTTGCCTTCAGTAGTGAAAGATTCTTACCGGTGTCGCAATTCGATGAGTTGTGGTTGAAGTTCGTCGTCTCTGACCTTCTCAATTTGTTTCGAGATAAATGGTTGTCGGATTCCATTCCTCCGGTCTCCTCGAAGATATCATTGCCACTGTTGATTCTCGCCCATCTCGATGGAATCCAGGAGCTGCTAGAGAGAACAATGCTACTGTTCTACACAATGATCGCCGATTTATGCCATGCGATCAATGGAATAAACTTCTCGGAGTTCTCTGTCAATTGAAGAAAAAAATGGCGAATTAGTCGAACTCACTTTTAGTTATGGTGAATTGCCACAGATAAAAGGTTTTTAAACAGTAATACCTTTTGAATGAAGATGATCAAGAGGATCCACATTGGAGAATCGAGCATTTTTTAGAAAATAATATTCGACGTCTGTTAGGACTAGGGAAGACGTTGAGTTGTTGACGCTATTAGAGAAAGGTAGATGTTTAAACTTGTGGTTCTTGATTTTCTTGATTGGAAGATGCAGCCGATGGATAAATGTCAATACATTAGTTCTTTGACTTTTTTGTGGTTCTTGCCTTTTTTTCAATATCTCTAAATTAAAAAGAGGGACATAATTGTCATTACATTAATTATTCAGTGGAGGGATAAAAAAACTTATGTGGAAAAATCAGCCCCCATTGCTATATCGTAAACTACGTGTATGACTATAAGGTCAAACCAATTAACAAAATTGTTTATTTGGTCAAAGCTATTAAATAAATTAGTTATTTAATATTTTGAATAAAAAGTTTATATTTAAATAAATCGTATATTAATTAAGGTAATTAATATGCCTGGCTTACCTTATCGATTGGTTGAAAAAAAAAGGCTTTAGTAGCCTTGCCCAATATTAACATCTAGTTCCCGAGTTTAAACAAAGAAACGAAAAGAAGAGAAAAAAAAGCAAGGAGAGAAAAAAAGAAAAGGGAAATAAAGGAAAAGAAAAAAAATTCTTTTGTGTTCCCGAGTTGTAGAGAAATGAAAGAAAAGTTAATTATTTTATTCTTTCTTCCCTTTAAATTCAATTACCCCACTTCCTTCCATTTTCATCCTTTAATGAAACCTAAGAACATCAATTTCTTTTACTTTCTTCTCATTTCCACTCATTTTATTTCTTTCCTTCCTTAAGTTGAACTCGGGAATGTGGTGTAAGTGAATTGAAAGGGAAGATTATAACCAATAAGAAAAAAGAAGGAACATACCACCAAAGCCTAATTCTTCCCTCCATATCAAGATTAGCGATTCGTTTCTCTCCCCTTTCACGGTCGAGCAACACAATGACCAAAAGAAGGTCAAGTAGACTTTGATCAAGTTGATTGTTTAGCAGCTACCGTGAATTAGCTCGTATGGATGCCCATAGTAACAATCATTTTGATTTTTGTCTGTGACATCAAAGGACCTAGGTTTCAAAGTTATATTTATTAGAACACATTATGGTTGTGTTTTAGTTTATCTTATTTGTCTAACTGGATAGGTGCTTCTGGTTTATAAAATTTTGAAATGAGGTTTTTTTAATAAATTACACAAATCATCCCTCTTGTAGGTGTGAGCCTAGCCATTGATTCTAACCCTACCCCTCTGATTTGGCAATCGTTGGAACCTAGTTGGAGAAACAAAAGCCTAGTTGAAATGCTTCAATGATGGCAGATGTCTTAAGAGTTCAAGTAAGTTATGATGGTTGCACAAACCTCGCTGGAGCAATTGATCGTGATTTCCCCACCGACATAAAGCTTGGAAATAGTAAAGAAGATGAAGTGGTTGAGCTACCTCCAAAGAACAATGTATACATTTTTTCTGACTCATTTCTCTTTTTGCTTTCTATTATCGATAAATAATGATGAATTGCCAGAAAAAATCAAGAATGACATGTGATAAGATCGACCATATGAGCACAAATGAGTAAATCAGTTACCACCATTCCTCCGGCAGATTGTGGAGACATGTAAACCAGCAAATTAAGGTTTGAGATCCTTAAAATCGATGGAAGAAATGGAAACCTGCAAATCGATGGAAGGCCCATCTGACTCAGTTTCAACCTCCATAAATCGAAAAATGATGCAGATGTTCTTATCGTTAATGATGGGTCTTCCACATCGCTGAAAAAATACATCCATCGAACTGTGGTTAAATATCCAGGTAAAAACCACACACAAAACTTTTGATTCTTATTATTATTTGTTTCCGATTCTCCCTTCTCTCATCGGAAACTGATTTGCAAGTTTAATTTTCCCCTAATCCTTGATCAAGCAAGGTCGATTCATCATTAATTACCTCCAACAGCCACTTGCCGTTGGTTGTCTGATCATCTTGAGAATAATTTCAATACCCCCTCCACACACACAAAAAAAAAATTGATACCTTGATCTTCATCTGGTGTTTGTTTGGAATTATTGGTGTTTGTTTGGAATTATTGGATTTCTGATCTGCTTTTGGGTATTTGATCTTCTTCTAGGTTTTCTTAGTTAATAAATAGCAGTGGAAGACAAGTGAGCTTTGGAATCGATTGTATGATGAAGAGAACGAGTTTCAAATTTATAGCCAAGGATTTTATGGCTGGTATGTGTGTGTGTGAGAGAGGGGGGGGGGGGTGGGACCTTTTCCATATTAAATTTTATTTTTTTCTTTTCTTTAAAAGAATAAGAGAAAACTTCATAAATGGTCCTTAGGGTAGGGAAATGACGAAAAATGTCGTTTATTTAACGGACAAAAGATGACGGAGTGAGGCTTAAGGACAAAACGTAAAAAGTTTTGAAACCACAGGGACCATTTATGAAGTTTTGTCTTTATTTTTCAATTAATCTAATATTATTTATTATTATTTATAATTTTAAAAAGGAAATGTGCAACTCCCATCCACCCTACACCTACCCCACCTTAGTGACCTCACCCCGCCACCCGACTTTCTCTTGAAGCTCGAAGGTGAACATCTCTCCTCCTTCGTCTCTTTTTTCATCTATCTGTGCAAAACCCGACATCGTTTTTGGTGGTTGTTGGAGAGATCGATTATGGATTATAGATCCAGTTACCCATCTCTCATTTTTTGGGATTTGATTTTAGAATTTCTTAATCAGTCCACCATAATAGACCCATAATCGAACATAGAAATCAAACGCGGAATTAAACCACCATCAAACCTGCAAATCAAACCCACAATCTTCATACAATCAACCACCACAATAATCGGTCCTCCATCACAAACCTCATGAGATAATCTTCATCTAATGTTTTTGAAAACCTGTAAATATCGAACTTTCCGAAAATGGTTCTTGAAAAAAACATAGAAAATCAAAAGTCACCCACTTATCGACTTCTTCAAACCAATTTCTTCATCTTTATGTTCAAGATCTTGTATCAAGTCGACTAAAAGATTTAGGGTTCTTGAGTTGTCTTCACATATTTGGAATTTTGTAGCACTTTTACAACTCTTAAAGAAGAGGATTTGAATCTGATATAGATCGGATGGTATAACATCCTCACAAAGGCGGTAGAATCATCGCCAATTCTCAAGTTTTCAACCTTAGTTATTGTCACACCCCAAAACCGGAACGGCGGAAACGTTTGGGGGTGGAGGACGTCATGTTTAGTATCACAAGACATGCATCATAGTAATCAAAGTAATGAACAACCATTCCATAAGAAAGAAAGTGTTTACAATGTGTGTTCACAAAACATAGAATACATATGTAAATAACAAAGCAAGACTTGAAGCTATACTGCTCCATCTTCTGAATTCCCAACACGATTATATGTCTACTAGTCTCCTGAGAATACAAGTTATTTTGAAATATTTGATCAGAAAACAAGCTGGTGAGTTCATAAGATTTTAGTGATGTAAGTAAGTTGTAAGAAAGTTTAGTAAGTTATAGTATGTTGTAAGTTTTGTTTAGAAAAGTTTGCTTGTTCCTTCAGAAAATCCTATATTTCCTACTTTGATGAAAGATAAGTAAAAATGACTCTACAATCCTTTCTATGAGTACTAAGTGGATACAAGTTATATAGAATGACGATCTAACAAACAATGGGAATCATAAGGTTAGCATTATGGTCCCTTTCTACTGATGTACTAGACTAGACTGTTCTGTTTGTCGTTTGTAAAATGTAAGTTTTCCCTAGTTTATAACTATCTTAACTTGAAAATAGTTTGCATTAACTTTCAAGTGGAACTGTCACAATATGAAAGTAATGGGAAAAGTAAGTACTCAGGGGTATTTTGAATTGACAACTTGCAGTACTGATTACATTAAAACATGTCTGTTTTATCAAGGTCAAAATGTGAAGGCTAGTTCCTGTACTAAACGTTCTCCCTGTCAAAAGATTCTGGGTACCAAACGCGCCTTTTAGCAAACCGGTTACTAGGACGTGTAATCCACATTAAAGTTATATGATCATGTATACCCAATTTATTATCACCTTTTGTTAAGAACAATGTGTTAGTGATCATTGGTATAGTTAGATCATTTAGTTTTTCTCATGCTATAGCATCTTAGTATGTTCGTTCTGTTGTAGTATCTTAGTATGTTCCTTCTGTTATCATGTATAGTGTATAGTATGTCTCTATGATGTATTGTATCTACTTCCCTGTTTCTATTTATAGTATGCTCTAGTATCTAGTATGAACTGAACCTCTAAACTATACCCCTTATAGTTTACTAGTATTGTACTTGAACTGTTATTGAAAAGACTCATTTTACTACTAAGTTATGCTTGTACTTTAAAAACAGAGTTTTGTTAAACTATAAAGTAACATAACTTTAAAAGAGTTTTTGAAATGTTTTGATCACTTATAAAAGACATAAGCAATCTTTTGAAAGATGTTTATAACAAACATTTACACAATGATCATTGTGTTCAACTTATATTCCCCCTGAAAGCATTTAAAACAGTTAAAAGATTCGTTATGGGGTATGAACTCACCTGATGTGGGCGATTCAAACGACTATGCGCGTAAGGATAAGAAGTTCCACGAATGAAGTTCTGAGTCACAAACGAGTCCTATTGACATATAATGGCATATATTGGCATGAATTTAGTGTTTAAAAGCAACTAACATGCAAGGAAACAACCTTAGGGACAAGGAAACACTTGAAATGAAGTGTTGAATCACATGTGATTGACAAAAAGGGAGTTTACGGCCACTGAGTTCACGGTCATAGAGTTTACGGTCCTAGAGGTTTACGGTTTAGTGTGTTTACGGTCTAGGGTGTTTACGGTCAAGGAGTTTACAACCGTAAACTCCTGGAAAATCATGCAAAACGGTTGTTTCTTGGTGCATATTCAGAGTTTCTAAGGTATATGGAAGGATACTTACAATTTGGAAGTTTGAAGAGGAGTTCACGGCCCAAGAACCACTATGTGTTCTTGGTGATCTTGAAGATCAAACCCAAAATCGAAGTTAGTGGATGAAATCAAATGGTGAATCAAGAAGAAAAGATGTATGAACTCATAGAATGGAAGGAATTACTTACATTTTCGAGGATTTGAGGGATGATCCTTTGATACTTGAGAGAGAAATTGAGTTTCTAGAGTTGTACAGGGAAGAAATGATCATAATATATATGAGGGTGTTTACGGTCACCCTGACCGTAAACTCATGGGTCCTAACCGTAAACTCCTCATGAAGAGGTTTACGGTTTGCTGGATGGCTTAGAACTTCCGCGGATACTTCCAAACACTTATTCCATGAGTGTACTAGGCTAAAACTCCTTAGAATGACCTTTAACAAGGCTAGAACTCATTAGAAGTGAGTGACATTCAGTCGAGTTGATTAACTGAGCTTTCAAAGCAAAAAACAATTTCGGGTTGTCACAGTTATGTAACAACTAGTAAAAATTGGTCAAAGTTCGGCGGTCAAACCACCGCGAACCGTTATGTGTTAAAAACCAGTTGTGTAAAATCTTGTCGTTATAATGTATATTAAAAATATTAAATTCGTAATTACCTTGAAAATGTCTCAAACTACTCAAAACATTTATCGTTGAGAATCGAATAAAAAATTCAACAAAAATTAAATTCATTGGTGACGTTAAAAATGAATTTTTGCATTAAGTATATCTGAGAATTATGGATAACAACAAAGACGTTGATGCCTCCCTATTACCTTCGCGAATCGGCGCCGGAGAGCTGACTCTTGCCCTTCTTCCTTATTCAGTCCGATTGAGCACCGGTGGTACTCCCTTCGATCGGCAACAGTCGCTGTCTCCACTCCCTGTTTCCATTCACAGATCTTCACAGGAGATCCCTTATCCCTTCGTTTTCCTTTGCTGCCGGGAATAATTCATCGGAAAACAAGAAAGGCTCGCTGGAATTTGATGTTGGCCCTCGGTTTATGCATCTGTTCCCGTTTCACCTCCGATCGACACCTCCCCCCCTGATGAAAGCGTCCGTTCCTTTTCCTTTGCTCGACCTAATGAACGAATGAAGAAGACGCGTTCCATTTGTCCATCTGATGGACTTGACACAAACAGTCCCTGTGTTTAATCCTTTAAATTAAAACCGGCCCCTTTGACATAAATCCTTTCAAGGAAAATCATATTCGACTTAGTAGAATGCTATAATTGACTTAATTACACTATGTTGTGATATATTAATTAACATTAATAAAAATCTCAAGATTTAAAAGTAGATTGATATAAAGATATAAGTTATTTGACGAATGATAAACCGTAATACTAGTCGTATATATGTGCATGAAAATATTGAGAAAGCATAAAAAGACATTATACACATAAAAAATATGTTATTCAATATAGTTGTGTACAAAGGAAATGTGCATTGTCTTAAACGACTATAAACGAATATTTGACAAATATATAATAATATATTGAAAATACACCAAAAATCAATTTTTATTATTATGCCCTTGATCATAATGTGGAAACGATTACTAAGTAAACGATATAATTTATTTTTATAATTATTATAAAAATATTAAATAATTTTAGTTATGATACGAAATTCATCACATATGATAATATAATTGATCCTCAGATTTTTAGGGATTATTACCTAATAAATTATACATCATATCAATTATGCAACTTATCGAATATCGACATAAATGAGTATTCGGCTACGCAAACGAACATCCTCCTTATCGGCTGAAGTAAGAAACTACTCAAATTAGTATCGCTACAATAGTCGAACGCTACGTTAAATTCATTATTTAACTAATTTCACTAAGCTTTGAAAATCTTAATAATCTAAGATTCGCGTTAGTGACCCTAGTAAACGATGGATTTGTGAGCCGAGGAAATGTTGTCATGGAATTTGTGGATTGTGTATCCCGTGTGTGTTTGTGGGAGGAATTTATCGAAAGGGGTGAATGAGGGAGTTCATTGTCGATGTGATTTCTTTCATAAGGATCAAATCCTAGAATTGAAACCCAGCTCTATAACCGTTAATCCAGGAGGGATCATATACTGTAGGTCTATGTACACGACGTAGATTTATAATAAAGAACATTGGTATATAACTATTTCTTATGGAATGATTTATGCGGGGTGACGTAGTTTCCCCATTTGTGGTTGCTAACTACAACTTCGTCTAACAAGACAACAGACGTCAAGTGTTTCTTTCTTCGTTACTATACGACTATTTTTAAACGTTAGTAAATGATCTTGACTCCTCCATCTTTGTTTATATTATTCCTGTATGGCTTGCTATATTGTGTCTGTGTGGCTTGTGGAGGAGCGACGAATAGTGTTGGTTATAGACAAATTGTTATATTGAAGATTTTTACTCGAAGAAGTATAGGTCTAGATTGAGTCAATCCTCCAAATTTGGGCCGAGTGTGTAAGAGTGTTTAGGTTGATAACTACATCTCCCCACGACAAATTCTCTGTAAGTAGAGACGTTTCAAATAACATAATTGTAAAGAAAATGATTAATAATCGTCGTTGAAATTATACGTGTGGTAAAACTACGCGTTTATGATTTACCAGTTGTTGAAAAGTATTTTGGGCTGAGTTTGCCCCGTTGGTGAAGTGTCTATTTCTAAATTAAGTAAGATAATGCTTAATTAATAATATGACACACATTTTACAAAGTTTATAAAATTCGAAAATTATGAGTTTTTCATATAAACTATACAAATGCATGTACAAGGTTTCAAGAGTAAACTTGACTACTTTATGTTTTCACAAAGTGTGATATGACTTTATTTTATATAAATTAGTATTCAAATCTTTATATAAAAATCATTTTGGAAATAGGAACCGTAAGAATTTGTTATACGTTTGGTTTACTAATATATTTTATAAATGGTGCATTTTTTGGATTTGAGCAAATGACATTTCTAAATGAGTTTAAATATACTATTATGACTCAATTATTTTATACTTTTGATAAAAAAGAACGTGTTTATAAATGTTGGTCAACCAGATAAATTTTATAAAACATTTTGGAGTATAAAATTACTTTGTGTCAAAACCTGTAGAACTCACCAACAATTTTGTTGATGTATTTTAATACATGTATTCTCAAGTTATTTATAAGGTCGAAAGTGTTCGTACAGAAGATTCTCTGGTATTTTTATCATACAATTTTGAATTCTGGATGGTTAGGTGTGTGTAGCGTTTCGGCAATAACTATTGTCAATGTAAATTTTTATTTCGGTAATAATAAAAGATTATATTTGTACTGTTTAATGTATGTTCAATAACTATGATTACTGATTTATGTCACACACCTTGGCGTGTCCGCCGTCGGCCGAGAGTGTGACAAAAACAAAAAGAAAATGGTTGCGCTGATGTGAGGTTTTCTCAATGCTTTAGTGCATAAATACAATTTTGGGTGCTTTTGAGTCTTAAATAAATAAATAATTTAGGAATTAGGACTAACCTGCTTATATAACTATCATTGTCTTTTTCAAAATGCTAATTGCATGCATGATAAAAGCTTAAAAAACTCTCACACGGCATTTTCGGACTAGGCTTGTTTATGTATGAGTGTTTAACTTTTAATTTAAATCAAGTAACCAACTAATTTTGCTAAATACGTTCTATTTGAATTTTGTTTAATCATAGTAAGATATCATGTATAGTCAATGACATCATTTTTAGTTGCATAGGTAACACAAGTGGCATAAAAGAGCCGTAAAAAAAAACTAGAGTGTTTTCCCCACGTTGGATCCGATGGAGTTACTCGTGTCTGTTGTGATAGTGCTACTTTATTAGGTCGGTGTTATCCTAAAGTTAGGGAATGTGAAAGGTTGTGCACAGCTCAAGAATGATCAATATGACTCCGGTACGAAATTCAGTAAAAGTAAAAAAAATATGAATGCTAAATACAATAAGAGCAATATAATTTATTATCAGCTTGTTAGTGTTTTAACTATATAAATGCCATGGATATTGCTATGAACTCAAATCTTAAAAACATTGTTAGAATGTGAAGTAAAATTAGGAAAAGCAAAGGGAATTATACATACATAATAACCTACTTTTATATATATATATATATATATATATATATATATATATATATATATATATATATATATATATATATATATAGAATTGGAACTAATAACTAAGATATAAAGAAATTGCTATATCGTTAGCTACGTGTAAGCTATAAGGTCAGACCAATTAGCAAAATTGTTTATTTGGTCAAAGAAATTAAATAAATTAGTTATTTAATATTTTAGGCTAAGGACCCAACGTAAAAAGTTTTGAAACCACAAGGACCATTTATGAAGTTTTGTTTTTATTTTTCAATTAATCTAATATTATTTATTATTATAATTTTAAAAAGGAAATGGGCCCACTCGCGGCCACCCCTACCCCTACCCCACCTTAGTGACCTTACTCCGCCACCCCACTTTCTCTTGAAGCTGGAAGATGAACATCTCTCCCCCTTCGTCTCTTATTTCATCTATTTGTGCAAAACCCGACGTCGTTTTTGGTGGTTGTTTGAGAGATCGATTATGGATTGTAGATCCAGTTACCCATCTCTCATTTTTTGGGATTTGATTTAAGAATTTCTTAATCAGTCCAACATAACAGATCCAAAATCGAACATAGAAATCAAACCCGGAATTCAACCACCATTAAACCTGCAAGTCGAACCCACAATCTTCATACAATCGACCACCACCATAATCAGTCCTCCGTCACAAACCTCACGAGACAATCTTCATCTAATGTTTTTGAAAAAAATGTAAAGATCGAGCTTTCCGAAAATGGTTCCGGAAAAAAACCTGGAAAATCAGAAATCACCCACTTGTTGATCTCTTCAAACCAATTTCTTCATCTTGATGTTCAAGATCTTGTATCAGGTCAACTTAAAGATATAGGGTTCTTGAGTTGCCTTCACATATCTGGAATTTTGTAGCACTTTTACTACTCCTAAAGAAGAGGATTTTAATCTGATATGGATTGGATGGTATAACATCCTGACGACGGTGGTAGAATCATTGCAAATTCTCAAGTCTTCAACTTTAGTTGCATTTGCATGATGTAAAGTAGAGATGTTGTAGAGTAGAATATATAGATATTGAAAACATTTCAACTCCATTGATGCCTTCATTTTCATGTGATTGGCAAACTGCAAGAAAAGGGGGCTATGAAAAAGGGGCTAGAGAGAAAGGAATTGAAAGGTGGAATGATGATGAGTAATGTATAAAAGGGTGTGGGCCTATTTCTATTTCGTATTTAATAAAACTTGGAAATAATAATAGATAAATTATCATAAATAAAAAATAAATGAAAATAGAAATTCATAAGGATAATAGAGTCATTTCATGTTGAGAGGGATGAAACATGAAATTTTTAAACAGATGAGGGATAGTCCGAGTTAGTTTTTGAAAATAGGGATTGAACATGTCTTTTGGCAACTACATGAGGGACGATTCGTGTAACTTATTCTTTTTTTGTTACACTTCATATTCGTTAATTGTTATACATTCCATCAAACCTCAACGATGGTATCAAAGCAACATTTAGAAATTAATATAACTAAATTAACGTATATTAGTTGCATGTTTTCCGTATTCTTGAAAATCTATCATAATTCTTTAACTGTTGAAATTTTAACCTTCACGCTTTAATGATTCTTATACAATTTTATTATAGAAAATATCATTTTTATTATATTACATGAATAGTTGAATTAACAAAAGCTTTTCATTACGAATGAACGTGTTATCCAAGCTCAACTTGTTTGTGTTTAAGTGTTCTTGATTGTTTTTCATTACAATCATAATGGTTTGAGCTGACGACTTTATAAAAGTGTTTGTAATAGACTAGGATATGTAATTTCAATTTTATGTGATTTTGTAAATATAAATTACAACATGAAATGAGAGACAAAAACCCTACCGACTTTAAACCAGGTTTAAGCAAACCTACAAGCATGCCACCCTCAGTCCATCCTATGTCGGTGAGCTGCGATGGTGAGGAATAGGTATGGTGCATATTAAGGTGATAATTTATTCTACATTTAGTCTTTCTGAAATTGTTTCATTTTTTATTTATTATTTTAATCATTTTCTGATGGCTCAACAAGTAATTATCTATATCTAGGATTGGGTTGGGACAATATATTTTATTTTATTTTATTATATAATAACATTTATGACGTTTTTATTTATTTTATAATGTTTTATTAAAGTAATTATCTAGGATTGAGCTGGGACAATGTATTTTATTTTATTATATATTAACATTGTGATGCTTTTATTTATTTTAATAAATATTAAATAACAAATTAAATTTTAAATTGTGTTGTAAGCTAAAATGGTTTATTAAAAATTTGAAATCAAATTGATTAAGTATATAATAAGTTGGGGCTATGGATCACTTCGCAAACAATGTGTCTAACAAAGTGTTTCTAACAAAGATGGTCTTTGATTATATCTCAAGCATATACTAATTTTCTGCTCAAAAAATTTGATTTAATATTGTTTTAAATTAAACATGTTATCAAAAATATATTGTATACATAAAATTTGAGACGAACATAATTTTGTGAGACCGTAAGACCAAATGTTTTTAGTGAAATATTCTAATATTTTATATCTTCTAAAAAGAGAATATGCAATATATTATTTTGGAATATTTCAAAAAGTTGTTAAAGTTATTGTATCAAAATATTAGAATATTAAACATATTTAATTTTTTATGAATACTAGAATAATATTTTTCTCGAAAAAATAGTTTCACGGTCTCATAAAATTAGGTTGTCTCACATATATATATATATATATATATATATATATATATATATATATATATATATATATATATATATATATATATATATATATATATATATATATATAGACACACACAAAACGCATGACAACATTTGTGCAAATCACATTTTTTACGTCAAATATGTGAGCACTATATATTGCTTTTGTTTTCTTGTATAATTTTCTAAAAATAGGTGTACTCTAAAACTTGAATTTTGATATGAAAATCCATCTGATTAGTGCATTTCTTTTTTTTCTTCTTCCTGCGACTCTTATGGTAAAAGGTAAACTTATATATATATATATATATATATATATATATATATATATATATATATATGGGTGAGCATAGACGGTTACCTATCTGAATTGTTTGGAACTCGAAATGAAACTGGTACAAACAATTCTTGAGATATAGGAACTGAAACCGAATATCACAGTTCAATATACTTTGGAACCAGAATTGGAACCGTCAAAACCAGTTCTGGTACCTAGCACTCGACTTTACCCTTTTTGATCAATTTATTTATTAAAAATAAACATTTACAAACCATAATTATAAATCACATAAGCTGTAAATGTTTGAAATTGTTTGAAATTTTAAGCATTTAGTATTTTGATTATTATGAAACCCACCTTCACATCGTAATCTATTATTATTATTATTATTAATTTATAACAGTAAAAATCCTCAAGAACCAAAGCACATTATCCCCTAAAGAACCGAACATAGAATCACATCACCTGTTCCATCAATATTTGTATATATGTATTTGTTTTTTTAAAAACAATTCATATATATATATATATATATATATATATATATATATATATATAAAGAGGATTCTTTTAAGAATTTTCGAAAAATAGTGGCCTTTAAATTTTTTTCGTTCATATATGATTACCTGATAATCATATATTATTAACGGTAATCATTTATGAATATTTTGTTTTTCTAAAAATTCTTTATTTTTTATAAATCTCGTCGCAACATATATATATATATATATATATATATATATATATATATATATATATATATATATATATATATAGACACACACATATACACACACACACATAAGTGTTGTACAAATCCCGACTAGGTCTCTGTTAATTTTTTATTAGTCCCAGTCGATTTCGACTGATTAGAATGCATCTAGCGATTCATCCCTACTAATACAATGAGTGAAGCAGTTGCATGCAATGGAATTTGAATACTTTGAAAAATTCTATATTAATAGAAACTATCTGAGGAATAGTTAGTGTTGTATTAATCATATTAATTTTTTTAACGATATTATTGGTATTCTGAACTTTTTTATGATATTATTCATTAAATTTTCTAAAAATTTTCTAATTAACAATATTTGGTTCCCTATTAATCTCTACCTAACCGATTAATCCTTTAACCTTAGTGGACTGAGTAGCTAATGTCCAACACATTTCACAGCATATATACACACACACACAAGTAGATTGATGCCTAAACGTAAATATTTTGCGAAAATATGAAAACAAATTTTATCTTATAAAAATCAAACACATGTAATTTAGAAACTAAATTTATTAGCAATAAATTAAAGATAATAAGTATACATTGGAGAGTGTTATGGTAATATAGGTTTAAAGGTGGTTTTAACAATCATTTCTTTTTTGTTTTCACGTCCTTAACCACTTTTAAATTCAAATTTTCATAATAAAAATGTCAAAAAAAATATGTTTTGCTAATATGAAACAATTTCTCATGTATCATCGATTATTATCATGTACTTCAAAGTTTGGATGAATTCTTGTCCAAAATATAAGGTTGAGGTAACACAATTTCATAGGTTTTCCTTGTTGTCGCGTTTTCACAAATTATTTGCATTTCCATATGAGCCGACCTATATATATATATATATATATATATATATATATATATATATATATATATATATATATATATATATATATATATATATATATGGAGCATCACTATCCACATTAAAGAAACTACATGTTGCTGCCAAAAGAAAAAGAAATGATTGCCTAATGTGAGGTCCATATTAAAGAAACTACATGTTGCTGCCAAAAGAAAAAGAAATGATTACCTGATGTGAGGTTTTCTTAATGCTTTAGTGCATAAATACAATTTTGGGTGCTTTTGAGGTTTTTTTAGTCCTAAATAAATAAATAATTTAGGAATTAGGACTAACCTGCTATAGAAATATCATTGTCATTTTCAAGATGCTAATTAGAGGTAAGAAAAAAGCTTAAAAAACTCTCATCGTGGCAGTTTTTGACTAGGCTTGTTCAATCCCCCGTTGTTTATCATTTTTTTCTCTTCTTTTTGACTTAACGATTTTTTTTAGAGATAGTGAGAGAGAGATCAACAAATGACACTTATGACATGGAGAAACACACTTTGTCGACAACTGAGAAAGCAACTTCGTGTTGTCTGCATTTGAGATTCAAAAATATCTCTTTCTTGTTATTAAATAATTATAAAATTGAATCAAAGGTATGAATTATGATTGTCAATATTTTTTTTCCAACGGAAGTATAAAAACTTTCGGTGGAAATGTCATTGCCCTTTAATCAGTATTAGTGGGTTCATAAAAATTAATCATTTTTAGTTTTTTATATTTTAGGAAAAAAGATCAAGTACATAGTTTGTTTCATCAAACGGCATATTTAGCAGCGAGTGTTTGGAAACTTTCAAAAAGAAAAGCTCGATTTAAAGAAAAAATTTCGTTTAGGAGTATAAGTGTTTAACTGTTAATTTAAATAAAATACTTCAAATCCAAAAATTACTTAATATAGCGTTTTAAAAAAAGTTATTCATAGTTTGAAAGTTTAATCAAACGACAGATTTACTGGCTACTAGTTACCATGTGCCTACCAGTTACCAAGAGTTACCAGCCACCGACTGCTAACTAGTTTTGCTAAACACGTTATATTTGTCTTTTGTTTAATCATAATATGATATCATGTATAGTAAATGACATCATTTTTATTTGCATAGGTAACACAAGTGCAATAAAAGAGCTGTCAAAAAAACCAGAGTGTTTTCTGCACAATGGATCCAAAGGAGTTAATCAATTCTGTTGTGAAAGTGCTACTTTATTACGTCGGTGTTTTCCTAAACTTAGGGACTGTGAAAAGTTCTGCACAGCTCAAGAATGATCAACATGACTCCAGTACGAAATTCAATAAATGTAAAAAAAAATTATGAATGCTAAATACAATAAGAGCAATATAATTTATTATTAGCCTCTTGATGTTTTAACTATATAGATGCAATCGCTATTGCTATGAACTCAAATTTTAAAAACATTGTTCAAATGTGAAGTAAAATTAGGTAAAGTTGTAACATACGTGTTCAGTTATCGTGTTAAAAATAAATAATATTGTGAAATATTATATGATATTGAGCATTGAGTTCTAACAAGATAGTTTTTACTAGAAATGAAGTAAAACTATGTTTAGAATCACTCGGAAAATATTGGAAGTCTTATGAGATTCCAGTCAAAAGCCAACTATTGAAATTAACGAAAATATAAAGTTGGAATAAATGAAAATAATGTTATTGAAAGTTGTAGATAATTTCATTAGAAACATTTAGGCGAAAACATCATCGCAATCTGAGTTATAACGAAGAAGTTATGACTCCTTAAAGTTTCATGACAGAACCGGCGCAACACTATTTAGCGTAAAAAGTGAGTTTTCGATAAACTATTTTTTAGCTTTAGTGATCTAAATGAAAGTCGTAGTATTCGTTAAACCAAGAATTTTCATAAACACAACGTCCAAATCTGACTACGTATGAAGAAGTTATGATTTTTCTAAGATTCGGTATAGCAGTAGAAAGCTAAAAACTCAAAATAAAGATCGAACGATTTTTAGCCGATGCAACCTACACGAAAATTAAAGGTCTCGTCAATAGTAGTATAACGGTAAAAATACAGACGAAAACGGATGTCGGATGAAGAAGCTATGAATTTTTAACGGACTTTTCCTGTCCCGGCTTGTTAAAAATATAATAATAAAAATAAAGTCAAAATTAGCCGACGGAATCTAAATGAAAGTTGTAGTACATAATTTCGCTTATGCGTACATATAAAGAACATAAAAAACGGAGCCCGTATGCGAAAGTTATGGATTTTTGAAGTTTGTGACACAAAAACCGAGAGAAACACGAAATCCGAGGAATTCCGCATGGTTAGGGTTTGGTCACGCCACCTCGCACGCGAGCGTGCCCTGAGTCCAATACAGGTGAGTCATCCGAAGATGCGGCGTGTCAGTAGGCTCCGGTTCCGACGCGTGTCCGCCGCCTGCTTCGCCCTCGCTACTGACGCCTGGCACCCCTCGCATACGACATGTGTTCTTCTCCTTCTTCCGGAACCGACCTCTCGCACCCTATATACGGGAGGGTGCGAACCCTCCCGGCTAAGGTTGGAATTTCTCATATTTTTACACCCTAAACTTTATTTTAAGCCACTTTAAAGCCTCCAAATCATTCCCAACACATGAAAAACGTTCTGGAGTGCCCAAGGACCCCAGGAAATTTATCTTTTCAGTTTGAAGCTCAACCCTCGCAAGGCCCGGTTTTCAATAAAGCTGCCGGTTTCAACGAAGAAACTTATTTATTAGAATGAAGTGCTGCCTAAATTACTATTTTAACCTTCGGTTATTTCACAGTAAGTTTAATATATAGGAACAATTGTATGTTATGTGTTATATGTGCTATATGCTTTCCCGTGTTATTATCCATAGTTGCTTTCCCGTGTTATTTTTCTATGTTTTTATTCCAGAGCTATTTTGATAGCAAAGTTGTACCTTTGACCATGTGATCAGTGAAAGGACTTAGATTCATAGTGGTATTGATATGTAGCCTCTGACCGTGTAGATCATCTCTCGCAAGAGAATGACTTCTACCCCTATGGCATTGGCAAAAGGTTAGACAGGGCTAAAAGCCTGATATCTACCAAAATGTTAATTAGAAATTGTATGTCTCCTGTGCCATTTGGGCCGAAGCTTTATTGATGTATATCAAGCATTGAAATCGTTATGTCTCATTGATGGTAAATCTTTGAATCTAATCATGAGTTGATATTGAAAACCTGACATATGATACACATATGTTATTGTTGTTCTCATGCCTCTTTGCTTCTGTCATATTGGCATATATATGGCATAAGATTATATTGTATCTATTATTGAATTCACTAAGCGTTATCGCTTATCCCTCTCAATGTTTAACAATTGCAGGTGATAAGCATCCAGTATAGTCTTATACTGTGTTTGAAGATTTTGAATAGTTAATACTATTACTTTTGTATTTTAATACTCATGTATGTATAGGAATAATAGATTCCTAGGTAGTTATGTAATATATAAAACTTAAATAGTGGTTTGTATCCAGTCTTTTGTAATCAAACTATCAATGTAAATTATTGTTTATAAATATGCATGTAGCATGTTTCGAGGTAGTAACTTGGAGTTATAATGTTAAATATGAAAGGGGTTCTTCCGATCATGGTATCAGAGCAATAGTTTAAGTAAACTAAATACCACGAATTGATATTTAGACTTAAACCGTTGGAAGTTCAATATATGAACGGATTCATAGTGAGTATATGGATACAAACTATAGGAAATACTTAAGTAGGGTATTGGGTGGTGATAAACCCTAGTATTCTAATATATTAAGTTACTTCTAAATTTTCAAAGAATTAGTTTAAGTGAACTAGGAATTTTGAGAATTTCTAGACTTAAACATGGATTGTTAGGTGATGATGATACGATATGTATCTAGTATACTTTAGGTTGAATACCTAATTGAGACAAGCACTAGAATATTAAGAGGAGATATGTCTTATATTCTAATATGTGCTAAATGATAAATAAATATAGCATGCTTTAGGTTGCTTACCTATATTTCTATTACTTGAGAAAGTTTAAGGTCTGTTGCCGACCTTGGTTTAGAAGAGAAAATTTTATGTTCAGAATTCTAAGAATTTTCGTATTAGAATTTATATGAAACTTTCGATGTGATAAGAAGACTTACGATAGTTGACGTCGATAACTTCATAAATAAACGATCGAGGGATATCGTAAAATAATATTTATCAAGTGATATTGTAAATAGTGTATTAATACCAATAGAGTGGTATTGTACATTCGAAGTATAAATTTGATAAAATAGTAACACCTTTATAAGAATGATGTGCGTTTGAAACACATTTGGGTTAGATAAATGTGTTGGTGCTATCCATGAAGTTGTTCCACCGCTGTCCAGATTGAAGAAGTGATTGCTTATAGAGTCGGAAGAACCGAAGATGGTGATAAATACTTTGAAAATATCAAAATTAATGTTGTGCAAGATTTAGAAGAATTCAATAAAGATCAAAGGAAAGTCTAATAAAGTTTTCAGACTCAATAGGACAAGACTTTGTCTAAACATTGTGATGTAGCATGCAATTCAAGTAGTATGATAAAAGCTGATATGTAACCCTACATAGGATGCTCAAACTTAGTATTTAATAATACTGAGTGACGATTGAATTCTATCACATCCTTATGGAAGTTCAATTGTGTCTTAAGCCGACTTTAACATACATGATTAAGATGGTGAATTAAGTCATTTAGTGGTAAACGGCTAAGTAACTAACTTGTCTAAGTAAGGTAGAATGCTTAGTTGAAGAAGGAATACACCCATAGTATTCTATGAGAAGAGATGTTGTAGTTAGGAATGACAGAGAACCAAGTTGAAGCTAGTAGAACATGTTGAGATGCAGCTATAATGCGAACTTCCTAGGATATACTCCTATGAAGTAGACTTAAAAGATACACCCATGAAAAGAAGACATACTCATATACAATAATAACGATGTCATGGAAGGATAATGAAATGAACAAATGTGCATGGTGACTTACATGAGTTAGAAGATGATGTAGGTAGTTGGAAACCGTTTGTCTCCACACTACTAGAGTAAATTTTGGCATAGTATGTCTTGTAGAGTAGAAACTACCCGAGAAAGAATTTATATGATGAATTGGAAGTAAAATTTCTATCAACCTATGAAAAAGTATTAGAATATGCTAGATCAAGCATATGTGTGAGAAGAATCTTAGAAGGCGAGTATAGGTAATCCAAGATATGTTTGATAGAAATGCGAAAACCCTAGTTGAGTCTAGGAGAAATTTTTGAATCTATTTGTTTGAACACATTCATGTGTGATAAGTTTCTTTGTGATTTTGAATGGTGACTTGGTAAACTGCGAGACAATACTTGGGACGAGTATGAGTTGGTGTGAATCGTAGTAGAGGCCTATACTACCGGAAGCATATGACTTACACTTGGATCAGGGAAAGTCACAAGGTTACCAAGAAGCTAGTAATTGATTCCGTTTTATTCATGTATGTTGTTAACTTCGTTTCGATGATGAATAAGAAGATGATTTTCGTTCAAATCTTAATGTCATAAAGAATTGAGTCCGATTAATATAAATTTACAAAGAGAGAGTTGATTGGTTCAGAAAAACCATGTCTTGAGTAATGACGAAACTTCAGTCAGGAAGGAGACGGTTAAGGTGGTCGATAGAAGTATAGCAATCTTCATTAAAGAATTGAGCAACCATTAAGTAGAGATGTTACCTGTTATGAATATAATGAAGAATTTATTTATTCATGGAAGGACTACGGTATGAAATATGTGACTTTGAAATTTATAGAGATATTCTATCATTCGACAAAGTTGTTGAGTATGCCCGAAAGCATGATCATAACTTAAAATACGTGGTGCCACTCTTCTGTTCCGAAGCATTCACGTGTCAATAGAACTATTTTTGTTTCTCCTATTACATTAACTCGATCTGATACTAGCAGACAAGTACTATCTCATAATACTTTTCATGACCGTGGTCGGTCATAATCTTTTCCTCTTCAGTTACCATCGTGTCGGAAATGTGGGAAGAGTCACCAAGGACAATGAAGAAAAGAAAAAGACTAGTGATTTGCTATGGATGCAGAGAAACGGGTCATGTAAAGCCCATTTGCCCAAGGAAGAATGTTACATTTTATGCTTGTGATGTTATTGGCCATAGGAAACGTTTCTGGCCTACTCTTATTAGCCAAACGGTAGGAAGTCAAGCTTCCGTTCAAAAATTGATGAGCACTTCAACTAAAAAGGAGGAGGTGTCACAAGCTAAAAGCTATGTATTCCAAGTTACCGTAGAAGAGGCACGCAAGAACCCGAATGTTGTGACTGGTACTTTTTCTCATCATTTCTAGACCTGCTCACATCTTAATTGATTCCAATGCCTCAAATTCTTTTGTGCCTCATAAATTCACGCATTCTTTTCAAATTGCTTGTTATGCATTCGTCCAATCATTTCATATAGATACCATAGGAAGTATATGATGGGTTTCACACAAAATAACACACTATGTGCTCATGAAAACCCTAATACTTGGATCTTGGCTTCTCTATTGTACATGCTATTCATCCAAGACTTGCAAATAGGGATGGAAATTTCACCCGACCCGGTGGGGAACTTGGTTGACCCACCCCAATCAGGGACGATTATTCCCCGCCAAAACGGGTACCGGGTACGGGGCCAGGGATCCCTATTATGCTAAAATCGGGGATGGGGTTGGGGCCGGGTACAACAATCCCCAACCAGCCCCGCCCCTGCTTTGATGACTATATATATATATATATATATATATATATATATATATATATATATATATATATATATTGTATTGATCATTTATTGAATTTGAATTAAGTCCACTAAAATGAATTATCTATATTAGACCATCAAAGATAGAGTCCGCATATCAGATTATGTTCTCAATTCCAAGAGTTCGTCAATCGTCACTTTGTTCGACGATCTTTATACCAAATCTTCTCTTTTCGTTTTGATGCTTTTTAAAATTGATGATTAATGCAAACAGAATCTGATTATGACATCTAGTTTTAATCGCTTATTTGACTTGGTTTTTTTGTGTAAGTTGAGTGTATTATGTTGATTTATTGTGGATTGGTTGGGGATGGGGTCGGGGATTGGCTGGGGAAAAGCTCAAAATACAAAAGGGAGGGGATTTGATTCCCCGCTTCCGTCGGTGATAGGGATGGGGATGGGGAAGAGGTTACACACTCGGGGATGGGAACAAGGATGGCCAACCCCACCCCAAACCCGCCCTATTTCCATCCCTACTTGCAAACCCTAGATCTAGTGTATATAATTCGAAACTGACATAACAAAACAGATCTATATGATTACCTCTTCTTGGAAACTTGAATCTTCTTATCCTTGGAGCTTAGAGTCACAAATGCCCCTCCTCTAATGGCTTACAAACACCATAAGCAAGAGGATGATCTTGGAGAGAGGTTGGAGTCTATAGATTTTGGCTCTAGTACTCTTAGAAGTATGGGTAGCCGATTTCTGAAGCCTAAGGTGTATATATATACTTGTGCTGCTAGGGTTTCAGTCAAAACCCTTATTGGATAGCTTAGGCATTAAGCAGTCCATAGAACCTTCCAGAATAAAGGCCTTGGACGAAATTTAGATGGGTTCCCACTCAAATTTCGCCCATCCCTTAACTCTAAAGGATTCTCAGCCCAAATCAACTATCACACAATTGACAGTTCCAGTCCCCTTTATTTAATTAATCTCTTTTAGCCATAGAATTAATTCTTAATTAATTCTTGTCTAATATTAATTAAACTATATGATTTCTCTTTTCATATACTATTCATATAACATATTAATAAATCATAATAACCTCTTTATTCATGAATCATCCTATCAGTTGCTTTCATGAAGGCAACCCAAAAGGACCATGCACAACTGGGTCATATACTTAGCAAATATTGTTACGGGCTTAGACACTAATCTAATAGTCTCCCACTTGGATAAGTCTAGTAACTATAAATGCAAATACACTCCGATTAGAAATCGTAGTTCTCATAGACGTTGTCGGACTCTGATCTCATCAATAATCTGTCCTTCAGATAAGCGATCGTATAATCCTATGTTCTAGATATCGTGCAGACAATTACATGGAACAAAATCATACTTCTTGTCCAACAGTTTGTATCTTGATCTCATATTCATTTGACATAGAACTTAATTGAACACATCAATTCAGTCCTGACCGGGCCCGACACAAAAGTCAAACCAAATCACCGAGGGTCCCTGATATCGCTTTTATCCTCTTAGAATAAAAGGAACATATAAACTTCGACTTATATGCATTTACCATTCACTGATCAAATTATAGACAAAAATGCATTTATAACATCAAGTTACTGATGTGTTTACGCATTATCAATGCACAACCAACTAGCAAACAATAAACCATATATCTTGGTTTTAAGACCATATGTTATTATCGTCTTGCGATCACTCATGATTAATTCCATGAAGTGATTCCAGCAAGTGTGGGTTTATTCCAATGCTCAAATCTAATTCATAAGCACTCATGAACGTTGTAGCAAACCTTTGCTATGTCTAATACACTTTAGACAATCTACACACCAATTCATGACAGTCTTCATTCATATCTACTTCAAACATATGAACCACTGTGGACCGTTCGAATTAATTCAATTATTCAGGAAGTCAAAACATGCAAAATGAAAAAATAGTTAAAGAATTAACTTAAGACAATATCTTTACTAATAAATAATACTCATTTACTTAATCATCAAATGTTAATTACAATTTATCTATTACACATTTCTAAACTATCTAATCTAAACTAATATCGTCCTTCAGCCTAATGCTCCTAGCGTGCTGCAAGTGCTTAACCGTACTCAGTCCCTTCGTAAGCGGATCGGCTGGGTTATCCTCCGACGATACCCTCTTCACTACGAGGAGTCCTTCTTCTACTCGATGTCGAATAAAGTGATATTTTATGTCGATGTGTCGAGATCTACCATGATCCCTTGGTTCCTTGGTCAAGGCAACCGCTCCTTCGTTATCACAGAAAATTTACATAGGCTTTGGTATGGTTGGCACAAATCCAAGGTCTCCAATGAAATTCTTCAGCCATATCGCCTCCTTTGATGCTTCGCTCGCTGCAATGTACTCTGATTTGCACGTTGAATCAGCTACAGTCTCTTGCTTGGAACTTTTCCAAGTCACTGCTCCTCCATTAAGGGTAAAGGCCCAACCCAACTGCGAACGGTAGTTGTCCCTGTCGGTCTGAAAACTGGCGTCACTGTACCCTCACACTTTTAAGTCATCACTCCCACCGAGGACTAGAAACCATTACTTAGTCCTATGAAGGTACTTAAGAAAATTCTTGAGTGTGGTCCAATGTGCTTTGCAAGGATTCCCTTGATATCTGCTGACCATGGTCAAAGCGAAGGCCACATCAGGGGGAGTACAAGTCATAGCATACATGATTGAGACAACTGTGGAAGCATAAGGTACTCGGCTCATCTCTGCTATCTCAACTTCGGTACTCAGACTTTGAGTCTTACTCAACTTGGCATTAATTTGGATTGGTAACTCCCTTTTCTTGGAATTCTCCATACTAAAACGTTTTAGTACCTTGTCTAAGTAAGTATTCTGACTAAGTCCTTTATTAGTCTTTTACTCCTATTTCTCACTATCCTTATTCCCAAAATATAGGCAGCCTCTCCGAGGTCCTTCATAGAGAAGCACTTCCCAATCCAGGACTTTACTTCCTGCAGCGTCGGGATGTTGTTTCCTATGAGTAGTATGTCATCGACATACAATAAGAGGAAGCTTACTATACTCCCACTGGCTTTGACATATACACATGATTCATCTTTGCTTTGCAGAAAACCAAACTCTTTGACTTTCTCATCGAAAAAAAGATTCCATCTGCGAGATGCTTGCTTAAGTCCATAAATGGACTTCTCAAGCTTAAACACTCTATTGGGATGCTTCGCATTGACAAAACCCTCTGGCTGAGCCATGTAAACATCCTCATCCAAATTCCCATTAAGGAAAGTGGTTTTGACATCCCTTTGCCAGATTTCATAATCATGAAATGCAGCAATGGCCAGCATCACCCTAATAGACTTTATCTTCGCAACTGGTGAGAAGGTCTCATCATAGTCAACTCTGGGAGTTTGAGTAAAGACCTTCGCAACCAATCGCACCTTATAAGTGTGCACATTCCCATCCATGTCGGTCTTCTTCTTGAAGATCCATTTGCACCCGACCGTTTTACGACCTGGTACCTGATCAATCAAATTCCATACTTGGTTGTCTTACATGGACTGAATCTCACTGTCTATCGTCTCTTTCCACTTTGCAGACTCCAGGCCTGCCATAGCTTCCCTATAGCTGTTAGGTTCATCCAAGTTTATTAGTGTGCTATCACTAATATACGTATCACCCTCACTTGTAATATGAAAACCATACAACACAGGTGGAACACTAACTCTATTGGAACATCTAAGAGGTAATCAATCATCAATTGGTTCAACTGGAGTTTCCTCCTCGGGTTGAGTGCCAACGTTAGAGGTTCCTTCATCGCTCGACTCTTGAATCTCTTCAAGATCGACTTGCCTCCCACTGTCCCTTAGCCTATGAGTTCTTGTTCTCGGAAAACCCCTTTCCACGCGACGAAGACAACATTGTCACTTGGTCTATGGAAGAGATATCCAATGGAATTTTACGGGTAGCCGATGAAAATACACCGCTCACTTCAAGGCTCGAGCTTGTCGTGAGTCTCTCGGCTTACGAAAGCCTCTCAACCCCAAACCTTGATATGTGCTAACGAGGGAGCCTTCCCTGTCCACATATCATGAGGTGTTTTGGCAACCTTCTTCGTAGGGACTAAGTTAATGATATGGGTGGCAGTCTTTAAGGCATACCCCCAGATTGAGATAGGTAGACAAGCATGACTCATCATGGAACGAACCATGTCTAGCAAGGTTCAATTACGCCTCTCAGCAACACCATTCAACTGCGGTGTCCTAGGTGGCTTCAATTGCAAAACAATTATGCATTCCTTGAGGTAGTCATGGAATTCAAGACGTAGGTACTCTCCTCCTCGATCGGATCGAAGCATCTTGACTTTCCTGCCCAACTAATTCTCCACTTCTTCTTTAAACTCTTTGAAATTTTCAAAGGTTTCTGACTTGTGCTTGATTAGGTAGATATACCTATATCTGCTATAATCATCGGTGAAAGTCACATAGAAGCGGTTTGCATCCTTTATGGTGGATCTAAAGTTCCCACACACATCAGTGTGTATGAGATCCAATAAACCCTTACCCCTTTCACAAGTACTAGTGATGGGTGACTTGGTCATCTTTCCAAGTAAACAAGACTCGCACACGTCATCATCCCTAAGGTCGAATGACTCTAACACTCCGTCCTTTTGGAGTTGGGCTATGCGTTTCTTGTTGACATGTCCAAGAAGACAATGCCACAAGCCTGCTTTATCCATACTATTGGAAGAATCAACACACAACACATCATTTCCCAAGTTATCTACAACCATCACAGTCTCATATATTCCATTACAAGACAATGCTTCAAAATATAAAACACTATTAAGATAAGCATAAGTAGAACCCTTTTCATTATCAAATGAATATCTAAAGCCTTGTCTATATAAACCATGAAATGAAATGATGTTTCTTGCTATATCTAGAGAACAACAACAATTATTTAAATCTAAACCTAATCCATTACTAAGAACTAGGGAATAAACTCCAATCTTGGTGACAGACGACGATCTTCTGTTTCCCATGATTAGGTTTATCCTTCCACGCCCCGCATCCCCATTTCTTCTTAGTCCCTGCAAATCAGAACATATGTGAAAACCACATCCTATATCAAGAAGCCAAGAAATAGCATGCGATGAATCATTAGATTTAATAGTGTAAATAAATGCGAAGGACGACTTGATATTTCCTTCCTTGATAGCTTGCAGATATTCTAGGCAGCTTCTTTTCCAATGCCCTATCTTATGGAAATAGTGGCACTCTGCCTCCTTAGGGTTAGAGTTGGGTTTAGTAGAACCAGCCTTGGTTCCACTAGAAGATGTACCATCTTGGGACTTTCCCTTGAAGTTGCTCTTTGAGGGAGCCTTCCTCTTCTTACCCTTCCCTTTCCCTATTGCCAATATAGGGGCAACAGCGGGAGTAGGAGTCGATGCAACATACTTATCCTTGAGATTGCTCTCAACAGTCCTTAACAAGCCTTAAAGCTTGCTTAAGGTGACCTCTTCCTTATTCATGTGGTAGGTCATGCGGAACTGGTTGTAGCAGGGAGGCAAGGAGTGAAGGATAATGTCGATTGCCAGCTCTTCATCGAAGTTAACATTTAACTTCAGCAGGCGATCAACATATCTCTGCATCTTTTGTAGATGAGCGGTAAAGGACTCTCCATTACCCAATTTGGCAGTGATCATCGTAGTGATGAGCTCATACCTTTCTTGCCTAGCGCTTTGGTGGTACCGGTCTAGCAAGTCTTGATGCATTTCATAGGGATACATGTCCTCGTAGGACTTCTGGAGTTCTGCAGTCATGGTCGCTTGCATGATGTAATGGACTTTCGTAGCATCACGCTTATGTGCCTCAAAGGCAGCGATCTCTTCAGCAGTGGCAGTGTTTAGGTTGATCTCCTTCAACTTTTCATCTAGGACATACTCTTTGTCTTCATAACGAGTGACCATTCGGATGTTGCGGATCCAATCATTGAAATTGGACCCATCCAAGATCACTCTCCCACGCAAGTTCATGAGTGAGAATGAGCCGGAGGAGTTCCAGCCGGAAGCGTTGTTGTTGACGTTCAACATCTTAAATAGAAAAGAAGAAAGTTTGATTAGAAATGAATCCCCAATTAAACACCCAAATGAGAAATTAAGGCTAGGATCCAACAACATTATTTACAAATTAGAAAATGGATGTCGTAATCTAACATGCAAATAATTTGAAGGTAACTGAATGACGATTCACAAATTCTCCATCATAAAAAACAAAAAAGAGATTAAGTTTTAAATGTATTGAATACTCCTAGATCTTTTGAGATTCATTGAACTTTTCAATGGCATGTTTAAATCTCGATCTGCCCCTCTAGTTTGTGACTGGGATGCCCAGGATCACAAAGCGGGTGTGAATAACCATGCAAACGTACATGGTGCCCTTATTGTTATAGTCACCTATTCGATGTGTCAGTTATCCACACACGCTCCATTGAACTATGACAAACAATGAGTCACCCTTTGCCACCTTTGCTAAGAGCCCAATTAGTGTGCCGGTTAACCACACACGCTCCACTAATGTCTTAGCAAGGTACAAAGTGTAATTTCATGGAATTGCATTAATTTCACTTTTTCCTAAAGTAACTAAGAGTGGGAATTTTTTGAAAAACATTTAGTTACTTTTATAATTCATTATACTTATTAATGAGGAAAGGTATGCCCTATCCTACCCGTTCGACTAATGACCCTCCACCAATAAGGGAGCGGTGGGTGAGAGTGGACACCCATTAAACAACCATTTTATAGGCCATAAACTTATACCCCCCTCCCCTTATGGATCGGCTTCGTGAATGAGGCATACTAACGGTAAGACTAGCATTTTAAGTTATATATATATATATATATATATATATATATATATATATATATATATATATATATATATATTACTCTTGTAATATTATAATAGTATAGGGTGAATTTTAAACTTGTAAAATTCTAGGGTTTGAAATTTAAATAGTTCAAATTAAACTTTTAAGCAAAAAATTTAAATTTCAAAACATGAGGGCATGTTTTGAACTTTTCAGAACACATATGATCAATTAGCAAATAATATAAAATTAAACATTTAATTTAATGATTATCTAAATTTGACCTAATCCATTTAAGTTACAAGATAAATCAACAATTAATTTAAATAATCAAATATTATCAAATAAGGAATTTATTATTCAAACAATTGGTAATTATCTTTAATTTTGGCAAGGATAATCATAAACTAACAAATAAAATTCAGATTTTATTAGATAAAAATGATTTAGGCAATTATCCTTAAGCAAAACAGCAAGAAATCCCGAAAATCCCTCTACCAGACGCTATGACTCGCCGAGTCCCCTTATGGACTCGTCAAGTTCATCCTACTCGTCGAGCCCACATTGGGACTCATCGAGTCTGCTAGGCAGATGACCCAAAACTCGATTTTCATGAAAGAATGAAACATAACGCATCAAATACGATAGAAGCCAATCAAGGCTCTGATACCACTGATGGGTTTTACACAAAATAACATCCTATGTGCTCATGAAAACCCTAATGCTTGGATCTAGGCTTCTCTATTGTACATGCTATTCATCCAAGTGAAACATCCCAAAAACACTGTCTAAAAATTTCGTTTTAATTTAATAACCAAACCATAGTCATCATACGTCATAGAAATCATAAACAATGTATCTCAGAATACTATAACAACTGTCATGTATATCAGAGTATAAACATCCCAGGATGAACAAATGGTGTGTGCACTGCAACCTTCCCGAGCTCCTCTTTTGAAACCTGAAGTACCTGAAACCAAAACTGAAAACTGTAAGCACAAAGCTTAGTGAGTCTCCCCAAACTACTGCATACCATACAATAACTCATTTAGCACATACTGGGCCTTACCCACTACATCGGGCCCCGCCCGGCATAGGACTGAAGTTCAGACTAGCTTGGGCCCCGCCCGGCATCGGACCGAAGTCCGAAACATATAGCATACTCACATAAACTGCATCGGCCTTGCCCGGCATCGGACCGGAGTCTGGAACACATAGCACATAACATAAACATGCATGAATCACAAAGACATCAAGCATACAAACTACTTCTCTGGGCCACCTCGGCAGCAGACCGAAGTCCGGAATAAACTGAACATATAAACTACCTCGGGCTTACCCCGACATACTGTAACAACATAAACAGGTCGGATTCGTGCCTTAGACTCGTTCCTACTGGAGGAAAACTCACCTCACATTGCTGAAGTCCTACTGAAAAAACCCTAGTTGTTAGATGACAGATTCTCGAATCTGTCAACATCAAAATAACACCCAATTAATAACTAGGTTCCATCACATATACTCATAAGTCCATGCTTGGGGTAAAAGACTACTTTACCTTAATCTTAGCTTGATTCAACTCAAGGCCCAATCCAAAGGCCCACAAGTCTAATAATGAACCAAGGCCCACTATGGCCCATCTATGGCCCAATTTTCCAAATTGGGCCCAAACCTTTACATGGTGTTGATTAAAGGCCCAACCATTTAGTCCAGTCCAACATTTGACATTCTAATGACCCAATATCATATAATCATTAAGGCCCACACTATGGCCCATTTATGGCCCAATTTTCCACATTGTGCCCAAACCCTCACATATGGGCCTTACCATAAAGCCCATCTAAATGTTCTAGTTCATTTGCTTGCTCTTGGATGGTCCATTATTATCCTAATCACCAAGGCCCAACAGGAAGGCCCAACTCAAAGTCCAAGTGAAATTAGGGTTTCACATAAAATGACAATTAGGGTTCAGTGTTTCTCACTTAACCCATTAAGGACTTAATCCATTATGTCCTTTACTCTACTATATAAATGATATGGAATAATTTGGGCTTAATACACAATCCAATCCCAATGGCCCAAAGGTGGGTCCCAACAAGTCCAAGGCCTAAATACTCACAATTAGGGTTTTCTAAACCCTAATTAGGGTTTTCCACCCAAACATGGCCCAATAGGCCCAAAACTAATCTTTAAGCACATTAGGGTTTCATTATGTCATTTAGGGTTTTGCTAGTGGGGCACCACCTACTACCACCCCGAGTAGTGGTGGTCAACGGCGGCTCATGGCGGCAGCCACCACCTTACGGTGGTGGTTATGGTTCTTTTCATTACTCTATTTGTTTCTACAATTTACGATGTCAATCTCCAAAATAAACACATATACACACACACTAATGCTAAATATACACATACACAGCCACCTAATGGTGGCCAGCGGTGGCTCATGGCGGCAGGCGGCGGCAGCCACCATTTTCAATGGTGGTGATGATGGTTCTAGCCAAAGTTGCATACACCACTTCGCATCCATGAAATACACACCCACACACATAGCCACCTTTCACAATGGCTAGTGGCAGCAGAAAATGATGGCAGTGGCGGTAGCCACCACCTTGAGGTGGTCAGGGCCGGTCCAAAGTCTTTTTATGCCCCGGGAAAACATATTTAATTATCCCCAAGATTTAATTCTCATCTTAAATTGATTTTTGCTAATATAATAGTGCAACGTACAAATTACTTTTATTTCACAATACTGTTTCAATTTAATTTAGTATTTTCTCTTCCAAATTAATTATTTATATCATTTAAAGCAATAATGATTTTGAAATGCTAATGATTTTATAAACATAATAACTAAATAAAAAAGAGATAACCAATTTTTTTTAACAATATTACATGGGAGAAAATAAAAAGATAAATTACATATAGTCTATTCTACCCCCAACTAGCAAAACAAATAAAACACCTGTTGTACTTACATAGGACCTATCAAGGCCTCCATAATACCTATCAAGGCCTCCTAAGTTAAAACTTTTATACAATCCAAACAAATTTCTTTAGATATTGTTTGAGTTAAGAGAGATGACATCAGAGAACCAAAAGCACGTTCTAAATAACTATGTGCTTGCGAAGTGATTCCAACAACTTCTCTTTTGAACATTAACAACAACGAACTTCACCAAAACTAACCAATTACAACAACAAAATTTTGCAATGTGCAAGTAGACTGGTCAATAATAGTATTGTACTTTTCCAAGATGATTCAGTTGCTTTGATTTTAACCAACAAGAAACAAACTCTTCTTATTTGAGCAACAGACCAAGAAAAAGTACACAAAAGAAATAAACCACGTTACACCAAATTAAGCGGAACCAAATAAAAATCAAACCTAAAGAGATGTGATTGATTAGGAAGAAAATCGAAAAAATAATATAATTAGAGTAGTAAGGTGGATAAAGATCTACATTTTGTATACCATTGCGATTTTCCTCTAATTTGATTTCCGTTTTGCATCTTTACCGCTGGCTCGCTCCTCTAAATCACTTTTCCAGGAGAACCAAATTAAGAATTGCTTTGGGAATTAGGAGAATGAAAATATGTAAAAAAATCAGTGTATCACTACTAAAATTCATAATCTGTGAAAGAATGTCTTTAGAAGAAATAAGGAACCGAGAACCTGGGATGAATATAAGGTGTGGCCGGCGTGTTTTTCTCCCTGTCGCATCATCTTCTTCTCCATGTCTCCTCGTGTTCTCTCGGACCCCTCGACCCTTGCATTCTGTTTAATAAATGTTTCGATAATCTCATTTTTCTTGAGCCAGTTCCCGGTTGAATTTTAGGTCGGCGCCTTCATTTTTCAGCTGGACTTTTCTCTGGATTTATAAATCCAAATTTTGGTCCAAAATGATAATACTCATAATAACTGCCAAAAAATTGATGCCCCCATATTGGTTGATGCCCTGGGGCATGGCCCAACACGCCCTGGGTTTGGGCCGACCCTGGAGGTGGTGGTGGGTTTTTCGGCCCTATAACGCGTTACAACCCCAAAAACACAATAAGAAACATATATACTCGAACCAATAAACATCCAGCCACCTCCTAAGTATCTGACACCGTTGGAACAACGAGATCAACGACCAACATCCACCGGTGGCGACTACAACATACCCGACGACGAACAGATGAGAGGAAGAAGAAGTAGTGGTGACGATCCTTACCGAGAACCCTCAGGTCATGCATGACCTTCTCAGTGGTGAAAAAGGCTATTTCCACCAATCTTGGTGACTCTTCCGGCAATCCACAACATTCGACAGGAGGGTAGAACGATGATGTTGCGATTTAGGCGCACTTGGCACAATGCATCGGTCGTTGGGAGTTGAGGAATTTTTATTTTTGGCGAGTTTGGGTCAAGTTGCTTTGACTGATCCGGTCAAACGGTTGACCAACATTGACTTAATGAATAAGGCAACATAATATTCTAGGCTTAGAAAACGACTTGCTTGGAGAGCAAATCATCGCCCTAGGGTTTTTAGGGGTTGGCCCATGAGGGGCCTCTTTATTGCATGTTAGGGTTTCGATACCTATATATACAGCTCTCTAGGAGACGTATTTGAAACACGAAAATTCAAAGCTCCATCCTTCTCTCTATGATTTCTTCCCGGTTTCTCAATCTCGTTTACTCAGCAGGCGGCGGTCGATTGACACTTCGTTGGTCGAAAAACGAGAGGGAAGTGGGAGTGGCGGCCGAAGATCTCACATGACGGCTGGAACATTTTTTGTAGGTTTAGGGTTTCATGTCTCCAAAATAACAGGAGGAACGAAGTGACAGGTTCATCCCGTATCCATTTCAAACTTGTGCGCTATAATCCCATTATGGTCCCTCCCCATCAATTCTGTTTCAATTGAAGTCCAAAAGTTACCATACAGCCCTCCACTTTGTGAATTATTTGCAAAACTAATCCAAAATTATCTTTTAGCCCTTTCTTCCATAATTATTTTCATAATAAGTCCCGAAAATACCAATTAACCCCCTAAGCCTTCAAATCTTTTCAATTTAAGTCCATTAATTACCAAATGCACCTTGATATCTTAATTATGACATAATCAGCCCTTCCACCTCATTTCCTTTTAAATTAAAACCAAATAATTACCATGGAGCCCCTGACTTCATAAATATTTATAAACTGAGTCTGGAACTTAAACTTTTAACCCTCAACTTCTAAATTATGCCAAGTAACTCCTCGAAACCAACACCTTACTATATAATTATTGATTTTAGGGTTACTATACATACATTAATTTATTTATTTACTAAATAAATAAACAGGGTGTTACAACTCTCCCCCACTTAAATTAGATTTCGTCCTCGAAATCATTCCTTACCATTCCTTACACGCCCACCCACTCTAGTAAAATGGTTAGCATCCTGGGTACACCCTGTAGTGACAAAAGAACATGGTTTGGCATGCGGAATTAAAGTTTGCACAATGAACATGGTGATTTTGGGTGTTTAAGAGATGTATTGAATATTTATGGTGTTACAAAAAGGGACATAAATCTACATCTACATAGATCCTCATGCAAATGTCTCGTATCGGGGCACTCTCTGCCCTCCGGGTTAAGGCATCAGCTACAATGTTAGCCTTGCCCGGGTGGTACATGATCTCACAATCATAATCCTTTACCACATCCAATCATCTCCTCTAGCGCATATTCAGGTTGGGCTAATCTATCAAGTATATCAAACTCTTATGGTCCGTGTATATGGTACACTAAACCCCATACAAATAGTGACGCGATATCTTGAGGGCGAACACCACTGCCCCCAACTCCAGATCGTGGGTGGGATACCTCGACTCATGAGGCTTCAGCTGCCTCGATGCATATGCTATCACATGCCCTCTCTACATAAGCACCGCTCCCAACCCTAATATCGATGCATCACAATACACCACAAAATCCTCCTTCCCCTCTGGAAGTGCTAATACTGGGGCCTCGTATAATATCTGGCGAAGTGTCTCGAATGAGGTCTGCTGCTCTGGAACCCGACTGAAAACCACGCCCTTCCGGGTCAACCTGGTGAGAGGCACGACAATCTTAGAGAAATCCTTGATAAATCTCCGATAGTAGCCGGCTAACCCCGGAAAACTCCTGATTTCGGAGGGGGATCTCGGCACCTCCCAACTCATCACCGCCTCAATCTTGGCTGGATCGACCAATATACCCTCCTGGTTGACGAGATGCCCTAAGAATTGGACCTCTCGCAACTAGAAATCGCACTTTGAGAATTTGGCGTAAAGCCTCTCCGACCTCAAAACTCTGAGGATCTCTCTCAAGTGCTCCTCATGCTTCTCTCTGGATCTCGAATATACCAGAATATCGTCGATGAACACGATCATGGACCGATCTTGCATCGGCATGCATACCTTGTTCATGAGATCCATGAACGCTGCTGGTGCATTGGTGAGCCCAAAAGGCATCACCACGAACTCGTAATGCCCATAACGAGTCGTGAACGCCGTCTTTTGGATATCCTCATCACGCACTCTCATCTGGTGTATCCAGACCTCAAATCAATCTTGGAGAACCAAGACGCTCCCTGCAACTGATTGAACAGATCATCGATCCTCGGTAAGGGATAACGGTTCTTGACCGTCAACTTGTTCAACTCTCGGTAATCAATGCACATACGGTGTGAACCGTCCTTTTTCTTGACAAAAAGGATCGACGCTCACCATGGTGAGCTACTCGGCTGAATAAACCCCTTCCCGAGCAGCTCCTGAAGCTGCGAGGATAACTCTTGCATCTCTAGCGGCGCAAGGCGAAAGGGTGCCTTGGCAATAGGCACTGCTCCCGGAACTAGATCGATGCGAAACTCCACTTGCCTCTCGGGAGGCACACCTGGAAACTCCTCGGGGAAAACGTCCGGGAACTCTCGCACTATCGGTACATCCTCAACCAAACTTGGCCTCCCTGCGGCCACTCGCGTGTCCATTACGTAGGCCACAAACCCACTGCAGCCCTGTTGTAGACTCTGCCTCGTTCTAGCAGCCGAACAGAACGCTGAACCTGAACGGGTACCCTCATCGTACACCGTAAGAAATCCCCCACTAGGGTCTCGTATTGTCACCAACTGATGCTCGCAGTCTATAAAAGCCCCAAAACGGCTCAACCAATCCATGCCCACTATGAAACAAACGTCCCATCGCAATCGGGACCAGATCAATCGGGAACTCAACACCGAAGATCTCGAGTACACATCCTCAAATCACGTCTGTAGCATACACCGCTCGCTCGTCGGCTATGGAAACTCGTAGAGGTCGACTCAATGCCTCTCACTAGATTCTAATGTGCTGACTAAATGCTAAAGACACAAATGATCGACTCGCACCCGAGTTGAATAACACCAAAGCAGGTACAGAACTCACAAACGCTTACCATAATATAAGCACAATATCTCAAACTCAAAATAAATAATGAATGAATACATACCAGCCATGACGTCGGGTGCTGCACGGACCTCCTCCGCTGTCAACTGGAACTCTGGAAGGCTCTCCCGTGGGCCTTCGGTGCCCCGGCCTTCACTGGCCGGGTCTCGATAGCTCTAGTAGCAGGTGCAGATCCCTGTGCTAATCCCTGCAGTAGCTGTGGGCACTCGACCTTCCGATGGCCGGTTTGGTTGCAATGAAAGCAAACCGTGAACCCCTTGGGGCAATCCCTCGCATAATGCCCCTCCTTTCTGCACTTGTAACACACCCCAGTTCTGCACACTCCCTCGTGGCTCTTGCTGCACTTCCCACAAGTGCGGCCCTTCGGACCCCCAGATCTCGAATCAGCGGGCTTCACCCGCTTGGCTGCCGACTGAGCCTACGCCAGTCGCTTGTCCCTCCGCTGAGACTCGGCCTCCTCCCTGACCTCAGTCTCCAACTCAATCTCCCTAGTCCGGGCATTTTCCTGGAGCTCAGAAAACTCACGTATGTCCCTCCTCAGAATGCTCAAACACGATCTCATACGTGCCTGCTCAGTAGACACGTGCTTAGGGAAAAACAACGCCCTCTCGTGGAATATCCTCGTAATCACCATCGAAGACTTGGTTCCCTGCTTGAGGGACAAGCACTCCTGGGCTAAACGTTCCCTCTCCATAAGGGGAACATACTCATCCCTGAACATGGTGGTGAACCTCTCCTATGTCACCTCCGAAAGCTCCGCAACGGTGAAATCTACCGTCACAAACTTCCACCAGTCCTTCGCTCCGAAGCGAAGTTGGTTCAGTGCAAACCGAACCCTCAGATGCTCCGGACACGAGCAGGTGTAGAAGCATCCCTAGATATCATAAATCCATCTCATTGCATAAATCGGGTCCTGCACCCCATCAAACTCCGTTGGCTTCGTGTTGCTGAACTCCTGGAACAGCAACGAGTCACCCATCTGAGGTCTAGCAGCCGCAACAGCTGTAGTATCCGCAGCCTCAGTAATTGCTGCATACCGCTCATTGAAAGTCTCAATGAATGTGGTCTTGATAGACCCAAACATCTCCGGTATCTCGGCTCTGATAGCCGCCGCCACCTCATCGTGGATCATATGACGAAGCTCCTCGTCACTCACGCCGCTCGTCTCAGGTCTCTGGGATGTCCCAACCATGATGTCTTTGAAATACAACATAAGAAATATCAGAGACTCGCTTGAGCATACTCACACTCGACAACTCAACCCTACTCGTTCCTTAGTAACCTAAGGATTCTTACTTGGACTGCGCACCGATCCAATGTCTTCAATAGTATGAGCCCAATACTACCATCCACACCGCATCAATATTCACTACAAGTCCTCCTCCTAGGATCCCAAATTCCAAGTACTCTACTCTCATTATTCATAGGCTACTCTCTAGCAGACCTCTCATAAGCTCCTCGCCGCTACCTACTCACTCTCAAGCATCTCATAGCAGTAGGAATCCCGTAGGCTAAGGCATCACAAATCAGGCCACTCTAGTTCTATCATTTATACCAAGCCTACCCTAGCATGCATAGCATAACATAATATATCATAACACATAATGTAAGTGTATTTTGGGAAATCACCGTTCGGGCACTGGCTGTTCGTACACACTACTCCGTTCTTCTTGTCTCAAAACCTTTTACTCTTTTAGAAAAAAATTATTTGTAAAAATTTCCTCAAATCCTCAGTTTGAGTTCAGATACACTCAAAGGTGCATTTGAATCCCTTAAACCAAGGCTCTGATACCAACTTGTAACAATGTAAATTTCCAAAACAATTTTTCATTTTTAAATCATACTTTTAATCATAAAACAATATCAAAACATAATGTATCCAACGTCATCATCACAAAACATATTCCCAGAATCTCAAAACATAATCTCTAAGAGTGTGTACGAATCATGTCGGCGCCTTCCCAAGATCCTCGCTAGTACCTGAAACACATCACAACAACTATAAGCATAAATGCTTAGTGAGTTCCCCAAAATACCACATACAACACATATACCACTCGAGGCTACAGAACGACCCTTCGGTCGCTGTGTCTTAGCGGGACCCTCCAGTCCCGTAGCTCGTTGGACCCTCCGGTCCGGTCTGTATCGTTGGACCCTTCGGTCTGGTCTATATCGTTGTACCCTCCGGTCCGGTCTATACAACACATAGCATACATATATCACAAAGCACATAATCAAATACATACTCATAGCATACATGACCCTCAGGTCTACACATGGATACCACTCTAGGTAATGTATAGTGAGAAGACTCACCTCGGGTAACTCGGATAATATCGCACACGAAAATACTGATCTAGCCTCTGCCTAATCACATAAACAATTTCCTCAAATAAATAATGGCTCCCAAAGGCTAGATTAAACTCCTTCCTACAATCCCACAGAACGGTAAAATACCATTTTACCCCTCCTTGACCCAAAAGTCCAAATGTTGACTAAAACCTTAAAAGTCAACGAAATTCAACAGGGGCAGTACGCGGGGCGTACTCCGGCGATCCAGAAACGGGGTCTCATCCCCTTATGCGGCGCGTACTGAGACTTACGCCCAGCGTTAGTCTCAGTTTCATGCTTCCAAAGATTTTGGTCTTAAACGGTTAAGACATGAACTCATATTCCAGATCTGACTTCTCTAAGGTTACTTAATCCATAAAGTTGAAACCTTTAAGCCTTTGCATGGCTGTAAAGGTCACCAATCATTCAAAACACCTTTCCTCTTTCCATATTAAGTTCATATCTCATGCATGACACAATCTCCACGACCAAGATTGGATTTTATGAACTCTCAACACATAATACACTGGGAAAGGCCAGATCTAAGCTTATGGAGACCCTTTGCACACAAGTCTCCACCTTGGAACCAAAAACCCTAAAAATGGGTCCAAAAAGCATAACTCATGAAAGGCAAGGAAAGCTTTGAGCTTTTTACCTCAAAAGAAGCTCCAACCTCTTATAGAACTCGGATCTACTCTTGCTTTCCAACTTCTAGCTCCAACAATGGCTTCCACTTCTCCTTCTTCACCTTAAAAAGGCACTTCAAGCTTAAGAACACACACACAAGCTAATACGGGTTTTTGCTCTCTTGGTGTTCACTCACTGAAGTATGGTGGCTGGGGGAAGAGGCCATAACATTCCTTTTATAGTGCACAAGCCAAAATTAGGGTTTTGGGTCTAGGCCGCTACGCCCATCGTAGCCTAAGGTATGCCCAGCATACCTCATGGAGTCCTCGTCCAATAAAGCACATTAGTACGTGCAGCGTACCCCTTTGGTACGCCCAACGTACTCACTTGCAACCCTTTTTCCACTCAAGGACCAAACATGACAATTTGACAAAGAACAAGGGTAAAAGAGACATACCATAATCTCGGGGTGTTACAATGCAACCCTAAATACCTTGGATCTATGTTTTTTCTATTATACATGCAAATATTAATTTTCCAAGGTATTATCCTAACTAGCATATTATGAAGTACAAGTAATATAAAATCTAGTAGAATAACATACCTCTTTGTTGGAGCTTTATTCCATGGAGCTTAAGAGCCTAGTGCCTCAAGTGTGACACCTCAAATGGTTCACACAACATCAAGAAAACTTGGAATAACATGAGAATAAGGATACTTGTACACACACTAGTCACACTAGTTCCACTAGTGTCATTTCATGAACCATAGACCTCTTTATATAGTGTGGAGGATTAGGGTTACATTCATGTAAACCCCAATACCCATGGCCTTTCATTTCATAGGATCCATGGGTTAAACACTCCATGGACTATCCAAGAAAGTTTAGACCAACCTAAATGAACTTGGCCCACCAACTATATATATAAGAGTCCATATTTAATTAGTTCCTTTTGATCGCTAAATTAATTCTAAATTAATTCTTGATCAATACTAATTAAATAATATGATTTCATATTAATATATTAGAACTTATAGTATATTAATATACATCACTAGTATCCTTTTTCTCATTTTGTCTATCCAATTGTTCCAATGCCATGCAACCCAAATGGACCATGCGAAGTCCGGTCGAATACATACCAATAATAGTTATGGGCTTAGACACTAATCCAACAATCTCCCACTTGGATAAGTCTAAAACTATTATTGCATATGACTCCAAGACACGACTAGCAATCGTAGCTCTTAAAGCTGTTGTCATACTCTTAAAAAAACATCAATGCGTCCATTAGATAAGAGATCATATATTCCTCCATTCTAGATATCATATGGACTGAGACATGGATTATAATCATTCTCTCTGTCCATTTTTTGTTTCCTGATTTTTGATTTATGAAAACCAACTAAATGAAATAATCAAATCAATCCACGCTTGGCCAAGCACTTAGGGGTGTCATCACTAAATCATCGAGGGGCCCACATATATCACTTTTATCCCTTCAAGGGTAAAAGGAATGGATAAACTTCAACTCATATGCTTGTTCTACTACTTGTTGAATCATACACAAAGGCACGTTTTATAACATTGAGTTACTAATGCGTTTTCGTACAATCAATGTATAACCAACTCAAAGGCAACAACTCATATCTCTAGGTTTGAAGAATATAAGATATTATCGTCTCATGATCACTCGTGATAAAATCCATGAAGTGAGTCAAATGAGCATGGGTTTAATCCAATACTCAGAACTTATGAGCACTCATGAATGTTGTAGCAACTGTTGCTATGTCTACTACCTTGGACATCTACAAACTAGTTTCATGAAAGTCTTGCCTTAATACCTACTTACAACATATTATCGAATGTGGATTGTTTGAATAACTTAGTCATTCAGGAAGAACAACCTAGTTATTTTGGAAGTTAAAACATGCAAAGTGAAACACAAGATTAATCGAATCCAATATTGGCTAAGAACTTATGAATATAAATAGAACACCTTTTATTTATCACCATATTGATTAAACATTATTCATTGAATACTGTTTCAAATTATCAACTTTATACTTGAATGAAAACGATAGTTGTCTCATGCTCCAAGCATGTACACTATGTTTTTTTTTTCTGAACACTAGTCATGTCATACACCAAGTATGCACACTATGTTTGTCTATGATCTTTACTTTGTGGAATAGATCGATTGAACATAATTCAAATGATTCTCATTTCACAATCCCAAATCCTTGCCGCAAATGCAAGAATTTCAAATTTCTGCCATTTATAGAAATTTGTTAGATTTTAAATTTATATGCATTAATCCTCTTGTAATGATTAAGCACAAAGTCACAAAGACTTGTCAATATTCATTACAAATATTCCAATGGAGATCAACTCTATGGAAACGAAGTTTCATACTCAATGTACATTGCTTTGAACATCCTTCTTGCATTTAGTTTTCTAATCTTACACAAATTGAATAACTTCCACCTATTGGAATATTTCCATATTCTCATTTTGACTATCCCTTCCGAACAAGAGTTGCCTCTTTTTAGAATATGTCAGTATGGTCCTTCCAAAATTAATACTATACTTCCAGCCGTCCCTGAGCAGCCAATCTTTGGTAAACCTTAGATTGTCCTTGACAATTGCTTAATCATTTTAGTCATATCCAATTATAGACTTTTCCTCTCTTAATGCCCTGAGCATTTGAAAATTTTAGAAATGATAAATATTATAGCACATACAATCGATCCTATATTTGAAGCATATGGGACACGATTAATGATGTCTCACATAAATACATGATTCTAGACCAGTCTTTTGCTACAATACTTTTATTTGCCATGTTTTCATAATTCAACTATGAAGAGGGATGCCCTAATCATAACCGAATTTTGAGAACGCAATATATATATATATATATATATATATATATATATATATATATATATATATATATATATAGAATTTCCTTAAGTTGAACCATTCCAACATAAAATTCATATATATATATATATATATATACATATATATATATATATATATATATATATATATATATATATATATATATATATATATATATCCTTGACTAAAGATGAGTAAAATCTGAATCTAAGTCTTTAGAATTGAAATGAAGTATAATTTCCTCTCCCTTAATTATAGCAAAACAACTTATCCCAATTGAAACTCTTGTTTACTATAATTAACATTACTAACTTGCAACATTTATCATAATTATCATGCTCCCACTAACATGATTATTATTAGCATAACACTTATACTCCCACTAGCTTTGACATGTACTCAGAAATCAACACTTTATTGACTTTCTTACCAAAGTTCAGATTTCTGATACGAGATGCTTTGATAAAAACTTTATCAAAATCATACACCTTTCCTTAGATAGCACACATGTGTATCTAAACAATTTCAAAACCATGAAAAGGGATATCGTAATCATAGTCTCAATTGTTTAGACTTTTGCCATTCCTCACAAGTCCATGTTAGTGTGTCAATTAACCATAAACGTTCCACTAACGACTTTGAGAATACAAATATCACAATTGCTATCTACTTAAAATCTACTTAGTGAAAGCGTTTCCTCACCATCATTTTCATGAATCGGAGAGACACCTTATGACACTTAGATTTTATGGTGTATGAGTTCCTATCCAAGTGAATTTGTCAAGAACATAATCACAAGACAAGGTTAGTGACAACTCTAAACTCATATGGACTGAACTTGTGCTATCTTAAATTCTTGCCACCTGGTAGCACAAGGGCCTTCCATTGCTTCCAATTTGTTATGCAACCAATTGAGAACTATCAAAATTCTTATGCAAAGCCAACTTTCACTAGAATGGGCACAGAAATAGAAATATGTCAACACGATAGGTTACAAAACTCAAGTCGTGTGCTAGTGATAAACTACAGTTTTTATTGCTTGATTAGTTCTTGAAACGCTTTCAGGATCTTTTAGAATCCCACAATCTACTTGACATATAAGACTCTCTTGCCAAGACCCATTCCTTGACAAACAAATATTCAAGACATAGTGCAGATTCTTATCAAGACAAACACTTCACACAATTAGCATTAGTTGGTCTTTGTTTTATCCAAAACATCACAATTTACCAATTTCAAATGTACAATAGTAGGACACATTTTACTCTTACATTTGACAAGTGTTAATAAACCTTCTTTAAGATGTGTCACTCAAATTACAGTCTTGGAGTATGACATACTGTAAGACTTGTTTTGGAATGAAGTATGACTCATCTTCTTGATTTAACCATTTCGACAATTCATGAGTCCTCTTCTTTGCCATAAGAATGCACTAAGATGTCCTTAAAGGATGAATTGTGATATGGTCTCACAATCATTAAGATGATCATAAAACATGATACTAAAGTACTCTCTCATCTTTCCAGATTTGAGAAACTTTTATCTTTCTACCTAGTTTTGATTCTTCTCATTCGTTTTGTCATACATCGAAACTTTTCCAATGTTTCAGAATTATACTTAAACTTGTAAGTATCACCATATTTACTAAACTTTAGTAAATCATGACAAATAGTCTTATGGATCTTTTGTAGTGGACTTGATTAGTGCACAAGAATGTGTACTCGATCAATTAGTCCTTCACTTGACTCACATATACATGTGAACAAGGAATTAGTCTTAATTTTCCAAAGATGAAAATTCTCACTCATCATACTATACAACTTGCTTGATTCCAAGTTTCAGTCCAACTGAAACTTGGGTGATGAGAATCTTTCCTTATTTGGTAAATTTAGACACTACCACAAATGAAAGAATCAAATTCATATTTACGATATTGCTAGAAACATACAAACATCAATTTCCATTAATGCCATTGCAAGGAGATATAAAATAAAGTAAAAAAAAATTATTTATTGATAAAATGCGGAAAAACTTTCCTTACAATGCAACTTTAAATGAAAACTATGCTATTACATATTTCCTAGCAATCTATCATAACTCCTAAGTAGCAGCTTAAGAATCCGATCTTCGAACCATTCGATCGAAATCCATTTTCGCAACCAGATTCATCATACTCTTCTTGTAAGCTTCCTTCCCTTTGCTTGATCCTAACACACAAATTGAAATCGAGTCACATCCTGTATTATGAATCAACAATTAGGAACTTAACAGAGTTAGATAGTGGACTTACCTGAATCAGAGTCAAACTTTTTGATTAGTCCTTTTCTTAGATCTTCCAGGTAGCCAGGGCAGATTCACAACCAATGTCCCTTCCTTTGGCAATAGAAACATATGGACTCTTTGGTAATGGTACATAGGACTATCTCAGACTTATCCTTTCTCTTTACCATTTGATCAACCATGTTGACTATGGCTAATCCCTTTCCATTGGGAAGAAAAATGCTTTATGGATTTCCAATGTCACCATTGTCAATGTCCATTCAAGGTCTGGGAAGTTGATCTTCTAATCAATTTTGCTTTACTAGTCCTCCAAATCATTGCTGATTTAGCAGAACCAAGAAAATAGATAAGATAATTAAGGGTCATGTCATAGTCTATTTCATATTAGTCCCAAAGGGACTCACTATGTGACTTGGAAAGTATTTGAACAACCAACTTTATCAATACTTTGACAACCAACTCTCCCGGCTTGTCAATATGTGACTTCATCTCCAAGATGTGAGCACACATAGACCTTGCTTGCCAATAGGGCTTGAGTGACCTTGAACTTTGTGGGTTAGGGAGAACAATTGGAGGAGGTGGAGGAAGAGAAGTATGATTTCCATTATCCAATCATGAAACATCATCTTCATTAGGAAAGCTTATTCCAAGGGATTTCGGATGATCATAGATTTGAAATTCAAGTTAGTTGATTTAAATTCCTCAATATAGCACCCAATATGAAGTATTAAGGCTAGGACCCAACATAATATTTTATAAGTTGGAAGAGGGATGCCGTAATCCAAGCTATAAAATATTTAAAGGTAGGCAAATGACAATTCACCAATTTCCACCATGAAAAACGAAATAATTTATTAGGTTTCAATTGGATTTGAAACTCCTAGATCTTTTTGAGATTCATTGAACTTTTCAATGGCATGTTTCGATCTCGATTGTGCCCTCTCAAGTTTTGTGGCTGGGATCCCGATGATCACAAAACAAGGTGTGAATAACCATGCAAATATACTTGGTACCTTTAATATTTATCACTCAATCGATATGTCGGTTAACCACACGCGCTCCACCGATACTATGATAAACATTAAGTTACCCTTTGCCTACCTTGTTAAATCAAGTTAGCATGCCTGTTAACAACACACGCTCCACTAATCGACTTAAGAAAAGTGCAAAGTGTAATTTCATGGGTTAGCACCAAATTAACATTTTCCTAAGTAACTAAGATTAGGAATTTAATAAAGTTTAGTTACTTAGTATTTATCATTATACTTTTAATGAAGGGGGAATTCTAGTCCTTTTCCTACCCGTTCGGCTAACGACCCTCCACTAGTCAAGGAAGCGGTGGGTGAGAGTGGACACCCATTAATCTGCCATTTTATAGTCAGTAACCTTATACCCCCCTTATAGACCGACTTCGTGAATGAGGCCTACTAACGGTAAGACTGACTTTGTTCTTATACATATGTATAACTATTAACTATTAATATTATAATAGTAAGGGTTGAATTTGAACTTTTAAAATTCTAAGGGTTTAACTTGGAATTAAAGTATTCATGAGGGGAAACTTTACAAATTCCAAAACTTGAGGGCAAGTTTTAAACAATTCAAAAACTTTTCAATTCCATAACTTATGTGTTTAAAGTAGTTTTAATGAAAAACACTTCAAGTTCCATAACTTGAGGACAAGTTATGGAAGACTTTAAAACATTTAAAAATGAGACTCTCCATTTTTCATAACTTATGGAAATCTTATGAGGCTTTAAGAATCATAAATGTGACTTTTCATATAACTTGAGGACAAGTTACAAAAACATATTTTATGAATAACTTTTAGATCAATTTGGACTGAAAACACATTATCACATATTTTTCTATTAATCTAAGCAAACTCATAAGAACAAGATAATTCAAATCAAACAATTTTCATGTAATTAGCCTAATCATTAAACTAATACAAAACATGAATCTATTGACTATTATCTTTTGAATTGTTTTAGAATGGAAATTACCACATCAAAAACAGGTTTCTAGTCCAATTCTAGCCTTAAAAGTCAAAAATATGATGTCAGGGGCTCCTACTCTTCGAGTGTATGAACCTACTCGACGAGTAGGATGATTTTCTTCATGGACTCAATGAGTCCAGTGCCCAGACAGCCAAAAAATCGATTTTTTTAATTTTTTTCAGCAATTTGCATCAAGTATAATTGAAAACAAGCCTAGGCGTTGATACCACTGAAGGGTTTTGAGCATTCTAACACTCCTAAGGTATACATGCAACCCTAAATACCTTGGATCTATGTTGTCTCTATTATACATGCAAATATCAATTTTCCAACGTATTATCCTAACTAGCATATTATGAAGTACAAGTAATATAAAATCTAGTAGAATAACGTACCTCTTTGTTGGAGCTTTATTCCATGGAGCTTAAGAGCCTAGTGCCTCAAGTGTGACACCTCAAATGGTTTATACAACATCAAGAACACTTGGAATAACATGAGAATAAGGATACTTGTATAAAATTCGGTTTTTCCCTCTTGTGTACACACACTAGTCACACTAGTTCCACTAGTGTCATTTCATGAACCATGGACCTCTTTATATAGTGTGGAGGATTAGGGTTACATTCATGTAAACCCTAATACCCATGGCCTATCATTTCCATAGGATCCATGGGTTAAACACTCCATATACTATCCATGAAATCTTAGCCCAACCTAAATGAACTTGGCCCACTAACTATATATAAGAGTCCATATTTAATTAGTTCCTTTTGATCACTAAATTAATTCTAAATTAATTCTTTATCAATACTAATTAAATAATATGATTTCATATTAATATATTAGAACTTATAATATATTGATGAGATTAATCAATGAAGATCGATTAAATCTTAAACAAGTATATAAATATAAAACAGTAAGAACGCAATAATAAGAACAAGACAAGAAAGAATCAAACGAGTCGAATGATTAAACAAAATCCTCAGAAGAGCTCGATTAAGAACATCAACTGTAGAGGATTGGTAGGTTACAAGAACGATTAAAGAAACCTGTTATGCTCTAGATGAATCGCTATTTCGTTAATCTCTAAAATCGTTAACCTAATATGCATGCAAGCATAGACTTATATATAATACATAAAAGGCTCACGGTTGGACAGGCCCAAACCGGAGTGTACAAAACTAAACTATCGAGCCCGAAAGACGCAACATCAAAATAAACTTCAGCCCAACAATCTCCCCCTTTGCGTCAATTTGGAGCGAGACCTTCACTTGTTACTTGGGCCGGCAGCTGAAGCAGGTACCTTCTTCTTCACGGTGTTAAACAGACAGTTGGTGATGGAGAGGATGGTCTGTCTAAACCGGATGTACCACTGGATCATATCATTGAAGTACTTGATGTCATCAGCCGAATTCTCTTTACACCGCTTGATAATCGATAAAACGTGCTCCAAGCAAGCTGTGGTGTAAAGGTGTTTGTCAGCTAAAGCGAAGAGACATTTCTGTGCTTCGGCTCTAGTGAACATAACCGAGTTACGCCTCGGATCAATCTTGCCCATTTGCATTTGGTTTAGATCACTGGCCGATCCCACAGGTGCTATCTTCGGTTTCTTCTTGAAAACTGTGGCGACCTCCTGATCCATTAGGGCAACCTCCATGATGTAGCATGCTAACATCCTTTTGACATGGTCTATGATGGGACCATATTCGGCTTCATCAGTCAAAAGGATATTGTACAGGACAATCCAATCATGAGGATTTAGATTCGGCAGATCCGCCAGGGAGATAAGATGAGCAGTTCTTGCAGATCCTCGAATGAGCTTGAACTTAACGTTTGTGAATCTCCCCACGGCATAAGGCTTCAGCACCCAAACGTTTACAATCTTCTGGGCGCTCCAAGTAAGGTATTGAGGATGAGCAGCCTCCAGATAGAAGTCAATGAGCTCCCTGTCAAGCTCATCGTTCGGATGTGGGACTTCAAAGATGTTAGAGAAGGCGTGGAAGATGAACGCCTTTCGAGTCAGCGGCATGTCAAACTGCGAGTCGACAGTATTGTTGCAGTCGAATGATATAACCGGCTCGAGCCATAGTATGCTGGGAGTTTCTATGGCCTCTTTAATCATACGTTCCCTGGTCCAGGCAGGGAAGAGAGTCTTTCGGCTCTCAAAGAGATCGTGGGCTTCCTTTTGCTTGCGTTCGGCTTCTTCAGCCTCTCGCGCCACACGACTGGCATCATCGTCAGCATTGCGACTGTTCTTTCGTTTCAACAAGTCAACAATGGTCTCCTTGTCTTCATCTTCATCTTCATCCTCTTCCTCAGCTATGTTTTTGCCCTTGTTCTTCACACCCGAACCCGAAGCATGACCAGTCAGAGGTGGTTCGGTTGTGTGAGTAGTTTTGGAGGAAGGAGGTGGTTTCGATCCAGTCTTCTCATCTCCCCCTTGTTTCGGAATGGACACGAAACTCGGTAGGCCTTCGATTTTGCTGAGAAGGTCCATGGCCGGAGAGAGTTTTTCAGCGAGGGTACGCCTCACCGAATGGTTTAGGATGGGATCGTGTGCTTACAGGATGTTTGATAACGCTGCGTGGACATCCGAAACACACGTTTTGATCACCTCCCTTTCGGATCGAAGAGCTTCCAGTTGTTGTTGGGAGTTGGAAAGTTGCGTGCTCTTGACCTTGAGGGCGGTTGTTTTACTCGCCAGAACGTTCATCAAAGAATTCTCAGCTGCAAGATCCTCTTGTAGCTTAGCAAGGCGGGCATCGATGGAGGCACGAAGTGCCGAGTTGTCGTCGCTTATATTTTGGCGTAGGGTAGCGAACGAAGTCAACTCCGTTGAGACGAACTTGTCCAATTGCTGAACAATCGGTTCCAAAGTTGTCTTGGTGGCGTCGGCGCTTACCTGCAAGGACTTCAGCAGGACAGAAGCGTCGGAGAATAGTTTATCGACTTTTTCGGTCGCAGCCTCACAGGCTCTGGTGGAGGCATCAATCGCAGCAGTTTCTGAGGCCACCGAATCATGTTGAGCCCTGGAGAAGGCGTCAACAATTTTCTGAAGGGCAACTTCAGAAAGAGAGGACTGCTGGTTGGAAGAGGAGGCGAGAAGTAGGTCAACCTTCTCGTTAAGCTCTTTGAGATGCTTCTTCGTCACTGGAGCATCATCCTCCTCATCACTCTGAACTTGAAACGGACTATAGTAGACCGAATCGAAGTTCATGTGTTCACCACCAAGGAATGGGTTTTCGCCATCGGAGGCATCTTCTGGAGATGGAGGCGGTGGTGAAGCTGGGGGTGTTGTGGGTTTTGTAGGTTCAGGTTGAGTGGGTGTGGGATTGGTTTCGGGTGGTGGTTGAGTATGGGTAGGTTTGGTTGTATGGGTTTCAGTGTGTGGGGGTTCGGTTACAGGAGGGGTTTCGGTAACTGGTGGTGTTTCGGTTGCGGTTGTGAAAATGGGTGGTGGTATAGGGAAAGATGTTGGTGGAACAGTGGTGTTGGGGATTATGGTCGGAATGGAAGTAGGAATGGTTAGAGGAGGGGAAGGAAATGGGGAATTATGAAGTTCCATTTCTGGGGTAGGGGACCGAGGTGGTGTGTTGCCTCGTTGAGGAGATTCGTCTCTTTGAGAACCTTCAGAATCTAAACTCCCTCCCTCAGAATCGCTTGAAGAAGAGGGAATAACAAGCTTGCGCTTCGGTTGTGTCTTCCTCCTCTTCGGCTGTGGGGACTGTGCAGCCTTCGTTTGTTTCCTCTTTTTGGGAGAAGGTCCCTTTGGAGCTTTGGACGCTTGCTTCCCTTTTTCAGCCTTTTTGCCCCTGTTCGTCGGTTTGTCAGCATCATGAATAGACCTGAGCATATCCGGTGTCAGTTCCCTAGGACCAGTTGGCCTAAACTACTTGATCGTCCTAATCAATCTGCTGTCAGAGGGCACGTCTGCATACATTGTCTCCGGGATGGAGCCAATGAAGGAAAATTTCGATGCATCTGAGACGATGATCTTCTTGGTATGGAACGTACCAACAGAAGACATCGATACACCGTCAGCAGTGGGAACGTTAAACTTGTCCATCGCCCATTTTGTAATCAAGATCCAGAACCGGGCCAACGACACCTCAGAGTGCCGTGATGATGAAGAAAGGCTCTGGACGAGCTGTTGCCATAGAACCATCCCAAAGTCCAGATTAACCCCGTTGTAGATGGCATACATGATCGACAGAAAGAGGCGACTAGCACCGTCGGACCCTGAGCTCCTTTCCGACAAGCCCTTGCAGAGGACTGTGAACATGCCATTCCATTGAGGCGGCAAACAGGATTTTTTGAACTTAGCGACAGAGGTAAGGACCTCCGTGTACCCCATGTTGTATAACATGTTATACAGAAAACCAACCGGAATCGTCTCCGGGTTAATTCTTGAAGGGTCAACAGCCAACCCTAGCATTGTGCAGAACCGTTGGCGAGAAATGGATGTTTTGTGTTCAGCAATTTCGAAGAACACCCGTTCGACTGCCTTGTCGTAATAAGCAGTCGCGTAAACCTGCGATAGGGCCACCATCGGAACAGATTCGATCCTTGAGAGAGCAGGAGCAAGTTGGGAGTACTTCAAGCATTCAATGATTGGCGACATGTAGGAGTCGTACGCCAGTGGGTTGAGGTCAATCACCAGACATTGCTGAGGACGGATGGGTAGGATCTGTGAAGTAGCATGGACGGAAGAGGATTCAGCCATTGTTGAAGGTTTGAAGAAGATGATGAACAGTGAAGCTGTTTGGGAGTTTTTGCTCTTGAGAAATTTCGGAGGCAGTAAAGAGGTAAAAGGTTTTGTGGACTGCCTTTTATAGTGAGGGATTAGAGAGAGAAAAATCGTTTCATATCTTCTATGCGATGATCACGTAGGAGAGAGATTGTCAGAATCCTAGGATTACGCTACCCAACAAGCGCCGTTTCAGAAGAAAATCGCTTCAAATCCGCACGCGCCTTTAATTGCCAGAGAGATGACACTTGGATTTCGCACACGCGTCCACGTTGTCAGTAAAATCATGGCCGTTCCATATTCACACTCGCCCCCTTTTTACCGTCGTTTGAATTTTAATCCCTTTAACTCCCGCCGAGTCAGCAACCTTTCGTCTTATCCTTTTAAATGGCTTCTTTTTGAATTAAATACCCACGTGGATTGTTTTTGACCACAGCTCCATAATGAACCACCAAGTAATAATACAGCCTGTAAATAATTAGTAACGGAATTTTGGAAAATCAAGGATTTTCGTGCAAAAAGTGTAAAAGAAAAAGAAATAAAGCGACTCTTTTAAGGATATTCTGTGATGTCAATAATGACACGAAACTGATGATCCCGGGCACGAATCTCTTCCTTCAAGGTCAAGAGAGACCTCAAAGTGTTAGTGTGGAATCCCGTTGAATTACGATCAAACACTTATTAATAAATGTTGAAAGGCTTCTTTTAATAAGGCTAAATAAGGGTGGCTTTCGCTTTGATTCAGCTATTATAATCTTGAAATAAGAAAGAAAGTGAACAAAGTACTTGTGAGACCGGTGTAGTCTGTTGAACAAGTAGGTAGGAATTTTTATTTTAAAGTGGCTTGGATAAATATAAAATCTCAAAAAAAAAAATTTAAATTGGATCCCTTGGGAAGAAATGTTATGGTGTGTAACAATTTCATAGGAATCACGCAAAATAAAATTTGAGATTTCATGAAGGTACATTCGTCAATTCTTTGGTGAAAACTTGAGCAAATTAATTGTTCACCGTCAATTCCTTAGGTGTTGAATTTGGGGTTTCACTCAGCTCGTAGTGACACGAAACTAAGATCATTAACACAGATGTTGTGTAACCATAAACCTCAGTGGTAACGTCTGAGAGTCTCAAGGGTTACGATGATGAAACGAATATAATGGAGAAGTTTAATAGAGATGGTTTGAGAAAACATAGTACCTCTGCTGCTAAAATAATGACCAAGCAGGAAACTCTTAACTCATGTGAGAATAGAGTGAGGTAGCTCATGATTAGAATAAATGTGTTAGCCTTATTGGGAAGATTAGGTTTGTGTATACCAGGTCATGAAGGCTATTATTCAAAATCTTATGAGGCTTGGGACGCATACTGCAGCATCCTTCTAGGGACACTTAAGTAGTTCGTCAATTATATCCCCATAAACAAACAAACACACAAGAAAAAGAAAAAGAAAAATATTTTTGGTGTTTTTGAGATTTATTAAAAAAAAAAATTAAATGAAAGAAGTTAAAAAAAAAATTAGACTAAAAAAAACTTTGAGAAAAAATTGAAAAACCGAACCCGAGCGTTCGGTTGGTTTCGGTTCAGGAAAATTTTGAAAAACCGAACCCGAGCGTTCGGTTGGTTTTGGTTCAGGAAAATTTTGAAAAACCGAACCCGAACCTTCGGTTGGTTTCGGTTCAACAAAATTTTGAAAAACCGAACCCGAACCTTCGGTAGGTTTCGGTTTTGCAAAATTTTAAGAAACCAGGGAGTTTAGACTTGCAACTTGGAAAAACTTTTAACACAAAAAAAACAAATTTGTACAAGAAATATACAACAGAGAAAAACTACCTTTGAAGTAATGAGCGAGTGAGATGGTTGAACCGAACCCGAACGTTCGGTTGGTTTCGCTTCTTACGTTTGAGGTTGAGAGGTAGTGTGAGGTACTGACTCTGATTCCATCATTCCTAGCCCTTGCAATATTTTATTGAACGACGCTTCTGGAAGAGCTTTGGTAAAGACGTCAGCCAGTTGATCAGTGGTTCTTACGAAGTGAACTTCGACATTTCCATCTTCCACATGATCTTTGATGAAGTGATACCTCAGTGCTATGTGTTTGGTTTTAGAGTGTTGCACTGGGTTATGACAGATCCTAATTGCACTTTCAGAGTCACAATATAGTGGGATCTTCTTCATATTGAGTCCATAGTCTCGAAGTTGACTTTGGATCCAAATCACTTGTGATGTGCAGGATGCAGCGGCAATGTATTCCGCTTCGGCAGTAGACAACGACACACATGTTTGTTTCTTGGATTGCCAGCTGACCAACTTCCCGTCAAGGAATTGACAGCCACCAGTTGTGCTTTTTCTATCGAGTCCACATCCTCCAAGGTCAGCATCAGAATAGGCTTGAACGAAGAAGCCTGAGTTGGATGGATACCATAGACCTAAGGAGGTGGTTCGCTTGAGATAGCGTAAGATGTTCTTCACTGCCAGCATGTGAGGTTCGCGTGGGTTTGCCTGAAATCGAGCATAATAACACACAGAAAACATGATATCAGGCCTGCTAGCAGTTAGATACATCAGTGAGCCTATCATTTGACGATAGAGCGTGATATCGACAGCCGGTTTGTCTAGAGAAGGGGTAAGCTTGGTGCCGAATGCCATTGGGACTTTGAGTTTGGAGTCTCCCATCATGCCAAACTTTGCTAGGAGAGTCTTCGTGTAAGCTTCCTGATTGATAAAGATGCCTTCGGGTCCCTGTCTTATATTTAAAGCAAGGAAAAAGTTAATAGGACCCATTGAGCTCATTTCAAACTTAGTCTCCATCAACTTTCTGAATTCAGCTGTTAAGCTGGAATTCATGGAGCCAAAGATGATGTCATCGACATAAATTTGAACTATCATAAGGTGGTTACCTTCCTTTTTGTGAAAGAAGGTTGGGTCAACCGAACCTTGTTTAAATTTAGACATCTTTAAAAATTTTGTAAGCGTTTCATACTAGGCTCTCGGAGCTTGTTTGAGTCCGTACACAACTTTATCCAGAATATAGCAATGGTTTGGATACTTTTCGTTCACGAACCCAGGAGGTTGCTCCACATACACAGTTTCTTCAAGTTCTCCATTGAGAAATGCACACTTGACGTCCATTTGGAAAACTTCAAGGTTTTTGTGAGCAGCATAAGCCATAAATATTCTAACAGATTCTAGCCTAGCTACTGGAGCGAACGTCTCTTCATAATCTATCCCTTCCTCCTGACAGTATCCCTTTACAACCAGACGAGCCTTGTTCCTTATTACATTACCTTCCTTGTCCATTTTGTTCCTGAAGACCCACTTGAGACCAACAACCAAAGCATCTGGTGGAGTTGGAATGAGGTGCCAGACTTTGTTCCTTTCAAATTCGTTCAGTTCGTCTTGCATTGCTTGAACCCAATCAGAGTGATCGAGGGCAGTGTTAACTGTCTTCGGTTCAACTTTTGATACGAATGAGTTAAACATACAAAACTCAACCTTTGAAAATAAGGATGTCTGTTTGGCCTTCAGTTGTGATCGGGTCAGAACCTTTTCAGATACATCACCAACTACTTGAGAGATAGGATGATCTCTGGTCCATTTAGTAAGAGGAGGGTACTTCTGATCAAAGGTTGGGTCTAGTTCAACATTGATCATTTCTTCTGGCTCAGATTGGCTATCGTAATTAAGCGTCATATCATCATGCTCCCCCTCAATTGATGAGCTTTGAGAAACATGAGGTTCAGGGGTTTCTTGTGGTGCTGGACTTTCAGGCGTTGAAGCACCTTCGGTTGGAGAGACACCTTCGGTTGGTGAATGACCTTCGGTTGAAGTTGTAGAACCTGGCTCCCCCTGGGCTTGTGAGCTTGATTCCCCTTGGTCATGAGAACTTGGTTCCCCCTCGACATGAGAACTAGGCTCCCCCTCGACTGAAGCATTGTTGGATGGAGAGTTATCAGTGGGCGATTCTCCTTCATGCATTCTTCTTGCAGCATCTTCGACAATTCGCTTCATATGATCAACTTTGTTGTCAGCTGCACCTGCTTCTGAGAGAGAAGCTTTTTCCGGTTCGTCAAAGAGTTCCATAAATTTCTCGTATAAATTGGCGATAGAGACTGTGACTTGGCCAGTTTGAGGAAAGATTTCCCCAGCGGTGTCTTCTTTGGCCTGTAGCTTTTTGACATAGCTATCGTCAAAGGTCACGTAGTATGTCTCTTCAATCCTTCTCGAACGCTTGTTTAGGACCCTGTACGCCTTGGATGTGAGCGAGTAACCCAGAAAAATTCCCTCGTCGGCTTTGATATCAAACTTGTTGCGGTGTTCTTTAGAGTTAAAGATGAAACACCTTGAGCCGAACACATGGAAAAATTTCACATTGGGCTTTCTATTGTTTAGTATCTCATATGGTGTGAGTGTGAATCGCTTGTTGAGATAGGACCTGTTCTGTGTAAAACAAGCAGCAGAAATAGCGTCAGCCCAAAAATAAAGAGGTAAGGAAGCGAAACTTAGCATAGTTCGGGCAGCTTCACACAAAGATCGGTTTCGTCTTTCGACTATTCCGTTCTGTTGTGGTGTGTAGGGAGCTGAGAAATTGTGACTAATTCCCTTTTCTGCAAGAAACTCTTCAAACTCCCTATTCTTGAATTCAAGACCATTGTCGCTCCTGATGTTGCGAACAACCTTCTTGAGCTGTACTTCAATTTGCTTGATAAACACTTTCAGCTTTTGAGTCGCTTCATATTTGAGCATTAGAAAGAACACCCATGTAAATCGTGAAAAGTCATCAACAATAACAAGAATATACTTGCTACCACCGATGCTTTCGATAGATGAAGGACCACACAAATCGATATGAAGTAATTCGAGTGGTTCAACAACTTTTGTGTTGATTACAGATGGGTGACTTTGACGACTCTGCTTCCCCATTTCGCATGCAGCACACAAATGCTCTCTGTCGAACTTGAGCAATGGAAGACCCCTAACATGACCTCCAGTGACAAGTCGGTTGATATCTTTAAAGTTGAGATGAGAGAGTCTTCGGTGCCACAACCAGCTTTCGTCGGATTGAGCTTTTGATAACAAGCATATGGCTGGGTTTCTTTTGATGGGTTTCATGTTTAGAGGAAACATTTCACCCTTTCGCTCTGACTTGAGAATCACTTTCTTTGTCTTTTTCTCTATGATTTCAGAACCTTCATCATCGAATGAGACTTTGAGACCTGTACCTCCAACAAGCTGAGATACACTGATGAGGTTGTGTTGTAGTCCTTCCACATAGGCAACCTTCCTTATAGTAAAGTCACCATTTGTTATCTTCCCGTATCCCTTTATGGTGCTGAAAGAATTATTCCCAAACTTGACGTTGCCACCATTTGTAAGAGATCTGTATTCCCTGAGCTCCTCTTTCCTCCCTGTCATGTGACGTGAGCAGCCACTATCGATGTACCATTCTTCGTCGAACTGCTCGTCACTTATAACCTGCAAAAATTAAGCAGATTTAGGAACCCAAAGTTTCTTGGGTCCACGTGAGCTTTTCATGGGAACAGGAACAGTAATAGAGATGTCAACTAGATATGTTCGTTTTATGAGAGTTGTTTCATCTTTCCTTTTAATGGTAAACACTTTTATCTTATAAGAATTGGATGTGTTCGGTTTGGACTCTGGTTTAGATTCATTGACCTTCTGTTTACCCTTTTGTTCAGCTGACGGATGAGATTTTTGAGAACGGACATAATTTGCTTTAGAGCAAGATGGAGAAGAATGGGTAGAGGTAGAAGAATTAGAAGAAGTAGAAGAAGTAGGTTTAGATGGAGAGGACTTCTTGGCTGCAGATTCTAGGTGATCCTTTTGCTTTTGATCATTGGAAGGACAAACCTTAGAGTTTTGATCTCTTTTAACTTCAGAACCGAACCTTTGCTTTCGGTTGGAATCGTCTTGTGAACCGAACCTTGGCTTTCGGTTGAAGTCTTTCTCAGAACCGAACGTTTTCTTTCGGTTGGTGTTTTCTTGTGAACCGAACCTTGGCTTTCGGTTATTGTGACTCTCAGGCTTTCCAATAGGATTGTTTTCATACTTCAGATTCTTATCTTGATGTGAGAAGTATGCTTTCTGGGATTGCCAGAATTGTCTCCTTTCAGAGAGATTCTTCCTGTATCTTTGGTTCCTTTCTCTCTTCTTATTCCTCATCTGCTTTGGTTGATGATGAACATTAGCTGTCGTTTTCGGTTTCTCCTTGGCTGGTTCCTTTTGAGCTGAAGGAGTTTTACTTTGAGTTGAGGGAGTAGAGGGAATGTCTGAAGGAGTTTCACTTTAAGTTGATGGAGTAGAGGGAATGTCTTCTTTTGCAAAACGTTCATCCTCCTGAGGAATATCTTTCGTACCACTGGTGCTTGGCTCATTGAAATTGTCCGGCTTATTCAAGGGTTCTGGTATGTATCTTCCTTTACTCATCCAGGAGGTTCTTTCAGATAAGCCAATAGTTTTGTTTGCATTATCTATTGGAGCTTCCCAGAAGTACTCATCACAGCCTGATGGGATTAAAACAACTTTTAATCTATGAAGATCGATTAGATCTTGAACAAGTATATGAATAAGAAACAGCAAAAACGCAATAATAAGAACAAAACAACATGAATCAAACGTGTCGAATGATTAAATAAAATCCTTAGAAGAGCTCGATTAAGAACATCAACTGTAAAGGATTAGAAGATTACAAGAACGATTACAGGAAAATATAATACTCTTGATGAATCGCTATATCGAAAATCTCTGCAATCTTAAATCTTAAATCTTAAATCTTAAAATCTTAACCTAATATGCATGCAAGCATTAACTTAAATACTATACATAAAAGGCTCACGGTTGGACAGGCCCAAACCGGAGAATACAAGGCTAAACTACGAGCCCAAAAGACGCAACATCAAAACTATCTTCAGCCCAACAATCTCCCCATTTGCGTCAATTTGGAGCGAGACCTTCACTTCTTACTTGGGCCGGCAGCTGAAGTTGGTACCTTCTTCTTCACGGTGCTAAACAGACACTTGGTTATGGAGAGGATAGTCTGTCTAAACCGGATGTACCAATTGATCATATCATTGAAGTACTTGATGTCATCAGCCGAATTGTCCTTACACCGCTTGATGATAGACAAGACGTGTTCCAAGCAAGCTGTGGTGTAAAGGTGCTTGTCAGCTAAAGCAAATAGACATTTCTGTCCTTCGGCTCTGGTGAACATCACTGAGTTTCGCCTTGGATCTATCTTACCCATTTGCATTGTGTTTAGATCACTGGCCGATCCCACTGGTGCGACTTTCGGTTTCTTCTTGAAAACAGTGGCGACCTCCTGATCTATTTGGGCAACCTCCATGATGTAGCAAGCCAACATCCTTTTGACATGGTCTATGATGGGACCATATTCAGATTCATTTGTCAGCAGGATATTGTACAAGACTATCCAGTCATGAGGATTCAGATTTGGTAGATCCGCCAGGGTGATGATGTGAGCAGTTCTTGTAGATCCACGAATAAGCTTGAACTTAACACTCGTGAATCTCCCCACGGCAAAAGGCTTCAGCACCCGAACATTAACAATCTTCTGGGCGCTCCATGTAAGGTATTGAGGGCGAGTGGCCTCCAGGTAGAAGTCAATGAGCTCCCTGTCAAGCTCATCGTTCGGATGCGGGACTTCAAAAATGTTAGAGAAGGCGTGGAAGATGAACGCCTTTTGAGTAAGCGGCATATCAAACTGCGAATCGACAGAGTTGTTGCAGTCGAATGATATCACCGGCTCGAGCCATAGTATGCTTGGAGTCTCTATGGCCTCTTTTATCAAACGATCCCTGGTCCAGGCAGGGAAGAGTAACTTCCGGCTCTCAAGGAGATCGTGGGCTACTTTTTGCTTTCGTTCGGCTTCTTCAGCCTCACGCGCCACACGATTGGCATCGCCTTCAGCATTGCGACTGTTTTTCCGTTTCAACAAGTCAGCAATGGTCTCCCTGTCTTCATCTTCATCTTCATCTTCATCTCCTCCCTCAGCTATATTTTTGCCCTTGTTCTTCACACCCGAACCCGAGGCATGACCAGTTGGGGGTGGTTCGGTTGTGTGAGTAGCTTTGGAGGAAGGAGGTGGTTTCGATCCTTTCTTCTCATCTCCCCCTTGTTTCGGAATGGACACGAAACTCGGTAGGCCTTCAATTTTTCTTAAAAGGTCCATGGCCGGGGAGAGCTTTTCAGCGAGGGTGCGCCTCACCGAATGATTAAGGATGGGGTCGTGTGCTTCCAGGATGTTTGATAATGCTGCGTGGACATCCGAAACACACGATTTTATGACCTCCCTTTCGGATCGAACAGCTTCCAATTGTTCTTAAGAGTTGGAAAGTTGTGTGCTCTTGACCTTTAGGGCGGTTGTTTTACTCGCCAAAACGTCCATTAGAGAGTTCTCAGCTGCAAGATCCTCTTGTAGCTTTGCCAGGCGGGCATCAATGGAGGCACAGAGTGCCGAGTTGTCGTCGCTGATATTTTGTCTGAGGGTAGCGAACGAAGTCAACTCCGTCGAGACGAACCTGGCCAATTGCTGAACAATCGGTTCCAGAGTTGTCTTTGTGGCGTCGGCGCTTTCCTGCAAAGATGTTAACAGGACAGTAGCGTCGGAAAATAGTTTATCGACTTTTTCGGTCGCAGCCTCACAGGCTCGGGTGGAGGCGTCGATGGCAGCAGTTGCTGAGGCTACGGAATCATGTTGAGCCCTGGAGAAGGCGTCAACGATCTTCTGAAGGGCAGCTTCAGATAAAGATGACTGCTGATTGGAAGAGGATGCGAGAAGTTGATCAACCTTCTCGTTAAGCTCGCGAAGATGCTTCTTTGTCACTGGAGCATCATCCTCCTCATCACTCTGAACTTGAAACGGACTATAATAGACCGAATCGAAGTTCATGTGATCACCACCAAGGTATTGATCGTCGCCATCGGAGCGTCTTCTGGAGATTGAGGTGGTGGTGAAGCTGGGGGTGTTATGGGTTTGGTTGGTTCAGGTTGAGTGGGTGGGGGGTTAGTTTCGGGTGGTGGTGGTGTATGGGTTTCGGTTTGTGGAGGTTCGGTTACAGGAGGGGTTTCGGTGACAGGTGGTGTTTCGGTTGATGTGGTGAATATGGGTGGGGGTATAGGGAATGAGGTTGGGGGTATAGTGGGGTTTATGGTGGGAATGGAAATAGGTATTGTGGGTGGAGGAGAAGGAACTGGGGATTGATGAATTTCCATCTCCGGGGTTGGGGACCGAGGGGGTGTGTTGCCTTGTTGAGGAGATTCGTCTCCTTGTGACCCCTCAGAGTCCGAACTCCCACCTTCGGATTCGCTTGAAGAGGAGGGAATAAGGAGCTTTCGCTTCGGTTGGGTTTTCCTCCTTTTCGGTTGTGGGGATGAAGCAGCTTTCTGTTGTTTTCGCTTCTTGGGAGAAGGTCCCTTTGGAGCTTTGGACACTTGCTTCCCCTTGTCTGCCTTTTTGCCCCTGGCCACCGGTTTATCGGCATCATGAATTGATCGCAGCATGTCCGGTGTCAGTTCCCTCGGACCAGTTGGGCGAAACTCCTTGATCGTTCTGATCAGTCTGCTATCAGCGGGCACATCGACATACATCGACTCCGGGATAGAGCCAATGAATGAGAATTTTGATGCATCGGATACGATGATCTTCTTGGTATGAAACGTACCAATAGAAGACATCGGTGCACCGTCGGCTGTTGGAACGTTAAACTTGTCCATGGCCCATCTTGTGATCAAGATCCAGAACCGGGCCAGCGACACCTCGGAGTGTCGGGAAGAGGAAGAGAGGCTCTGAATCAGTTGTTGCCAAAGGACAAACCCATAGTCCAGATTTATCCCGTTGTACACCCCATACATAATCGACAGGAAAAGACGATTGGCCCCGTCCGATCCTGAGCTCCTCTCTGACAGTCCCTTGAAGAGAACTGTAAATAACCCATTCCACTGGGGCGGTAGGCAGGACTTCTTGAACCTGGCGACGGAGGTGAGAACTTCCGTGTTGCCCATGTTGTAAAACATGTTGTACAACATCCCAACCGGAATCGTCTGCGGGTGAACTCGCGACGGGTCAGCAGCAAACCCTAACATAGTGCAGAAACGGGGACGAGAAATCGAAGTCTTGTGTTCTGCCACTTCGAAGAATACCCTATCGACGGCCTTGTCGTAGTAAGCCGTCGCGTAGACCTGAGATAAGGCCACCATTGGCACCGTTTCAATCCGTGACAGTGCAGGAGCAAGCTGGGAGTACTTGAGACATTCGATGACCGGCGACATATAGGAATCATATGCCAGTGGATTCAGATCAATTACCAGGCATTGCTGAGGTCGGATGGGAAGAATCTGAGAAGTTGCATGAACAGATGAAGATTCAGCCATTGTTGCAGGTTGGGAGAAGAAGATGACCGGGAGAGTGTTTGGAAGTATTTTTGCTTTGGAAATTATATGGGCAGTAAAGAGGTAAAAGGTGGTGTTGATGGGTTTTTATAGTAGGTGATAGGAGAGAGAAAAATCGTTTCAAATCTCTTATGGAAATACGAAATGGGTTTTTTTTGGAGTGACTGATTGGTGACAGTTGGGACGTGCGATGATCACGTAGGAGAGAGAGTGTCAGATTCCTAGGATCACGCCGCCCAATAAGCGCCGGTTCAGAGAGAGGAACCGTTTCCATTTCCACACGCGCCATTAATGCCAGATTGATGACGCTTCAATATCACACACGCGTCCAAAAGTGTCAGAAAAAGCGCGGCCGCTTCAAATTCACGCGCCCTCCTTTTTACCATCGTTTGAATTTCTATCCATTTAACTTCCGCCGAGTCAGCAACGTTTTGTCTTATCCCCCTTTTTTTTTTTGTTTTTTTTTTTTTTTTTAAACAGCTGTTACCAATTAATGACCTACGTGGCTAATTTTTGACCACAACTTCATTTGGAACCATCCAGTAATTATCCAGCCTGTAAAATAATTAATAACGGAATTTTTGAAAATCTAGGATTTTCGTGCAAAGAGTGTAAAAGATAAAGAAATAAAGCAACTCTTTTTAGGATGATCTGTGATGTCAATAATGACACGAAACTGATGATCCCGGGCACGAATCTCTTCCTTCAAGGTCAAGAGAGACCTCAAAGTCTTAGTGTGGAATCCCGTTGAATTACGATCAAACATTTATTAATAAATGTTGAAAGGCTTCTTTTAATAAGGCTAATTAAGGGTGGTTTCGCTTTGATTCAACAATTCAATTCTTGATATAAGAACGAACGTGAACAAAGTACTTGTGAGACCAGTGTAGTCTGTTGAACAAGTAGGTTGGAGTTGATTTTGTAGTGGCTTGGATTAATATGAAATCTCAGATAAAAATTTAAAACTGGATCCCTTGGGAAGAAATGTTATGGTGTGTAACAATTTCATTGGAATCACGCAAAAAGAAAAAAAAATTGAGATTCCATGAAGGTACATTCGTCAATTCATTGGTGAAAACTTGATCAAGTTAATTGGTCACCGTCAATTCGTTGGTGTTGAATTTTGGGTTTCACTCAGCTCGTAGTGGCACGAAACTAAGATCATAAACACAGATGTTGTGTAACCATAAACCTCAGTGGTAGTTTCTGAGAGTCTCAAGGGTTACAGTGATGAAACGAATGTAATGGAGAAATGTAATGGGGATGGTGTAAGAAAACATAGTACCTCTGCTGCGAACATAAGGACCAAGCAGGAGACTCTTAACTCATGTGAGAAGAGAGTGAGGTAGCTCACGATTAGAATAAATGAGTTAGCCTTATTGGGAAGACAAGGTTTGTGTTTACCAGGTCATGAAGGCTATTATTCAAAATCTTATGAGGCTTGGGACACATACAGCAGCATGCTTCTAGGGACACTTAAGTAAGTCATCAAATATATTCCCATAAACAAATGAGCACACGAAAAGAAAAAAATATTTTTGGAGTTTTGATATTTAAAAAGATAAAAAATATATAAAAGAGTGAAAAGAAAAAAATACGATTTAAAAAAAACTTTTGGAAAAATTGAAAAACCGAACCCGAACGTTCGGTTGGTTTCGGTTGGGAAAAAGTTGAAAAACCGAACCCGAGCGTTCGGTTGGTTTCGGTTGAGGAAAATTTTGAAAAACCGAACCCGAACCTTTGGTTGGTTTCGGTTCAGGAAAATTTTGAAAAACCGAACCCGAACCTTCTGGAGGTTTCGGTTTTGGAAAATTTTTAAGAAACCAAGGAGCTTAGATATGCAATATGGAAAAACTTTTTACACAAAGAAAAACAAATTTTGCACAAGAAATATACAACAAGGAAAAACTACCTTTGAAGTAATGAGCGAGTGAGATGGTTGAACCGAACCCGAACGTTCGGTTGGTTCCGCTTCTTACGTTTGAGGTTGAGAGGTAGTGTGAGGTACTGACTCTGATTCCATCATACCTAGCCCTTGCAATATTTTATTGAACGACGCTTCTGGAAGAGCTTTGGTAAAGACGTCAGCCAGTTGATCAGTGGTTCTTACGAAGTGAACTTCGACATTTCCATCTTCCACATGATCTTTGATGAAGTGATACCTCAGTGCTATGTGTTTGGTTTTAGAATGTTGCACTGGGTTATGACAGATCCTAATTGCACTTTTAGAGTCACAATATAGAGGGATCTTCTTCATATTGAGTACATAGTCTCGAAGTTGACTCTGGATCCAAATCACTTGTGATGTGCAGGATGCAGCGGCAATGTATTCCGCTTCGGCAGTAGACAGCGACACACATGTTTGTTTCTTGGATTGCCAGCTGACCAATTTCCCATCAAGAAATTGACAGCCACCAGTTGTGCTTTTACGGTCGAGTCCACATCCTCCAAGGTCAGCATCAGAATAGGCTTGAACGAAGAAGCCTGAATTGGATGGATACCATAGACCTAAGGAGGCGGTTCGCTTGAGATAGCGTAGGATGTTCTTCACTGCTAGCATGTGAGGTTCACGTGGGTTAGCCTGAAATCGAGCACAATAACACACAGAAAACATGATATCAGGCCTGCTAGCAGTTAGATACATCAGTGAGCCTATCATTTGACGATAGAGCGTGATATCGACAGCCGGTTTATCTAGTGAAGGGGTGAGCTTTGTGCCGAATGCCATTGGGACTTTAACTTTTGAGTCTCCCATCATGCCAAACTTCGCTAGGAGAGTCTTCGTGTAAGCTTCCTGATTAATAAAGATGCCTTCGGGTCCCTGTCTTATATTTAAACCAAGGAAAAAATTAATAGGACCCATTGAGCTCATTTCAAACTTAGTCTCCATCAACTTTCTGAATTCAACTGTTAAGCTGGGATTCGTAGAGCCAAAGATGATGTCATCGACATAAATTTGAACTATCATAAGGTGGTTACCTTCCTTTTTGCGAAAGAAGGTTGGGTCAACCGAACCTTGTTTGAATTTGGACATCTTTAAAAGTTTTGTAAGCGTTTCATACCAGGCTCTCGGAGCTTGTTTGAGGCCGTACACAGCTTTATCCAGAATGTAGCAATGATTTGGATACTTTTCGTTCACGAACCCAGGAGGTTGCTCTACATACACAGTTTCTTCAAGTTCTCCATTGAGAAATGCGCACTTGACGTCCATTTGGAAAACCTCAAAGTTTTTGTGAGCAGCATAGGCCAGAAATATTCTAACCGATTCTAGCCTAGCTACTGGAGCGAACGTCTCTTCGTAATCTATTCCTTCCTCCTGACAGTATCCCTTGACCACCAGACGAGCCTTGTTCCTTATGACATTACCTTCCTTGTCCATTTTGTTTCGAAAAACCCATTTAAGACCAACAACCGAAGCATCTGGAGGAGTTGGAATAAGGCGCCAGACTTTGTTCCTTTCAAATTCGTTCAGTTCATCTTGCATTGCTTGAACCCAATCAGAGTGATCGAGGGCAGTGTTCACTGTCTTCGGTTCAACTTTTGATACGAATGAGTTAAACATACAAAACTCAACCTTTGAAAATAAGGATGTCTGTTTTGCCTTCAGTTGAGATCGGGTCAGAACCTTTTCAGATACATCACCAACTACTTGAGAGATAGGATGATCTCTGGTCCATTTTGTAAGAGGAGGGTAATTCGGATCAAAGGTTGGATCTAGTTCAGCGTTGATCATCTCTTCTGGTTCAGATTGGCTATCGAAATCAAGCGTCATATCATCATGCTCCCCCTCAATTGATGAGTCTTGAGAAACATGAGGTTCAGGGGTTTCTTGTGGTGCTGGACTTTCAGGCATTGAAGCACCTTCGTTTGGAGGGGCATCTTCGGTTGGAGAGGTACCTTCGGTTGGTGAAGGACCTTCGGTTGAAGTAGTAGAGCTTGACTCCACCTGGACTTGTGAGCTTGGCTCCCCCTCGACATGAGAACTTGGCTCCCCCTCGACTGAAGCATTGTTGATTGGAGAATCATCAGTGGGCGATTCTCCTTCATGCATTCTTCTTGCAGCATCTTCGACAATCTGCTTCATATGATCTATTTTGTTGTCAGCTGCACCTGCTTCTGAGAGAGAAGCTTTTTCCGGTACGTCAAAGAGTTCCAGAAAATTCTCGTACAAATTGGCGATTGAGACTGTGACTTGGCCAGTCTGAGGAAAGATTTCCCTGGTAGTGTTATCTATGGCCTGTAGCTTCTTGACATAGTTATCATCGAAGGTCACATAGTACGTCTCTTCAATCCTTCTTGAACGTTTGTTTAGGACCCTGTACGCCTTGGATGTGAGCGAGTAACCCAGAAAGATTCCGTCGTCGGCTTTGACATCAAACTTGTTGCGGTGTTCTTTAGAGTTAAAGATGAAACACCTTGAGCCAAACACATGGAAAAATTTCACATTGGGTTTTCTGTTATTTATTATCTCATATGGTGTGAGCGTGAATCGCTTATTGAGATAGGACCTGTTCTGTGTAAAACAAGCAGCAGAAATAGCGTCAGCCCAAAAATAAAGAGGTAAGGAAGCGAAACTTAGCATAGTTCGGGTAGCTTCACACAAGGATCGGTTTCGTCTTTCGACTATTCCGTTCTGCTGTGGTGTGTAGGGAGCTGAGAAATTATGACTAATTCCCTTTTCTGCAAGAAACTCTTCAAACTCCCTGTTCTTGAATTCGTGACCATTGTCGCTCCTGATGTTTCAAACGACCTTCTTGAGCTGGACTTCAATTTGCTTGATAAACACTTTCAGCTTTTGAGTCGCTTCAGATTTGAGCTTTAGAAAGAACACCCATGTAAATCGAGAGAAGTCATCAACGATAACAAGAATGTACTTGCTACCACCGATGCTTTCGATAGATGAACGACCACACAAATCGATATGAAGCAATTCGAGTGGTTCAACAACTTTTGTGTTAATTACGGATGGGTGACTTTGACGACTCTGCTTTCCCATTTCGCATGCAGCACATAAATGCTCTCTATCAAACTTGAGCAATGGAAGACCCCTAACGTGACCTGCAGTGACAAGTCGGTTGATATCTTTGAAATTGAGATGAGAGAGTCTTCTGTGCCACAACCAGCTTTCGTCGGATTGAGCTTTTGATAGCAGACATATGGCTGGGTTTCCTTTGATGGGTTTCATGTTCAGAGGAAACATTTCACCCTTTCGCTCTGACTTGAGAATCACTTTCTTTGTCTTTTTCTCTATGATTTCAGAACCTTCATCATCGAACGAAACTTTGAGACCTGTACCTCCAACAAGCTGAGATACACTGATGAGGTTGTGTTGAAGTCCTTCCACATAGGCCACCTTCCTTATGGTAAAATCACCATTCGTTATCATCCTATATCCCTTTATGGTGCCGAAAGAGTTATTTCCAAACTTAACGTTGCCACCATTTGCAAGAGATCTGTATTCCCTGAGCTCCTCTTTCCTCCCTGTCATGTGACGCGAGCAGCCACTGTCGATGTACCATTCTTCGTCAAACTGCTCGTCACTTATTACCTGCCAAAATTAAGCAGATTTAGGAACCCAAAGTTTCTTGGGTCCATGTGAGCTTTTCATGGGAACGGGAATAGTAAGAGAGAAATCAACTAGATATGTTCTTTTAATTAGAGTTGTTTCATCTTTCTTTTTAATGGTAAAAACTTTTATTTTGTTAGGATTGGGTTTGTTCGCTTTGGACTCAGGTTTGGATTCTTCGACCTTCTGCTTTCCCTTCTGTTCAGCTGAAGAATGAGGTTTTTGAGAGCATGCGAGATTAGCTTTAGAACAAGATGGAGATGAATGAGTGGAAGTAGAAGAACGAGAAGAATTAGAACGAGAGAATTTGGATGGGGAGGACTTCCTGGCTGATGACTCAAGGTGACCCTTTTGCTTTTGATCATTAGAGGGGCTGACCTTCGAGTTTTGTTCTCTTTTGACTTCAGAGCCGAACCTCTGCGTTCGGTTGGAGTTGTTCTAGGAACCGAACCTTTGGTTTCGGTTGAAATCCTTTTCAGAACCGAACCTTTGCCTTCGGTTGGTATCTTCTTGTGAACAGAACCTTGGCTTTCGGTTGGTATTTTCTTGCGAACTGAACCTTGGCTTTCGGTTGGTATTTTCTTGCGAACCAAACCTTGGCTTTCGGTTGTTGGAACTTTCAGGCTTTCTTACGGGATTGTTTTCATACTTCAGATTCTTGTCTTTGTGTGAATAGTATGCATTCTGGGAGTGCCAGAATTGTTTCCTTTCAGAAAGGTTTTTCCTGTATCTTAGGTTCCTTTCTATCTTCTTATCCATCATCTGCTTAGGTTGATGATGAACGTTCGCTTTCGTTTTTGTTGTCACCTTGGCTGGTTCCTTTTGAACTTCAGGAGTTTTTCTTTGAGCCGAGGGAGCAGAGGGAATATCAAAAGAAGATTCAGTTTGTCCTGAGGAAGTGGAAGGAGTATCTGATGAAGTTTCACTTCGAGCTGTTGGTGTTGAAGGAATGTCTTCTTTTGCTGAACGATCAACCTCTTGAGGAATATCTTTTGTACCACTTGTGCTTGGTTCACTGAAATTATCAGGCTTGTTCAAGGGTTCAGGTATGTATCTCCCTTTCTTCATCCAGGAGGTTCTTTCAGATAGGCCAACGGTTTCGTTTCCATTATCAATAGGAGCTTCCCAGAAGAACTCATCACAGCCATCAGCATTGTCTTCGTTAACAATAGATGTGAGTTCAGCTGTTTGATGTTCGGTTACTCCAGTCACCTTGTATACCTGATTCGGAGTGGTCCTGACCTTTTGATACACAACAGCTTTTTCTACTAATTTCGGGGACTTTTGTTGGGACAATCTAGCGAATTCCACAGAATTTTCAGAAATAAGATTTTTGTGGTTTTCAGTTTCGCTTTTAACAAATTTTGAGCAGTCAACCGTATCCTCTACAGAAATTTCACTCATGTTTTCGTCCTCGTTAAGCTCAGATGCATTTTCAACATCGATTTTATTTTCTGAGCTTACGTTGGCGTTTAGAGAGTCAAACTTTTGTATGGTTTCGGTTCTCAGTTTAAGTCTGTCATTTTCGTCCAAAAGATATTTGAGCATGTCCTTGTGGTCTTTGGATTTAATGAAGGACTCAATTTTGTCCAGTCCAATCATATAGGTTGGGTTGACATCTTCAGACGATATCACACTCTCACAATTGTAGGCTTCGGCATCGATTTCATCCTCCTTAAATTCTAGGAAAGGCAAAATCATGCGATGGATCTTTTGGCCTATCTCACAGTCCAAGTGAAGTTGAGTAATATTGGAATATAAACGTTTAGCTATTAAACAAAAAACATTTCGTTGTTTTAACAATTTCAAATTGTCTCTCTGCAAATAAATGTTTTCGTCTTTAACTTTAACTAATTCCGACTCTTTTAACTCAATCCACATACGCCGCTCCTCACTCTTCGACGCCACCCTGCTTAATTGATCAGTCAGGTTAGAATTGGTGACTCGAGTTTGAGTTAAGCTACTATCTAAATGAGAAATTCTTGTATTAACATTTTTTAGTTCTTTCTCATATGAGGATGATGGTACTTTAGATGAAATAAAAACAGATTGTACCTTCTTTATCAGTTCATCGAGCTCATTGAACTGTTGGCTGAGTGGTTTGGCCGTAAAGCACATATCCTCCTGCACCTTCGGTCCATTGCTTCCTCCATCGGTATTGTATCCCTCATCTGAGATACGCCAGACACCATGAAGCATTTTCCACCACTGCTTTCCTCCTTAGCCATATACGGCTTTCCATGGGTAGGCTTCCTCACTTCTTCGTCTTCTGAGTCAGTAGACCAAACTTCTGTGCTACCGAACTCATCGTCATTAACCGAACCCTGCACAATAAGAGCATTAATAGAAGGGTTAGCGGTAGACTTCTTCTTTCTCAACTCATCCAATCTCTTCTGCAGCACGGCTTCCTCATCCTTTCCATCGTCCTTTTCAGCCATCTTCTTAAGAACACAGTCCTTAGCATAGTGGTTCTTGCCCCCACAGTAGAAACAGCTTACTCCGGAATCACCATCTGCCTTCGGTTCCTTCTTGGGCTCCTCAGCCTTCGGTTCATTGTTTGCTTTTTCAGAGCTGTAACTCCCCTGCCAGTTTCGGTTTTTGGTGCTGGGGAATCTCTTCTTTATGAACCTCTTAGGATTGGATACCATCATGGCATAATCCTCAGTTGTGAGGTCATACTCTTCCAAGTTGAGCTCTTCATCCTCCATCACGGCTTTACTTTTAGATAGGAGGGCCAACGAACCAAGACTAGAAACAACGTTCTTCTCTTGAACCACAATCTTCTCTTGGGACTTTAGAATACCCACCAGTTTCGCCAAAGAGTATGATTTAAACTGTTCATGGGCTTTGACTGTGGAAACTAATGCTCTCCATTCAGATCTCAGTCCGTTCAAGAAAGTAACCTTTTGTTCGATGAGCTTCCTTTCAATGTCGTGTTTGATCATCTTACTGAGAAGATGATTGAAGCGATCAAATGTCTAGGTCACCGTTTCTTCGGTCCCTTGCCTGAATTCTCCAAACTCAGATAGAAGCAAGGTTTGGATAGAATGTTCAAGATCTTCTTCTGTGGAATACAGTTCACGAAGTCTATCCCACACTTCCTTCGCCGTAGTGCATGAGCTGACCAGTCTGAATGTGTCGGACTGAAGGGCGAATCTGATCAACCTTAGTGCCTTAATATTGCACTGGAATTTATCTTTTTCATCTTGCGCAATATTCGTCACGTCCTTAAGCAGATCGTTGTACTCTTTTTGCGTCTTAATGATTCTGGATGTAGCAGAATGAGAAAACGGTCCATTGATGATAGCTTCCCATATGAGAAAACCATTGTCCTCCGATCCAATCACGTAATCTTCAAAATGATGCGCCCATACTTCATAGTCATGGGTGTATAAGATTGGAATCTTTGTTGTCGAACCAATGCTGTTGGAAATATTAATAGGGTTTGATTGCGTCGCGTCCATTATGATCGTAAAAACCTGTTCAAAGATCAGACTTGTAATAAAGCAGATTAGGGCAAAACAATAAATATTAAGATACGTCAATTAAGATGACGGCTCAATAAGTATCGATGATTGCGGAAAACCCTAATGGAAATCTTTTTCACAGAAAAGATGTGTGTCGATTACACAGCCTCCTGCTCTGATACCAATTGATGGGATTAAAACAACTTTTAAACTATGAAGATCGATTAGATCTTGAACAAGTATATGAATAAGAAACAGCAAAAACGCAATAATAAGAACAAAACAGCATGAATCAAACGTGTCAAATGATTAAATAAAATCCTTAGAAGAGCTCGATTAAGAACATCAACTGTAAAGGATTAGAAGATTACAAGAACGATTACAGGAAAATATAATACTCTTGATGAATCGCTATATCGAAAATCTCTGCAATCTTAAATCTTAAATCTTAAATCTTAAAATCTTAACCTAATATGCATGCAAGCATTAACTTAAATACTATACATAAAAGGCTCACGGTTGGACAGGCCCAAACCGGAGAATACAAGGCTAAACTACGAGCCCAAAAGATGCAACATCAAAACTATCTTCAGCCCAACACAGCCATCAGCATTGTCTTCGTTCACAATAGCTGTGAGTTCAGCTGTTTGATGTTCGGTTACCCCAGTTACCTTGTATACTTGATTCGGAGTGGTCCTGACCTTTTGATACACAACTGCTTTCTCTGCTAATTTCGGGGACTTTTGTTGGGACAATCGAGCGAACTCCACAGAATTTTCAGAAATAAGATTTTTGTGGTTTTCAGGTTCGCTTTTAACAAATTCTGAGCAGTCAACCGTATCCTCTACATAAATTTCACTCATGTTTTCGTCCTCGTTAAGCTCAGATTCATTTTCAACATCAATTTTGTTTTCTGAGCTTACGTTGGCGTTTAAAGAGTCAAATTTTTGTATGGTTTCGGTTCTCAGTTTAAGCCTATCATTTTCATCCAAAAGATTTTCGAGCATGTTCTTGTGGTCCTTGGATTTAATGAAGGACTCAATTTTGTCCAGTCCATACATGTAGGTCGGATTGACCTCATCAGACGATATCACACTCTCACAATTGTAGGCTTCGGCATCGATTTCATCCTCCTTAAACTCAAGGAAGGGCAAAATCATGCGATGGATCTTTTGGCCTATTTCACAGTTTAGGTGAAGCTGAGTAATATTAGAATATAGACGTTTTGCAATTAAACAAAAAACATTCCGCTGTTTTAACAATTTCAAATTATCTCTTTGCAAATAAATGTTTTCGTCTTTAACTTTAACTAATTCAGACTCCTTCAACTCGATCCACATTCTCCGCTCCTCACTCTTCGACGCCACCCTGCTTAATTGATCAGTTAGATTAGAATTGGTGACTCGAGTTTGAGTTAAGCTACTATCTAGATGAGAAATTCTTGTATTAACGTTTTTTAGTTCTTTCTCATATGAGGATGGTGGTACTTTGGATGAAATAAAAACCGATTGTACCTTCTTTATCAGTTCGTCGAGATCATTGAACTGCTGGCTGAGTGGTTTGGCCGTAAAGCACATGTCCTCCTGCACCTTCGGTCCATTGCTTCCATCATCGGTGTTGTATCCCCTCATGTGAGATACGTCAGACACCATGAAGCATCTTCCTCCACTGCTCTTTTCCTTTGCCACATAAGCCTTTCCATGGGTAGGCTTCCTCACTTCATCATCTTCTGAGTCGGTGGACCAAACTTCAGTGCTACCGAACTCGTCATCAGCAACCGAACCCTGCACAATAAGAGCATTAATAGAAGGGTTAGCGGTAGACTTCTTCTTTCTCAACTCATCCAGCCGTTTTTGCAACACAGCTTCCTCATCCTTTCCATCATCCTTTTCAGCCATTTTCTTAAGTACACAGTCTTTAGCTTAGTGGTTTTTCCCACCACAGTAGTAACAGCTTACTCCGGAATCACTATCCACCATTGGTTCCTTCTTGGACTCCTCAACCTTCGGTTCATTGTTCACCTTTTCTGAGCTGTAACTCCCCTGCCAGTTTCGGTTTTTATTGCTGGGGAATCTCTTCTTTATGAACCTCTTGGGATTGGACACCATCATGGAATAATCCTCAGTCGTGAGGTCATACTCCTCCAAGTTGAGGTCTTCAGTACTTTTTGATATGAGGGCCAATGAACCAAGGCTAGAAACGACATTCTTCTCTTGCACCACAATCTTCTCTTGGGACTTTAGAATACCCACCAGTTTCGCCAAGGAGTATGATTTAAACTGCTCATGGGCTTTGACTGTAGAAACCACTGCTCTCCATTCAGACCTTAGTCCATTCAAGAAAGTAACCTTCTGTTCGATAAGCTTCCTTTCAATATCGTGTTTGATCATCTTGCTGAGAAGATGATTGAAGCGATTGAACGTCTGGGTCACTGATTCTTCGGCTCCTTGCCTGAATTCTCCAAACTCAGATAAGAGCAAGGTTTGGATAGAATGTTCAAGATCTTCGTCTGTAGAATACAGTTCGCGAAGTCTATCCCAAACTTCCTTCGCCGTCGTGCATGAGCTAACCAACCTAAAGGTGTCGGATTGAAGGGCGAATCTGATTAACCTTAACGCCTTGATATTGCACTGGAATTTGTCCTTCTCGTCTTGTGCAATATCCTTAACATCCTTCAGTAGATCATTGTACTCCTTTTGTGTCTTAATAATTCTGGACGTTGTAGAATGAGAAAACGGTCCATTAATGATGGCTTCCCATATGAGGTATCCATTATCCTCAGATCCGATCACGTAATCTTCGAAGTGATGCGCCCATACTTCATAGTCATGGGTGTATAAGATTGGAATCTTTGTCGTCGAACCAATGCTGTTGGAAATATTAATTGGATTTGATTGCGTCTCATCCATTATGATCGAAAAAACCTATTCAAAGATTAGACTTGTAATAAAGCAGATTAGGGCAAAACAATAAATATCAAGATACGTCAATAATGAGATGACGGCTTAATAAATATCGACAGTTGCGGAAAAACCCTAATGGAAATCTTTTTCACAGAAAAGATGTGTATCGATTACACAGCCTCCTGCTCTGATACCAATTGATGAGATTAATCAATGAAGATCGATTAAATCTTGAACAAGTATATAAATATAAAACAGTAAGAACGCAATAATAAGAACAAGACAAGAAAGAATCAAACGAGTCGAATGATTAAACAAAATCCTCAGAAGAGCTCGATTAAGAACATCAACTGTAGAGGATTGGTAGGTTACAAGAACGATTAAAGAAACCTGTTATGCTCTAGATGAATCGCTATTTCGTTAATCTCTAAAATCGTTAACCTAATATGCATGCAAGCATAGACTTATATATAATACATAAAAGGCTCACGGTTGGACAGGCCCAAACCGGAGTGTACAAAACTAAACTATCGAGCCCAAAAGACGCAACATCAAAATAAACTTCAGCCCAACATATATTAATATACATCCCAAGTATTTTTTTTCTCATTTTGTCTATCCAATTGTTCCAATACCATGCAACCCAAATGGACCATGCCAAGTTGGGTCGAATACATACCAATAATAGTTATGGGCTTAGACACTAATCCAACAGTAGCATCACTATACTCGGTAATATACCATCACTAACAGAACAATACTCATCAAAACTCGAGGGATTTCACACACTACAAGTTCCCTGGTCTTATCTCAGCCTTCCTTGATTCGAGTATGGATCCTCTACATTCAGTAGTACATGCCCATACTACCTTCCACATCTCTTCGTACTTTCCTCAAGAACTGCCTTGACTCCACCAACTCCCTTCTACTGTTATTGCTCTCTGCTACTCTCATCCTAGGCTTACCCTAGGGTAATCACCAACTCACTCTCCGCCATCAGTTGCATAAGAAGTCCCTGATTTCTTCCCCTAACTAGCTCACGAATACTATTACATATTACTCAGACTAGATAATTCTTCGAATGAGAGATCCTACCCTACAACGGTTGGACTCAAACAAGAGCTGCACCATAGAGCTAGACCTAACCTTCTGAAATTATTTAATCCTCGCAATATGTAACGTAACATATTCATTTACTAGTTAGTAAAAGATAACTAAGACTCCTAAAAGCACAAAGCAAGCAACATTCGAGCATCGAGTACACATAATCAAGCATATACTACTCTGGCTATCATACTGACAATTATGTACTAGCATGTAGTTCTCATAGAGCTGAAACACATATAACATGCACTTAAGGCATCCTTCCTAGATCCTTAGTCCTAATCTAGCATGTTGTTCTAATAAAGCTGATAATCATAACATAGCATAAACTTGTATGGGTAATTTGGGAGTACTTACTTGAGCTCGGTTGATTGCATGCACCACACCGTTTTTCTCTTTTCAAAGTTCTTTTCTTTCTAAAAATTCTTTTCGCTTTTCTAAAACTCTTTCATCTTTAAAACTTTATACCACTTCCTTAGTTTGAGTTCAGACACACCCAAAAGTGTGCCCGAATCCCTCAAACCAAGTCTCTAATACCAACTTGAAACAACCCAAAAACACGGTCTAAAAATTTCACTTTAATTTAATAATAAAACCATAGTCATCATACCTCATAGAAAAATCATAAACAATGTATCTCAGAATACCATAACAACTGTCATGTATATCAGAGTATAAACATCCCAGGCTGAACAAATGGTGTGTGCACTGCAACCTTCCCGAGCTCCTCTTTTGAAACTTGAAGTACCTGAAACAAATACTGAAAACTGTAAGCACGAAGCTTAGTGAGTCTCCCCAAACTACCACATACCATACAATAACTCATATAGGACATATTGAGCATTGCCCGCTGCATCGGGCCCCACTCGGCATCGGAACGAAGTTCGGACTAGCTTGGGTCCCACCTACTGCATTGGGCCCTGCCCGGCATCGAATCGAAGTCCGGAATAACTTGGGCCCCTCCCACTACATCGGGCCCCGCCCGACATCATACCGAATTCCGGAATAACTTGGGCCCCGCCCACTGCATCGATCCCCGCCTAGCATCAGACCGAATTCCAGAATAAACTGAATCATAACATAAAATCAAGCATATAACATACTTACATAAACTGCATCGGGCTTGTCCAACATCGGAACAGAGTCCGGAACACATAACACATAACATAAACATGCATGAATCACAAAGACATCAAGCATACAAACTACTTCTCAGGGCCACCCCGACATCGGACCGAAGTCCGGAATAAACTGAACATATAAACTGCATCGGGCTAACCCCGACATCAGGCTTACCCCGGCAAACTGTATATACATAAACGGGTCGGCATTGGTTCCTTAGTCTCGTTCCTACTAGAGGAAAACTCACCTCACACTACTGAAGTCCTGCTGACAAAACCCTAGCTGCTGGATGACAGATTCCCAAATCTGTCAACATCAAAATAACACCCAATTAGTAATTGGGTTCCATCACATATACTAATAAGTCCATGCTTGAGGTAAAAGACTGCTTTACCCCAATCTTAGCTTGATTCAACTCAAGGCGCAATCCAAAGGCCCAAAAGTCTAATAATGAACCAAGGCCCACTATGGACCATCTATGGCCCAATTTTCCAAATTGGGCCCAAACCTTTACATGGTCTTGATCAAAGGCCCAACCATTTAGTCCAGTCCAACATTTAACATTCTAATGATCGAATATCCTATAATCACTAAGGCCCACACTATGGCCCATCGATGGCTCAATTTTCCAAATTGGGCCCAAACCCTCACATATTGGCTTTACCATAAATCCCATCTAAATGTTCTAGTCCATTTGCCTACTCTTGGATGGTCCATTATTATCCCAATCACCAAGGCCCAATAGGAAGGCCTAACTCAAAGTCCAAGTGAAATTATGGTTTCACATAAAATGACAATTAGGGTTAAGTGTTTCTCACTTAACCCATTAAGGACTTAATCCATTAAGTCCTTTACTCTACTAGATAAATGATATGAAATTATTTGGGCTTAATACACAATCTAATCCCAATTACCCAAAGGTGGGTCCTAATAAGTCCAAGGCCCAAATACTCACAATTAGGGTTTTCCACCCAAACATGGCCCAATAGGGCCAAAACTAATATTTAAGACTATTAGGGTTTCATTAGGTCATTTAGGGTTTTGCTAGCGGGGCACCACCCACTACCATCCTGGGTAGTGGTGGTCAACGGCGGCTCACGGCGGCGACCACCACCTTACGGTGGTGGTTATGGTTCTTCTCATTACTCTATTTTTTTTACAATTTACAGTGTCAATCTCCAAAATAAACACACACACACACACACACTAATGCTAGATATACACATACACAACCACCTAATGGTGTCCGACGATGGCTCATGTCGGCAGGCGGCGGCAACCACCATTTTCAATGTTGGTGATGGTGGTTCTGGCCAAAATTGCATACACCACTTCACATCCATGAAATACATGCCCACACACACAAAAACACACACAACCACCCTTCACGGTGGCTGGTGGCGACAGAAAACGATGGCAGTCGTGGCAGCCACCACCTTGTGGTGGTGGTGGGTTTTCCGGCCCTATAATGCGCAACAACCCCAAAAACACAATAAGAAACATATATACTCGAACCAATAAACATCCAACCACCTCCTAAGTAGCTGACACCGTCGGAACAACGAGATCAGCGGCCAACAGCCACCGGTGGAAACTACAACACACCCAACGACGAATAGATGAGAGGAAGAAGAAGTGGTAGTAACAATCCTTACTGAGAACCCTCAGGTCATGCATGACCTTCTCAGTGGTGAAAATAGCTATTGCCACCAGTCTCGGTGATTCTTCTGGCAATCCACAACATCCGACAGGAGGGTAGCACGGTGATGTTGTGGTGACGACTCAGCAGGCGGCGATCGATTGACACTTCGTCCGTCGAAAAACGAGAGGGAAGCAAGAGTGGCGGCTGAAGATTTCACATGACGGCTGGAACATTTTTTTGTAGGTTTAGGGTTTCATGTCTCCAAAATAACGGGACGAACGAAGTGACGGGTTCATCCTATATCCATTTCAAACTTGTGCGCTATAATCCCATTAAACCTTTCTTCCATAATTCTTTTCATAATAAGTCCCGAAAGCACCAATTAACCCCTAAGCCTTCAAATCTTTTCAATTTAAGTCCATTAATTACCAAACACACCCCGATATCTTAATTATGACATAATCAGCCCTTCCACCTCATTTCCTTTTAAATTAAATCCAAATAATTACCACGGAGCCCCTGACTTCATAAATAGTTATAAACTGAGTCTGGAACTTCCACTTTTAACCCTCAACTTCTAAATTATGCCAAGTAACGCCTCGAAACCAACACCTTACTAGATAATTATTGACTTTAGGGTTACTATACATTCATTAATTTATTTATTTACTAAATAAATAAACGGAGTGTTACACCAAGACTTGCAAACCCTAGATCTAGTGTATATAATTAGAAATTGACATAACAAAACAAATCTAGATGATTACCTCTTCTTGAAAACTTGAATCTTCTTGTCCTGGGAGCTTAGAGTGACAAATGTCACTCCTCTAATGTCTTACAAACACCACAAGCAAGAGGAAGATGTTGGAGAGAGGTTGGAGGCTATAGAATTCGGCTATAGTACTCTTAGAAGTATGGGTAGCCGATTTTTAAAGCCTAAGGGGTCTATATATACTTGTGCTGCTAAGGTTTCAGTCAAAACCCAAATTAGATAGCTTAGGCCTTAAGCAGTCCACATAAACTTCCAGAATAAAGGCCTTGGATGAAATTTAGATGGGCTCCCAATCAAATTTCGTCCATCCCTTAATTCTAAAGGATTCTCAGCCCAAATCATCTATCACACAATTGACAATTCTAGTCCCCTTTATTTAACTAATCTCTTTTAGCCACATAATTAATTCTTAATTAACTATTGTCTAATATTAATTAAACTATATGATTTCTCTTTTAATATATTATTCATATAGCATATTAATAAATCATAATAACCTCTTTATACATGAATTATCCTATCATGTTGCTTTGGTGAAGACAACCCAAAAGGACCATGCACAACCGGGTCAAATGCTTACCAAATATAGTTATGGGCTTAGACACTAATCCAACAGTATATCATTACTTGCTGATAAAGTCTATAGAGATTATGTTATAGGAATTGAAGGTTATAACTTTCTTGCTAACCAGATTTCTATCTCCTTGCCCAACTTTGATATTATTCTCGGCATGGATTCATTGTCAAAGAACCGCGCAAAATTCTTGTGCTACGAAAAGACAGTGCGCATCCCTATCGAAAGGGAATATTCTATTTATGTCTACGGTGAAAATAATAATTTCATTCTTAAAAACTCGTAAATTTATATCGAAGGGATATTCTACTTATCTATCTTATACAGTTGATATCTCAAAAGAGGAGAAGAACACCGTAAATGATGTTTTCGTTATTAATGAAAATCTTGATGATCTTCCCGACGATTTGCCTGGACTACCGCAGATAGGCAAATAGAATTCCGAACTGATCTTATACCTAATGCTGCTCCAATTGCCAAACACTGCTATACATAATGATAGCATTTGAGTAATTGTCGATCGGCTAACTAAAAGTGCACATTTCTTGCCATGCGTGAAACAGCTCCAATGGAGAAATACGCACAAGTATACTTGGACGAAATTGTGGCGAGACATGGTGTGCCACTAAAGATTATTTTTGATCGTGATACTCGCTTCACTTCTCATTTTGAGTCGAGTATTCAACGTGGATTAAGATCTCGTGTTGCTCTTATCACAGCTTATCATCCCCAGACAGATGGTCAGACGGAGAGAACAATCCAAACAATAGAAGATATGCTTCGTCCATGTGTTTTGGAGTTCGGTGGTAACTAGGACAAGTACTTGCCTCTTGTCAATCCTATAATAATAGTTACCACACTTCAATCAAAATGCTGCCATATAAAGCCCTATATGGGTGCAAATGTCGAACACCATTATGTTAGCATGATGTAGGACAGAATATCCTTGGAGGCCCTGAATTGATTCAAGATACCACTGATAAGACTCAATTGGTACGTGAAAGAATGAAAGCGGCCTAGGACTGACAAAAGTCCTATGCAGAAAAGAGGAGATGACCCATAGAATTCCAAATGGGTGATTTCGTGATGCTGAAGGGATCCCCATGAAAAGGCATTATGCGATTTGGGAAGAAAGGAAAATTAAGTCCTAGACTTGTTGGACTTTCCAAAATCATCTAGAGAATTGGTAAACAAGCATATCGTTTGGAGTTGCCTGAAGATTCGGAAGGTACCCATAAATGTTTGAGCATTTATGATAAAACGGTTCCATTATCCGAGGTGAAATTGGATAATAAGTTAATATATGTAAAAGAGCCTGAAAAGATCGTAAATGAAAGAACGATTAATCTACATAACAAAGAAGTGGAGTTGGTGCTTGTCAAGTGGAAACACCATCGAGACCCATATTATACTTGGGAAAATAAGAATGAGATAAGAGCGAAATATCCCCATTTATTTTAATCGTTGTAATTTTGTTGACGAAATTCTCAAAAGGAGGAGGTATTTGTAACATACACATTCAGTTATCGTGTTAAAAATAAATAATATTATGAAATATTATATGAATTGAGCATTAAGTTCTAACAAGATAGTTTTTACTAGAAATGAAATAAACCAATGTTTAGAATCACTCGTAAAATATTGGAAGTCTTATGAGATTCCAATCAAAAGCCAACTATTGAAATTAACGAAAATATAAAGTTGGAACTAAATGAAAGTAGTGTTATTGAAAGTTGTAGATAATTTCTTTAGAAACATTTAGGCAAAAATTTCATCGAAATCCGAGTTATAACGAAGAAGTTATGACTCCTTAAAGTTTAGCGACAGAACCGGCACAACACTATTTAGCGTAAAAAGTCAGTTTTCGATAAACTACTTTTTAGCCTTAGTGATCTAAATGAAAGGCGTTGTATTCGTTAAACCGAGAATTTTCATAAAAAGAACGTCCAAATCTGACATCGAATGAGGAAGTTTTGATTTTTCTAAGATTTGGTATAGTAGTAGACAGCTAGAAACTCGAAATAAAGATCGAGTGATTTTTAGCCGACGCTAGAAACTCGAAATAAAGATTCGGTATAGTAGTAGATAGCTAGAAACTCGAAATAAAGATCGAGTGATTCTCGTCAATAGTAGTACAACGGTAAAAAGACAGATGAAGACGGACGTCAGATGAAGAAGTTATGAATTTTTAACGGACTTTTCCTGTCCCGGCCTGTTAAAAATATAATAATAAAAATAAAGTCAAAATTAGCCGACAGAGTCTAAACAAAAGTTGTAGTGCATAATATCGCCTATGCGTGCATATAAAGAACATCAAAAGCAAAGCTCGTATGCGAAAGTTATGGATTTTGAAGTTTGGGACACAAAACTGAGAGAAACACGAATATCCGATGAATTCTGCATGGTCAGGGTTCGGCCACGTCACCTCGCATGGGAGCCTGCCCCATGTCCGATACAGGTGAGTCATCTGAAGACGTGGCGCGTCCGAAGGCTTTGGTTCTGACGCGTGTCCGCCACCTGCTTCGCCCTCGCTGCTGACGCCTGACACCCCTCACATACAACGCGTGTTCTTCTGCTTCTTTCGGAACCGACCTCTCACACCCTATATAAGGGAGGGTGAGAACCCTCCCGGCTAAGGTTGGAATTTCTCACATTTTTACACCCTAAACTTTATTTTAAGCTACTTTTAATCCCCTAAAGCCCCAAAATCATTCCTAACAGCTGAAAAATGTTCTGGAGTGCCCAAGGATCCCAAGAAATTTATCTTTTCGGTTTGAAGCACAACCCTCGCAAGGCACGGTTTTCAATAAAGCTCCCGGTTTTCAACGAAGAAACTTATTTATTAGAACGAAGTGTTTCTCAAATTACTAGTTTAACCTCCGGTTATTGCACAGTGAGTTTAATATATAGGACCAACTGTATATTATGTGTTATATGTGCTATATGCTTTCCCGTGTTATTATCCAGAGTTGCTTTCCCGTGTTATTATTCCAGAGCTATTTTGATAGCAAAGATGTACCTTAAACCATGTGATTAGTGAAAGGACTTAGATTTACAGTGGTATTGGTATGTAGCCTCTGACCATGTAGAGCATGTCTTGCAAGAGAATGACTTCTACCCCTATGGCATTGGCAGAAGGTTAGACAGGGCTAAAAGCCTTAAATCTACCAAAATGTTAATAGGAAACTGTATGTATTATGTGTCATTTGGGCCGAAGCTTTATTGATGCATATCAAGTATTGAAATTGTTATGTCTCATTGATGGTAAATCTTTGAATCTAATCATGAGTTGATATTGAAAGCCTGACATATGATACACAAACGCTATTGTTATTCTTGTGCCTCTTTGCTTTTGTCATATTGGTATATATATGCCATAAGATTATATTGTATCTATTATTGAATTCACTAAGCGTTATCGCTTATCCCTCTCAATGTTTAACAATTGCAGGTGATAAGCATCTAGTATAGACTTATATTGTGTTTGAAGATTTTGAATAATTAATACTGTTACTTTAGTATTTAAATACTCATGTATGTATATGAATAATAGATTCCTGGGTAGTTATGTATTATATGAAACTTAAATAGTCGGTTTGTATCCAATCTTTTGTAATCAAACTATCAATGTAAAATATTGTTTATAAATATGCATGTAGCATCTTTTTAGGAAGTAACACTACTAGAAAAAAGGCCTTTTACGACGCTCATTGTGCATCGTAAAACGCTCAGACGACGCGCAAATGCGCGTCAAGAAAGGCCCTGTCATAACGAGAGACGACGCGCATTTATGACACGCAATGCGTATCATTAAAGCCGCTGTCAAGAAAGGCCATGTCATAAATGAAGATGACACATAATTTTGCGTATCGTAATTTTTATTTTTATTTTTTAAAAAAAATTATTTATAGGTTTACAAAATTTCAAATTAAATTTGCATTTCATGTCTCATAATAGAAAATAAAATACCATATAAAAAAAATACAATCCATTGCACAAAAGTTAATGTCATACAAAATACAAAATAAAATACAGTAAATAAGAAAGATAATTCATTGCACTAAAATGTCAAATACAAATAATCATCGCTAACTATATAACCTAATACTACATTGCTATTAAGGGACATCATCATAACTCAATAAAGGTCTTGGAACAATATTCTCGTCATCAACTCTCACACCAACCTTGCTTTAGTAGATGACTTTCACCATCATTTATTGTTGTTGAATATCCTGTTTGAAAAGTGTATATATATATATATATATATATATATATATATATATATTTGTTAACCAATTACACTAGGTAATCTGATACTTACACATGTATTAGAGTCATATATGATATGAACAGTTCAGATCGAATGTCACCAGATAACTGATTATCTGCTAAATGGCTGCATAATTGTCATAAGATTAAGATAACACGGGTGAGAAAAATCAATCTAAAAGCTTAATAACTGACAATGTACATAAGATACAAAACTTACATGTGTTTTCCATTTTTAACCTGTCAAGACCAGGGGCTGTTTCTAAGTTGATCGCTTGTTTGTTGTATCCGACCTCAATCCTATCCAGATTAGATGAATTTAAAAACATACAAGCACATGTTTGCTTCAACTGATAAATCACTAACATTAAGTATGGGATCTCTACAGCACAAGTGACCATGCAAAAGTTACCATAACTTATTTTCATCAATTGATAAGCCTGAACCGATATTAAATTCAAGCATCTTCTCTAACCTTATTCATAGCAAGCAATGGTTCTTGTCAAAATAAATATTTTATTTCAGCTTTTTATGTGTCTGAATGGAAAACTGATACTGTGGGAAATGACCATTCTGACCTTCATTAGGGTTGTTACTTTTCCAGGTGGGGACGCCCTTGAAATATTCATGTCACCATCCACTAGCAAATATCAACAGTTGCTGCACATTGACATAAATGAAAGATTTTTTAAAAAAAAAAAAGAAAAAACAGATATCTCAATGTAAGCACAAGAGTATATTATTGATTTCGTTTTCATACAGTTAGATTCTCAAAAGCACTTCGGAACCTCTGCAAAAGGAGTTTGATTTCATTTTCCTCACCACCATAAAATGCAATTGATTCGGCATTTTCTCGAACACGTACAAGACCATAACGGAAATCTACTTCCATTTTCCCTTGCATGAAATTCAAGTTGACAAGACCCTAATACAGCATTTGATGAATATCATAAGTTAGAACAGAAAAATGGGATATATGTTTGAAGGTTTTATGAGGATTGGGAATCTTTACCTTCCCAAGGAAAATGTTGATGGCTGTTCCACCAAGTGAATATACTACAAGAACAATAAAAAGAGGTGGATATATGCCAAATAGTATGTTGCTAAAAGATATCAGGTCTATTATGGCATTGAAGAGTGCTAAAGAGAATGAAAGTGATGTTCCTGTGAATGAACTTAGATCATCAACAATTCGTTGATCTGCATAAGGCGACCCGAGTTCAATTCCCGGCAATGGAACCAATCGATAAGATTAACTATAAACAAACAAGCACAGAGTTGTATTGATAAGAATGGATTGTATTCAAATGGAAAGATAACCAGAAAGCTTCATATTAGCAAATGAAGTTCTTCCTATCCAAGCTAAACAACCAAAATAGCAAAATAACTACTTCTAGAATTATGGGTTGAGTTGGGTTAGAGTAATAAACATGGAAATGTTTGTGTTGTGAAAAGACGTAAATATCCTTTTCTTTGTTACCTGCTGAGAAGCCACGGGGTGAGCTTCCTTCAACCGAAACTCATTTGACTTTTGGGTTGAGTTCCCATTCATCAAGAAAACTTATGTACTTAAATCCATATCTGTATTCAATAGAAAAATGTTGGTTTCAAAATTCATATGTTATCTGTGTAAAGAAATACAATCATCAACTTCAATGGTAAGGAAATATTAGGGTTCAACATATCATGTATCAATCTAGAACTAGAAGATATGTAATGATCTCTGAATCATAAGCATAATGGCCTATAAGATACGAGCATTAATGCAAAACTAACTCCTAAATCAGAGATTAACATCAAATGCATCCAATTTCAAGTTTCCTAAACCTAAGCTCGAAATACGAAGAGAGACAGAGAGATCGTAGGTCATGTATCATGCTGTTATTACTTGAATTTAATCCTAAAGAAAAAAAAACATGTTACTAATTTTAACTTACCACATCATTTTTGAAGTTTTGAGCTACAGTTCCAAAGGCATCGATGCTTGCATACAACACATGTAAGTTTGGTTCATAGCCCAAAGTCACAAGAGCAGGAAAAACATGTGTAATTATGGAGTAATGCATTGGGAAACAATTTGCTAAGCATAATTCTGCAATTTCTGATTTCTAAAATTAGGGCTCTACTTGCTACTAGTTAGGAAGTCAATCTCGAATAGAAATTCAGTTAACAAACTAAAGTAATCGTCTATCTTTGTTCATAATCGGAGATAACGACAAATACATTTGGAACTGGTCATATTATAGTAATAACGCTAACAAGCATACCATCGTTAGGGAAAAACTTGGCGAAAATGAGAACTAAACAGAGAAACAGTACCAATATTTTCGTTGACCTCCTTCCTTGAAATCAGCATCCAGAGTCCGCTTTCTATCCTCCCCCATTTTAGTAAGCTTCGACGATGTGAAGAAGAAAGCCAACAACTTCGCTCCAAATCTACAAAAACAACAAAATTAAGAACGTGCACATACTATATACACAAGCATGAAATGCATCAGAGAATTTGTTAGAAGGGCAGAACAATCCTCGTGTAGAAATTTTTCTAACTCGGGTATACGAGGATCATATATCCTGTAAAAGATAGAAGATAAATCATCTTTACACTAGAATCAAACACTAAACGAACCTGGATGCGAAGTAGGTGAACACATACACATCCTCCTAGGTTTATCCAACTGCTTTTTCGATGCTTGATTACTATTATTACTCCTCAGAATTACAGAGATCGAACGACTCGGAGAAATCTGACGATTGTCGAGAGAAAATCGTATATTCGACGCCGATGGAGATGATCCGTATACGTTGACACGTGTAGCTGACGCAGATCGGTTCTGAAAGAACGACCATGGGCTCGACGAGAAGGCGGAGGTGGAGGAAGCACACGAGTTTGACAACGGCGAGGTGTAGAATCTTCCGGAAGGAGAGTGAGCTCGGAGTACGGGTCTTCGGTTCGGATTCGCAATTGATTTACAGTTAAAGAAATTTGGGGTTTTTGAGAAGATAAGGGAGGGAGAAGTAGCCATGGTTATCTGATTGAGGGTTTTTGCGTTTTTAATTGAGAGAAGTAGTGTGAGGGCAGAGAGTGGGTGGAGACATTTTGTTGGTGGAGATCGGAGATTTGGTGATGACTTAGGGTTTTTTTGGGGTATTTGAGTAAGAGAGAGAAGAACGCTAGAAAGAAGGTAATAACATGACGGGCCTTTCAAAATTTTCATAATCTCATTTCCCCCCAGAGAAGAGACCCCGCGTTTCATTACGAAAATATAAAGTGACATGGTTACACGACGCCCATTTTATGTTATGTGCCCTCCGTGTTTTTTTTTCAATATATCACTTATTTTAGGGTGTGCAAAAATGCGTGCCCTAAATCCTTCTAATTTTTGGAGAGATGACATTATTTTTAGGGCACACACTTTTGCGTATTATAAAATAGCGTGTGTCATGGTTTGCGCGTCATTAAAGGGTATTTTTCTAGTAGTGTAACTTGGAGTTATAATGTTAAGTATGAAAGAGGTTCTTCCAAAACCAAAGGGAATTATACATACATAATAACCTACTTACATATGTACATAGCATTGGAACTAATAACTAATATACAAACAAATTGCTATATCGTAAACTACGTGTAAGACTATAAGGTCAAACCAATTAACAAAATTGTTTATTTGGACAAAGAAACTAAATAAATTAGTTATTTAATATTTTGAATAAAAAGTCTATATTTAAATAAATCATATATTAATTAAGGTAATTAATATGGTTGGCTTACCTTATCAATTGGTTGAAAAAAAAAGGATTTAGAAACCTTGCCCAATATTAACATCTAGTTCCTGAGTTTAAACAAAGAAAAGAAAGAAGAGAAAAAAAAAAAAAGCAAGGATAGAAAAGAAGAAAAATGAAAATAAAGGAAAAAAAAAAGAAAATTTTCTTTTGTGTTCCCGAGTTGTAGAGAAGTGGAAGGAAAGTTAATTATTTTGTTCTTTCTTCCCTTTAAATTCACTTACCCCACTTCCTTCCATTTTCTTCCTTTAATGAACCCGACAACATCAATTTCTTTTACTTTCTTCTCATTTCCACTCATTTTCTTTCTTTCCTTCGTTAAGTTGAACTCGAGAACGTGGTGTAAATGAATTGAAAGGGAAGATTATGACCAAAAAGATAAAAGAAGGAACATACCACCAAACCCTAATTCTTCCATCCCTATCAAGATTAGCGGCCCGTTTCTCTCCCCTTTAACGGTCGACCAACACAATGACCAAAAGAAGGTCAAGCAGACTTTGATCAAGTTGATTATTTAGGCGCTACCATGAATTAGCTCGTATGGATACCCATAGTAACAATCATTTTGATTTTTGTCTCCAACAGTAAAGGACCTAGGTTTCAAAGATATATTTATTAGAACACATTATGGTTGTGTTTTAGTTTATCTTATTTGTCTAACTAGATAGCTGCTTCTGGTTTACAAAATTTTGAAATGATGTTTTTTTAGTAATTAACTTTTCTTCCACTTCTCTACAACTCGGGAACACAAAAGATCCCTGAACCATAAATTTCTTGATTCAAAATTGTCTTACTTACCATCAACCTTCTTACTTGAGTTTCTAATAATCAACACCAAAAAATGTTTACAGCAAAGACATTTTGAGTTCTTCCATAGCATACTGATTTAATTTTTACACAAATTGGAACCTAGCCATTGATTCTAACCCTACCCTTCTGATTTGGCAATTGTTGGAACCTAGCTAGAGAAACAAAAGCCTAGTTGAAGTGCTTCAGTGATGGAAGATGTCTCAAAAGTTCAATATGTCATTCTCAAGTCTTCAACTTTAGTTGTGTAACAACTAGTAACAATCGGTCAAAGTTCGGCGGTCAAACCACCGCGAACCCCTATGTGTTAAGAACCAATTGTGTAAAATTTTGTGATTATAATGTATATTAAAAATATTACATTCTTAATTACCTTGCAAATGTCTCAAAATGCTCAAAACATTTATCATTGAGAATCGAATAAAAAATCAACGAAAATTAAATTCATTGGTGACGTTAAAAATGAATTTTTTCATTAAGTATATCTGAGAGTTATGCATAAGAAATTTGAAAGGATTACATTATCCTAACTTCGTGGATAGAAAGAACGTCCAAAACGGAGGTCGTATGAGAAAGTTATGACTCTTTAAAGTTATAAAATCAATATTTTATCTAATTTTTTTGAAACAAATTGTGCACTGTTTCGTTTGGAATAGTTGCGAGTCTCGTAAACTGTTTTTGAGCACGTTTTTGAATTCAGACTATTTCTATTATTTTGTTATACTTTTATAATATTTTTAAACTCAACCAAAATCAAATTGATAAAATCTGTCGAAACCGATCCTATAAATCATGAAACTTTAAACGGATTTTACCGGAGTTGTACGTATCGGATTTAAGATCCGTCTGACTTTTTGGAAACCTTATAAACAAGATTATTATTTGTCAATTTCAGAAAAATTATTTGATTTGGTGAACAAGGGCACACGAATCGAGAAAGTTATAAAATAACATCATTTTTTATATAAAAATATGACATTGTCTTTTGATACATTGAGTCAAGCATAATTGAAACTATACTTTCAACAATATAGTTGTAGCCTCTACATTTATATTTTCTATCATGCACATCACTCAATAATACACAAAATACATTTTTTACATACACAAATACATGATTATACAAATACAAATACATGTAATATATACATCCATACATAGAATGATTGAACCTGTAACAGCCCGAAATCTCAGGTATTATTAAATTATGTTTTTGGGTGGGTTAAGAGGGGACTCGGCGAGTTGGAGCCTAGACTCGCCGAGTAGGATCGCAGACTTGGTCGCGGGTCCGCGACTGGACTCGACGAGTCCAAATATGGACTCGGCGAGTCGACGCTGTTCAGCAGAAACCCTAACCGTTCAGTTTGAATCGTATATAATACTCTCATAGGCCATCATTGTCCGTTTTTTTTAGTCGACTGAGAGGAACCCTAAACGGCTGTGGACATCTAGAGCAAGATTGGAGGATATTAGGGCTTGAAGAAATTGTTGGGCAAGGAGGAGAAGGGTTTTGGCTAAAGGAACAGCAAGGGATTCGAGTTCTGTGGTTTGGAGACACAGAGAGGGCATATTCCAGGTAAGGTTTCGGATTCCCTTCTGTTAGTTAATGTGTTTATGAACCTAGGGTTTATGAAAACCCATTTAGTGATTAGATGGGTTATTATGTTATTACCCAGACGTTATACCCACAGTAATGAGATGGTTAGAAGTCCAGAGAGTCCCATGGTTGTATATCTTGGGACCATACGTAATTCAGGAAGCAGTTGCTCGTCTGCATGGTATGGACTCGCCGAGTTGTTCTTCAGACTCGGCGAGTAGCTTGAAGGTTTACTGGGACTCGCCGAGTTGTTCTTCAGACTCGGCGAGTGGAGTCGGGGTGGCCCCGCGATTCTCCCAGGAGTAACTCGTCGGGTCGAGGAGGGTACTCGACGAGTAGATAAGGAATCTCAGAAAGTTGGAGGACGACTAGACTCGCCGAGTCGCCAAGGTACTCGCCGAGTCCAGTCGAGCTGACCGTTGACCGTGGACCAGAGTTGACCTAAGTCTGACTTCTTAGGGATAGTCACACTTAGAAGATATAAGTATTAATGAGTTATGTAATGTTATAGGGAGGTTGTAGCTCGTCGATTGTGCACGAGTCATTTCAGGAGTTGCTAGCTTTCAGCATATACGAGGTGAGTCTTCTCACTATACTGTACCCGGAAGGGTTTGACTGTGTGACCGGAAGGTCGGATATGTTATGTGATATGTATGCTATATGTGGTAAGTTATTTGTTATATGTGCTATGTATGTTATGTGGGCCGGAAGGCAATATGTTATGGGCCGGAAGGCGATTATGTTATGGGCCGGAAGGCGTTGTATTGAGGATCGGAAGGTCAGGGCCTGGAAAGGCGTATGTGCGTAAGTGTATATTGGGGAACTCACTAAGCATTTATGCTTACAGTTGTTGTGCATGTATTTCAGGTACTAGCGAGGACCGTGGGAAGGCGCCGGCGTGATCGATACACACTGAAGATTGTTTTTATGATCTTGGGATTTTGAATAATTGTATTTGACAGATTAATTAAACTATTTATGCCTTGTTTTAAATGGAAACAACTACGTTTAAAAATGAAAAAAAAAATTGTTTGAAAAATTTGAGTTGTTACAGTTGGTATCAGAGCCTTGGTTTGAGGGATTCGGGTGCACCTTCGGGGTAACTGAACTCAAACCGAGGATTTGAGGAAACTTTTCAAATAAAGGCATAGACGTTTGTAAACGGTTTTGTGGTAAGCAAGAAAGAAGCAGTGTGTACGATCAGTCAGCGCCCGAACGGTAAAGATCCCCAAAATACCTTACCATATTATATGATGTGAATTGTTATGCATGCTAGAAGACTAGGTATTCATGATAGGACTAGAGTGGCCTGATTTGTGATGCCTTAGTCTAGGGAAGTTTGCTTATATGAGATGCTTTGCTAGTATGCGGGTAGATAGTGCATATCAGAAGTAGAGTACTCACTATCCGAAGTTTGGGGAGGAGGACTTGGGATGAACACTGATGCGGTGTGGTCGGTAGTATTGGGCCCGTACTACCGAGGACACCGGGTCAGTGGGAGACCCAAGTAAGAATCCCTGGATATCGGGGACGGGGTAGGGTTGCGTTATCAAGTGCAATTACACTTGATGGAGTCTCTGATAGTTTTATGTTGTATTTCAGAGACATCATGGTTAGACCACGCCACGGAGCGAGTACGAGCGGTGTGAGTGACGAGGATATTCGTCAGATGATTCACGAGGAGGTGGCGGCGGCGATCCGGGCTGAGATCCCGGAGATGTTTGGGTCTATCAAGACCACCCTGATGGAGACATTCGATGAGCGGTACGCCGCGTTGACTGAGGCTGCAACCGCTGCAGCTACCGCAGCTGTGGCCGCTGCTAGGCCACAGGGAGGTGACTCGTTGCTGTTCCGAGAGTTCAGCAACACGAAGCCACCGGAGTTCGATGGGACGCAGGATCCGATTGCTGCGATGAGGTGGATCGCAGATATAGAGGGGTGCTTCTACACTTGTTCATGCCCGGAGCACCTGAGGGTACGGTTCGCTTTGAACCAGCTCCGTCTGGGAGCAAAGGACTGGTGGAAGTTCGTGACGGCGAACTTCACTTTGGCAGAGACTGCGGCAGTGACATGGGAGGGGTTCACTACCATGTTCAGGGATGAGTACGTTCCCCCGGTGGAGCGGGAACGATTGGTTCAGGAGTTCTTAACCCTCAAGCAGGGTACTGATTCGGTGGCGGCGATCACCCGGAAGTTCCATGAAAGGGCGATGTTTTGCCCCGAGCTGGTGGCCACAGAGCAGGCTCGGATGAGCCGGTATTTGGGTGTTCTGAGGAGGGAGATCCGGGAGTTTGTGTCAAACTCCACTTACCATACTTTTACTGAGCTTCAGGCGAATGCCAGGAAGCGTGAGATCGAGTTAGAGACTCAGGCCAGGGAGGAGGCCGAGTCTCAGCAGGCAGACCGGCGGCCGGCTCAGTCTCAGTCGGCAGCCAAGCGGATCAAGTCCGCCGATTCGAGGACGGGAGGTTCGAAGAACCGCATTTGCGTAAAGTGCGGCAAGGGTCACGATGGGGCGTGTCGAGCCGGTGCTTGCTACAAGTGTGGCAAGGAGGGACACATTGCTAGGGAGTGTCCCAAGGGATTTACGGTTTGCTTTCATTGCAACCAGACCGGCCATCGGAAGGCCGAGTGCCCTCAGCTTCGTCAGGGATCTGCACCTGCTGCCAGGACTACTGAGACTCGACCGGTGAAGGTCGAGGCCCCGAGGGCTCGTGGGAGAGCCTTTCAGCTGACTGCGGAGGAGGTCCGCGCTGCGCCCGATGTTGTGGCAGGTATGTCGTAATTCATGTATTTATTTTAATGTCGAGATGTTATGCTTATGTTATTATATGCGTAGGTACTTTCCTTGTGAACTCTGTGCCTGCCTTAGTGTTATTCGACTCGGGTGCTAGTAGGTCCTTTGTGTCCTTAGCCTTTAGTCAGCATATCGGCGTTAGTCGTGAGTCGTTGAGTCGACCTTTGAGGGTTTCTATAGCTGACGAGAAATCGATTTATGCCACGGAGGTTCTTCGAGGATGTGTGCTAGAGATTTTCGGGGTTGAATTCCCGATTGACCTGATTCCTATTGCGATGGGTGACGTCTGTGTTATCGTGGGCATGGACTGGTTGAGCCGATTCGGCGCTGTCATCGACTGTGAGCGTCAGTTGGTGACCATACGAGACCATAGAGGGGGAGTTCTTTCGGTGTACGGTGAGGGTACCCGTTCAGGATCAGCTTTTTGTTCGGCCGCTAGGGCGAGGCAGTGTCTACAGCAGGGCTGTATGGGTTTTGTGGCGTATGCGATGGATACGCGGGAGATTTCCGAGAGACCGAAGTCAGTTAAGGAGGTCCCTGTGGTGCGTGAGTTTTCAGATGTTTTTCCCGAGGAACTGCCGGGAGTACCTCCTGTGAGGCAAGTAGAGTTTGGTATCGATCTGGTTCCGGGGGCCGCGTCTATTGCTAAAGTGCCCTATCGTCTTGCACCTCCAGAGATGCAAGAGTTGTCCTCGCAACTCCAGGAGTTGCTGGGAAAGGGATTCATTCGGCCGAGCAGCTCGCCTTGGGGAGCACCTATTCTGTTCGTCAAGAAGAAGGATGGTTCACACCGGATGTGCATTGATTACCGGGAGTTGAACAAGTTAACGGTCAAGAACCGTTACCCGTTACCGAGGATCGATGATTTATTCGATCAGTTGCAGGGAGCATCTTGGTTTTCCAAGATCGATCTGAGGTCGGGATACCACCAGGTGAGAGTACGGAATGAGGACGTCCAGAAGACCGCGTTTAGGACGCGATATGGGCATTATGAGTTTGTGGTGATGCCTTTTGGACTCACCAACGCCCCGGCTGTGTTCATGGATCTCATGAACAGGGTATGCAGGCCGATGTTGGATCGGTCGGTGATTGTATTTATCGACGACATTCTGGTATATTCGAGATCTAGAGAGCAGCATGAGGAGCATTTGAGGGAGGTCCTGGAGGTATTGAGGTCGGAGAAGCTTTATGCAAAGTTCTCCAAATGTGACTTCTGGTTGCGGGAGGTCCAGTTTCTAGGACATGTGGTTAATCAGAAAGGGATATTGGTCGATCCGGCCAAGGTTGAGGCGGTGATGAGTTGGGAGGTGCCGAAGTCACCCTCTGAGATCAGAAGTTTCCTTGGGTTGGCAGGGTATTATCGGAGATTTATCAAGGATTTCTCCAAGATCGCAGTGCCACTCACCAGATTGACCCGGAAGGGTGTTGCATTCTCATGGGGGCCTGAGCAGCAGACCTCCTTTGAGACACTTCGCCAGAGATTGTGCGAAGCACCGGTATTAGCCCTCCCAGAAGGGATGGAAGACTTTGTGGTATATTGCGACGCGTCGATTTCGGGACTGGGTGCAGTGTTGATGCAGAGGGGTCATGTGATAGCTTATGCGTCGAGGCAGCTGAAGCCTCATGAGGCGAGATATCCCACGCATGATTTGGAGTTGGGAGCAGTAGTGTTCGCTCTCAAAATTTGGCGTCACTACTTGTATGGGGTTCGGTGTACGATATACACGGACCATAAGAGTTTGAAGTATTTGATGGATCAATCCAACCTAAATATGCGTCAGAGGAGGTGGTTGGATGTGGTCAAGCATTATGATTGTGAGATCCTGTACCACCCAGGCAAGGCTAATGTGGTAGCCGATGCATTGAGCCGTAGGGCGGAGAGCACTCCATTGCGAGATGTATGCTTGAGATTGACTGTGATGACTCCGGTATTGGACGCTATTCGTGGGGCCCAGGCAGAGGCTGTGCGACCAGAAATGCAGAAGAAAGAGCGGGTTGTGGGGTTAATCTCAGAGTTTGTCAAGGATAGACGAGGCCTTATGACGTTTCAGGGTCGGATTTGGGTACCGTTCGTGGGCGGTACGCGTATTACGTTGATGGAAGAGGCTCATAGATCGAAATTCTCGATCCATCCCGGTGCTACAAAAATGTATTTGGATTTAAGGAAGGAATATTGGTGGCCCTGTATGAAGAGGGACGTAGCATGGTTCGTCGAGAGGTGCTTGACCTGCCGTAGGGTTAAGGCCGAACACCAGAGACCGCATGGCAAGTTGCAGCCATTGGAGATTCCCGAGTGGAAGTGGGAACAGATCACTATGGATTTTATCACCAAATTGCCAAGGACTGCTAGGGGAGTTGACGCAATTTGGGTGATTGTGGATAGGTTGACGAAGAGTGCACACTTCCTTGCCATCAGTGAGAGTTCTTCAGCGGAAAGGTTGGCGGAGTTATACGTGAAAGAGGTGGTATCTCGGCACGGGGTGCCGATCTCGATTGTGTCAGACCGCGATGTGCGCTTCACTTCCAGGTTCTGGAAGAAATTCCATGAGGAGTTGGGTACTAAATTGCATTTTAGTACCGCATACCATCCCCAGACAGACGGTCAGAGCGAGCGGACAATTCAGACGCTGGAGGACATGCTCCGGGCGTGTGTGTTAGACTTCGGGGGTAGTTGGGATGCGTATTTGCCATTGGCAGAGTTTTCCTACAACAACAGCCACCATTCGAGCATTGGTATGCCACCTTTTGAGCTGTTGTATGGAAGGAGGTGTCGGACCCCCATTTGTTGGGGAGAGGTGGGACAAAGAGTGATGGGCAGCACGGAGATCGTGCTACAGACGACAGAGCAGATCCAGCAAGTGAGACAAAGGTTATTGACGGCCCAGAGCCGACAGAAGAGTTATGCAGACAGGCGTCGATCCGAGCTTGAATTTCAGGTCGGCGACGTCGTTCTCCTGAAGGTCTCTCCTTGGAAAGGAGTGATTCGATTTAGGAAGAGGGGCAAATTGGGGCCCCGGTATATTGGGCCATTTCGTGTGATTGCAAGGATAGGCCGGGTAGCCTATCGGTTGGAATTGCCAGCAGAGTTGGGTCAGATCCATGACACTTTTCATGTGTCGCAGCTGAGGAAGTGCATAGCCGATGAGTCGGCAGTGGTTCCATTGGAGGATATTCAGGTGGATGCGAGCCTGAATTACACGGAGAGACCAGTGGCTATCAGGGATCGGAAGATCAAGGTTCTGAGGAACAAGGAGGTACCCCTGGTGTTGGTTCAATGGCAACACCGTAAGGGATCGGAAATGACTTGGGAGCCGGAACGTGAGATGCGGGAGCAGCATCCGGAACTATTTTCAGAATGAGACTTCGAGGGCGAAGTCTAATCCTAGTGGGGGAGAGTTGTAACAGCCCGAAATCTCAGGTATTATTAAATTATGTTTTTGGGTGGGTTAAGAGGGGACTCGGCGAGTTGGAGCCTAGACTCGCCGAGTAGGATCGCAGACTTGGTCGCGGGTCCGCGACTGGACTCGACGAGTCCAAATATGGACTCGGCGAGTCGACGCTGTTCAGCAGAAACCCTAACCGTTCAGTTTGAATCGTATATAATACTCTCATAGGCCGTCATTGTCCGTTTTTTTTAGTCGACTGAGAGGAACCCTAAACGGCTGTGGACATCTAGAGCAAGATTGGAGGATATTAGGGCTTGAAGAAATTGTTGGGCAAGGAGGAGAAGGGTTTTGGCTAAAGGAACAGCAAGGGATTCGAGTTCTGTGGTTTGGAGACACAGAGAGGGCATATTCCAGGTAAGGTTTCGGATTCCCTTCTGTTAGTTAATGTGTTTATGAACCTAGGGTTTATGAAAACCCATTTAGTGATTAGATGGGTTATTATGTTATTACCCAGACGTTATACCCACAGTAATGAGATGGTTAGAAGTCCAGAGAGTCCCATGGTTGTATATCTTGGGACCATACGTAATTCAGGAAGCAGTTGCTCGTCTGCATGGTATGGACTCGCCGAGTTGTTCTTCAGACTCGGCGAGTAGCTTGAAGGTTTACTGGGACTCGCCGAGTTGTTCTTCAGACTCGGCGAGTGGAGTCGGGGTGGCCCCGCGATTCTCCCAGGAGTAACTCGTCGGGTCGAGGAGGGTACTCGACGAGTAGATAAGGAATCTCAGAAAGTTGGAGGACGACTAGACTCGCCGAGTCGCCAAGGTACTCGCCGAGTCCAGTCGAGCTGACCGTTGACCGTGGACCAGAGTTGACCTAAGTCTGACTTCTTAGGGATAGTCACACTTAGAAGATATAAGTATTAATGAGTTATGTAATGTTATAGGGAGGTTGTAGCTCGTCGATTGTGCACGAGTCATTTCAGGAGTTGCTAGCTTTCAGCATATACGAGGTGAGTCTTCTCACTATACTGTACCCGGAAGGGTTTGACTGTGTGACCGGAAGGTCGGATATGTTATGTGATATGTATGCTATATGTGGTAAGTTATTTGTTATATGTGCTATGTATGTTATGTGGGCCGGAAGGCAATATGTTATGGGCCGGAAGGCGATTATGTTATGGGCCGGAAGGCGATTATGTTATGGGCCGGAAGGCGTTGTATTGAGGACCGGAAGGTCAGGGCCTGGAAAGGCGTATGTGCGTAAGTGTATATTGGGGAACTCACTAAGCATTTATGCTTACAGTTGTTGTGCATGTATTTCAGGTACTAGCGAGGACCGTGGGAAGGCGCCGGCGTGATCGATACACACTGAAGATTGTTTTTATGATCTTGGGATTTTGAATAATTGTATTTGACAGATTAATTAAACTATTTATGCCTTGTTTTAAATGGAAACAACTACGTTTAAAAATGAAAAAAAAAATTGTTTGAAAAATTTGAGTTGTTACAGAACCAATACATTACTTCTAAGTCTATCTAAAAGTACAACCAACAAATGAAATTGACAAATTTCTTCTGCACTTCAACTTATCCAAAGTTACACACAATTAAAAACACTTTCTCTTTGTTATATTGTTGTTTCTTTTCTCTAATTGTGGTTGTCCAAAACCAAAGAGTCCAGAAACCTTTTCTTCCATCTTCTTCTTCATATCGATTTCAAGGAGGCAATAGCCTCTTTCCCTTCATCTTCATTGTTTCCTGCCAAGAAAAAACAGGAGGCCATCAGCCTCTTCTCTTGATTCTTCCTTGTGTCTTACCTGATTAATTAAAATAAACCTCAAACACCCACCTGCTTCTGATTCCACCCCTCATTGGTGAAATCCTTACTGTCGGATCGGAGACAAGAACAACCAAGGGAAGCCGCTGGAACAGCCTCCCTCTCACCACCATAGATAATAGCAAAAGTTGATGCTACCTCCCTATTACCTTCGCGAATCGCCGTAGGAGAGCCAACTCTTGCCCTTCTTCCTTCGTCAGTCCGACTGAGCACTAGTGGTAATCCCTTCGATCGGCAACAGTTGCCGCCTCCACTCCCTGGTTCCATTCGCGGATCATCACGTGAGATCCCTTCTCCCTTTGTTTTCCTTTTCTGCTGGGAATGATTCATCAGAGACGAGAAAGGCTCGATGGAATTTGATGTTGGCCCTTAGTTTATGCATTTGTTTCCGTTTCACTTCCGATCGACACCCCCTGAAAGCGTCTGTTCCTTTTCCTTTGCTCGACCTAGGGGGTGTTTGGCTTGTCTTTTTGAGAGGCAAAAGTCCTTTTTGGAAAAGTTACAAAACATCAGGTTTTCCTAACTTTTCCTTCTATCTAAAATCCAAACGTAGCTTTTAAAATGTTTTTACCAAACATCTTTTACCCTTTATCTTTTCCAAAAATGACTTTTGCCTCTCAAAAAGACAAGCCAAACACCCCCTAATGAACGAATGAAGAAGACGCATTCCATTTGTCCATCTGATGGACTTGACACAAACCGTCCCTGTGTTTAATCCTTTAAATTAAAACTGACCCCTTTGAAATATAAATCCTTTCAAGGCAAATCATATTCGACTTAGTCTTTACAAAATGGTCCTTATGCTATTTTAAAAGATCATAAATAGTCCCTTTTGATTTAATTTAATACAAAAAGAAATTCTTTGAGTTTGATATTTTACCAAACAAACCAGGAAATGTTTTAAAGTTCAAAAGTGGTTAAGTTGCTGTTTCTCATGACAAGTTTCACGAAGTGAGCCTAGATCGAGATCACGCATCAAATGTGAGTTTCTACGGCCCCTCTTTTACAGTTTCAATATTTGGGGGAGAATACATGAGTGTCTATTAAAGTTTTGATGATTTTAAAGTTTTATTAACAAAATAGCATCATACTTTATTATTGGTCATAAGTCTATGAAAATAACAATCTAAAATATAAATCATAAATCAATTATAAAAGTTATAGTAGAATGCTATAATCGACTTAATTACAGTTTGTTGTGATATATTGATTAACATTAATAAAAATCACAAGATTTAAAAGTAGATTGATATAAAAATATAAGTTATTCGACGAATCATAAACCGCAATACTAGTCATATATATGTGCACGAAAATATTGAGAAAGCATAAAAAGACATTATACACATAACAAAAATATGTTATTCAATATAATTGTGTACAAAGGAAATGTACATTGTCTTAAACAATTATAAACGAAGAATTGACAAATATATAATAATTAATTGAAAATACACCAAAAATCAATTATTATTATTATTATTATTATTATTATTATTATTATTATTATTATTATTATTATTATTATTATGCCCTTGATCAAAATGTGGAAACGATTACTAAGTAAACGATATAATTTATTTTTATAATTATTATAAAAATATAAATCATTTTAGTTGTGATACGAAATTCGTCACATATGATAATTGTCACACCCCCAAACCTAGGATCAGAAACGTCTAAGGGTGGATATGACTTCATGTATATTATCATAACAATGAGTATAATAGTGACCAAAGTAATCACAACCATTATAAATATAATCGAAAAAGTTACATGGTTTCATGAGTTACACGTTTCAAAATCGATTACAATATAATGATAAAATGATTTGTCTGACGCCTTAGCGTCCCATCCTCAAAAGTTGGTTGTTACCTGTTTTAATGATTACCTGAGAATACAAGTAATTTTGAAAGAGTGTCAACAATTAAGTCGGTGAGTGCATAAACTTTTGAATGTAGAGTTGAAAACTTTCTTTGTAAAAGTAGTGTTTGTTCCAGAAAAATCCAATATTTTCCTTGTTAAATGAGATGCCTTAGCGTCCCATCCTCAAAAGCTGGTTGTTACCTGTTTTAATGATTACCTGAGAATACAAGTAATTTTGAAAGAGTGTCAACAATTAAGTTGGTGAGTGCATAAACTTTTGAATGTAGAGTTGAAAACTTTCTTTGTAAAAGTAGTGTTTGTTCAAGAAAAATCCAATATTTTCCTTGTTAAATGAGTTGCAGTCTTAAAATCCAAAGACCGAAATGTTCAAATATTTTGCATACTTATAATAGTGTAATCAGTTTTAAATTAATTAAAAACCATTTGGATGTAATAATCCCATTAACTATATGTATCATTGATTGCCTATGTGAGTTATTATAACCGTGCTAATGGCATAGATGGCCTGTTACGACGTTCTTCAGGCGTCGGAATGTTATGAAATTTGTCACTCCAGACCTACCGGTCTAGCTGTTGCATGCAGCTTAGATGCGATATTGTCAGTCCCAATATAGATCTAAACACAAGTATCACACTCTCGCTACAAGAGATTTTGGTTATAATACATGACTTTAACCTGTACTCTAGTGGTTATAATGAAGTAGTGCCTCAAAAAAATTGATTCAACGAGTTTACATGTAGTGTGAATGAAAAACCCTTTTTGTAGTAGAAATGAAACCTTCCTTAGTATGTTCGTAGTGTTAATGAACAATAAACTATACCTTTATATTGCTACACACTTTGCTCAACATGTTACAAAGTTAATGAACTTGTAAACTATTTTTCTAGTTATAACTTTTTTGTCCCTGTTTTTAGGATAATTATAGAAAAATCATCGTAAGTCGAAAACTAAATCCGTAAACTCTAAGAGTTTAGAAAATGAGTCTAATTTGTTTAAAATTTTTATTATGATTTTTAGTGGTTTCTAACCAATGTGAAAATGTCCATCTTGACAGAATGGTCCGAAATCATTTCTGAAATGATAGACAGTTTTATAAAAATTATCATAAATTGTAGAAAACTCGTATGAATGCGTGCGAGTAGTCCTTAGAAAGGAATAAACCTGAACTATTCTCAACTTGTATAGTTTTGAAAGATATTAAGTTTAAAATGGTCAAAACAGTCCGTGAATGGACCAAAACTTTTTTTGTTGAAAGCTGATGATTAAGTTTAGAATATGTTTTGGTGTTGTAACTTGTATTCCCCCACTAAAACTTGAAGAAAACATGAAAAATTTAGGGGTATGAACTCACCTTATGTGATTTCTTGTGGTGGAAGGTTGAAGATGAGGAGTTTGAAGTCAAGAACACTTGAAAGATGCTTGGAGACTTGAAGATCCTATGAATAAATATGTAAATGTTTGTGTAAAGGATTTACAATTTGTATGAAGATGTGAAGATTGCGTAGAAGTTTAGAGAAGATACTTACCAAACAAGAGTAAGAAAGCTCAATGTCTTCTTGGAAAAATCGTGTTTGAGAGAGAGAGAGAGAGAGAGGGAAGTTTGCTTTTGGTGAGAGAAAGTGAAATCTTGGAGGGGAAGGAATAATCTCATTGGATTTGTTTATAAGGATTTGAAAAAGATAGATTTGATGGGTTATTGGTAGGGATGAGCAATTTTTCCCAAATCCCGATCTCGTACCGATACCGTACTGGAACCGGTACCGAACCGTACCGAATTTGAAAATATGGGATGGTACTCGGTACTTCAAATACATGAAATTCAGGATTCAGTACCACCGGTACCTGTACTAGTACCGAAAATCGGTACCATTCACGGTACCGGTACCAGTGATGTTAATTCGGTTCGGTACTCGGGATTTACTTTCGATAAAATTTGGTTTTCCGTATATCGGGAACGGTATGGGTCGATACCGGTTCGTCCCACGCTCATCCCTAGTTGTTGGGAGAAGTAATGAAAATAAAAATGATTTGAGTAGCTAGAGTATGAATAGTGACATAAAGTTGACATAAAGGTGACTTGTGTCATAACTTTATGAGAAAATTCAAAGAGTACATTTATGGCCTTTCGATATTATCCTAATCAAAAATATGATTTATATTTAATAAATCTTCAAGGTGTGGATAAAATATGATTTTAGAGGGTGTAAGATGTCAAAAATATGAATTGGGTGAAAATACTACGTCAAAAACCCCAAAAACGGACTCAAAATGCGAAACTGGTCAAAAAACGGAACTAAGAGGTGAGGATGTGAAATTCTGTTGAGTGTGAAGGTCTGCAGAGTGTGAAAGTCCGCTGAGAGCGAATGTGTGTTGACTGTGAAAGTCCGCTGAGTGCAAAAGTCGGCTGAGTGCGAATGTCGGCTGAGTGCGAAGGTCTGCGGAGTGCGAAGGTCCGCTGAGTGCGAAGGTCCACTGAGTGTGAAAGTATGCTGAGTGTGAAAGTCTGTTGAGTGCGAAAGTGTAACATCCATAAAAATCATGCCAAATTTAAACTTTTTCAAAACATATTAAACCATTTAACATTACAAATATTGTTTTCAAAATAATAATTATCAGAGTATCCCAGTATCAAATCATAAAATCATAATAGCAGGATGAGCGGTAGGATCATGCCTTGGCCTTCCCACGATCACTAGAAGTACCTGAAACAATAATCGATAGATGTAAGCTCGATGGCTTAGTGAGTTACCCCCAAAATACTAATCATTAAACAAATATAACCATATCATATAACATATAAGCCAACATATACAACATGCATAATGAGCCATCAGTCTGACTGGACCGAATCCCGGTCCTCTGGACCGCTTTCCGAGCCCTCGGCACATTTGGACCGCCCTCCTCGAGGCCTTCAGCCTATCCGAACTGCTCGTTGAGCCTTCGGCCTGACTAGATTTGCCCGGCCCGGGCCTACAGTCTACCCAGTCCGCCCAGGGTGTCTTGGCCTACTGCACACAACAGGACCTACCTCAACCCTTTCCCCCAAACCAACAAACATGTGCACATACATATAAACAATTAAGCATGCAGATCTAACAGATCACTAATCATGGCAACCATCTAACAGATCACTAATCATGGCAACCATCCAGTCACACCCCGCTAAAGCGGAAACACGGGGCGTGACAGTATAAAGGGTTTCATAGCAAAAGTTAAAAGACAACACCAACCATAGTATTAAAATCATTACAAATTTACAATGGGTTTGCACAACTTTTAAAATAAATTGCAATGTAATATGAAATACAACACATGCGAATGCTCCTAAAAGTGATGTGTCCCTAAGTGCCACTTACTTGATGATTCCTGAAAAAGCATGTAAAACGAGCGTCAACTATAAAAATAGTTGTGAGTAATCACAGATAAAAATAATAATGATAATAATAATAATAATAATAATAATAATAATAATAATAATAATATTTGTTTCATGAATTGAAATCAAAGTTTTGATAAAAGTTTCCATAAATAAAAGTATATTGTTAAAATGAGTAATAAGTTTGTATAAACAAAGTTAGTTTTCATCATGAGAGATAAAGTGTGCTGCCCAAATGAGATGCAACGTTCATATTATCATAGGAAATAAAGTTCGTTACTCAAATGAGTAAACAAGTTTTCATTGCTAAAATAATCAAGTTCGTTGCTACAAGGAGCAAACAATTTCATTGCTAAAACATGTAAGTTTCCAGTAATAAAAGTTCGTTGTTGTAATGAGAAACAAAGTTCATTGCTATAACGAGAAACAAAGTTCATTGCCATAATTAATAAACAAGTTTATTGCTATAATAAGTAACAAGTTTGTATGTGTATGAGAAAACAATGAGTTCCCAACCAAGCCTATGACTGATGCCCTATCAAGATCTATGCTTATCGTTCCATAGATTATAAGGTAGCATGCACTCCAGCAATCGGGCGAGTGAGGAGTTGTCAATTCCTAATAGTGCTATCCATAATGACCATTGGCTCAAAGAGTTAATGGTTAGAGTAAAGTGTAAGGGAAGGGACTTAAGATGATGAGTTCTCATGTTTCGTGTTGCATAGACATACATAGCAAAATATAACAAATTATAGCAAAATATAGCAATCAAGTTTGATACAATTCAATTTAAATACAATGAATAATAAATAGCTTTTCGGGCATGCTTTTCCACCCCCAAAACAAAAAAAAAAAAAAAAAAAAAAAAAAAAAAAAAAAAAAAACCAAAAATATGGGGAGTCGTGAATACTCACAATATGCATTGAGATGATGCAAATGGTGCCTTGAACTACGCTCCACTCGTACCACTATCGTTTTCCTACAACGATGTTACATGCTAATGAGTCTCTAATTGAAATTTAATACTAGTATATTTACTACTACGATAGAATTATGGTAATAATGTGTCAAATTTTAATATTGTTAAGTTATAAACATTTTTCTGAAATGGTGAAATTTTATAACTCATGTGATTAACATAATTTTGGATATTATTTTCCATATTTTTGTAATAATAATTGAGGGTATTTCAATACATTTAAAGGTGTTTTAAACTCCTAAAATTCCAAAAGTATTATAAAAAAGTTTCCAAAATTCATCAAATTTTACATTTTTGTTCCAAATACAGTAGCTTCTTCTAGAAATTTTCCCTTAAATTCTTGATGTGATTAACTATTTTTCCTAATTTTTATGCCTTCATAACAATATAAATTCGTGAAAAATAGTATCCAGATGATAAAAATTCCTAAACTTTTTATAATACTACCAATGAACATACGTAAGCTGGGAAAATAAAAAAATGGATTTCTAAACTGTTTACTCCAATTTTATGATTTTTGTGCATTTATTCTAATAAAAATTGAAATAAATAGAAAATAGTTTTAAATTTTTATATTACTTTTATTAAACATTATTAAGGTGGGAAAAATATTAAAATGGATTTCTAAACCGTTTAACCAAATTTTATGTTTTTTGTGTATTTATTCTAATAAAAATTGAAATAAATAGAAAACAGTTTCCAAATTACCCAAACTTTTTTTTTCACACTATTATTATACATATAGAAGCTGTCAAAAATATAAAAGATATTTTTCAATTAGTCTTGCTATTTTTCTTTGTTTTATCCTCTTAAATAATCATTAACTAGAGAATAATTACTAAACAGTTAAATTAAATTACCAAAATTTTTGTAAACTTCATTTACAGTGTAAATAATCTGGATAAAATACCAAAGGTGGTTTTTATCTACTGGAATCTGATTTTGTGGATTTAAATGTACTTAATCTTAGAAAATAGAAGAAAAATAGCATACTGAATAGAAAAACTATCCAAATTTTTATTTAGAGTTGTAATATATTACAAGGTCTTCTGGTAAATGTTTATGAATTTTGGATGAGTAGAACTATTTTTCCTGTTTTTAGTCCATTATAAAGGCAAAAATCAAGGGAAAATAGAAATGCATCATGAAAAATTCTAAAACTATTTTTCTGAGTCTTACACATAGGTTAGGAACTGCGAAAATTATTATATACCCATTTCACATTCTCGAAAGTGGTTGTATGATTTATTGGGGCTAAACAAAAAGAAAATTCACAAACACACTAAAGAGTAACAAAAATATATGAAACTTAATGAGAAGTCAATATTGAGCATAGGGATCATCCAAGAATTTACCTAGGATTTATAGACCTTAGAAAGTATTTTATATGATTTATTTCCTTATTTTATTGCAATAATTATAATAATTCGAGAAAAATGAATTATTTTCTGAAAATTTGTAGAACATCTCATTTTTTGGTGGAATACACGAAAAAATCGGATTTGATCAGAAAAGTGGTTTTAGATATTTATTTTGGAATAAATCCTTTATAAACCTATTTGAAAGCTTTTTAACAACAAACTTTAATCATCAAGTGTTGGGCTGAAGATAGTTTTGATGTTGCGTCTTTTGGGCTCGTAGTTTAGCCTTGTATTCTCCGGTTTGGGCCTGTCCAACCGAGAGCCTTTTATGTATTGTATATAAGTTAAATGCTTGCATGCATATTAGGTTAAGATTGCAGAGATTATCGATATAGCGATTCATCAAGAGTATTGTATTTTGCTTTATTCGTTCTTGTAATCTTCTAATCCTTTACAGTTGATGTTCTTAATCGAGCTCTTCTAAGGATTTTATTTAATCATTCGACACGTTTGATTCAAGCTGTTTTGTTCTTATTATTGCGTTTTTGCTGTTTCATATTCATATACTTGTTCAAGATCTAATCGATCTTCATAGATTAAAAATTGTTTTAATCTCATCAATTGGTATCAGAGCAGGAGGCTGTGTAATCGATACACATCTTTTCTGTGAAAAAGATTTCCATTAGGGTTTTCCGCAATCATCGATATTTATTGAGCCGTCATCTTAATTGACGTATCTTAATATTTATTGTTTTGCCCTAATCTGCTTTATTACAAGTCTGATCTTTGAACAGGTTTTTACGATTATAATGGACGCGACGCAATCAAACCCTATTAATATTTCCAACAGCATCGGTTCGACGACAAAGATTCCAATCTTATACACCCATGACTATGAAGTATGGGCGCATCATTTTGAAGATTACGTGATTGGATCGGAGGACAATGGTTATCTCATATGGGAAGCCATCATCAATGGACCGTTTTCTCATTCTGCGACATCTAGAATCATTAAGACGCAAAAAGAGTACAACGATCTGCTTAAGGACGTGACGAATATTGCACAAGATGAAAAAGATAAATTCCAGTGCAATATTAAGGCACTAAGGTTGATCAGATTCGCCCTTCAGTCCGACACATTCAGACTGGTCAGGTCGTGCACTACGGCGAAGGAAGTGTGGGATAGACTTCACAAACTGTAATCCACAGACGAAGATCTTGAACATTCTATCCAAACCTTGCTTCTATCTGAGTTTCGAGAATTCAGGCAAGGGGCCGAAGAAACGGTGACCCAGACGTTTGATCGCTTCAATCATCTTCTCAGCAAGATGATCAAACACGACATTGAAAGGAAGATCATCGAACAAAAGGTTACTTTCTTGAACGGACTGAGATCTGAATGGAGAGCAGTAGTTTCCACAGTCAAAGCCCATGAACAGTTTAAATCATACTCTGTGGCGAAACTGGTGGGTATTCTAAAGTCTCAAGAGAAGATTGTGGTTCAAGAGAAGAACGTTGTTTCTAGTCTTGGTTCGTTGGCCCTCCTATCTAAAAGTAAAGCCGTGATGGAGGATGAAGAGCTCAACTTGGAAGAGTATGACCTCACAACTGAGGATTATGCCATGATGGTATCCAATCCTAAGAGGTTCATAAAGAAGAGATTCCCCAGCAACAAAAACCGAAACTGGCAGGGGAGTTACAGCTCTGAAAAAGCGAACAATGAACCAAAGGCTGAGGAGCCCAAGAAGGAACCGAAGGCAGATGGCGATTCCGGAGTAAGCTGTTTCTATTGTGGGGCCAAAAACCACTATGCTAAGGACTGTGTTCTTAAGAAGATGGCTGAAAAGGACGATGGAAAGGATGAGGAAGCCGTGCTACAGAAGAGATTGGATGAGTTGAGAAAGAAGAAGTCTACCGCTAGCCCTTCTATTAATGCTCTTATTGTGCAGGGTTCGGTTAATGACGATGAGTTCGGTAGCACAGAAGTTTGGTCTACTAACTCAGAAGACGAAGAAGTGAGGAAGCCTACTCATGGAAAGGCTTATATGGCTAAGGAGGAAAGCAGTGGTGGAAAATGCTTCATGGTGACTGACGTATCTCAAATGAGGGGATACAATACCGATGGAGGAAGCAATGGACCGAAGGTGCAGGAGGATATGTGGCCAAACCACTCAGCCAGCAGTTCAATGAGCTCAATGAACTGATAAAGAAGGTACAATCTGTTTTTATTTCATCTAAAGTACCATCATCCTCATATGAGAAAGAACTAAAAAATGTTAATACAAGAATTTCACATTTAGATAGTAGCTTAACTCAAACTCGAGTCACCAATTCTAACCTGACTGATCAATTAAGCAGGGTGGCGTCGAAGAGTGAGGAGCGGCGTATGTGGATTGAGTTAAAAGAGTCGGAATTAGTTAAAGTTAAAGACGAAAACATTTATTTGCAGAGAGACCATTTGAAATTGTTAAAACAACGAAATGTTTTTTGTTTAATAGCTAAACGTTTATATTCCAATATTACTCAACTTCACTTGGATTGTGAGATAGGCCAAAAGTTCCATCGCATGATTTTGCCCTTCCTAGAATTTAAGGAGGATGAAATCGATGCCGAAGCCTACAATTGTGAGAGTGTGATATCGTCTGATGATGTCAATCCAACCTACATGTATGGACTGGACAAAATTGAGTCCTTCATTAAATCCAAAGACCACAAGGACATGCTCAAAAATCTTTTGGACGAAAATGACAGACTTAAACTGAGAACTGAAACCATGCAAAAATTTGACTCTCTAAACACCAACGTAAGCTCAGAAAATAAAATCGATGTTGAAAATGCATCTGAGCTTAACGAGGACGAAAACATGAGTGAAATTTCTGTAGAGGATACGGTTGACTGCTCAGAATTTGTTAAAAGCGAAACTGAAAACCACAAAAATCTGATTTCTGAAAATTCTATGGAATTCGCTAGATTGTCCCAACAAAAGTCCCCAAAATTAGTAGAAAAAGATGTTGTGTATCAAAAGGTCAGGACCACTCCGAATCAGGTATACAAGGTGACTGGAGTAACCAAACATCAAACAGCTGAACTCACAGCTATTGTTAACGAAGACAATGCTGATGGCTGTGATGAGTACTTCTGGGAAGCTCCTATTGATAATGGAAACGAAACCGTTGGCCTATCTGAAAGAACCTCCTGGATGAGAAAAGGGAGATACATACCTGAACCCTTGAACAAGCCTGATAATTTCAGTGAACCAAGCACCAGTGGTACGAAAGATATTCCTCAAGAGGATGATCGTTCAGCAAAAGAAGACATTCCTTCAACACCAACAGCTCGAAGTGAAACTTCATCAGATACTCCTTCCACTTCCTCAGGGCAAACTGAATCTTCTTCAGATATTCCCTCTGCTCCCTCGGCTCAAAGAAAAACTCCTGAAGTTCAAAAGGAACCAGCCAAGGTGACAAGAAAAACGAAAGCGAACGTTCATCATCAACCTAAGCAGATGAGGGATAAGAAGATAGAAAGGAACCAAAGATACAGGAAAAACCTTTCTGAAAGAAAACAATTCTGGCACTCCCAGAATGCATACTATTCACACAAAGACAAAAATCTGAAGTATGAAGACAATCCTGTAAGAAAGCCTGAAAGTTCCAACAACCGAAAGCCAAGGTTCGGTTCGCATGAAAATACCAACCGAAAGCAAAGGTTCGGTTCTGAAAAGGATTTCAACCGAAACCAAAGGTTCGGTTCCAAGAACAACTCCAACCGAACTCAGAGGTTCGGCTCTGAAGTCAAAAGAGAACAAAACTCGAAGGTCAGCCCCTCTAATGATCAAAAGCAAAAGGGTCACCTTAAGTCATCAGCCAGGAAGTCCTCCCCATCCAAATTCTCTCGTTCTAATTCTTCTCGTTCTTCTACTTCCACTCATTCATCTCCATCTTGCTCCAAAGCTAATCTCGCATGCTCTCAAAAACCTCATTCTTCAGCTGAACAGAAGGGAAAGCAAAAGGTCGATAAATCCGAACCTGAGTCCAAAGCGAACAAACCCAATCCTAACAAAATAAAAGTCTTTACCATTAAAAAGAAAGATGAAACAACACTCATTAAAAGAACATATCTAATTGACATCTCTCTTACTATTCCCGTTCCCATGAAAAGCTCACATGGACCCAAGAAACTTTGGGTTCCTAAGTCTGCTTAATTTTTGCAGGTTATAAGTGACGAGCAGTTTGACGAAGAATGGTATATCGACAGTGGCTGCTCGCGTCACATGACAGGGAGGAAAGAGGAGCTCAGGGAATACAGATCTCTTACAAATGGTGGCAACGTTAAGTTTGGAAATAACTCTTTCGGCACCATAAAGGGATATGGGATGATAACGAATGGTGATTTTACCATAAGGAAGGTGGCCTATGTGGAAGGACTTCAACACAACCTCATCAGTGTATCTCAGCTTGTTGGAGGTACAGGTCTCAAAGTTTCATTCGATGATGAAGGTTCTGAAATCATAGAGAAAAAGACAAAGAAAGTGATTCTGAAGTCAGAGCGAAAGGGTGAAATGTTTCCTCTGAACATGAAACCCATCAAAGGAAACCCAGCCATATGTCTGCTATCAAAAGCTCAATCCGACGAAAGCTGGTTGTGGCACAGAAGACTCTCTCATCTTAATTTCAAAGATATCAACCGACTTGTCACTGGAGGTCATGTTAGGGGTCTTCCATTGCTCAAGTTTGACAGAGAGCATTTATGTGCTGCATGCGAAATGGGAAAGCAGAGTCGTCAAAGTCACCCATCCGTAATTAACACAAAAGTTGTTGAACCACTCGAATTGCTTCATATCGATTTGTGTGGTCCTTCATCTATCGAAAGCATCGGTGGTAGCAAGTACATTCTTGTTATCGTTGATGACTTCTCACGATTTACATGGGTGTTCTTTCTAAAGCTCAAATCTGAAGCGACTCAAAAGCTGAAAGTGTTTATCAAGGAAATTGAAGTCCAGCTCAAGAAGGTCGTTCGAAACATCAGGAGCGACAATGGTCTCGAATTCAAGAACAGGGAGTTTGAAGAGTTTCTTGCAGAAAAGGGAATTTGTCATAATTTCTCAGCTCCCTACACACCACAACAGAACGGAATAGTCGAAAGACGAAACTGATCCTTGTGTGAAGCTGCCCGAACTATGCTAAGTTTCGCTTCCTTACCTCTTTATTTTTGGGCTGACGCTATTTCTGCTGCTTGTTATACACAGAACAGGTCCTATCTCAATAAGCGATTTACGCTCACACCATATGAGATAATAAATAACAGAAAACCCAATGTGAAATTTTTCCATGTGTTTGGCTCAAGGTGTTTCATCTTTAACTCTAAAGAACACCGCAACAAGTTTGATGTCAAAGCCGACGAGGGAATCTTTCTGGGTTACTCACTCACATCCAAGGCGTACAGGGTCCTAAATAAACGTTCAAGAAGGATTGAAGAGACATACTATGTGACCTTCGATGATAGCTATGTCAAGAAGCTACAGGCCATAGATGACACTGCCAGGGAAATCTTTCCTCAAACTGGCCAAGTCACAGTCTCAATCGCCAATTTATACGAGAATTTTCTGGAACTCTTTGACGAACCGGAAAAAGCTTCTCTCTCAGAAGCAGGTGCAGCTGACAACAAAATAGATCATATGAAGCAGACTGTCGAAGATGCTGCAAGAAGAATGCATGAAGGAGAATCGCCCACTGATGAATCTCCAACCAACAATGCTTCAGTCGAGGGGGAGCCAAGCTCTACTTCTTCAACTGAAGGTGCCTCTCCAACCGAAGATGTCCCTCCAAATGAAGGTGCTTCAACGCCTGAAAATCCAGCACCACAAGAAACCCCTGAACCTCATGTTTCTCAAGACTCATCAATTGAGGGGGAGCATGATGATATGACGATTGATTACGATAGCCTATCTGAGCCAGAAGAGATGATCAACATTAAACTAGATCCAACATTCGATCCGAATTACCCTCCTCTTACCAAATGGACCAGAGATCATCCCATCTCTCAAGTAGTTGGTGATGTATCTGAAAAGGTTCTGACCCGATCTCAACTGAAGGCAAAACAGACATCCTTATTTTCAAAGGTTGAGTTTTGTATGTTTAACTCATTCGTATCAAAAGTTGAACCGAAGACAGTGAACACTGCCCTCGATCACTCCGATTGGGTTCAAGCAATGCAAGACGAACCGAACGAGTTTGAAAGGAACAAAGTCTGGCGCCTCATTCCAACTCCTCCAGATGCTTCGGTTGTTGGTCTCAAATGGGTTTTTAGGAACAAAATGGATAAGGAAGGTAATGTCATAAGGAACAAGGCTCGTCTGGTTGTCAAAGGATACTATCAGGAGGAATGGATAGATTATGAAGAGACGTTCGCTCCAGTAGCTAGGCTAGAATCTGTTCGAATATTTCTGGCCTATGCTGCTCACAAAAACTTTGAGGTTTTCCAAATGGACGTCAAGTGTGCATTTCTCAATGGCGAACTCGAAGAAACTGTGTATGTGGAGCAACCTCCTGGGTTCGTGAACGAAAAGTATCCAAATCATTGCTATATTCTGGATAAAGCTGTGTACGGCCTTAAACAAGCTCCGAGAGCCTGGTATGAAACGCTTACAAAATTTTTAAAGATGTCTAAGTTCAAACAAGGTTCGGTTGACCCAACCTTCTTTCGCAAAAAGGAAGGTAACCACCTAATGATAGTTCAAATTTATGTCGATGACATCATCTTTGGCTCTACGAATCCCAGCTTAACAGCTGAATTCAGAAAGTTGATGGAGACTAAGTTTGAAATGAGCTCAATGGGTCCTATTAATTTTTTCCTTGGTTTAAATATAAGACAGGGACCCGAAGGCATCTTTATCAATCAGGAAGCTTACACAAAGACTCTCCTAGCGAAGTTTGGCATGATGGGAGACTCAAAAGTCAAAGTCCCAATGGCATTCGGCACCAAACTTACCCCTTCACTAGATAAACCGGCTGTCGACATCACGCTCTATCGTCAAATGATAGGCTCATTGATGTATCTAACTGCTAGCAGGCCTGATATCATGTTTTCTGTGTGTTATTGTGCTCGATTTCAGGCTAACCCATGCGAACCTCACATGCTGGCAGTGAAGAACATCCTACGCCATCTCAAGCGAACCACCTCCTTAGGTCTTTGGTATCCATCCAATTCAGGCTTCTTCGTTCAAGCCTATTCCGATGCTGACCTTGGAGGATGTGGACTCGACCGTAAAAGCACAACTGGTGGCTGTCAATTTCTTGATGGGAAGTTGGTCAGCTGGCAATTCAAGAAACAAACGTGTGTGTCGCTGTCTACTGCCGAAGCGGAATACATTGCCGCTGCATCCTGCACATCCCAAGTGATTTGGATCCAGAGTCAACTTCGAGACTATGGACTCAATATGAAGAAGATCCCACTATATTGCGACTCTGAAAGTGCAATTAGAATCTGTCATAACCCAGTGCAACACTCTAAAACCAAACACATAGCACTGAGGTATCACTTCATCAAAGATCATGTGGAAGATGGAAATGTCGAAGTTCACTTCGTAAGAACCACTGATCAACTGGCTGACGTCTTTACCAAAGCTCTTCCTGAAGCATCATTCAATAAAATATTGCAAGGGCTAGGTATGATGGAATCAGAGTCAGTACCTCACACTACCTCTCAAACTCAAACGTAAGAAGCGAAACCAACCGAACGTTCGGGTTCGGTTCAATCATCTGACTCGCTCATTACTTCAAAGGTAGTTTTTCTGTGTTGTATATTTTCTTTGTACAAAATTTGTTTTTCTTTGTGTAAAAAGTTTTTTTTTTCTTTTTCAAAATGCATCTCTAAACTCCTTGGTTTCTTAAAAATTTTCCAAAACCGAAACCTCCAGAAGGTTCGGGTTCGGTTTTTCAAAATTTTCCTGAACCGAAACCAACCGAAGGTTCGGGTTCGGTTTTTCAAAATTTTCCTGAACCGAAACCAACCGAACGCTCGGGTTCGGTTTTTCAACTTTTTCCCAAACGAACGTTCGGGTTCGGTTTTTCAATTTTTTCCAAAGTTTTTTTTTTTTTAAATCGTATTTTTTTCTCTTTTCACTCTTTTATATTTTTTTTAAGTCTTATTTTTTTTTATCTTATTTTTATCTTTTTAAATATCAAAACTCCAAAAATATTTTTTTTCTTTTCTTTTCGTGTGCTCATTTGTTTATGGGAATATATTTGATGACTTACTTAAGTGTCCCTAGAAGCATGCTGCTGTATGTGTCCCAAGCCTCATAACATTTTGAATAATAGTCTTCATGACTTGGTATACACAAACCTTGTCTTCCCAATAAGGCTAACATATTTATTCTAATCGTGAGCTACCTCACTCTTTTCTCACATGAGTTAAGAGTTTCCTGCTTGGTCCTTATGTTTGCAGCAGAGGTACTATGTTTTCTTACACCATCCCCACTACACTTCTCCATTACATTCGTTTCATCACTGTAACCCTTGAGACTCTCAGAAACTACCACTGAGGTTTATGGTTACACAACATCTGTGTTTATGATCTTAGTTTCGTGCCACTACGAGCTGAGTGAAACCCAAAATTCAACACCAATGAATTGACGGTGACCAATTAACTTGATCAAGTTTTCACCAATGAATTGACGAATGTACCTTCATGGAATCTCAATTTTTTTCTTTTTGCATGATTCCAATGAAATTGTTACACACCATAACATTTCTTCCCAAGGGATCCAGTTTTAAATTTTTATCTGAGATTTCATATTAATCCAAGCCACTACAAAATCAACTACAACCTACTTGTTCAACAGACTACACTGGTCTCACAAGTACTTTGTTCACATTCGTTCTTATATCAAGAATTGAATTGTTGAATCAAAGCGAAACCACCCTTAATTAGCCTAATTAAAAGAAGCTTTTCAACATTTCTTAATAAATGTTTGATCGTCATTCAACGGGATTCCACACTAACAATTTGAGGTCTCTCTTGACCTTGAAGGAAGAGATTCGTGCCCGGGATCATCAGTTTCGTGTCATTATTGACATCACAGATCATCCTAAAAAGAGTTGCTTTATTTCTTTATCTTTTACACTCTTTGCATGAAAATCCTAGATTTTCAAAAATTCCGTTACTAATTATTTTACAGGCTGGATTATTACTGGATGGTTACAAATGAAATTGTGGTCAAAAATTAGCCACGTGGGTCATTAATTGGAAACAGCTGTTTAAAAAGGGGGATAAGACAAAACGTTGCTGACTCGGCGGGAGTCAAAAGGATAGAAATTCAAACGACGGTAAAAAGGAGGGCGCGTGAATTTGAAACGGTCGCACTTTTTCTGACATTTAAGGACGCGTGTGCATCGAAGCATCACCAATCTGACATTTGAGGCGCGTGTGGAAATGGAAACGGTTCCTTTCTCTGAACCGGCGCTTATTGGGCGGCGTAATCCTAGGAAACTGACACTCTCTCTCCTACGTGATCATCGTACGCCCCAACTGTCACCAATCAGTCACTCCAAAAACCCGTTTCGTATTTCCATAAGAGATTTGAAACGATTTTTCTCTCTCCTATCACCCACTATAAAAACCCATCAACACCACCTTTTACCTCTTTACTGCCCTCATAATTCCCAAAGCAAAAATACTCCCAAACACTCTCCCGTTCTTCTTCTTCTCCAAACCTGCGACAATGGCTGAATCTTCATCTGTTCATGCAACTTCTCAGATTCTTCCCATCCGACCTCAACAATGCCTAGTCATTGATCTGAACCCACTGGCGTATGATTCCTACATGTCGCCGATCATAGAATGCCTCAAATACTCCCAGCTTGCTCCTGCATTGTCAAGAATCGAAACGGTGCCAATGGTGGCCTTATCTCAGGTCTATGCGACGGCTTACTATGACAAGACCGTCGACAGGGTATTCTTTGAAGTGGCAGAACACAAGACCTCGATTTCTCGCCCCCATTTCTGCACTATGTTAGGGTTTGCTGCTGACCCATCGCGAGTTCACCCGGAGACGATTCCGGTTGGGATGTTGTACAATATGTTTTACAACATGGGCTACACAGAGGTTCTCACCTCCGTCGCCAAGTTTAAGAAGTCCTGCCTACCGCCCCAGTGGAATGGGTTATTTACAGTTCTCTTCAAGGGACTGTCAGAGAGGAGCTCAGGATCTGACGGTGCAAGTCGTCTTTTCCTCTCGATAATGTATGGGGTGTACAACGGGATAAACCTAGACTATGGGTTTGTTCTATGGCAACAACTGATTCAGAGCCTCTCTTCCTCTTCCCGACACTCTGAGGTGTCGCTGGCCCGATTCTGGATCTTGATCACAAGATGGGCCATGGACAAGTTCAATGTTCCCACAGCCGATGGTGCATCGATGTCTTCTATTGGTACATTTCATACCAAGAAGATCATCGTATCCGATGCATCAAAATTCTCATTCATTGGCTCTATCCTGGAGTCGATGTATGCCGATGTGCCCGCCGATAGCAGACTGATCAGGACGATCAAGGAGTTTAGGCAAACTGGTCCGAGGGAACTAACACCGGACATGCTGCGATCGATTCATGATGCCGATAAACCAGTGGCCAGGGGCAAAAAAGGCAGAGAAGGGGAAGCAAGTGTCCAAAGCTCCAAAGGGACCTTCTCCCAAGAAGCGAAAACAACCGAAGGCTGCTTCATCCCCACAACCGAAAAGGAGGAAGACCCAACAGAAGCGAAAGCTCGTTATTCCCTCCTCTTCAAGCGAATCCGAAGGTGGGAGTTCGGACTCTGAGGGATCACAAGAAGACGAATCTCCTCAACGAGGCCACACACCCCCTCGGTCCCCAACCCCGGAGATGGAACTTCATCAATCCCCAGTTCCTTCACCTCCACCCACAATACCTATTTCCATTCCCACCATAAACCCCACTATTCCCCCAACCTCATTCCCTATTCCTCCACCCATATTCACCACATCAACTGAAACACCACCAGTTACCGAAACCCCTGCTGTAACCGAACCACCACAAACTCAAAAACATTCAACCGATCCTACCCATACACAACCACCACCCGAAACTAACCCCCCACCCACTCAACCTGAACCAACCAAACCCATAACACCCCCGGCTTCTCCACCACCTCAATCTCCACAAGACGCCTCCGATGGCGGTGATCAATACCTTGGTGGTGATCACATGAACTTCGACTCGGTCTACTATAGTCCGTTTCAAGTTCAGAGTGATGAGGAGGATGATGCTCCAGTGACAAAGAAGCATCTTCGCGAGCTTAACGAGAATGTTGATCAACTTCTCGCCTCCTCTTCCAACCAGCAGTCATCTTTGTCTGAAGCTGCCCTTCAGAAGATCGTTGACGCCTTCTCTAGGGCTCAACATGATTTCGTGGCCTCAGAAACTGCTGCTATCGACGCCTCCACCCGAGCCTGTGAGGCTGCGACCGCAAAAGTCGATAAACTATTCAATGACGCTTCTGTCCTGCTGCAGTCCTTGCAGGAGAGCGCCGAAGCCACTAAGACAACTTTGGAACCAGTTGTTCAACAATTGGCCAAGTTTGTCTCGACGGAGCTGTCTTCGTTCGCTACTCTCAGACAAACTCTTAGCGACGACAACTCGGCACTCCGTGCCTCCATCGATGCCCGCCTGGCAAAGCTACAAGAGGATCTTGCAGCAGAAAATTCACTGATGGACGTCTTGGCAAGTAAGACTACTGCCCTTAAGGTCAAGAGCACGCAGCTTTCCAACTCTCAAGAACAACTGGAAGCTCTTCGATCTGAACGGGAGGTAATAAAATCGTGTGTTTCGGATGTCCACGTAGCATTATCAAACATCCTAGAAGCACATGACCCCATCCTGAACCATTCGGTGAGGCGTACCCTCGCTGAAAAGCTCTCCCAGGCCATGGACCTTTTAAGCAAGATTGAAGGCCTACCGAGTTTCGTGTCCATTCTGAAACAAGGGGGAGATGAGAAGAAAGGATCGAAACCACCTCCTTCCTCCAAAGCTACTCACACAACCGAACCACCCCCAACTGGTCATGCCTCGGGTTCGGGTGTGAAGAACAAGGGCAAAAATATAGCTGAGGGAGGAGATGAAGATGAAGATGAAGATGAAGACAGGGAGACCATTGCCGACATGTTGAAACGGAAAAACAGTCACAATGCTAAAGGCGATGCCAGTCGTGTGGCGCGTGAGGCTGAAGAAGCCGAACGAAAGCAAAAAGAAGCCCACGATCTCCTTGAGAGCCGAAAGTTTCTCTTCCCTGCCTGGACCAGGGATCGTATGATAAAGGAGGCCATAGAAACTCCAAGCATATTATGGCTCGAGCCGGTGATATCTTTCGACTGCAACAACACTATCGATTCGCAGTTTGATATGCCGCTGACTCGAAAGGCGTTCATCTTCCACGCCTTCTCTAACATTTTTGAAGTCCCGCATCCGAACGATGAGATTGACAGGGAGCTTATTCACTTCTACCTGGAGGCCGCTCGCCCTCAATACCTTACATGGAGCGCCCAGAAGATTGTTAATGTTCGGGTGCTGAAGCCTTTTTCCGTGGGGAGATTCACGAATGTTAAGTTCAAGCTTATTCGTGGATCTGCAAGAACTGCTCACATCATCACCCTGGTGGATCTGCCGAATCTGAATCCTCATGACTGGATAGTCTTGTACAATATCCTGCTGACAAATGAATCTGAATATGGTCCCATCATAGACCATGTCAAAAGGATGTTGGCTTGCTACATCATGGAGGTTGCCCAAATGGATCAGGAGGTCGCCACTGTTTTCAAAAAGAAACCGAAAGTAGCACCAGTGGGATCGGCCAGTGATCTAAACACAATGCAAATGGGTAAGATAGATCCGAGGCGAAACTCAGTGATGTTCACCAAATCCGAAGGACAGAAATGTCTATTCGCTTTAGCTAACAAGCACCTTTACACCACAGCTTGCTTGGAACACGTCTTATCAATCATCAAGCGGTGTAAGGACAATTCGGCTGATGACATCAAGTACTTCAATGATATGATCAATTGGTACATCCGGTTTAGACAGACCATCCTCTCCATAACCAAGTGTCTTTTTAGCACCGTGAAGAAGAAGGTACCAGCTTCAGCTGCCGGCCCAAGTAAGAAGTGAAGGTCTCGCTCCAAATTGACGCAAAGGGGGAGATTGTTGGGCTGAAGATAGTTTTGATGTTGCGTCTTTTGGGCTCGTAGTTTAGCCTTGTATTCTCCGGTTTGGGCCTGTCCAACCGAGAGCCTTTTATGTATTGTATATAAGTTAAATGCTTGCATGCATATTAGGTTAAGATTGCAGAGATTATCGATATAGCGATTCATCAAGAGTATTGTATTTTGCTTTAGTCGTTCTTGTAATCTTCTAATCCTTTACAGTTGATGTTCTTAATCGAGCTCTTCTAAGGATTTTATTTAATCATTCGACACATTTGATTCAAGCTGTTTTGTTCTTATTATTGCATTTTTGCTGTTTCATATTCATATACTTGTTCAAGATCTAATCGATCTTCATAGATTAAAAATTGTTTTAATCTCATCATCAAGCATCTAAGCTTGAAGATCATCACATGCATGTTGGTTTGAAGACCAATCATGAGTTTGAAATGTTCAAAAATCATTTTTGATAGAAAACATAGGGTGCATGTGGTGATTTTCACCCAAAACTTGTAGAAAAGTGCATTATGTTGATTTTGACTTAGGTTTTGGTCCTTGGATTTCACCATTTACAACATGCATGTTGTTTTTGGGTGAAATACTACCACCACCATCACCAAAACCGTGAGTTTGTGTGTGTATGTTTATGTGTTCATGATCTTTCATTTGAATGGAGTAGAAGATGGAGAAAATCCAAAAAAATAGTAAACTTTGTAGGAATAATGAAGTAGAAATCTAGTTGACCTTCAAGAACACCACAAGATGATAAAGATTTAGAATTCAAGGTGTGTTCTTGGACCCATTTTCTGGAGAATTTCGTGAGTTAGGATGAGGGTGAGAGAAAATGTGGTGGTGTGTGTGAGAGAGAAATGAGAGACAAGAGAGAAGAGTGAGAGAGAAGATGGAGTGGTAGAGTGAATAAGTGAGTGAATTGATTGAGTTTTGGGGAAGAGTGGTCTTAGGAGGGATGAGGCCGACCTTTGAGTGGAGAGAGGATATTTTATATTGTTTTTTTATTTATTTTATATTAATTCCTTAATTTTTATAAATTTTCTTTCAATTTATATAAAATATGCATTTTATATCAAAATTGTTCTTAACTCTTGCATTTTTAACTTATTAATGTAAAGTTAATATTAATGGATTAAATTAATTTCCTTGATAATATTTAAACATTTTAAATATATTAGTTTGATATTATAGTGTTTATTAAAAAAAAACTTTATAAGATTTTAATATAAAACTTCATAAATTTGAGTTCTTATCACTTTTAGGGTTTTGGAGTTTAATAAACTTTGAATATCAAAACAAATTGAATCTTTGAGACTTCAAATTATCTTATGGTATTATAACTCTTTTATAGTTATAAATAACGTTTGTAACTTATTTTATCGGTTTATTGACATTATATGTAGTGATTCCGAGATTCAAGCAAAATTGAGGAATCAAGTATACTAGTCCTAGTCTTCAACTTTGACTTAAGTTCCCAAGACTCCGACCTAATTTTTACTACAAGGTCAAGTGCATAATGTGTGTATATGATTCATGAAAAGGTGTTCGAGTAAAAGAGTGACCCGAATATGGATAGTCTCTACAGTTAAGTAGTTGTAGAATTCACATAACCATGTGAAATCTAAGAACACTATCCTTCGATTCTACTTGTTTCCACGTTTCTAGTAGGTTATAACTTAGCTTCTAGTTACTAAGTCTAGTATGTGTCACGTCTATTCGTGCAACTAAGTTTAGTCAAATCTAGAACCGAATCGAATTTTGACAGTTGTCACACATCCTATACCCAGAATACCGATCTAACCGATCACTAACATAACAACCATCCTATAACCAGGATACTGATCTAACCGATCTCTAACATAGCAACCATCCTAACGACCAGGATGTAAATCAATAAACATATCATGCAATAAACCTGGATGCAAATCTGATAAGGGCCGACATTGGTGCCTTAGACCCTGTTGATATAGTGAGGAGAACTCACCTCGTAGATAGCATTGAAATACTGAAAATTTCTTACTGCTGTCTCACCGGGAATCCTGAACTATTACAGAATAAGTACCATGTTAATACTCAAAATAACCTTCATGACTAAGCGTCAACATAACTCATTAAGTTCATTCCCCTTGTTGGGCCAAAGCCCAACACCAAATCCTTGGCTTGAAAGTACATACACATAAGTCCACTATTCTCCCAATTTACTCAATTGGGCCCAACCCCCTTACTGGGCCTAGCCCATGATCCACTATCACACCCTGGCCCAAATATTTCATTTACAGAGTCCAGTAAAGGCCCAATTCCATTTAGTCCATAAACAACCCAAAACCCGAAGCCCATTTGTCAAAAGCCCAATAGGGGACATACGCGGGGCGTACTCATCCAAATCGCTGACCACCATCGGGGTGGTTAAACCAGTAAGCTGGGCGTACTGGATTTACGCTGGGTGTACTGGACAGTTTGCCAAATCCTCATTAAGTGCTATGACTTAAGCACTTTAGCCCAAACTTCAGATCCAGAGGCCTAACATGCCTAGGATCCATAAAGTCGTGAACTTTATCGCTTTGGACGTCCATAAAGTTCTAAATGCTTGATCTTAATCCATCAAGAACTTATCATTCCATCCGTGGGACACAATCAACTAATGGGACCTCATTTTTATCACTTAAGGTCCCCTCAAGAGTCCAAAAGGGTAGTCTTTTGCATCCAAAACACAACATGCACTACCTTGTGGTTTTTTGGGACAAGAAATGGGCCATTTAAAGCAAAATGGACAGATATAAACATATAAGCATCAAGTTTGAAACTTTAAACCTTATGGAGCTTCTTGTACATGAAATAACTTCAGATCTATAAGCTTGGTCACTTCCTTCAACTCTTTGATGCAATGGTTTTCTCTTAAACACTCAAGAACACACCAAATGAGCTAAAACACACAAAGGGGAGGCTAGGGTTTTAGACAGACGAGTTTGATCTGTGGAGGCTGAGGTAAAAAGGGTGTGGGTGCACATTATATTGCTTTTATAGGCCCCAAACCCTAAATATAAGGGTTTTAATTCCTGATGCTATTACGCCCAGCGTACACAAGTGTACGCCAAGCATACTAAGGCAAACCCCTATACTCTTAGCGTACTCCTATGTACGCGCAACGTACCCTCCATTTTTGTCCCAAATTGCAAACTTGGACATTAAAATTGTCTTGGCTCTACATTTTAAATCCCACGGGCTATAATCGACAAAGTAATGATAGAATAGGGTTCGGAAATACCTGCAATATCTCGGGATGTTATAGAAATTATGTTGAGTGCGAAAGTCTGCTGAGTGGGAAAGTCCGCTAAGTGCCAAAGTCCGATGAGTGCGAAAGTCCGACCTGAGAGGGTTTTGCACTCGAAGTGTTGTTTTTCATATTATCTTCCTATTTCGAGTGGTTTTCAACTAATTGATGGGTCGGGATGGCCCAATTCTTTATGAAAAAGCTGAAAGAGATTTTGAGAGAGATTTGGGAGAGATTTTAGACAGATTTTAGAGAGTGAGTGAGAGAGATTGAGAGAGACTTTTCTTGTGGCCTTTGCTAGTGTTTTGCCCCGTAGTGCTAGGATTGTAAACTCCACCACGCCTTGTTATGAGTGTTATACAACCTTGAAGGGTAAGTAATAGTGTTTTATGAAGTCGTTACATCAGTCACCCTATTTAGGGTTTAGATTTTCTGAACACTTGAAACTTCCGAGTGATACTTTGTATTAAGATAGAGAGTTTTACATTAGTAAACATATAACATATAAGTACTAGTTGAGTTGACCGGTTTGACTTGTTGACTATGTTTGACTTTGACTTGACCAAAAATTGACGTTTGTCACATCACCCCCCCCCCCCGGTTAAAAGGAATTATGTCCTGAAATTAGCATTTTGAGTGGTTTCAGGGGCTGGGGAAAAGATGTGGGGACTTTTGTTTCAGATGATCTCCGTGTTCCCAGGTGAACTCGGGTCCTCGTTTAGCGTTCCATCAGACCTTCTCAATGAGAATGCGACTTTGTTTCGTTCTTTTGATCTCTCGGACCATGATTTCTACCAGTTCTTCTATGAAGTGGAGACTCTCATTGATTTCTATTTCGTCAAGTGGGATGGCGAGAGTCTCGTCGGACAAGCACTTCTTTAAGTTAGACACATGAAAGGTAGGATATACGTGTAAGATTGTTTAGGTTGATAAGTACATCTCCCCACGAAAAATTCTTCGTAAACAGAGAAATTGCAAATAACATAATTGTAAAGAGAATGATTAATAATTGCCGTTGAAATTATACGAGTGGTAAAAATACACGTTTATAATTTACCGGTTGTTGAAATGTATTTTGGGATGAGTTTGCCCCACTGGTTAAGTGTTGATTTCCAAATTAAGTAAGATAATGCTTAATTAATAATACGACACAGATTTACAAATTTTATAAAATTCAAAAATTATGAGTTTTACATATGAACTATACAAATGCTTGTACAATGCTTCAAGAGTAAACTTGGCTACTTTATGTTTTCACAAAGTGTGATATGACTTTATATTGTATAAGTTGGTATTCAAAATCTTTATATAAAAATCATTTTGGAAATGCGAACCATAAGAATTTGTTATAAGTTTGGATCTCGAACGGCCCGATATACCTTGGATTTAGTTTCCCACGCTTTCCAAAATGTATTATTCCTTTCCAGGGTGAGACTTTCAATAGTACTCGGTCCCCAACCTGGAATTCCAAGGGCTTCCGTCTTTTATCCACGTAACTCTTCTATCTGTCTCTAGAAGCTTTCAGTCGCTCCCAGATTTGGACGATCTTTTCCGTCGTTTCTCTTATGATCTCTAGGCCTGTGAGAGTGTTGTTAGGAACTTGTCCCTTATCTAGTTGTGTGTCACCCACTTCGGCCAAGCACAGAGGTGACCTACACTTGCGACCATAAAGGGCTTCGAATAGGGTAACCTTGATACTAGTGTGATAACTATTGTTATATGAGAATTCAATAAGTGGTAAATGGGTATCCCACGCTTTTCCAAAGTCAATCATGCAAGCTCTTAGCATATCCACCAAGGTTTGAACAGTCATTTCACTCTGCCCGTCGGTCTGTGGGTGGTAGGCGGTACTCATTTCTAGCCTAGTTCCCAAGGATTTTTGTAGCGACTGCCAGAATCTTGAGGTGAATCTACTATATCTATCGGAGATAATGGATATCGGTACCCCATGCAGTTGTACAATCTCTTTAATGTATGTTTTGGTCAGTTTATCCATTTTGTCGGTTTCCTTTATCGGTAGGAAGTGGCGAATTTTGTCAAACTGTCAACGATCACCCAAATGGTATCGAGACCACCCGTTGTTTTGGGTAACTTGGTTATAAAATCCATTGTGATCCGATCCCACTTCCACTCGGGTATCTCTGGTTGTTGCAAAAAAAACCCGAGGGCTTCTGGTATTCTACCTTGACTTTGGCGCAAGTCAGACACTTGCCCACATAGGTAGCAATTCCGGCTTTCATGTTCGGCCACCAATAAAGTTTCTTAAGGTCTAGGTGTATCTTTTCTGAACCTGGATGAATGGAGTGTTGAGTCTTGTTTGCTTCATTCATGAAAACATCTCTGAATCCACCAAACTTCGGTGTCCAGATACGATTCATGAGATAACGAACCTTGTCTCCCTTGACTTCTAGGTTTTTAGTCATTCCTCTAAAGGCTTCACTCGCCATATTCTCTAGTTTCAAAGCTTCTAGTTGTGCCTCTTTAATCTGTGTGGATAGGTGTGAATGGATTGTCATGGTCAATGACTTTACTCGGCGGCCCGAGTATTTCTTTTTGCTGAGAGCCTCAACTACTACATTGGCTTTGCCTGGATGATAACAAATCTCGCATTTGTAATCATTCAATAGCTCTACCCATCATATTTGTCTCATGTTGAGTTCTTTTTGGTTAAGGATGTGTTGAAGGATTTTATGATCAGAGAAGATAGTACATTTTGTGTCGTAGAGGTAGTGTCTCCAGATCTTCAGGGCGAATACTACTACTCCTAGTTTGAGGTCGTGTGTACTGTAGATGACCTCGTGAGTCTTTAGCTGTCTGGAGGCATAGGCAATGACGTTTCCTCGTTGCATTAGCACACATCCGAGGCCCTGGTTTGACGCATCGCAATAGACCATAAATTCTTTTGTTCCTTCTAGTAGGGAAAAGATCGGAGCACTGCACAAAGCCCGCTTTAGGGTTTAGAACGAGGTTTCTTGTTTCTCTCTCCAATTGACTGCCACACTCTTCTGAGTCAGAGTGATAAGTTGTTTGACAATCTTGGAGAAGTTTTGTATGAATATGCGGTAGTATCCAATGAGGCATAAGAATTGGCAGAATTTTGTTGGTGTTCGTGGTACTGACCAGGTCTCGATCGCCTTGATTTTGGAGGGATCCAAGTGTATCCCTTCCTCGCTAACTACATGACCGAGGAAGTCCACTTCTCGAATCCAAAATTCGCACTTTAAGAATACTGCTTATATCTTCTCCACCCTTATTGTCTCTAATACTTGCAATAGGTGTTGACTGTGCTCTTCCTTGCTCCGTGAATAGACCAGAATGACGTCTATGAAGACAGTCACAGACTTTTCTAGGCAAGGCCAACACACCTGATTCATTAGATTCATGAACACTATGGGTGCATTTGTTGATCCTAAGGGTATCATCAAAAACTCGTAGTGACGTAACGGGCCTTGAATGTCGTTTTAGGAACATCCTCCTCTTGGACTCGCAGCTGATGGTACCCCGACCTCAGATAGATTTTTGAAAAGTAGCTTGCTCCTTGGAGCTGGTTGAATAGGTCGTCAATTCGGGGTAGGGGATATAGGTTCTTGATCGTGAGTTTATTTAGTTCGCGGTAGTCGATGCACATGTGAAAAGATCTATCCTTCTTCTTCACAAACAAGAACTATGCTCCCCTTGGCGAGAAACTTAGTTTGATGAATCCCTTGCTCAGGAGTTCGTTCAGCTGGCTGGACAATTCATGAATCTCGGCTAGTACTAGACGGTATGGTGCTTTGGCTACAGGGGTAGCTCCAGGGATTAGGTCGATTCGGAATTCGACTTGCCGTGCAGGTGGCACATCTGGGACGTCTTCAGGGAATGTGTCAGGGAAATTACAGACCTCCGGAATGTCTTTCATGTCTTTCTATTCTTGTTTCTTATACACCATGTGGGCTAAGAAGGTGTGGTATTCCTTACGGAGATACTTTTGGGCTTTGACACAAGAGATTATTTGTAAATTATACTGGGTTTGTCGCCATAAATCACGAAAGCTTCACCATTTGGCAGATTAAGGTAAACGGCCCTTTCGTAACATAGAATGTCGGCATGATGAGAACCTAACCAGTCCATGCCAATGATGACGTTGAAATTTTTTATTGTGACTCGCATTAGGTCGATTTTGAACGAATAGTTGTCTAGAGTGAGGGTACACCCTATGTATATGCCGTTAGTGCACTCTGCCTTTCCATTTGCCATTTATACGACATATGTATCTTTTAGTGATTGGGGATTTTGTTTAAGTAAGTGTTTGAATTGGTGGCTTATGAAACTCCTCTCCGCTCCACTATCGAATAGTATGCATGCATATGAGTTATTGAGAAGAAACGTATCGGTAACCACAGTGGGATCTTCCACTACTTCCCTATGTCCTATGGCCAAGACTCTTCCGACACTGCCAATGTTAGTGTTTCTTGCTTTTGGGCAGTCTCTTTTAAAGTGCCCAGTCTCCCCACAACCATATCAGGCTCGGCTTACCCCGGTATTGGCTGCTAGGCTGATTTGTTGGGTTGGCGTTTTGTAGAAGCGGGTTGTATGCCCTTTCTTGTTGCAGTTGTTCTTGGGTTTTGTATACTACAACATCCTATGGTGCACATACAACCCTAAAAACTTTTGATCTATGTTTTCCCTAATTATACATGCAATATTGTTTCCAAAGCGTTAAGCCTACAACTAACATACAATTGATATAAACAACATAGAATTAAGTTATATAGTTACCTCTTTGTTGTAGCTTGTATTTTTGGCCTTTAAGAGTTTAGTGCCCCAAATGTTGCATCTCAAACAGTTCACAACACACCTTAGACAAAGAATGACTTTTGAGAGAATATTCTTACACTCAAATCGGCTCAACGACCTTATATAGTGTGGCAAGATTAGGGTTACATCCATGCAAACCGTAATGCCCATGACCTTTCATATTACTTAGGATCCATGGGTTAAACCTCCATGGATTACCATATTGGTTTAACCCATCCTAAATTACTATTGGCCCATACTATAATAATCGTTGATTTACTTAATCAGTCCCCGTATATTTAATTAGTCTCTTTTGATTACTAAATTAATTCCAAATTAATTATAGATCAATACTAATTAAATCGTATGGTTTCATATTAATATATTAGAACTTATAATATATTATTAATTCATAAATAACCTCTTCTCAAAAGTTCATCCTATCAAATTGTCCTAGTGATATGCAACCCAAATGGACCATTCTACTCTCGGGTCAAGTACATACCAATTATAGTTATGGGCTTAGACACCTAATCCAACAGTCTCTCACTTGGATAAGTCTAATAACTATTATTGCAAGTACGACTCCAAAATCCCAACTAGCAATCGTAACTCTTAAAAGCCGATGTCGAACTCTGACCTAGTCAATGACGCGTCCATTAGATAAGGGATCATATATTCCTCCATTCTAGATATCATATGGACATGAGACATGGATTATAATCATTCTCTATGTGTGACATCCCCAAAATCTCGGCCAGAAAAGACTGATTTCATTTATGCTTTTTAAAATAATTTCAGATTAAATCCTTTTAATTTAAAAGAGTTGCAGAATTTGTTCCCAAAACAAAATATGATAAAATAATATTTATCAAAGCATTTCATCAAGAGATGCATTTTCATTATATAATCAAAACCCGGGATGTCATGTTCCGATACAGACCATAAGCATAACGATAACATTACAAGTCATTCAACAGATATATACATATACAGACTTGTAAACAAAACAACTTGATGATTCATCCATCTTATGCTCTCGCGCCACTACATGTAATACAAATAAACTGAGTGGGTCAGGCTTGGGAGCCTGGTGAGCATATAGGGTTTTCAACCCACAATAAATAATTATATTTAATTTCACCAACCAACAATAACCCGATTACCCATTCCCGTTATCCTCACTTTATGTCCCTAAAAAAACATCTATCTCAAGGGACCTAATCTTGAATTTTCATCGGGACGGACATTACTGCTAAGGGGTTTCCTCAACAATAGATATCCAAAAGGCAACCATGAGGGGGATAGAGTACACCGGTGAACACATCGTTCACAACACCTACAGGTTATGAACCTACTAGCATTCCACAGGACTGTCTAGAAAGAGTTTGTGGTCGTTATCCATACTCCGCTGAATAATTAGATCAACAACAACAACATCGAGGCCTTTCATCTGTTTATCACACATCAACTATCTACCCATGTTCTACCTAACATATTAGTAGATAAAAATATATATTTTTATACATAGTTTAAAACCTGTATAGCATTCTCATTCAATACATATTCCACATAACATATAAGGCACACCCACATAATATGTATTTCATAGATAATAAATCAGATCTATGAGATAGAAGAAAGTGAATATACATTCACGCATATAACAACAAAATATACACATAACATGTATTTCGTATAAAATACTTCATAATTATGTGTTAAAAGAAGGTAACTACACACTCACTTGATCAGAAGATGATCGGACAGCACTACGACTTGTAGAAGTAGTATTCTTCGGTAGATCTGGAAGATCTTCACAAAAATTGGCTTCTCGCGGGCAGAGCTTCGGCTCAGTAATCTCACTTCTCGGGATCTTCGGGGCTTCGGAACTTGCTTCGGGGCTCGGGAATAATATCTGGGTTTCGGGGTATAATTGGCACGCAAATCGAGGCAAAAGCTAAAAAGAAAGTAAGAATTTGGCAAAAGAATAAGGTTGCCCTCGCATGCCCTTTTATAGGAGGCTGAGGCCTTGCATTACGCTGGGCGTAATGCTCTACGCGGGGCGTACGCCTCGGAAAGCGTCACTGCTTACGTATCCGAAGAACTCAAGTGCGAGGGTCGTCATGCTTCGCTATATGCTGGGCGTACAGCCTTACGATGGGCGTAGTTCGGATGAGTCCGGTGACTCCCCTTCGGATAATATCAGATTTAATAATTAAATTTATATATTAATTATTTAATAAACTTCAAAAATTCATATCTTCCTCATACGAACTCCGTTTTCGACGTTCTTTATATCCACACGTAGGTGAGACTACGCTCTACAACTTTGGTTTAGACTCCGTCGGCTAATTTTGACTTTATTTTTATTATTTATTTTAAGTAGGCCGGGACAAGAAAACTCCGTTATAAATTCATAACTTCTTCATCCGACGTCCGTTTTCGCCTATCTTTTTATCGTTTCACTACAATTAACGAGATCTTCGATTCTCGTTTAAGTTGTTTCGGCTAAAAACCGCTTGGTCTCAAATCGATTATTCGGGCTGCATATTGCTAAGTCGAAACTTCAGAAAATCATGACTTCCTCATACGAAGTCAGATTCGGGCGTTCTATATATATTCGGAAACCTCGTTTCAGCCACTACAACTTTATGCAAAGATATCGGGTTTATTTTACACTTAAATTTTGATGCTTATTTTATTCTTAATTAAATCAAATCACATAATTAAGCAATTAAGCACAAAATACATAATACTCAAATAATATGTTTTTATTATTTCAAAATGGGTTACAAAGGTTAACCTAGACTATTACATCAACATTAATGACAAGCCCAGAAACACAGGCGTTACACTCTGTCCATCTGTTGCTTCCCAATTTTCCGATTTATGATGACCGACTAATCGAACAAATCAAATCAGTATAGGCTTTGCCAAGCGCTTAGGTTTGTCATCACTAAATCATCGAGGGGCCCACAGATATCGCTTTTATCCCTCTAAAGGTAAAAGGAATGGATAAACTTCGACTCATATGCTTGCTCTATCTACTCATCAGATCACACATAATGATATGTTTTATAACACCAAGATACTGGTGCGTTTACATATGTCAATTTGCAACTGACTTGTAAACTACAACTCACATGTCTTGGTTTCAAGAATATAAGATATTATCGTCTCACAATCACTCATGATAAAATCCGTGCAGCGATTCAGATGAGCATGGGTTTAATCCAATACTCGAATCTTATTCCAGAAGTACTCATGAACACTGCAACAAACTTGTGCTATGCCTAAAATCCTTTAAACAAATCAACAGACTCATTCATGACAGTCTTGCCTCAATACCTACTTCTAAAGTATTATCGACTATGGACGGTTTGAATAATCTTATTATTCGGGAAGTCAAAACATGGAAAGTGAAACAAAAGAATAATCGAATCCAATATGGTCTCAGAACTTGTGAATGTAAATAAAACACCTTTTATTTAATCACCATATTAATTACACATTATTCATTGTATAATGTTTCGATTGATCAACTTAATACTTGAATTAAAAACAATAGTTATCACATGCTCCAAGCATGCACACTATGTTTACCTATGGTCCTTTCTTTGTGAAGTAGATCAATTGACAACATTTCAATGATGCCCATTTCATAATTCCAAATCCTTACCGTAAATGTAAGAATACCAAATTCTTGTCATTTACTGTAATCTGTTAGATTCTAAACTTATATGCAATGATCCTCTTGTAATGACTATGCACAAAAGTCACAGAGACTTGGCAACAGACATTACAAAGTATTCCAATGGAGAGTTATTCCATGGAACCGAAGTCTCAAATTCAAAGTACATTTATTTGAACATCCTTCTTGCATTTAGTTTTCTAATCTTACACAGATTTAAAGAACAACTTCCACTTATTGAAACATTTCCATATTCCCATTTTGACTATCACTTCTGAACAACAGTTGCCACTTTTCAGAATATGTCAATATGGTCCTTCCAAAATTTACACTATACTTCCAACTGTCCATGAACAACAGTTGCCACTTTTCAGATTGTCCTCGACAATTGCTTAACCATTTTAGTCATATCTTGTTCTAGTCCTTTTTCCCTCTTAATGCGCTAGGCATTTGGAAAATTAGAACATATTTATATTATAGCATATTTAATCAATCCTATACCCGAAGCATATGGGATACAATACATAATGTCCCACATGATGACATGATATTTTACAAGTCTCTTGCTATAACACTTCAATATATAGAATTTCCTCATGTCAAACATTTTCAACATATCATTCACATATATATCCTTGAATAAATTTGATTAAAATCTCAATCTAAGCTTTTAGAATTGAAATGAAGTATTAAAGTATGAATTCCTCTCCTTAATTGTAGCAAAACAACTTTTCGACCCCTGCAACTTTGCGAATTGAAACTTTTTTTTTCTTTAATTAACATTGCTAACTTACAACATTTAACATAATAATCATGCTCCTACTAACATGATATCCTTATTAAAATAACACTTATGCTCTCACTAGATTTGACATGTACCCAGAAATCAGCTAGACTTCTAGAAATCAATACTTATTGACTTCCTTACCAAAGTTCAGATTTCTGATACGAGATGTTTTGACAATACTTTATATAAGCTTCCCAAAATCATATACCTTTCCTTATATAGCTCACATGTGTGTCTAAAATTTTTTAGAAATTACAACAATAAGTCTCAAATGTTTATACCTTTTCCATTTCACACAATTCGACATATGAAGAGGGATGTCATAATCATAATTGAATTTGAGAATGCAAATATCACAAATGCCATCTCCTTAAAATCTACTTAGTGAAAGAGTTTCCTCACAATCATTTTCATGAATCAGAGAGAAACCTTATGACACTTAGTTTTTCACGGTGTATGTGTTCTTATACATGTGACTTTGTCAAAACCATAATCACAAGACAAGGTTAGTGACAAATCGAAACGCATATGGACTGAACTTGATCAATCTTAATTTCTTGTCACCTGGCAGCACAAGGGCCTACCATTGCTTCCAGGTTGTTATGCAAACAATTGAGAACTCATAGAACTCACAAGCATAGTCAACTATAACTAGAACAGGCACGGAAATAAAAATATGTCAGCACGATAGGTTATAAACCTCAAGTCGTGGGCCAGTGATCAATAATACTCTTGATTAGTTCTTGAAACTTTTCAAGATCTTTAAGAATCCCACTAACCTCTTGACATATAAGATTCTCTATGTCAAGGAACATCACTTGACAAACAAATATTCAAGAATTAGTTGGGTTTCTTATCAATACAAACACTTTACACAATTGGTCTTAGCTGGTCTTTGTTTTATCCAAAACATTACAACTTACCAATTTCAAATGTACAAGAGTAAGAAACATTTTACTCTACATTTGATAAGTGTTATAAATCTTCCTTAAGATATGTCACTCAACTTACAAACTTGAAGAATGACTCTAAGACCTGATTTTGGAATGAAGTATGATTTGTCTTTTGATTTAACCTTTTCAACAATTCTTGATTCCTCTCCTTAGCCATACAAGTGCACTAAGATATCCTTTAGAGGATCAATTGTGATATCGTTTCATAATCACTAAGATAATCATAAAACAAGATACTCAAGTACTCTCCCATGTCTTCAGATTAGAGAAACTTTTATCTTTCTACCTAATTTGATTCTTCTTATTCGTTCTGCTACACATTGAAACTTTTTAAACAATTCAAAAATATACATAATCTTGTAAGTATAACCATATTTACTAAACTTTAGTAAACCATAACAAATAGTCTTATTGTTCTTTGTGGTAGACCTGACCAGCACACAACCAAGTGTACCCGATCCCCTAGTCCTTCACTTGACTCACATATACATGTGAATAAGGAATTAGTCCTAATTTCCCAAAGACGAGGTTCTCACTCATCACACAATACAAGTTGTATGATTCTAAGTTTCTATCCAACTGAAACTTGGGTGATGAGAATCTTTCCTTATTTGGTAAATTATGACACTACTACAAACGAAAGAATCAAATTCATTTTCCAATATTGCTATCAATGGAAACATATAAGCAACAATTTTTCACAACTGTCATTGTAAGGAGACTTAAAATATAATAAAATCAAAATTTTTCTTTTTATGTAAAAAATTGCGGAAAACTTGTCCTTACAATGCAAATAAAAGTGAAAACTATGTTTCTAAATATTTCTAAGCAATCTATCATAACTCTTAAGCATCAGCTCAAAAATCTGATCATCAAACCATGTGATCGAAATCCACCTCTTCGCAATCAGACTCAGCATACTCTTTCTTTAAGCTTCCTTTGATTCAACAAAACATCAAAATGTAATTACATTACATCATGTAGTAAGAATCTCCAAATAGGAACTTAACAGAGTTAGATAATAGACTCACCTGAAGTAGAGTCAAACATTTTGACTTTGACATCTCTTAGATCTCTTAGGTAGTCAGGGCAGCTTCGCATCCAATGTCCCTTTGAATGGTAATAAAAACAAATGATTTCTTTCACATTGACATATGACACAATTCTAGAACCGACCTTTCTCTTAAGTTCAAACTTTTTTACTTTAGCCAATTTCTCTCCCTTAGGAGAAGAAATTATTTGTGGATTGTCACTGTTGTCCATGGATACTGTGACATCCCCAAATTTCACGGTCAGAAAAGACCGATTTTATTTATGATTTTAAAATAAAATCAGAGTAATTTTCCAAAAGATGTTGCGGAATTTGTTCCGAAAACAAAATATAATATAAATTTAACAAAACATTTCTTAAAGAAATAAATATTTTCATTATATATCAAAAACCTCGAGATGTCATGTTTGATACAAACCAAAAGCATAAACAGTACAATATAGACCTTACAACAGTTATTTACAACTATGGGTCGATAATTCAAAATCTCATGTCAAGTCATCTAGCTTATGCTCTTGTCCCAATACTTGTAATACAAAGAAAAACTGATTGGGTCAGGCTTGGGAGCCTGGTGAGCATATAGGGTTTTCAACCCACACTAAATAATTATATTAATTTCATCAATCAACAAAAACCGGATTACCCATTCCCGTTATCCTCACTTTACATCCCTAAAACAACTATCACAAGGGACCTAGCCTAAGGATTTTCATCGGGGCGACAACACTACTTTGGGGGTTTCCCAGCAATTTATGTCAAATAAGGCAACCATGTGGGGGATGGAGTACAGCAAATGAACACCCAAGTTCAATAACACCTACAGGTTGCGAGCCTGCCAGTGTTCCACTAGACTGTCTAGAAAAGTCTGTGGTTGTCATCCATACTCCACTAGATGACTGGATCACAATAACATTGAGGCCTCTCATCATTTTATTTCATCACACATCAACTATATACCCATGTTTTACCCAACATTTTGTAGATAAAAAAACATATATACTTTAAAACCTGTATAAAACATTCATTTAACACCCATCTCAAAAAAAAACAATTAATATATAAACACATGGCACGCATTTTATAATAAATACTTCATATCTATGTGTTAGATAAAAGAGACTATACACTCACATGATAAGACGACGGTTGGACAATACTTCGTCCCTAAAAACAATATTCTTCGATGAAACCGGGATGTTTTCTCAAACCCCGGCTTCACGCGGGCAAAGTTTCGGCTCAAAAACTCTTTTTCTCGTGATCTTCGGGGCGTCGGGACTTGCTTCGGGTCTTCGATTAGTAATCGGGGCGTCGGGGCAGTGTAGAGGGGCTTAAAGATGAAAAAAAGTAGGAGAGAGGTTAGAAAATGGCAACCAAATCCGGAGAGCTTCAATTGATATTTATAGGAGAAATTTCCACATTCACGTCGTGAACCATGTATATTCACATCGTGAGTTTGATCCTGGTCATCCCCTAGGCTTGCCATGTGTCTACTCTTGATTAGTGTCCATTTGACTCCTCACGTTGTGATAATTAATGCTCACTTCATGAGCTCATTCTATAGACTAGCCATCTGCATTCTAGCCTTGAAAAGTGGCGTTTTGACTCCTCACGTCGTGAGAAAAGAGTCTCACGTCATGAGTCCAGTCTAATTAGGGTTTCTGACACGTGTCATGCTCTCAAACAGCTGCATCTTCAGAAGGTCATAACTTTTTCATACGAGCTCCGTTTTTGATGCTCTTTATATCCATGCGTAGGTAGAGACGTACTCTACAACTTTCATTTAGACTCCTAAGGCTAAAAAGTACATTATCGTAAACTCACTTTTTACAATTCCCGGTAGCGTTCCGGTTTTGTCGCGAAACTTCGACAGGTCATAACTTCTTCGTTATAACTCGAATTTAAGTGTTCTTTATATGTTCGGAAACCTTGTGACATATAATACAACTTAGTTAAGATTATGTATTCTATCTGCTACGCTTCAACAAGGTTAGCACTCTCTTTCTAATATCATCTCTCATCTACTTCTCACTTTCCCTCTCTATCTCAGATCCAATTAGTTGTTGCACTTCCTTCATACTGCTTCCATTATTCCCAAAACTCATCCCATAATGCCGCTCAGGAGGAACAATCGACCCATAGATTAGGCATCATATTCCACTGTGTGTCAATTTAATGAATTTTAGCATAGAAACTATGGAACATACTCAACCGACATGCTCCCTCTCTTTAATTTCCATTCATCGGCTTTCTACTCCACCGCCTTTGTATCCCAATACTTTTGCTCCACCACCTCTACATATCATCTACTTCTCCTCCAGATTTTTTAAAATCATTGAATCACTCTCTACTACGACAAAGCCCTACGAAGCATGTTTCTATCGTCTACATCACTTCACTGTTCAGTAAGGCTGTTAGATCCTCAAATTTTATATCAAGAAGGTGATCTTTAAGCCATATTTTAAGCTTTAATTTTATTTTTGAATAATTTCATTCTTTAGAGTGTGGCACATAACTATTTTCTTTGATGTTGTGCTTCGCTCATGATGCCCATTATATCAACAAATTTGACGTAGCGATGGAATGGATCGCTTGAATGTTTCCAAGCTTCGTGGTTTTACCACCGCTCCCGTCCTCTGTTTGGTTCGTCTGGGTTCTCATATCTTCTTCATCAGCACATGACTCAGTCCCCCTAGTTTTTGGAATCTTTTGAATTTTTATTTCATGACGCTCTCTCCATATGTCAATCAGTCTAAAGATGCCTAACGACGTTGTACCCCTTTGTCACTGTTGTTCACCACATGTGGGAATAACATGCGTTCGCTCATCATATGTTTTATGAAATGCCTCAATGGTATTGAGAACAACTGATTTTTAAGTGACTTTCTCATATAAGGTCTAAATATATTTTAATGATCTGTAACATACTTTTTAGTCACCTTGCAATATAATAGTTTTTGCTTGTATATGATTGAACATCTAAAATTTTACTCATGAAAAGTTGTATCATTTTTTGGTGTTTTTACAGGGATAATATGTTTGACACTCAAGTTGGTGATTATGACATAGTCCGAATAAATACAACAATGTTGAGGTAAAGTCTACTTTGTCAACTTATTATGCTATACAAAACTGATGAAATACTGTTCAAGACTTGGTCAAAACAAATTGAATCGAAATTGTGAACCTTTGAATTGAATAAAAGCATTATGGAACTTAATGTAATGTTGATGTGCTGGGCCTTGTGAAGCTCTGTTTACATTGCATTGTCAGTATAAACATGGATTCATAGTAAAAGTTGTCTTCAGTTGTGAATTTTGGTTAAATGTGTGAATATAAAATCAACTTATTATATGTAAATTATTTTACTAAAAGTGTAATTTTTACAAGAGGAAAAACATTAAAGAAAAGTTTTTTTTGGCACTTACAGGCATGCTTTGGAACTTGAAGAGGCTGTTAAAATCAAAGATGGAGAGGCAGAGTCTTATATTTCTAAAATTGAGGTATGTGGTTAGTTACTTGTACATGGGCATTTTGGTCATTTGTTGTCGAAATCCATTCAAACATGCTCCTTTCAACATTTTTTTCACTGGTTAATATGTTTTTCTTCTCTCTGCAGCCATTGGTGATACTTCAACTGTATAAAATCAACATTTTTTCATTGATTATCATTGAAAAGTGACAAAAAAAGAAATTTATCAATATTTATGCAAACCTGATCCAATCCGGCACCAACGACACGAGTAATTCCTGCTAAGTTTATGTATAAATTTCAAAAGTTCGTTTAACATTTTTTATTTTTTTTAGTTCATATCATTATCATTTTAAGATCATAACTTAATAATTGTTTATAACATTAGCGTATAACATTTGATATAATTTAAAATAAACCATTAGGCCATAGACGATTTAGTTTTTAGGTTTTAACTACTATTTTTCTATATTCATCAAAATCATATTTTTTTTGGTGTGTTATTTGTGGGTGTAAGGAATATAAGATCCATTTTCTTTAATAATAGCATTTTTATTTAACAAATGAAAAAATAATAATAATGTAAAGGACACATTAGTCATTTTCAAGTTTACAGGGGACCAAAATCCATAAAGAAACTGGCTGGAAATGACTATTTACATAAATTTTGAAATAGTTAGACTTCAGTCGAGAAAAATATATGACATTGGACCATTTTTAATGTCTATACGAGTAACCTTTTATAATCTCCTATTTGACGTGATATCATGTCATGTTTGGGACTTGAATGTTTTTTCTTTGCTGCAGATCACTGTCATCCCAACCCAAAGTGTTCCAACCTCACTCAGGCCACATTTTGACATGTACATATATTTTTAAAATTCGCATGTTTAATTCCTCTTTTTTTAGCATACTGGATATTTTATTTTCCTTAAATTATTTTACAATTTTGTGGGGTTTTCAATATTTTGAATTGGGTCTTTGTTGAAACATGGGAAAAACGTTCATGTAGAGCCACCACAGGAGAAGTTTCCTACTTGTTGGTTCATGCACACCTAAAGATTATAAATCACCATGCATTTTCTACAAAAATGGCACCAAATCATATGAGTGTACGGCATGTGTTTTATAAATATTAATGGGTATGTTTAGTAAGTTAAGGAGATATTCTTATTTTAAATATTCCGAATGGTGTTGTAAGACAAGATAAATTTTAATTCAAGTAATGTTTTTTTATTTACTATTTATTATGTTAAGTTTTTATTATTATTTTGTATTTCATTTAAATATATAAAAAAATTAGACCTAATTTTTAAATATAACTGTGTTATGGTTAGAACTGAATGACATTGTAACTGAGACTGGTATTTAGTCCTTGAAATATAAGGTTAGGGATTGAATAATATTGTATTTGAGACTGATATTCAATCATCGAAAAATAATATTATAGACTAAACTAGATAGTTTAGAAGACTGATATTCAATCCCAAATGATATTATCAAAGACTAACATGATAAAGGGTTGATATTTAGTCCCTAAAAGATAGTATCAATGACTGATATGACATCAAAATTAGGGAGTTGAAGAAAAGAAGTTAGAGACTGAATGAAAGATTATCTAAGACTGATTTTCTATCTCTAATACTTTTATGAATTAGGAATTGAGTTTCAGTCCCGGGTACATAAAAAATCGACTATCTAAGACTAGGTCTCGGGGACTAGCTAAATCAGTCCCTGATTCTCATCAGAGACTGATTATTGACCATCAAAGACTGATTATTTCAGTCTTTGATACCCATTTTTCTTGTAGTGAGTCTTATGAGATTCGATCAAAAGTCAAATGTCGAAGTAAACGAAAATATAAAGTTGGAAATAAATGAAAAATAATGCTATTGAAATTTGTAGATAATTTCCTTAGAAACATTTTGGCGAAAACATCATCGAAATCCGAGTTATAACGAAGAAGTTATGACCAATCAAAGATCCGCGACAAAACCGGCAAAACACTAGTTAGCGTAAAAAGTGAGTTTTCAATAAACTACTTTTTATCTTTAGTGATCTAAATGACAGTCGTAGTATTCGTTAAACCGAGAACTTTCATAAAAAAACATCAAAATTTGACTTCGTATGAGGAAGTTGTGATTTTTCTAAGATTCAGTATAGCAATATACAGCTAAAAACTCGAAATAAAGATCGAGAGATTTTTGGCCGACACAACCTAAACAAGAATTGAAGGTCTTGTCAATAGTAGTACAATAGTAAAAAGACAGACGAAAACGGACGTCGGATGAATAAGTTATGAATTTTTAATGGATTTTCCCATCCTGGTCTGTTAAAAATATAATATTAAAAATAAAGTCAAAATTAGCCGACGGAGTCTAAACGAAAGTTGTAGAGTATAACCTCACCTACGTGTGGATATAAAGAACGTCAAAAAACGGAGCCCGTATGCAAAAGATATGAATTTTTGAAGTTTTAAATATAAAATCTGATACTTCTCCGAAGACGTACGCCCAACGTACGAGAGTACGCCCAGCATACTCGGACTAGGTCAGAAGTTGGCCACGTCAACCCCTCTCTTCGCTCAGATGCGACGTATCACACATGAAAGACACATCCGAAGCTCGAAAGTCGAACAGAGGACACGTAGCTCGTACGCCCCGCGTACGAAGCTACGCCCTACGTACCGGTACGCCCAGCATACCGAAGATTTACGCCCCGCGTAATGCGAGGTTTCAGCATACTATAAATAGAAAGCAAAGGTTTCTGGTTTTAGGTTGCAATTTCTCATATCTCTCACTCTCTATTTCTTCTCTAGCCACTTTTAACCCCCCGAAGTCCCGGTATCATACCTAATACCCGAAGCAAGTCCTGAAGCCCCGAAGTTCCCGAGAAAATAATATTTATAGTCGAAACTCTGCCCACATAAAGTCGGAATTTCAACTAAAATCCCCGGTTTCGTCAAAGAAAGTTAATTTCTAGAAACAAAGTGATGTCCGAATCGTCAGTATTCGGTTAATTCTAGGTGAGTTCAATATATAGGAACAATTGTATGTTATGTGTTATATGTGTTATGTGCTTTCCCGTGATATTATCTCGTGTTATTATCCCGTGTTATTATCTCGTGTTATTATCCCATGTAATCATGATAACGGAGCTATACCTTTGACCACGAAGTGAATGACTAAGCATCACTTGGGTACTGATATATAGCCTTTGACCATGAAGTGAATGACTAAGCATTCACTTTGGTATTGGCAGAAGGCTAGGTAGGGCTAAAAGCCTGTAATTGCTAGCAAAATGATAAACAGAAATAGTAAATTTTATGTATCTCTTGGGATGAAGCATTATTGAAGCACATCAAGTTGAAATCATTATGTCTCATTGATTGAAAATCTTTGAATCTAATCATGAGTTGATATTGAAAGCCTGACATATGATACACATATGCTATTGTTGTTCTTTGTTTCTCTTTTCTTCTGTCATATTGGTATATATATGACATAAGATTATATTGTATCTATTATTGAATTCACTAAGCGTTATTGCTTATCCCTCTCAATGTTTAACTATTGCAGGTAATAAGCATCCAGTATAGATATATATTGTTGGAAGATTTAGACTAGTTAATAATATTACTTTGTATTTAGTGTTCATGTATGTATGAAATTATAATTTCCTGGGTAGTTATGTAATATACTAAAACTTAGTCGGTTTGTATCCAGTATTTTGTAATTAAACTATCAATGTAAAATATTGTTTATAAATATGCATGTAGCATGTTTTGAGGAAGTAACTTGGAGTAATAATGTCAAGTATGAAAGGGGTCTTTCAATCATGGTATCAGAGCAATAGTTTCAGTGAACTAAATCTCACAGATTGGTATTTTGACTTAAACTATTGGAAGTTCAATATATGAACGGATTCATTGTAAGTATATGGATACAAACCATAGGAAAGACTTAAGTGGGGTATTGGGTAGTGATAAACCCGAGTATTCTAAAATATTAAGCTACTTCAAAATTTTTAGAGAATTAGTTTAAGTGAACTAGGAATTTTGAGAATTTCTAGACTTATACATGGATTGCTAAGTGCTTATGATGCAATGTGTGCCTGGTATACTTTAGGTTGAATACCTAAATTAATATTAAATGGACACAAGCACTAGAATATTATAGGAGATATGCCCAATATTCTAATATGTGCTAAATGATAAATAATATAGCATGTCTTAGGTTGTTTACCTATAATGCTATTAATTGAGGAAGTTTAAGGTCTGTTGCAGACCTTGGTTTAGAAGAGAAAATTTTATGTGTTCAAAATTCTATAAAATTTCCATAAGAGAATTGATATGAAACTTTCAAGATGACAAGAAGACTTACAATAGTTGACGTCAATAACTTCATAAATAAACAACCGAGGGATATCGTAAATTAATACTTATCAAGTGATACTGTAAATAGTGTATTAATACCTATAGAGTGGTGTTGTACATTCAAAATATGTCTGATGAAATAATAAAACCTTTGGAAGAATAATGTGCGTTTGAAGCATATTTGGACAAGACAAATGTTTTGGTGTAATCCATGAAGTTGTTTCACTACTGACCAGATCGAAGTAGTGATTGCCTACAGAGTTAGAAGAGTTGAAAATGGTGATAAATACTTCGGTAGTATCGCAATTGATGTTGTGCAAGATTTAGAAGAATTAAATGAAGATCAAATGAATGGCTAATGAAGTTTTCAAACTCAATAGGCCAAGACTTTGCCTAAACATTGTGATGTAGTATGCAGTTAGAGTAATAACCCTATACATGATGCTCATACTTAGTATTTAATAATACTGAGTGACGATTGACTTCTATCACATCCTTGTGGAAGTTCCATAGTGTGTTAAGCCAACTTTAACATACATGATTAGGATAGTGAGTTGAGTCATTTAGTGGTAAAAGACTAAGTAACTTACTTGTCTAAGTAAGATAGAATGCTTAGTTGAAGGAGCAATACACCCATAATATTGTATGAGAAGAGATGTTGTAGTTAGGAATGACAGAGAACCAAGTTGAAGCTAGTAGAACATGCTGAGATGCAACTATAATGTGGACTTCCTAGGATAGACTCCTATGAATTAGACTTAAAAGATACACCCATGAGAAGAAGACTTACTCATATACAGGAATGACGATGTCATGGAAGGATAATGAAATGAAAAAATGTGCATGGTTACTTACATGAGTTAAAAGATGATGCAGGTAGTTGGAAACCGTTTGTCTTCCCGCTGCTAGAGTAAATTTTGGTGTAGTATGTCTTGCAGAGTAGACACTACCCGAGAAAGAATTTATATGAAGAATTGGAAGTAAAATTTCTATCGACCTATGAAAAAGTATTAGAATATGCTAGATCGAGCATATACATGAGAAGAATCCTAGAAGAAGAGTATAGGTAATCCAAGATATGTTTGATAGAAACTCGAAATCCTTAGTTGAGTCTAGGAGAAATTGTTGTATATACTTGTTTGAACACATTCATGTGTGATAAGTTGCTTTATGAAATTCTGTATGGTGACTTGGAAACTGCGAGACAATTCTTGGGATGAGTATGAGTAGGTGTGAATGGTAGTAGAGGCCTATACTACCGGAAGCACAAGACTCACTTGGATTAGGAAAGTCACACGGTTACCAAGAAGCTAGTAATTGATTCCGTTTTATTCATGTATGCCGTTACCATCGTTTCGGTAATGACTAAGAAGATGATTGTTTTTCCGACCCTAGTGGTTATATCAAATCGAGTCCGAAAAAGACAAGTATTTTACATGGTTCAGAGAACCAAGATCGATGTAACATCCGACTTAATCTAGGAGATTGAAATGAAAGATAATCGAAGCGATCAACAGGAGTATCGCGATCACCGTTATAGTAAATAATTTTGCAGCAAGAAGTGCTACATGTTAGAATGTGATTATATTACATTAGAACATGAAGGAAGGTTTCTTACATAATAGTATTTGACTATTAGAGACAAGAGTTTGGTTCTTTGTGTTTGTTTTGCGTTATGAAATTGAAGGTCATTACAATATGACCATTCGAGATGTTGTTGTAGCAAAAGTTAAGACCTTATCTTGGGTTGAGTATATAAACTAAATTTAAGAAGGAGCAGGAGTCTGCAATGAGAATTGAGTTTTTAACTCGGAGATTAGGACCAAAGTCCCAATAGAGAATGAAGAGCGAATGGAAGTTTGAACACCACAATTAAATAAGAAGTTTGAAGAGTTTGACAATCGTTTGGCAAATCAAAAGCTAAAATCGTACATTTTAGATTACCACTGAGGAGACACGTGAAGACCCGAATATTATGACTAGTACATTTGTAACGTCCCAAAAATACGAGCCAAAAATTTCATTTTTAAAACATATACTTAGCAAATATTAGAAGTAAAACATTCACCAATCACATCGTTTCATAAAAGTTATCGCATGTCGTGAAAAACATTTTATAGAAAATAATAATGTTAGAGTACAAATTCCCAGGAGGATCTCATAGTGCAGAATACAAGACATGTGTGTGATGGGCCGCTACCGCGCCAGCTCCTTCCCCTTCGAAGAAGAGGTACCTGAAACCAAAACAGAAGACTGTAAGCATGAAGCTTAGTGAGTTCCCCCATCATACCACATACGAAACAATCACATATCATACATACTGTCGGGCAATTCTGGGGTGCCCGACCTACCCGGTACGGCCATTCTGGGGTGCCGACCTACCCGTGTCAAGCCGTTCTGGGGTGCTGACTACCCATCGGTCCTAACGACCGATCCTTGGGGACTATTTCACCCCTACTGCTACTATCACATATAACATATCATGCCAGCATATATACATAACATCGCATACTGTCAGACATATATGGGGTGTCTGACCTACCCTTCGGTCCTAACAACCGAACTCTACTACTATCACATATACATATCATGCCAGCATACAAACATATCAGGTAGTAGCAAACCTAGATGATATCACAAAGACAATCATCTAACATACAACTCCTACTAGTGGGCCGGCATTGTGGCCGTAGACCCACCGCTACTGGAAGGTAACTCACCTCAAAGTAGTTGCTGATCTGTGTGGGAACTGACTGTCTTCTGCTGCTGCTGCTCCAGAAATCCTCCGGCTAATAATTCCCACAAAACACTTAGTCAAATACTGCTAACCGACCTCAAGGTAAAATGACCATTTACGCCTAACCAAACCAAGAGTCAAGGTCAAAGTCAAATTCAAAGTCAACTGCCAATTGACCCGACTCGCCGAGTTGGCTTGCCAACTCGCCGAGTCCCTATCCCTTTGTCTGACCATAAACCCGTCTCTACTCGTCGAGTTAGGCATTGAATCGACGAGTTTTCCTTCTAAACCAAAGGCCAATAGTCCTTCATCCTACTCGCCGAGTTGTATGAACAACTCGCCGAGTTCATCTTCATCAGAAGAACATTCTATGTTGTGACTCGCCAAGTTGTATGAACAACTCGCCGAGTTTGTTCTTGAGGCAAGAAGATTGCCTTGAACTCGCCGAGTCAGGGCATCGACTCACCGAGTTCCTTGATGAGTGAGTCTGGCTTCCGACCCACTAAGTCACACCCCATGACTCACTACTCCACCCCGCAAACACGAAAAGGGGGAAAACTCGGGGACTCACGACTCGACTCGCCGAGTCTGTCACATGCAAATACTATATACTCGATTTTGCTTGAATCCAGCTTATGCCATTCATAGATTTGGGTTTCTAGGGCATGAATAACACGTAAATTTTCCAACTTTACGTGTAAATAATCACCAAAGAAGGTTTTAGGGCTCAAAATGCACTAAAAGGGTAGATCTAGGGGTTTCATGCAATATGGCTCCATAAAGGTAGTAGATCCAAGCTCCTGGAGCTCAATCACACCTAGATCTAGAGGCTAAACAACTTATTACAAACCCCAATACACAATCAAGCTTGGGGAAAGGCTCAAGAAGGACTTTCATGGAGCTATAAGGGACTATAAGCATGAAAACAGAGGAAACCCGAGTTATACCTCAAGGAAATCACTGAGATAGCACAAGGATGCCTGGCCTCCTTCTTCTCTTCTTGATCTACTCTTCTTTCTTCTCAAAATCTTCAAGAAACACACCAAAGCACTTCAATCTCACACGGAATAAGGGTTTGAACGATGTTGGGAGCTCTGAGGGTGAAAGGGGCGAGGTTGGGGCGCATAAGGTTGGTTTAAATAGGGTGCAAAACCTTGGAATTTAGGGTTTCATCAGACAGCGGGGACTCGCCGAGTCCAGAATGTGGACTCGCCGAGTCGCCAACTTAAACGTGCCCCCAAACCCGTCTCTACTCGGCGAGTCGGGCCTACAACTCGCCGAGTCCAAGGCTAAAAATGTAAAATACTTAGATAAATTTTACGTACCAGGAACCAGGTGCTACAACATTTCTCGTCAATTCTAGACCTGCTCACATCTTATTTGATTCTGGTGCCTCAAATTCTTTTATGCCTCATAAATTCGCACATTCTTTTCAAATTGCTTGTTACGCATTCGTCCAATCATTTCATATAGATACCATAGGAAGTATATCATAACTTGCTAATAAAGTCTATAGAGATTGTGTCATAGGAATTGAAGGTTATAATTTTCTTGCTAACCTGATTCCTATATCCTTATCCAACTTTGATATTATTCTCGGCATAGATTCATTGTCATAGAACCGCACAAAATTCTAGTGTTATGAAAAGATAGTACGCTTCCCTATCGAAGGAGAGGATTCTATTTATGTCTATGGTGAAAATAATAATTTCTTTCTTAAAAACTCATAAATTGATATCGAAGGGATATTCTACTTATCCGACCTATACAGTTGATATCTCAAAATAGGGGAAGAAAATTGTAAATGATGTTCCCATTGTTAATAAATATCCTGATGCTTTCCCCAACGAATTGCCTGGATTACCCCCGGATAGGCAAGTAGAATTCCGAATTGACCTGATGCCTGGTGCTACTCCAATTGCCAAAGACTGCTATAGAGAATGATAGCATTTGGGTAAGTATCGACAGGCTAACTAAGAGTGCACAATTTCTTGCCATGCATGAAACTGCTCCAATAGAGAAATACACACAAATATACTTGGACGAAATTATTGCGAGACATGGTGTGCCACTAAAGATTACTGTCGATCGTGATACTCGCTTCACTTCTCATTTTTGGTCGAGTATGTAACGTGAATTGGGATCTTTATTTACTCTTAGCCCAGCTTATCATCCCCAAACAGATGCTCAGACGGAGAGAACAATCCAAATAGTAGAAGATATGCTTCGTGCATGTGTTTTGGAGTTTGGTGGTAATCGAGACAAGTACTTGCCTCTAGTCGAATTTTCATATAATAACAGTTACCAAACTTCAATCAAGATGTCACCATATGAATCACTATATGGACGTAGATGCCGCACTCCATTATGTTGGCGTGATGTAGGACAGAAAATCCTTGGAGGCCTTGAATTGATTCAGGACACCACTGACAGATTCAAATCGTACGAGAAAGAATGAAAGCAGCCTAAGATCGACAAAATTCCTATGCAGAAAAGAGGACACGACCCATAGAATTCCGGGTGGGTGATTTCGTGATGCTGAATGTATCCCCATGGAAAGGCATTATGCGATTTGGAAAGAAAGGAAAACTAAGTCCTAGATTTGTTGGCCCTTTCAAAATCATCTAGAGAATTGGTAAACAAGCATACCGCTTGGAATTGTCTGGAGATTTGGCAGGTATTCATGATGCATTTCATGTAAGTTACCTACCTAAATGTTTGAGCATATATGACGAAACAGTTCTGTTATCCGAGGTGAAACTGGATAATAAGTTAAAATATGTAGAAGAAGCCGAAGAGATTATAAATGAGAGAACGGTTGATCTACGTAATAAAAAAGTAGAATTACTGCTTATTAAGTGGGAACATCAACGAGGCCCAAATTATACTTGGGAAAATAAGAAGGAGATAAGAGCTAAATATCCCCATTTGTTAAAATCGTTGTGATTTCGTGGACGAAATCCTCAAAAGGTAGATGTATTTGTAACATAGACGTTCAGTTATCGTGTTTTATTAGTTAAAAAATGAATATTATTAAATAATATATGGTTTTAAACATTGAGTTCTAACAGATAGTTTTACGAGAATTGAAGTAAAACGATGTTTAGAATCATTCAGAATGTACTAGAAGTCTTATGAGATTCTGATCAAAAGTCAAATGTCAAAGTTAACGAAAATATAAAGTTGGGAATAAATAAAGAATAATTTTATTGAAATTTGTAGATAATTTCCTTAGAAACATTTTGGCGAAAACCTCATTAAAATCCGAGTTATAACGAAGAAGTTATGACCAATCAAAGATCCGCGACAAAACCGACAAAACATTATTTAGCGTAAAAAGTGAGTTTTCAATAAACTACTTTTTAGCTTTAGTGATCTAAATGACAGTCGTAGTATTCGTTAAACCGAGAACTTTCATAAAAAGAACATTAAAATCTGACTTCGTATGAGGAGGTTGTGATTTTTCTAAGATTCGGTATAACAATATACAACTAAAAACTTGAAATAAAGATCGAATGATTTTTAGCCGACACAACCTAAACGAGAATCGAAGGTCTCTTCAATAGTAGTACAACGGTAAAAAGACAGACAGAAACGGACGTTGGATGAAGAAGTTATGAATTTTTAACGGATTTTCATGTCTCGATTTGTTAAAAATAAAATATTAAAAATGAAGTCAAAATTAGCCGACGGAATTTAAATGAAAGTTGTAGAGTATAATCCCACATACGCGTGGATATAAAGATTGTCAAAAACGGAGCCCGTATGCAAAAGATATGAATTTTTAAAGTTTTTAATATAAAATCGGATACTTCTCTGAAGCCGTACGCCCAGCATATGAGGACTAGGTCAGAAGTTCTCCACGTCGACCCATCTCTTTGCTCAGATGCCACGTATCGCACATGAAAGACATGTACGAAGCTCGGAAGTCGAACAGAGGAAACGTAGCTCGTACGCCCCACGTACGAAGCTACACCCTGCGTACCGGTATGCCCAGCGTACCGAAGATTTACGCCCCGCATAATGCGAGGTTTCATCATACTATAAACAGAAAGCGAATGTCTCCGGTTTTAGGTTGCAATTTCTCATATCTCTCACTCTCTACTTCTTCTCTAGCCACTTTTAACCTCCCAAAGTCTCGATATCATCCCTAATACCCGAAGCAAGTCTCGAAGCCCCGAAGTTCCTGAGAAAATAATATTTATAGTCGAAACTCTGCCCGCATAAAGCCCAAATTTCAACTAAAATCCCCGGTTTCATCAAAGAAAGTTAATTTCTAGAAACAAAATGTTGTCCGAATCGTCATTATTCGGTTAATTCAAGGTGAGTTCAATATATAGGAACAATTGTATGTTATGTGTTATATGTGCTATGTGCTTTCCCGTGATATTATCCCTTGTTATCATCCTGTGTTATTATCTTGTGTTATTATCCCGTGTTATCATGATAACGGAGCTATACCTTTGACCACGAAGTGAATGACTAAGCATCACTTGGGTACTGGTACGTAGCCTTTGACCATGAAGCGAATGACTAAGCATTCACTTTGGCATTGGAAAAAGGCTAAGTAGGGATAAAAGCCTGTAATTGCTAGCAAATTGATAAACAGAAATAGTAAATTTTCCTTATCTATTGGGATGAAGTTTTATTGAAGCACATCAAGTTGAAATCATTATATTTCATTGATTGTAAATCTTTTAATCTAATCATGAGTTGATATTGAAAGCCTGGCATATGATACACATATGCTATTTTTGTTCTTTGTTCTTCTCTGCTTCTGTCATATTGGAATATATATGGTATAAGATTATATTGTATCTATTATTGAATTCACTAAGCGTTATCGCTTATCCCTCTCTGTGTTTAACCATTGCAGGTAATAAGCATCCAGTATATATATATATATATATATATATATATATATATATATATATATATATATATATATATATATATATATATATACTGTTGGAATATTTAGAATAGTTAATAATATTACTTTTGTATTTAGTGTTCATGTATATATGAAATTATAATTTCCTGGGTAGTTATGTAATATACTAAAAGTTTGTATCTAGTCTTTTGTAATTAAACTATCAATGTAAAATATTGTTTATAAATATGAATGTAGCATGTTTTGAGGAAGTAACTTGGAGTAATAATGTCAAGTATGAAAGGGATCTTTCAATATCCATGTATTCTTGCTGACCAACCTGCTCAACGGTTTCCTGAGAATACAAGTTAATTTAAAATGTTAACATATATAATGTTGGTGAGTTCATAAGCATGTTTGAGTAAAATGTTTTGTAATTCTTTGTAAACACCAGAAAATCCGATATTTTCTGAAAAGTGGTTTGAAAGGTTGTGTCAGATCTTGTATTAATGCATGTGTGTTAATTATTTGCGATAATATAAAGAGAATAACCTAGACAACCCGATGTTGTCTAAAAAAATGTTGGAAATCTCAACAACTGAGATTGAGTATTGACGAGTATAAGTTACCATGTTATCCATAAAAGGTTGTTTACCTTAAATTAGCATCATTAATTCCTCTAAGTGAGCCGTTATAACCATACTTGATAATGACAATTTCGCCTGTCATGATGTCTTGTTAGACGCCGACTTGTTTAAGGTACGGTTTGTCACCCTAGACTGGCCTAGTCTAACTGTAGCGAACAACTCAGGTGTAGCTGTCTCCCCCATATAGATCTAAACACAAATTCATGCTCTCTCTCCGGGAAACTCTGGTTATAACTACAGGCTACATTTGTACACTCATTTGGTGCCAAACGAAACGGCTCACTAGATCCTTAATCGAATTTACGCGAATAAACATTTAAGGAACATTCCAGGCCCAATAAACATGTAAGTGGACAACTAAGGACCTCTAAGCATGTAAATTATAATTTAGGCCCAAAAGGAATGTGAAGGTATATCCTGTGCCCAATATCTATGTAAAAAGGACAACTAAGGCCCACTTAAACATGTATATTATTTTTAGGCCTAGTAAGGATATGAGAATACCGAAATTGATCAGTGGTTTGTTACTTTGGTTGTTTAAGCTATGTTGTTTACCAAAATGATATAAAGACTCCATTTTTTATTTTTTTATTTTTTTTGTAAAATGTCATTTTTTGTCTAAAAACCGAAAATTTACAATTATGGCACATTTTTTGTAAAAATGACATTTTGGGTTCTTTAAGGCCGAAAATTTACAATTATGGCTCATCAACAACTTACCTCTTCAATGGTAACAGTGGAGAAATTTTGAATACTAACAACATACAATAACACTCTTAACATACGATATTTTTTTGTAGTGTTGTTTGATATGTAATGTTAGGTAACTTGTTTGACATGTGATATTTTTTTGAAATGAATTAATGTTCTTATGTATGGTATTTTATTTTGTATTATGATGATTTCAATCTGTTGTTTAATTTGAAAATTAGTAATTCTATAAAAAATATAAATGTTTTTAAAACATTTAAAATTATGACACGCAAATGTGTGTCGTCTTCCTTTATGACAAGGGTTTCCTTGATACGCATTGTGTGTCATAAATACGTGCGTCGTAAGGTTACGACACGCAAATGCGTGTCGTCTTCCTTTATGACAGGGCCTTCCTTGATACGCATTGCGTGTCATAACTGTGCGTCGTAAATGCGTGTCATAAATGCGCGTAGTCTCTCTTTATGACAGGGCCTTCCTTGACACGCATTTTCGCGTCGTCTGAGTATTTTACGGCGCGCATTGCGCATCGTAAAAGGCTGTTTTTCTAGTAATGTCTGTAACGCCCGCAAATTTGGGCTAGTCAATTTAGAAACGATAAACATCAAGAATGACTTTTTGATAGAAGATTATTTAGGTGTTGTTTGTTTTTCTGAAGTCAAAATGTCTGCAGTCTGCGGACCACGTCTGCAAGTCTCTGCAACAGAAGAGGTGGACCAAACGTCTGCAGTCTCTAATAAGAAGTCTGCTTGTTTTTTTATGTCTGCAGACTACTGAAAAATAAACTAATTTTACAACATTTTATTTGAGTTTTACAACATCTAATAATTATTTCATCATAATAGATAAGAAAATGCTACAACAAACAAACCATATATAAACAATATTTATAATATATAATAATAATAAACTACAACAAACAAAATGATATAATATCAATATTTTTACAATGAAAGAACTTTAAAAAGCCATCCTCTTGATCTTCTTCTTTGAGATGCAACTACAACATTTTGCACAATATGATCATTTAATCGTCATTAACAAAGTCTAGTTTCTTGCTTGAGCATCGAGCAATCTTGATAATCAATCTATGTGTTTTGAACTCATTTGTTATCATTGCCATTGACATGTAACATGACACAAACACCACAACTTGATTTGATTCAAAAGGAGGCTCTTATCCTGCTTTCACAAAGAACTTGAGTAATAATTTCAAAAGTGGTATTCCGTTCTTTATACACTTCTATATACATTGCAAACTCCAGGATGTGTTAAAGATGCATCAGCCCCTGTTCTTGATCTAATAAAACTTTTGATTTCTTTGAGGACTTTTATCGAACACTTGGGTGCTGTTTGTTTTTCTGAAGTCAAAATGTCTGCAGTCTGCGGACCACATCTACAAGTCTCTGCAACAGAAGAGGTGGACCAAACGTCTGCAGTCTCTAATAAGAAGTGTGTTTGTTTTTTTACGTCTGCAGACTACTGAAAAATAAACTGAATTTTAAATAAACTAATTTTACAACATTTTATTTGAGTTTTACAACATCTAATAATTATTTCATCATAATAGATAAGAAAATGCTACAACAAACAAACCATATATAAACAATATTTATAATATATAATAATAATAAACTACAACAAACAAAATGATATAATATCAATATTTTTACAATGAAAGAACTTTAAAAAGCCATCCTCTTGATCTTCTTCTTTGAGATGCAACTACAACATTTTGCACAATATGATCATTTAATCGTCATTAACAAAGTCTAGTTTCTTGCTTGAGCATCGAGCAATCTTGATAATCAATCTATGTGTTTTGAACTCATTTGTTATCATTGCCATTGACATGTAACATGACACAAACACCACAACTTGATTTGATTCAAAAGGAGGCTCTTATCCTGCTTTCACAAAGAACTTGAGTAATAATTTCAAAAGTGGTATTCCGTTCTTTATACACTTCTATATACATTGCAAACTCCAGGATGTGTTAAAGATGCATCAGCCCCTGTTCTTGATCTAATAAAACTTTTGATTTCTTTGAGGACTTTTATCGAACACTTGGTGTGCAATATCATATACATTCCAACAAAAAAATAATGATTTGAAACAATAAAGAGTATTTTCAAAACCAAATAACATTAAACAATCAACAAGTAACATTCAACAACAATTTGAGATAATAAAGAGTATTTTCAGCAAAATGAAAACATTCACATCATTATTTCACATTTTCAGCACAACATTCACAACATTCACATCATTATTTCTACTATTCACATCATTATTTCTATTATTTTTAACCTTTTGGCCTTATGAATTTTTAGATTAAAGTGTGATTTTCCAAAAATAAAAGGAAGCAGTTTGATATTCACAACATTCAACCTTTTGACCTGAACATAAACATGAAAAAGAAAAGGCAGCAGTCCTTTGTCTATAAAGAGTTTTCCCAGCAATAACAGTTAACAAGAATTTGAAGCAAGAAACAGTTAACAAGAAATTGAAGCAAGAAACAAGATTTTCAATGCATTAAAGAGTTTCCCAGCAAGATTAATGTTCAATTTCATGTTGGAACCGGAAAAAAAACGTAAAGGGATGTTGAAACCTGTTCGCTGGTGGCCTAGATCGTAGCTGTCGACTGGTCGAGATGTCGCCGAGTCGCTGGACACCTTGGATCGAAGAGGAGGGCGGCAACGGGGGTGCTGATCGGAGGTGGTGGTCGACCGGATAGAAGATGGAGAAGGTTATGTCGGGTGGAGAGGTGGGAAGTTTGACGAAGGAGGCGGATAGAAAAGAAAGACATGTTCTTTTTTTTGGTTTAAAACACTCGCGGACTTTAGAAGAGGTTGGCCCAAGTCTGTATGGTGAAGACCTCGCGCAGACATTTTTATGTCTGCGCACTTCAAAAAAACAAACACACTGCAAACCTTTAAGTCTGCGCGTGGTCTGCGCCGCGCAGACAAAAGAGCCCACGCAGATCTGCAGAGAAAAAACAAACACCCTCTAAGCCTAATTAAGGGTGTTCACCAATTTCTGGGAAACCTAAAACCGAGAGGGGGAGAAAATCTAGGGGGAGTTCAAAAAAATTTGGTGTACTTCAATTTTTGTTTTGAAGGAGGTTGAAAATAATTGAAATATTTAAAATGTTATATTTGAGATATAACATCTTTATAAAAACAATTGTATAAATTTTTATTACCTTTAGGTATGTCAGATTTTTGTATTTATACAATTTTAATTAGAAGCAATTTAAAAAGAAATTAACATAAAAGCTTTCCAACCTCCAATGAGTTCCATCCAATGTCAAAAGTGGCGAGTCTATCAAAGACTAAATTTTAGACCTTAATAAGTTTCATTCCCAATAATATTCCCGACTAAATTCATGAGATATATACGACATTTATGACTGAAATTTCTCATCCAAATAACAAATTTGTGTAGTTGTAATATTGATTAAATTTCCAGTCCCAAATAGTCTCATAAACAATCAAAACAAACGGAGATCTATCAGGACTGAAATTCAGTCCCACATAACCTTCCCTTCAAGGCCATAGTTGGCTTTGGACTAATCGAGACTGAAATTCAATCCCCAATGTGTTTCCCACCAAGCTTAAATTAGCGCAAACAAAATTAGGGACTGAGTTTTAGTCTCTAATAAGTTTGGTCAGTCTCTACAAATTCACACAATAAAATCAGTCCTAGATAGTATTCGAGACTAATTCATCAGTCCTAGATACATGGTATCAAAGACTGATCAATCAGTCTCTGATATGTTAGGCACAGAAGCCCTTTTTTCCTGTAGTGACTTTCAATACATTCTGAATGATTCTAAATATAGTTTTACTTCAATTATCGTAAAACTATAGGTTAGAACTCGATGTTCAAAACCATATATTATTTAATAATATTCATTTTTAAACTAACAAAACACGATAACTGAACGTGTATGTCACATATATTTTGTTATGTATTGTTTCATCGTACTCTAAACATTTTGGCATGTAATATTGAAATAAAATACTCGATGTAAGCAATAACAGTTGTTATATTACATGGTGATGATGATGATGCTTGTTTCATTTATATACATTGTGATGATACTACAAGAATGAATTCACCCAAGCCCCCGGACGTTTCCGCCGTCTGGTTCGGGGGTGTGACAGTCACTCTAGTAATGCAGCTACTTCTTCATAAGAGGATGGTTCTTTGAATTTATCCAAATTGTAAATGAGTTTCTTGCTTTCACCAGACAAAGTTTGTCTGAAACAAATATGTGTTGGAGAAGAAACATGAGTGACTGTATGCATGCAAGAAGCATAAGAAGGACTAGAAGTGTCTCAGTTGTCACAAGAAGCACTACATACATAATCTTGAAGATGAATATGAGGTTTTGAAGTTCTTGTTATCTTCTGAGTGGCATATAATTTTGATTATGTTGTATTGGATTTTGACATGGAGGTTGAGAATCATAATTTTGTGGTTGAGGAATCTGATTGATAATTCAGAACCTTGATTTGAATGTATGGATGTAGGAATAGCGTCTTCAAATTGGAACAAATTGTTTTCTGAAGAAAATATAGGTGCAAGGGTATTTTTGGAAATTTGACATGAAATACCAGTCTCTAGAAATAACAATTTTTTGTTGTTCCATGTCATATAACTTATATGCCTTTTTTCCATAAGGGTATCCAATGAAAACACAAAATATTGCCTTGGTTGGAATTTGTCCCTGTTATGCTGTAAGGTGCTAGCATAACATAAGCAACCAAAAGTTGTCCATGATCAAAAATTCGAACCATCAAACGGCTTCGTAACAAGTATCATTCCAGGATGATCATCTGAAGGATGCAGATAAAGCAAATCACATGAGTTAATCTGAGATGAATTTGCGATTTGAGAAAAACCTGATTGAGAACCTTGATCCAGGTTTGTAATTGAAGAATGAAGAACACAAGATTGACTGGTGAACAATCACACAATAAAAAAATGAAGAAAAGAAGAAAAATCAATTGATGAACAAGATCAATTGATGAAGATTGAAATGAAAAACGAAATTGATTGATGAACAAAATCAATCAATACAGAATGAAGAAGAGGGAAAGCAGGAATTTAGTGGGAAAATGATTCATTAATTTACACTGTAAAATACACTGAGAATATATACAAAATGAAGAAGTAATAACTGATATCTAACAATCTTGTAACAAAATCACGAGCTACTCATGTGTTAACTAACAAAATTCTAACTGTTCACTAACAGACTAACGACTAATATACTAACAGGTTCTGTAACCACCCTCTAGTTAACCATTAAAGTTGTGTGAATTTTCCTCTTTATTTTCTATATAAATTTACTTTTTTCTATAAAACTATTTTTTTACAACTTACAACTTCGTTCTTTAAATTACGTTTTTAACAACTGTTTGCCAACCTTTTTTACAACTATTTTACAATGTTGTTTACCACTTAGCTTTTTTTTTTTTTTAATTAGTACAAACAAATATATAAAAAATGAGCTTTTACATGTTTACAAGCTTACATTCATCTTATGCGCCCGTACAATTTTGACATTTTTAAATTATCTAAATATGTTATAAATTTTCTCATCTTATTTTACAAATAAAGGCTAATATGTAGAGATTAAAGATTGAAAATACATGACTAAGTAGGTCTACTTAGCAGTTACAAGAATGGTAAATAATAATTTAATTTTTTTAATCATATGGTTAATTAAACAAAAGGTTTTTTTTTAAAGCGGGCAAGCTCCACATTTTCACCGCCACCTCACAATTTTTTTTTTCAGATTTATTAACTTATTAAATTAAAATCAAGATTAACATAGTTTTTGTGTGTATTGAACATACAAATTAGTTTACAACAAAAAATCTTCAACCGCAACAAAGAAATAAAGACTATGGAAATGTAAAAAGTTAATATACAGATAACTTTGGATCCTTGATTCGCCATTGATTTTAATTATTATTATTGATAATTAAAAAAAAAAAAAAGAAAAAAAAAACATTTTGTTAAAACACTTAAATCCTCACATTAGCCAGGTGGCCATTTCATCTGTCTCCCACCAAGAACATGCAAGTGAAGATGGTAAACCGACTGACCTACACACACATTAATTAATTAATTAATTAATTAATTAATTAACACATTCAAAACGTTTGATTAGTAAAAGAGTAATATGCAAGAAAAAATAACATACTTTCATTTATTTTTTCTTCTTAAAGCAATTGAACTTTGAATTATCTAGAACAAACAAGCTTTTTGGAATTCAGTAAAATAAAAATTACAACTTACATGCAGTAGCACCACTGTTGATGACTACACGAAATCCATCAATAATTCCTTCTTTTTCTGCTACTATTTTTGATGCGTGAAGAAGATGCCCTAATATATCTTCGTGTCTTGCTTCAGCCTTGATGATAGCAAAGAGGAAATTAATAAAATGACTATCTTGCCCTTACTTTTACATTTATTATCGATTTTACTATTCTTATTGATTGCATTTTATTATTATTATTATTTTGCAACCAGTTCATGAACTAAAAGCATGACAAAAAGACTTTTTAGGGATGAGAAAGGTTTAAAAAATTTAGGAACCATAAGTGTAAAATCAACAAAACACAGGGACTAAAAGTGTAATTTACCTTTCCAAGCTCTGTTAACCCATCTCTGAGCTTTGGGATTACTAAAACATGAACAGGTGCTTGAGGATTAATATCACGAAAAGCAAGAACTTTTTCATCTTCATAGACGATTGAAGAAGGGATCTCTTTTGAAATTATCTTGTCAAATCTAACAATAATCAAAATCTATAAAGTTATATGAAATCTTCATCTTGTGAATAGAATGTGAAAATTATCTAAAAATCATAACCGAAAAAGAATATATTAAGTTATAATTTAGGAAGATTGGGGAAATTACATGGTTGGAGCTCCAGTATTGGCTTCAGTTGCAGCTGCTTTAGCAGAAGCTTCTTCATCATGTGTTGCTCTCACACTAGATATGGCTCTAAAAGTACAAAAATAAGGAAACAATAAGATTAGTAAAGAATAAATAGAAAGAAACAATTCGACTAATTGAAGTAACAATATATGATTATATCCTAAGGTTGATTTAACTTAGGTCTAGAACATAAAGTTAACTTGTAAGATATTTCCAATTGATCCAAAAGCAATTATATGAGAGCTTGAATTAGTTCGACTCATCTGGCGCTGCGACACTCGATCATATATATATAATCTAATTCCCAAAAGATGCGTCTTGTTTTCAAAATTGTGTGAGGTAACCCAACTCAAAATTTGGGGGAAATGAAATGTTGTCATTTGTTTGATAATTACAAAAACCTATACTGTTATCAACCAAAAGTCGGAATGAAGTAGGAGTTGATTCATACCTGCGAGTACATTGGCGAGTAGAAAGATTGAAATTTGAGTGAATTAGACGAAAGGGATTCCGTTGCTTCAATGGATTGAAAGGGGCTAAAGCTCCGATGGTTACGGCACTCCTGAGTTCATAATTGTGAAGAGTGTCAAAGGAGAATAGCCGAGAGAGAGAGAGAGAGAGAGAGAGAGAGAGAGAGAGAGAGAGAGAGAGGTTTTACCTTAGTAGAGAGGAGGTAAAGGCAGCCATGGATGAGAAGGTCAGCCACCACTATGATACCATATGTTGCTGCCCAATGTGTCCAGATGAGAAATGTTAAAAACAGCACTGATTTTTCTTTTTCTTTATTATTTTAGTTTTATTAGTATTATTTTTTTTAAATGGTTTTATTCTTATTATTTTTTTGTAAACTCGGGTGGATATATTTGTAAATTATTGACCCGGTCACATATAAGATACTTGAGAAGTATTAAATTTTGTATAGTTGATCGATTTATTTAAATGGAAGATTTTTAGAAAGATTGTCCAAAATAATTAGTTAATTATAATATTTATAATAATGATGTAGTTTTTTTTTGGGTTGTCCTCGTTATCTATTTTAGCAATTAAAACACAAAATTTAGTAGAAATTAGTTTATTAAATTGTCATATTTTGATAAATTAATTAGAGATTATTTTGAAATTAATTGAGAATTAATTAATTAGAGGGATTGAATGTTTAATTAGTTAAAAGATTTAATTAATTGAAAAAATCTAGAACCCTTAAGAGATAAAGGTGGATGAATTTGATAAGGTTTATCTGGAGTTTTTGACTTAGAGTTACTTTGGGATTAAACAATTGAAGTTTATAAATAAGAAACTATGGATCAAACCCTATATGCTTCTAATCTTAAGAATTTTGTTCTCTCTCTCTCTCTCTCTCTCTCTCTCTCTCTCTCTCTCTCTCTCTCTCTCTCTCTCTCTCTCTCTCTCTCTCTCTCTCTCTCAAAGGTGGATGAAAATTAAACCCTTTATGGTTTATAATTTTGAATTTTCCATTTCATCTCCTACAGTTTTGTTAGTTTGTTCTTTTGGTGTTCTTAGGTGTGATATCATTAACTGGACTCTAGTTTAGGTCATGTCATCCAAGCAAAATGGCAAGAACAAGATCTCTAGCTGCAAAAGAGGTATGTATCTTTTTCTTATTACTCTAGTAGTTGCAATAATAGAATGAAACTTAGATCCTCATAAGTTACAAAAACACATAGGATTTTGTGATGTTTTCTCTTGCCATGATCATCTTTTTAAAATGCCCTATAACATACAATCTCATGATGTTTTCCAAACTATTTGGAATTGAAGTTTTAGGATTGTTTTCCATAATTAAACTCCGGAAAATTGTTTTAAAAATATTTTATTAAATGTTATTTAAACCACCCGTGGGAGGGGTCTCTCTCTCTCTCATCACATCATTTTTTTTTGTAGGAACTCAAAACCACACAAATATGTACTCTCTGAAAATTAAACACACATACAAACATTTTGAAACTCTTATCACTCGTCCCCTCTCATCCAACTAAAACTATTACCACCTTCATCCTACCGTACTGTAGTCATTATGATCTGCCATTACCTTTCCTGATGAAACCCACCCCTAACGCAACAACCTTTTATGGGAATACTGAAGAGGTTAAAAAAAGCTGATGAATGTGCTTATTTAGGCTCTGATGGGTTTTTTTTATTCAAGGTTTGTTTATTGACCGATTCTTTAAATCTCATATGAAGCTGAAACCCCAATAGACTAGGGATTGAACCAATTAGAGTGAATCGTGAAGTATTAAATGAACACTAAATTGGTTAAATTTGTAAGTTAATCAAACCCCATTAAACATGTGTGAAAAGCACAAAGTTGAAAAAGAATGAAGTCCTAATCTCCTATAAGACTAGAGCAAAGCACAACTCTAAAAAGGAAGAAATTACGGTTACTTAACACTACACAAATCCATCATCTTTGGTACAACACATATACAGAGAAAAAAAAAATTAGGGTTCATGAACAACTTCTACAAATTCTTATCGTTGTTCAAATTCATCCTCCCGAACTAATCAAAATTAGATTTTTTTTTATGGATGGTTATTTTAACATAAATGCATGTCATAGTGGTCGTGGTATAAATTTTATCAAAACTTAATGGTTTTTTAGCACAAATAAAAATTAAGTGGTTAAATCGGAAAAAAGACAAAATATAGTTGTTTTTAACCCTATAAAAATATAAAATATGCAAAAAATAATAATAATAAAATAAAATAGATAAAATAAAATAAAATGTTATTATAGTTTTTACCAAAACCAAAAATATTTTAATTTTTATACCAACGATACAAATTAAAAGATCTTAAACCCTATCTACACTCTACAGTTTCTTTTTGCAAACCATACAACCTGCAGTTTACTCAAAACAAAATAGAATATTTTTCATAATAAAAAGGATGAATAACTTGTTCTAAATAGGCGTCATCAACAACAGTGTCGATGATGCAGGTTCCAAGCGGTTTTTAGATCTCTGTGAAAATACTTTAAACACACGATGCTGCTTTCCGCCATTCCCAATTGCAACAGCAGGCTGATTTCCCCTACTGTAAACCAGGTCTCTCTCTACAGGTTCATGGTTTTAAGGCTTGGATTATAGCTTCCGATAGCATCACAAATTCGAGTTAATTTTGCAAACAGGAAAAGGGGAATCAACGAGATGAAAGACAATGGATGAACCCACAACGACAACTGAAGTTTCTCCAAAGATTGACTCCGCCTTTATTTGCTGCATTCGTAGCCTTATCTCCTATCATAACTCCTCCAGGTAAACATTTATCCACCATTTGTTCGTTTATCCCCTCTAACTTCTTATCTCATCCCGAATAAAAAGTTTTGATCTTAATCCATACCTAATTCTTTCAAGTTTACAAATTGACATACACCCTCCTTCCGGTCAAAATTGGAATATATCAATCGAATTTCCCATTGTTCATGATGAAAAAGTAATCGATTTTATTAATTAGGGTTCATGAGATTCCCGGATGCTGCTAGACACTACTTTCTTCCAAATTGCTTCGGAGTCGATGCACACACCCAAAGTGCACTATCGATCAAAATCGTTAATAGTTTTTACATATAGTTCCATGAATGATAAGTTTGAGCATAAGTGCATAATCAATTTGATAGCTAAATGTCAAATTTATTTCAATGTCTTCATAGGATCATATGCTGAAGCAATAGATGTACAACGAGGAGCTTCATTATTTGGCCATGCTTGCATCGGATGTCATGTTGCAGGTGGAAACATAATACAACCAGTGAGTTTAATTCTACAAACAATTGATCAATATTAGCTCTCATAGCAAAATTTAGTAAAGTCCTACCCAATTTATCTCTTCTCATACTCCCATTTTTATATCTTCTTCCAGGGAGCAACTCTCTTTCTAAAAGACCTACAAAGGTACCCAAATTCACATGAGGAATTTAACTTCCTTATTTAGTAAATGATAATGTTAATGTACAGAAATGGAGTTGACACAGAAGAGGAAATATACAACATAACATATTATGGAAAGGGAAGAATGCCTGTAAGTTTGGTCTTTAAAAAAATAGAGTAAGCATGTTTCACTGAATATATTTTGTGCTGACGTGGCATGACGGATGCAGGGGTTTGGAGAGATGTGTACACCAAGGGGTCAATGCACATTTGGTGCTCGTCTAAAAGAAGATGAAATAAAACTTTTGGCTAATTTTGTGAAGTCACAAGCTGATCAAGGATGGTTAAATTTAGGAAATGGTGGAGATTGATCCATCTTGCCATGTAATGTTGAAATCAGTACCATATGTAGCATCATGTTCATACTATTCTTAATACTAGATTATAACGACGTTAAATGCGGGGGAACGCATAAAAAAACATACAAACGTCTATAGATATTGCATAATAATTAAAAAAAAAAATTTATGGCTATTGTTATTATTGTAATGTGTAGAAGATAAACTGAAATTGATGATGTTCGACTTCAAGACATGACGGATTATAATTAAGATCATCTTGAATTAAATATTTCAAGAATCTTGAATATATTTGTGATTAGGTAACGACATATTGGATATTTGCTTTATCAGTTTATAATTCAATAAAGATTTCTCAACGTATGACAACATTAGGTGGAAAATTGCTTCCGGTTTTAGCTTCAAGCCTGAAAAGACAAAAAATTATGAAATTATTTATTTTTAATATCAATTAATTTTAGAACGTTTTTTTGTGTTAATGAGTTAGATTATTTGAAAATGTACATGTTACGCCGATTTCTGGTTCACGAATGTGAACGACATCATTAGAAAGACAATTATAGGTCTCTTTAATAACATGATGAGGTCGAGATAGACTATCCGATGTAATCAACATAACAAATAGAGACCTACATAATGAAGCAGTGGCCCAATGATGTGTTTCGTGTATTGAAGATATGTACTTTCTATCATCGTCTAATAAACCAAGTGCGTAGCAAGCATCTTTGTAAGACTCATAAACGGTCCCGTTAACTGTCCTGATATCTTCATATACTATAAGATTGAAGACCTGTGGGGACGACAAAAGTCGTCACCATAGGGTGCAAAGTCGTCGCTGTAGACCCTGGAGACGACATGTTGTCGCCTTAGGCCTTGTCGTCATAGTTCTGTCGCTTTAGATCCTATTGGTGTCGCCATAGACTTCGTCGTCATAGCAACCCCTATAGGGACGACTTGTTGTTGCCGTAGGTGAATCTATAGCAACGACTTCTTGTCGCCATACATATCCATATATAGACGATAAGTCGTCCCTATAGGTTCTACACATATTTTATAGATTTTAGCCATTCCCCTGTGATTTGTTTAATTTCCCCGGATTTTTATATACATTAAAATTTTTGTATACAATAAAACAAAAGCAGTAAATTTAAATCTAAAACAATTCACATATCTACAATCCAAAGATTTAAAATATCTTACACCATCAGTTTACGAAATACAAACAACATAAGTTGAAATTTTTTCGATGTTTCATACAAAACAAACTAGAGTTTATAATCGAAACAATATCTAATGAAATGTTTGGTTTCCATATTCTTCATCGAACAAAACCAGTAGGTTTCCTGTTGGTTTAAGGAAAGATCAGGGTACTTGTATCTGTCAAACATAAGCTCAATGTCACAAATCAAAAATGCTAGCTATAAAAAAATATAATCAACGGTCACAATCACAATCATATGAATCAAAAGAAGCACCAACGAAACAAAATACAACCACCCAAGGGTAAAACTGTCTCTAACCAACTGAAACACAGGAAAACTCAAGAAATTAGGAATCAACAAAGAACTCGATAATTGAATTAGCATATCACAGCAACAATAACATCACACCTCAGTTCTGAAAAAGGCAATGTACTCTAGGGGAAACACCCAAATGCAATGAACTTTGACTTAGAGGAACATCTCAATGTTTAAAAATGAGAGTAGGTACCAATTTCCAAAGATGTTTCCATGGCTTGGAGAGTGTACCTGTTGTAATGCCGTATTTTGTGGAGGGTAAACAAGATAGAATATCAAGAAGCAAGCAATCTGTCAATGTACTGATTCAATCTTCGTCCCCCTTCTCTATATTTTCTTGAAACTTTATTTGTTTTGGGGCACTTTTTGTGTATATTGTTGTTCTTCCAACATTTCCATGGTGGCAACAGAGCCCTCGCAGGTTAGCACATGAAAAAACTGCGCATTACAATCGTTAGGTGTCTACATATACTCTGAAGTTTTGCTTTAGCCCCTAAACTTAGAAAATATGCCCCAAAACGAATAAAATTTACATATATTTCCATATTCAAATCATTAGCCAAATGTTAAAACCTGAAATTTATCCCTATATGGCTATAGAAATGTCGTGAAGGAACTTAATTATCCACTCAGAATTATTTTATACAATATAGGTTATGTTTGTCAATGCAAATTTATTTAGGAACATTTTTAATTTTTTACATTCTTAACTATTAATAATCATATTATTTACAACATATCAAATATCAACAATCTTCATAAATTTAGCTTTACGCTTTTTTAATCATCCGATTATTTTTACTTAATTGGTATTTTTTTTATAAACATAAGTTAAACATAACTAAACACATCCTGATTTAATATGTATATTTTTAATTGTATAAAAAAATCTAAACATGTATATATCCGATACTTAATGGGCCATATTACAAACTTTATAAAAAATATTGGAATTAGATATTACATATTACCATAATGTATGTTTATATGTTAGTTCTTTGTAATTTCTTCTGTCGATATGTGAAAAAAAAAAAGACATTTGTTCTACATATAAACATTATGAAATACTTATTTTTATCTGTTAGACATCTTAATTTATAAACTATTGTTATCTGTTAGGCATCTTAATTTATAAAATAGTTCGAGTTATATGTTAAATCTGCAGACATACAATGCATTCGTTTCCTTCTAAAAAGTCTAGAAAATTAAATTCTTTCTACTTAGATAATACAATTAATATTAATTTCGGTACTACATCAACACATCTATCTACAACCACTACAAATGTTAATACTTCGATTTACAAAGATATTTTTTTCATAATTTTTTATTATATTTTAATAACATACACATGTATTAACATAAAAAATTAGATAAATTGCCAAATTCTTCGTTGGAAATCAATATTCTTCCGGATTAGTTATTGATGCTTACAAAGGTACGTTTATTTATTCAATATTAAATAAACATATTATTTACCTAATTATATATTTTATATCCTATCCTATTATCTCTTATGCAGAAAACAATAATAACATGTACCACTTGCAAGCCAGAAAGAAGAGAAGACAAAGAAAATTATATTTGAAAAATAAAAGATCGAAGAAAATGAATACAATATCAAACGTTCGAAGTACATCAATACCGCATCACTTAAAAAACATGGATAACTGTAAAATTCTTATTTTATACTACATGTATTACACTTAATTTACATTTATATACAATACATGACTTCTCATATTTTTTTTATTAACCTATAATATTATATGATTTCAGCTTATTAATTTATTTTATACGACATGTCCTTAATTTTCAAAAATTTTTGTTACTTACAAATCAATCAACGAATGTTGTCTTCAATTTTCATAAGTTTTTGTTACTTGCAACTTATTAATTTATTTTATACGATGTGTCTTCTAAAATAGTGATATATTATTTTATTACATAATTAAAATTTTACTTCTATTTAAAAATAACACCCGTAGGTTCCACGAGTTTTAACCTAATGATATATCCACACATTCGTCAAAACAAAGCATATATCTTTCCAACAATCAATAAATAATGCCAAATTTTTGTGGGCCTGTTAGTGCAATTATTAAGTTAGCTAGTCAATGATAGGGTACTCAAAGTGTTGACTTAGATAGGGTACTCAAAGTGTTGACTTTAATTATTTAGTTTTTTAAAACAACAAACTAACTAATCTACTCCTACATAACCATTTATATCTCCATCGAGATTTGAACTCCAGACCTCTCATATGAGATGGTGACTCCATACCGCTAGGTCATTGAGTGATAGCATGTTTAATATATTATGACAAACTTTTTGAGTATTTTTGAAGATAAAAAAGTTAGGGAATGATAATGTGCAAATTTAATAGGTGTGATTTTGGGACAAAAAAGTTAAAAAAAAAAAAAAAAAAAAAAAAAAAAAAAAAAAAAAACTAAATAAATAAATAAACACAAATAATCAATCAGAACATTTTTTCTTACTTTCTCTCTCCACTACTGAAGCAAGCAGCGAGTCAGTGTGGTGTTTGGCAAGCAAGGCTCAATTCTTAGCTACTTATAGCCTTAGTGTACCGTCTATGACTAGGGATGGAAATGGGGCGGGTTAGTGTCCCCATCCCCGAGTGTCTAACCTCGTCCCCATCTCCATCCTCACTCCTGACGGATGCTGGGAATCAAATCACTTCCCCTTTTTATTTTGGGCTTTTCCCCAGCCCATCCCCTGTCCATCCCCAACCTATTTCCAGTCTATCAACACAATAAACTAACTTACAAAAAAAACCAAGTTTAATAAGCGATCAAAACTAGATGTCATAATAAGATTTTGTTATATCAATCATAAATTTTAACAAGCATCAAAATGAAAAGTGACGATTTAGTATACAGATCGTCGAACGAAGTGACGATTGACGAATTCTTAGAATTGGGAACATAATTTGATATACGGGCTCTTTCTCTGACGTCTAATATAGATCAATTCATTTTAGTGGACTTAATTCAAATTTATATATATATATATATATATATATATATATATATATATATATATAAAGTAATCAAAGCGGAGGCGGGACGGGTTGGGGATTGTTATACCCGGCCTTGGCCCCATCCCTAGTTTTAGCATAATGGGGATCCATGTCCTCATACCCGATACCCGTTTTAGCGGGGAATAACCGTCTCCGATTGGGGCGGGTCAACCGGGTTCCCTACCGAGTCGGGTGAGATCTCCATATATGACCGAATCAAAACAAGAACTACAAAGGATAAAAATGCAAATATAATTTGAAGAAAAATAATATTATCTTTTTATACTCATCGCTTCTCAATAGCTTTTGTTTAATATAGTTCTTTCTTACTATTGAAGAAAAATAATATTATCTTATGCTCAGTGGCATTTTTAATTGCTAACATATTATTTTTTAAAGCATAATTATACTTTTTACATGTATAAATAATTATTTTTACTTCTAAAAACGTATATACTTCTAAAGAAGTACAATGAAATTTGTTTTACTTTTCAATAACATAAAATTAGGTAATTATGAAAAAGTATTTTAAATCTAAAGACGTAAAAAATTTATTTTCATCTAAAAAACATAAAAATATGTATTTATGTTTCTAAAAATATAAAATTAAATATTTATATTTTTTATAATATACTTAAACTTATATATATATATATATATATATATATATATATATATATATATATATATATATATATAACAGAAAAAGAAACATATAAAAATAGTATTTTAAAAAATAAGTAAATACAATGTTTAACTAAATACTTTTTATCAAATAAATATTTATTTCTGTATGAATACATATAATATATGAAAAAAAATCCATATACCTCAAACGTAAAAATTACAAATTTAAAGATTTTCTTACCAATCTTATTTTGTGGTAACGTGAATATCTACGATAACATATCATAAAGAAAATAATAAAACAAAACTAAAATAAGTTCCATTTAACACATCTAAAAATTATTTTAAAATAAAATAGTATTTCTATAAGGATTTTTTTTTAATTACCCCTTTAACAAACATTCATACTGTAAAGTAGAAAGAAAGTTAAAAAAAACTTACATCAAAATTCCAAATCAGGAGAAATGAGAAACATAAATGGCAAGTGACCCTATATGCATTATGATTCCTTATCTTGAAGCTATGAATACTAAAGTATGATATGTATGATGATTCTTTATCTTGAAGTTGTGAATACTAAATCGTGAATCGTAATGTACGTGAGAATGGGCTTCAAAGATTTTATAGTCCTAAAGCGGTAAAGCCTAAGATTTTTATTTATGATACATTATCTCCCTGAGGTGTGAGCAAGATATACACTAAAAAGTTTTTATTAATAAACTTAAGTTATAGTCTAATGGTCCTCTTGTAAGTGAAAGCTCCTCGGTCAACTTGCAAACATAGACAAAAGTTGTTTCCTTTGACCCAAGGTCGACCATCAATTAAATTTCTCCATTAAATAGTCAAATCCGGCAGCACATTCACACAAAGAAAATCATTTCGTTTTGATTATTCCTCCTTATATTTTAAGCCTTGAAAAACTCTTAACAAAATGCAGAAGTTTCAACTTTTGCATTTGTTCATCTTGATTTCATTAACAACGAAATTAACAGAAGCTCAGAGTGCCATCAAGACAGGATGCAGTCGTAGGTGTGGGAACGTTTGGATTCCATTCCCTTTTGGGATTGGAAGAAACTGTTCTCTGAACAAATGGTACACTGTTGATTGTAACTCCTCGACACCATATCTATCTGCACTCAACCACTTGGAGATACTCCGTGTAGACATGTATCAACAAACGGTCGCTGTTAATGGCTCCATGAACATTGATCATTGTAAGAATCCAGTCCAAAATAGCAATCTTGTGTTAAGCGGAAGTCCATATCGATTTTCCAGACTTAATAACATATTTGTTGTTGAGGGATGTGGAAATGGTGTCATCATGCACAACGGGAGTATTGTGTCTGGTTGTTCAACGACTTGTCAAGGTGACACTGTTAGTGACAGGAAGAATTGCTTTGGCATCGGTTGTTGCCAATCTACAATTCCTTATGATCTCGAGTCGTTTACCCTGAATCTAACAGGCTTAGAAAGGCGAAGTGGAAATCAATCATGTGTCTCTGCGATGGTGGTGGATTCGGAAACATACTCTAGTGGCATATTTTATGGCCAAAATGTTCCGATATCACTTAAGTGGATTAGAGAATTCAATCGTAATTCAACAGGATGCATAAATTGTGAACGTAATGGAGGAGTCTGTGATCCATCTCCTGGCTCGATATCTGGCATGACTTGTCAATTTTATGGCGACAACCCCACACAAGAGGGTACTAATTTTGGTAAGCTATTGTCTCACCCTCAACCTCGTGGTCTGCTTTGGACTATTTATTTTTGTTCAATAATTACAAAAAATATTTTGAGTTACTTTTGTAAACTAATTTAATTGGAATTTGTATTATTTAAAACATTAAGATTATTTAAGATTATATGAATAAAACTAAATCACAAATATTCGTTTAACCGAAAATTCACTTTGATAAAAAAAAATAGATTTTTATTGCGGTAAAACCGAAAATTTTAAAAAAACATTTAATGGCTATTTTGCCATGTCTATTCTATTTTCTCGTTTTCTTTTAATTACAACAATAACATATACTCTCTCTCTCTCTCTCTCTCTCTCTCTCTCTCTCTCTCTCTCTCTCTCTCTCTCTCTCTCTCTCTCTCTCTCTCTCTCTCTCTCTCTCTCTCTCTCTCTCTCTCTCTCTCTCTCTCTCTCTCAAATCCTTTGTAACAAACACACATTATTTTTCTAACTTGGCCATAATATATTTTTTTGTCAAATCTTTCTTCAAGTCCTACATATCAAACACTACCTATATGCTAAATTACACATAGAATGTATCAACTATTTATGATATTTCAAACTATTTTTATTATTATATTGTTTATTACTTTAAAACTAATTTTATATTTATTTTAATTATATTACTTAATTATCTATGAAATTTAAAGATAAACAAGCCCATTTGACAAGTATAACTTAATTATTTTTATTATGATTTCTAGTTGCCTTATTCCCTTTTTAAACCTATAAATTACATTCATGAATTAAATTTCTACATATTAAAAAAAAAGTTTCATTTGGTTTTGATTGATGTATCCAACCTTTCATTTCTGCCTTTTACCATTTAACAAAATGCAATAGTTTGCAACTTTTGTGTATACTTACCATGATTTTTATTCATAGTAGCACAAGCTCCATTTTACTTGGATTCGGGATGGTTTGATGCATGTGGGGAGGTCTTGATTCCACCCCCTTTCACGATTGGAAGAAAGTGGTCTAGCAGCGATTGGTATACTATTGATTGCAACTCATCCAAACCATATCTATCTGCACTCAACAATGTAGAGGTGTTGGGTATAAGCTACGAACGTCAAACAGTGACTGTTAATCTCCCTATGATTTCAGATTGCCAGAATCAGGTGCAATATAGCAATCTTGACATACGTAGAACTCCCTACAAAATTTCTGCATTAGCTAACATGCTTGTCGTTGAGGGGTGTGGCAATGCAGTCATCATGGAGAATGGGAATATTGTGACCGGTTGTTCAACAACTTGTCACAATGACACTGTTAGTGATATAAACAACTGCTTTGGCATAGGTTGTTGCCGAATTACATTAAGTTCTAATGATCTCAGGTCATTTACCTTGAATATGACAGGCTTGGAAAGACAGAATGGAAATGGAAAATGTGGATCTGCCTACTTCGTGGATAGGAAATCCTTTGTTGAAGGTAGATTTTCAAGCAAATCTGTATTCGATGGATATGCCTTTGTTCCAATATCACTTTCATGGAGCAACAACTTAGAAGTTGATGCAGAACCAGAATGTAGAGCGTGTAAGAATAATGGAGGGGAATGTCACTATGATCCGGGTGTAATCTCTAACATGACTTGTCTTCATCCCGACCGAACAAGCAAAAGCAGACATAGCAACAATTCACCAGGTGTTATTCTAGGTACGATATTGTCTCAAGCCATTTTTATAATTTGTATTTGAACACTATTAATTTTTTTAAATTTTTATGTTATATATATATATATATATATATATATATATATATATATATATATATATATATATATATATATATATATATATATATATATATATATATATATAGGATTAGGTTCATGTGAGACGACCTAATTTTGTGAAACCATGAGAAGCATTTTTTTTTTTTAGTAAATTCAAGTTCCGAAAATAATATTTAAAAAAAGAATTTTTTGGATCTTTCCATTTATTTTGCATTTTAAAATTATTTTTTTAGAATATGTACGGTGTAATATTCTATTAGAATATTTCACGTATTTTAAAAAAAAGATTTATTATTATTATTTTTTATTTTTTTTAGTTAATTCAAGTTCCAAAAATAATATTTAAAAAAAAAGATTTTTTAGATTTTTCCATTTATTTTGCATTTTAAAATTATTTTTTACAGTATGTACAGTGTAATATTCTATTAAAATATTTCACGTATTTTTAAAAAAAAAACGGGATTTTTTATTATATATATATATATATATATATATATATATATATATATATATATATATATATATATATATATATATATATATATATATATATATATATATAGGATTAGGTTTATGTGAGACGACCTAATTTTGTGAAACCATGAGACGCATTTTTTTTTTAGTAAATTCAAGTTCCGAAAATAATATTTAAAAAAAGAATTTTTTGGATCTTTCCATTTATTTTGCATTTTAAAATTATTTTTTTAGAATATGTACAGTGTAATATTCTATTAGAATATTTCACGTATTTTAAAAAAAAGATTTATTATTATTATTTTTTATTTTTTTTAGTTAATTCAAGTTCCAAAAATAATATTTAAAAAAAAAAGATTTTTTAGATTTTTCCATTTATTTTGCATTTTAAAATTATTTTTTACAGTATGTACAGTGTAATATTCTATTAAAATATTTCACGTATTTTTTAAAAAAAAAAACGGGATTTTTTTATTATTATTATTTTTTTAATTTTTTTTAGTTAATTCAAGTTCCGAAATTAATATTTAAAAAAAGAAATTTTGGATTTTTCTATTTATTTTGCATTTTTAAAATATTTTTAGATTTTGTCTCACGGTCTCATAAAATTAGAATGGTTTCAAATGAACATGAATATATATATATATATATATATATATATATATATATATATATGTATATATGTGTGTGTGTGTATATATATATATATATATACACACGTAAAGAAAATACTTTATGTTATTATTCTGCTATGAATTTATTATATATTTCTTTTATATCTTTATTAAGCAATAAATTATATCAATATGAATGTCTCTGAGTTAATATCGATAAAACTATGCAACAAACCTACAAGTGAAATAAAAACCATCAAATTGTTGGTTTTACTTTTCGAAAATGTTTAGTCTCTAAGGATTTGTAATCTCTCAAGAAGCATTTACTGGAAACTGAATAAATATCAACTTCAATATTCGAACAATTTAAGTTTCCTAAGCTAAGTTTATGCATTATATTTACATCCTTTTAGGTGTTAGCATAAGCATGGGGTCACTTTTCCTCATGGTGATCAGCTACACATTATATAAAATAATCAAGAAACGTGAAGCAAAGAGAAGGAAAGAAAGGTATTTTAAACGCAATGGTGGTCTACTTCTTAAACAACAAGCAGCTTCTATCAATTTATTTGATAAAACCATACTTTTTACCTGCAATGAATTAGAAAAGGCCACTGACCATTTCAATGAGAATAGAATTCTTGGTCGAGGAGGTCAAGGCACAGTATATAAAGGCATGTTAACTGATGGAAGGATTGTAGCCATCAAGAAATCAAAAGTGGTTAGTGAAAGCCAACTTAAACAGTTTATTAACGAAGTGGTCATTCTTTCACAAGTCAATCATAGAAATGTGGTCAGACTACTTGGTTGTTGCCTAGAAACAGAGGTCCCGCTACTTGTCTCTGAGTTTATCTCAAATGGTACCTTGTATGAATTTATTCAAGATGAAACTAACGAGTTTGCAACTTCTTTAAAGATGAGACTACAAATTGCTAGAGAGGTTGCGGGAGCCCTTTCTTACTTACATTCATCAAGCTCCATTCCAATATACCATAGAGACATTAAGACCACTAATATACTTTTGGATGAAAAGTATAAAGCAAAAATTTCTGACTTTGGAACTTCAAGGTTCGTGTCAATAGATGAAACTCACTTAACTACATTAGTCAAAGGGACATTTGGTTACTTGGATCCGGAGTACTTCCAGTCAAGCCAGTTTACTGAAAAGAGTGATGTTTATAGTTTTGGAGTTGTTTTGCTAGAACTCTTGACAAGAGAAAAGCCAATTTCCTTAACTAGATTTGGTGATAATAGAAGTTTAGCTACACACTTTGTGGTCGCCATGGAAGAAGGACGTATATTGTCTATTTTGGATGAAATGAATGTTAAAGAGGGTTCAATGAGTGAGTTGTTATCAATAGAAAACCTGGCATTGCGATGCTTGAATTTGAATGGAAAAAATAGGCCAACAATGAAAGAAGTTGTTATCGAGTTAGAAGGCATGAGATTGTCGCATGTTTCCTCTACAGTTCCAAATAATTTTGTACATATGAAGTATGGTGAGCAAGTAAAACAAATATATGTTGGGTCAACATCAACATCATTGACATTCGATGATGACCTTTGTCGATGAATTAGGCTTAGTTCATTTCAATATCAATGTATCCTGATAACTTGGTTGTAGGTCAAAGTCTATTGCATATTATGTATATGTATATTTATGTTTGTATAATAAGAGTTATTTGGCTTATTTTCTATAGGGTTTTTGTGTAGAGGTTTAGCTTGGTTCATATTAATTTTCTATTTATAGTCTTTAGTTCCTATTCTTTATAATTACATTTTATGACAATAATGAAACCCTATCCATTTTCTTTCTAAATTGTTATTAATTATCATCACTACAAGAAAAAGACCATTTTACGACGCGCAAACCACGACACTCGTTGATTTATGTTACGCAAAGGAGAGTGACATTAAAAAAACGTCATCTCTTCAAAAAATTTAAGGATAGAAGACACGCATTATTGTATGCCCTTAAATTAGTGTTTAAAAAAAACACGGAGGGCACCTATAATAAAATGCGCGTCGTCTAAGGATGTCGCTTTATATTTTTTAATGGAACGCGCGTTCCATAGTTGGGGAAAGGGGGAAATGAAATTCTGAAAAAATTAAAAACCCCGCCTTCCTTTTTTTCTCCTTTCCCTCTTGCCTAAATTATGAACGCTCCTTCCTTACTACCACCTACTTCTTCCCCCACTTACTTCTACCCACTAGAACCAGCATATCTCCTATTCGATGTTGAAATTGTTAGAAAAAGCCCTAATTATATTCTCAAGTCTCAATATTAGGAATGTGAATCTTGATTCTCGTTTGTTTCAGATTCCCCACAAATAAATCGAAAAACACATAGATGAAGAACCGTAACTTTGCTCCATTAGCTTCCCGATTGCATCTCCTCATCACCTTTGGAACTTCTGCGTTAGAGACCCAAGTAATCAATTTATTTTTCATTTCTTCACATATCTTTTTTTAGTTTTGAATGATTTGTTGCTGTTTGGGAAGGAATAACGAATTCATCCTCTCCACCAGCCAAGAACCTTCACTCTCTCCTTCTCCTTTTCTCTGTAAACCCTAATCCGCCTCCATTACTACCGAATCCCTTTTGTTTATCCTAAAGGAATAACGCAACCAAGCTCGTATCTCAGATCAAGTACTTTGGTGTGGAGTTAAGAATTGAGGGCCCACTTCAGGCTTACATCCTCGTTGACGTACATCACGTGATATTCCTCCGGTGTGGAGTTAAGAATTTGGGGGTTTCTTTCAAGAAGCAAGTAAAATGTACAGCAACTAAAGTTTACTTGGTCTCAAATTCTTCTTGCCCAGGTTGTTTTTCTTCCCTCATTGTACTTTTAGTTTTCCCGCATCTTCTTATAGTTCCAAGATGCTTTCCATGTGCTTATAAGCTTGCTGGTGTTTACAAACTTATTGGCACGCATAAACTCATTTATATCTTGTAATCAACTTCATGTTTAATAAGAATATATATTGCGCATTTTGATTGTAGTCTGAGGCTTGTAAGGTTTTCAGGTCATATTGAATTAAAACTGCATAGGCTAAGTTGATGAACTGTTGTGAAGTGTATGTTGCTTTACGCTAATATATGTTTATGTTTTCAGGTTCCAATGGCTCCAAAACAGCCAAACACAGGACTCTTTGTGGGTCTAAACAAAGGGCATGTTGTCACCAAGAAGGAATTAGCACCTCGTCCTTCCGACAGAAAAGGGGTAAGTAACAAATCATGATATCTAAATTGTGTTGAGTTTCTTTTGGTTAAATTAATGGTTGTGTTTCTTTGGATTATATATAGAAAACAAGCATAAGATCACACTTCGTGAGAAACCTTATCATGTATATTTGAGATCTTTTGTCTTTAAAATAAAGGGCTTTGAATTCTTAGACCAAAAGCAGTTTTTTCTACCTACCAAGATTAATAACACACTACCTAAATTTGTCAACTTCAGAAAACTCAAAACTACATGTCTGATAGAACCCTGAGTGTATTTTACTGGAGCTTAAAGAACGTGACATTTTAATTGATATGGATAATGATTCAGAATTTGTCTAACTACCTGTTAAACCTAGCAAAACGATTCTTTGTCTTTCAGGCCAGCAATGCATCTATATCGATATAGATTTTGCTTAATTATTTTGTACTAGTAATTTTAATAGTTTTTTCAGATGATGGTTTATAAAGAAGATATAGTAAACTACACTTCTGGCCCTGAGTGCAGCTAGTTTTTTTTTAGTTTGGTCCCAAAATGTCCTCTTTCACTTGCTAAAGATTTAGGCTTCCAGCTACTCTCTGATGATATTGATATCACAATGCTAGTAACAAATGTTCAACCTGATGATCATAAGCTGGAAGAACTTGTGGTTCGCGAGGTATATCAGACATTCAAGGAATGGTAAGGCGTAGATGGCATTTGTATTTTCATTTGGTATAACTTTCTGTTTAGCTCCTTTTACCTGTTTACTTTTTTTTCTGTCCACTCATTGGTTTTTATTCTTCTTTTACCCAGTTCCAATGATCTACATGATGGATTGCACAGAAAATGACTGTAGTTCACTACTCAAGTCATCAACTAAGGTACTTGATATCCCTTGATTTTGGCTAGTGTATGTATTTGTAAATTCAATTAAAAGTTTTGATATGTGTATATCATGTTCCATGTTAGACGCATGGGATATCATGTTTACATCTATGAAATGTTGACTACATGTTCATCTCATTGGTTTACTTAGATTTCATGTCTTGTATCTGTATCAGTTCTTAGTAGAACTTTTTTTTAACAATGGAGAAGGATGGATAAGCCAAAAAGGAATCACGGGTGGCTATGATTCTGTTTTCCATCAGATCTATAGTCATATTGTAAAAATCATACCTTGAGCTATAGAACTCAAACGGACCCCAAACCAGTTCCCAAAGTTCACAAATTGAGTTGGCTAACTTTCTTAAGCAGGCCAACCTCACTGGTAAGGACTTTATCTATGTGCAAGAATGGAATCTTTGCTGTTAGGTCTGATTCGGGTATGTTCTGATATGTCATTTTGTTTTCATCATTTATAAGGCTTGGAAAAGGGTCCAGAGTGATTCCAAGTTTCTATATGTTCCTGATATTATGAATTTAAGATCTGGAGCAGATGGGGTGTTATTTCCAATTATAAATTGGTTAGAATTGATCCAGACTCCAGATCAGTGGGCAGTCACCAGCTTTTACTAGTGTTGTGATTGTCCACAATGTGAATTTTATATCCGGAGCTTGGGAAATGCTTTTCATTCAATTCCAACTCTGAGACTTTCATTTGAATGTCCTTTACTTCTCTGAATTTTGGTATGGACGAATTCTACTCACAAGTTGGGTAGAATTGGCCAACCTCACTTGACTGTCTTGTTGGAGATAGAAGTGATACACCTTTTTGTAAAATTCATATTTAATTCATCCTTTGGAGTTAGAAGGAGTTCTTTATAGTTCTGGAATCCTGAACAATCATAGTTTCCTATAAAATTTAGTTAAAGCTATGTTTTTGTTTTAGATTTTGGAGTAAATCCGTTTTGAACAGCAGGTCTGTTTTAGAGACCTTGCTGTGATTACTCTTTTCTCAACTCATAGCTTCATTACTTCTCCTTTCTAACCTTTAGTCCTTCTAAGATGGGTTTTAAAAGTTTAAAATTTTTGCAAGTGTGCTATTGAAAATGAAGATAAACCTAATTGTGCTGCTGAAAATGAAGAGCTTGTTCAGGTATCTCAATTTCCAGACATACCCTTTTGGGTTTTTCACTTTCCTGAAATACCCTTTTTGATCTTTTACAATTTCCAAAAATACCCTTCTTGGTGCCTGGGAGTTACAGTGTTACCAGTTGCAGTTGTAATATATATATATATATATATATATATATATATATATATATATATATATATATAGATTGCAGGACAATGGTGAACAGTCAAGATTCGTATGCACAACCAGTTGCAGTTGCAGCCACACATGGTGTGGTGGATGTGTACCAAGCATACGGTGGGGCTGCAAGCGGACAAACCCTTCCTGTTCAGGTTACTTATGCTGAAAACTATGGTACCCAGCAAGATCCCTACTCTTCTTCACACACACCATATTACACACATCATAATCAAAAAGTTTATAACATCAATTCCGATAATATACTATATTCACTATTGTTATTGTGGCCTTTCAGGTTTTGTTTAAGAATCTGAATGTTGATTTGAAGGAAGTAAGCCCATCATCCCTTCTTATGGACAAAGTGAGAGAAGTTGAAGGAAGCCCTGATTTTTCCAACAAGATGTCGGGTTAACTCAACAACCACCAATGGTTGGAGAAGTTAAAAAAACAAAATATTATCTTATTGATTAGCGATTACTGGTGTTGAGCTTTAAGCAATTTCAGGCCCTCTATTTATTAATCTTTTATAAGCTAGATTGTTGTTTTCTTTCCTTTTTATAAGTTGAATTGTGGCTAGAAATTATAGTCATCTATTCAAAGAAGGTGTTGGAACGTGAGTTCAAATTGATGACCCTTTTACATATAAATTTGATTAACAGATTGTACAATGAAATGCAAAGAATAATTATGGGAAGCAGGTTAAGTATTAATCTCATGAATGCTGCAAACGTATTTGTTTCTCTCAATTCACCTTTTGAAGGACCTGGCACGTGTCTATATTACAGAACCTGTAAGTTTTTTTTTCCTTTCTTTTATGGGTAAACTACAGGAAATAACCTCCTACTTTATTACTTTGTATAGGATGTATATGTAACAATTCTTTACACATGATATCAAACAGGAAAATGAGGTAGCTAACTAAACTAACTACTCCAATTTTCATATACTTCAATAAAAAATAAAATATATTATGTTTGTTAATGATTTTGTATTGCAGGTACCTTTTCAACACTTTGCTGAGAAAATTGGTGGCTATCTTTTGAATAGGAGGAGTTAGTAGGTATTTAGACATGCATACCAAGGATAACATTTTGTACAGAGAGTTCTTGGCACATAGTAAGCTAGATAATGCAATTGTATATAAATGAGTTCATTTTTTTTATAACATTTACTCACTACTGGAATAGTTATTTGTATTTGACATATTAGTGAAATGAATTATCTTTGTTATTTATGGTATTTTATTTTGTATTATGAGATTTTTAATGTATTATTTAATTTGAAAATTAGTAAATCTATAAATAATTTTTTTTTAAACATTTAAAATTATGATACGCAAAAATGTGTGTCATCTTCATTTATGACATGGCCTTTCTTGACAGTGGCTTTCTTGATACGCATTGCGTGTCATTAACACGCGCGTCGTAAGGTTACGACACGTGAATGCGTATCGTCTTCCTTTATGACAGGGCCTTCCTTGATACGCATTGCGTGTCGTAAACGCGCGTCGTAAATGCGCGTCGTAAATGAGCGTCATAAATGCGCGTCGTCTTTCTTTATGACAGGGCCTTCCTTGACGCGCATTTGCGCGTCGTCTGAGCCTTTTACGACGCGCAATGAGCGTCGTAAAAGGCTGTTTTTCTAGTAGTGCATTGTATTAGTGCTCAATTTGATATGTACTACTTGAGTAGATTTAATGATCATGGAGCACTATATAATGGAACTTTTGGTAAACCTATTATAAGATAAATATTCTCAAATTCGTATTTATACAGTCTTGTTTATAAATGAATTTTGTTTTTTTGTAGTTCAACTTTTCTTAATTGGCAATATAATCATAAAATCCTAAGGCACTAAAAAACAAAAAAGTGTAACATAGGAAGGCCAATTTTTATCAATGATCATAATTTCAAATTTTTAAAGAGTTTTCTAATAAACACTAATAGTTAAAACAAGTTTAATAAGATCAAAAAATTATTAAAATAATTTACAAAACAACCATTTTTTTAATTATTTAGCCAAAATAGTTAAAGATTAAGGTTTTTTTAGAATTAGCCAAAGAAACCATAGTTAAAGATTAAGGTTGTATTACCCATAATCATCTCAAAGTGTGTGCCTATGTAATATCTTTACAGTAACATCTCTTCAACTTAACTCAAACTAATCATGCTTTATAAGTCTTATCTTATCACCAAGCAATACTATAATGCTTATGATCAATTTCCAATACCAACATCGTTTAGGAAACACTATCCTAACTAGTGAATACATTTAACACAGAGTATTAGGTATTAATATATATATATATATATATATATATATATATATATATATATATATCCCTATTCTAATAAATAAATAGTTTTAATCTCCTTGTGCTAAGTGTCACTCTAATATAAGTCCTCATTAATATCATGCCACGTGTCATGTACATATATTTGGTAAGTCATTTCAAAATTCAAATTTACATTTTCTAATTATATGTTAAATTTAAAGTTATAATAACTTTAAAAATTTGATATATCTCTTAATTAATAATATTTAAAACAATAGTAATTATAAGTTTTAGTTATGAAAGTTTAATTAATTATAAACTAGTATATATAGGTTTAGGTTCAATGGAAAACAAAAAACCCTAAAAATAAAAAAAATGCCTTAAAAAATACTTAGAGATCACAAAACTCATTTTTTTAATTTTTTTATAGAAAAATCGCAACTTTTAGTATAAAAAAATTGTTTTTTTTTCAAAATTTTTTTAGCGATTTTATAATAAAAGCTGCGATTTTTCATAAAAAAATTCAAAAAAAAGTTTTGTGATCTCTAAGTATTTATTTATGCATTTTTATGATTTTTATAGTTTTTTTGTTTTCCAAATAACCCTTCCCAATATATATATATATATATATATATATATATATATATATATATATATATATATATATATATATATCTTAACACAAATAGAACCATACTTGTTCGCACATTGTATGTCATCAAATATACAGCTAACATGTATTCCAATCAATAAGTATATAATTCACATATAAACTTTAATTAATACTTGTATTAAAATCATGTTTATGAAAGTAGCAATAAACTCACCTGAATACAAATATTGTTATGCTTCAGTATTCGTTCGTATTTATACTATTTCCTGGATTCCTCAACAATCCCAATGAATACATCGAGATATATCAAATAAGAAATAACCAGGTAAGATCATATCGGAGGTATGGTCCATTTGATATAACAGAGTATATAGTTTGGAAATCAACCTTTAAACATCCCACTAGATCTAGCCTAAACATCACTCTTATAAGTAGATCAATTAGTATGATGACATACGATCACTGATAAATCTTGTTTATTGGTTCATAATAACGATATTGAACTTAAACATAGTTACACTTAAAACATAAGAATTGTAGCTTAACATACAAACTTTCTAGCGAATACTAAGTCAAATCCATAGGTGCGTCTGAAAGACCCCAACTTTCGTATTTATGAAAGACCCAAACTTTCATACTATTTCAAAAGATTTCTTAAGTTACTTCTTCAAAACATGCTACATGCATATTTATAAAACAATATCTTATATTGATAAAGTGATTACAAAGGATTGGATACAAACCGGCTAAGTTTTATTACATTTCATGTCTACTCAGGAATCTATTATTCATATACATACATGAACATTAAAAATACAGAGAAATACTATTAACTATTCTAAATCTTTCAGTATTATAAAGCCATATTGGAATACTACTCATCACCTGCAATTGTTAAATATTGAGAGGAATAAGCGATAACGCTTAGTGAATTCAATAGATAGATACAATATAATCTTATGCCTTACATATATACCAATATGACAGAAGCAGAAGGGAACAAGAAGACATGTGAAATCATGTGACAAGCGTTCATATCAATCAAAGACTTTATTTCAAGATATACTTTTCAATGAAACATAACGATTTCAATACTTGATATGAATCAATAAAGCTTTGGCCCAATTGGCACAGAAGACTTACAATTTATGATTAACATTTTGGTAGATTTCAGGCTTATAGCCCTGTCTAACCATTTGCCAATACCATAGAATAGAGTTCATTCTCTTACGGAGTCATGCTCTACATGGTCAGAGGCTACATACCATTCCTATCAAACCTTATGCCAATGCCATATAATAGAAGTCATTCTCTTACGGAGACATGCTCTACATGGCCAGAGGCTACGTACCAGTACCAATGTGAATCTAAGTCCTTTCACTGATCACATGGTCAAAGGTATTATAATTGATATAAACATAGCGAATAAAATAACATGGGAGAATAACTCAGAATAATAACACTGAGAAGCACATAGCACATATAACACATAACATACAATTGTTCCTATATATTGAACTCACCTTAAGTTAACCGGGGGTTAAAATAGTAATTTGGACAGCATTTCGGCTTTAAATATCTCTTTCTATGTTGAAAACTGGGAGCTTAATTTAAAACCGGGCTCTGCGAAGATAGGGCTTCAAAACCGAAAAGATAAAATTTTTGGGCTTCTCGGGGGTCTCGGTACGTGTTTCGGGTGCTAAAATTGATACCGGGGCTTCGGGAAAAGTCAAAATAGTGAAAATATGGAAAAAGGGGCCAAAAATGGCAATTTTTAAAAATTATCCGGGAGATCTCGCAGCCCTCCCTTTTATAGGGCCGAGATGCGAGGCCGGATCAGAAGGCGCGTCAGCAGCAGCAGCAGCTAGGTGGCAGCGAGGGAGGAAGACACACGGCGGTAGCAGGAGCGAAGGCGCCAGGTGGCTCGGACACGAGATGGCACGCGTCGGATGCGAGAGCTCGCCACCGAGACCATACGCGTCACAAGGCGATTGGACCGAAGCTCGGATCCAGGAAGAATGCGAAACACATCGGATGACTCATCGACGTCGGACAGGGGGCGATTCGCGAGACGAGGCCACGTCTCCGGTGACGCACCTGCTTCGTGCGAGGTGACGTGGCCGGTTACTATTCATGCGAGATTTCTCGTGTTTTGAGCCCCGGACTTCTAAAATCCATAACTTTCGCATACGAGCTCCGTTTTTGACGTTCTTTATATGCACACGTAGCTAAAATTACGCTCTACAACTTTCGTTTAGACTTCATCGGCTAATTTTGACTTTAATTTTAATATTATTATTTTTAACAGACCGGGACAGGAAAATCCGTTAAAAATTCATAACTTCTTCATCCGACATTCGTTTTCGTCATACTTTTTACCGTTGTACTACATATGACGAGACCTTCGATTCTCGTTTAGGATGTATCGGTAAAATATCGTTCGATCAAAAATTCGAGTTTTTAGCTGTCTACTGCTAAGTTGAAACTTCGAAAAATCATAACATCCTCATACGAAGTCAGATTTTGGCGTTCTTTTTATCGAATTTCTCGGTTTAACAAATACTACGACTTTCATTTAGATTTCTATGGCTAAAAAGTAGTTTATCAAAAACTCACTTTTACGTCATTCGGCGCCGTGCCGGTTTTGTCGCGGATCTTCGGTTGGTCATAACATCTTCGTTATAATTCGGATTTTGACGAGGTTTTCGCCTACAAATTTCTAACGAGATTCTCTACAACAATAAATAATAAAATTTTACTTATTTAAAATTTCATATTTTCGCTAAATTTCACTATTTGGCTTTTAATTGGAATCTCATAAGATTTCCAATATTTTCTAAGTGATTCTAAACATAGTTTTACTTCATTTCTAGTAAAAACTAGCTGTTAGAACTCAACACTCAATTTTATTCACTTTTAATAATAACAATACACAATTTCAGAACGTGTATGTTATAGATACCTCCTCCTTTTGAGGATTTCGTCCCCGAAATCATAATGATTAAAACAATTAGGGATACTTCACTCTTATTTCATTCTTATTTTTGCCAAGTATAATTTGGGCCTCAATTGTGCTTCCACTTGACAATCACCAACTTCACTTCTTTATTACATAGATTAGTCGTTCTTTCATTTAGGATCTCTTCTACATATCTTAACTTATTATCCAGTTTCACCTCGAATAATGGAATCATTTCATCATATATGCTTCAACATTCACATAGATGTCTTACATGAAATATATCATGTATATCTACCAAGTCTTCAGGCAATTCCAAGTAGTATGCTTGCTTACTAACCGTTCTTTCTTCTAAAGTAGTATAACGCCTTTTTATGAAATATTTTCAGTATTACTAAATCATCCACCCGGAATTCTACGGGTCGTCTTCTCTTTTCTGCATAGGGAATTTATCGATCCTGGGCCGCTTTCATTCTTTCTCGGAAAATTTGTATCTTGTTAGTGATGTCTTGATTCATTTTAGATCCTCTAAAGATTTTCCATCTTACGTCACGTCAGCATATTTGAGTATGACATTTATGCTCATACAGTACTTTATATACCTACAGTATATTTTCTACTGTTTGGATTACTCTCTTCTTTTGACCATTTGTCTGAGGATGATAAGTTGTACTAAGAGCAACTCGAGATCCAAATTTATGCTTCATTCTCACCCAAAAGTGAGGAGTGAAACGAGTATCACAGTCGGAAATAATTTATAGTGGCGCATCATGATTTGCTACAATTTCGTCAAAGTAACTTACGCGTATTTCTCCAATGGAGTTGTTTCACGTGTGGCGAGAATATATGTATTCTTCATCAGCCGGTCGATAATTATTCAATGGTTATCATTCACAGTTTTCTTCTCCTCTTTCAAGGTATCAACTGTATAAGTCGGATAAGTAGAATATCCCTTCGACATAATTTACGAGTTTTTAAGAAAGAAATTTAAAATCTTCCCTTTCGATAGGGATGCATATCATCTCTTTCTAGATCAAGAGCTTTGCGTGGTTCTTTAACAATCAATCCATGTCGAGAATAATATCAAAGATAGGAATTAGGTTAGCAGGAAGATTATAACTTTCAATTCCTATAACACTAACTCTATAGGCTTTATCAACAAGTAATGATATATTTCATATGTTATCTATATGAAATGATTGGACAACTGCGTAACAAGCAATTTGAAAAGACTATGCGAATTTATAAGGCACGAAAGAATCCGAGGCATTGAAATCAAATAAGATATGAGTAGATCTAGAGTTTACGATAAAATTACTAGTTACAACATTCGAGTTTTAACTTACTCCCTTTGTGGTAATCTAAAATGTACGATATTTAACTTTTAGTTTGCCCAACGATTGTCAACTTCTTCAAACTTCCTAATTACTGGCGGTGTTCAAATTTGCACCCGCTCTTCATTCTTTATTGAACATTCGATCCTAATCTTTGAGTTAAAACTCCATTCTCATTGCAGATTCCTGCTCCTTCTTGGTTTATAGAGTAAACCCATGATAAGGTCTTTACTTTTGCTACAACGACAACTCGAATGGTCATATTCTAATGACCTTTGATTTTATCTCGCACAAGACACATAACGATCCAAACTCTTGTATTAGAATCAGATTGAATAAATCGAGATGATAGAATAACGAAAACAAAAAGATTTTGATCAATACGTAGATGCTTTGGAACAGAAAGAATAGCACCACGTATCTCTAATTCGTGCTTTCGGACCTACATATCTTTTAGCTTTTGGCACCTCCTCCTTTTGAGTTGGAGTACTCTTTGATTGTTGAACGGCAACTTGACTCCCCGCTATTTGATTAGTAAGTGTAGGGCGGATACATTTCTTGTAGCCAGTAACACCACATAGCAAGTCACATCTCTGGTTAATGATTGCTCAATTCTTTAATGAAGATTGTTATATTTCTATCGACTATCTCGACCATTTACTTCTTCAGTATTCTTACTGATGTTTTGTCACTATATAAGACATGGTTCTCTGAACCAATTAACTCCTTTCGCGGATTTGTACTAATCGGACTCGATTCTTTATTAAGATTTGAACGATAATTATCTTCTTAGTCATTACCGAAACGAAGGTAACGACACACATGAATAAAACGAAATCATTTACTAGCTTCTTGGTAACCTTGTGACTTTTCCTGATCCAAGTATGAGTCCTGTGCTTCTAGTAGTATAGGCCTCTACTACTATTCACACCTACTCATACTCGTCCCAAGTATTGTCTCGCAGTTCTCAAGTCACCATTCAAAAGTTTTCACAAAGCAACTTATCACACATGAACGTGTTTAAACAAATACATACAACAGTTTCTCCTAGACTCAACTAGGGTTTTCACGTTTCTATCAAACATATATTGGACTACTTATACTCGCCTTTTAGGATTCTTCTCATGCATATGCTTGATTTAATATATCCTAATACTTTTCCATAGGCCGATAGAAATTTTACTTCCATTTCTTCATATAAATTCTTTCTTAAGTAGTGTCTACTCTTACAAGACATACTATTCCAAAATTTACTTTAGCAGCATGGAGATAAACGGTCTTCTACTACCTGCATCATCTTCTAACTCATGCAATCCATTATTCTTCCTTGACATTGTTATTCTTGTATCTGAGTAAGTCTAAGTCTACTTCATATGAGTCTATACTAAGAAGTCAGCATCTTAGCTGCATCTCAGCAAGCTCTACAAGCTTCAACTTGGTTCTCTGTCATTCCTGACTACAACATCTCTTCTCATATGATACTATCGGTGTATTTCTTCTTTAATTAAGCATTCTACCTTACTTAAACAAGTAAGTTACATAACCATTTACCACTAAATGATTCAATTCACCATCCCAATCTTGTATGTTAAAGTCGGCTTAACACACAATGGAACTTTATATCACAAAGTCTCGGCCTATTGAGTCTGAAAACTTCATTAGCCTTTCTTTTTATCTTCATTTAATTCTTCTAATCTTGTACCACATCAATTGAGATATTATCGAAGTATTGATCACCATCTTTGGTTCTTTCGACTTTCTAAACAATCACTGCTTCAATCTGAACAGCGGTAGAACAACTTCGTGGATTTGTACCAACACATTTATCTTGCCCAAACGTGTTTCAAATGCACATCTTTCTTCCAAAGATGTTATTATTATATATCAAACATACTTTAAATGTATATTACCACTCTATTGGTTTTTATACACTTATTATGATAACAATTCATACTTATTATTTTACGATATCTCGCGATCGTTTATTTATAATCTTATCGATGTCAATTATCCTCAGTCTCTTTATTACTTCGAAAAATTCTATTATGAAAATTCTTAAAATTTTCTAAACCATGGTCGGCAACAGACCTTAAGCTTTCTCACATAATAGAATATAAGGGATATCTCTTCTCTATATTCATTTATCATTTAGCACATAATAGAATATAAGGCATATCTCTTCTCTATATTCATTTATCATTTAGCACATAATAGAATATAAGGCATATCTCCTCTTAATATTCTAGTGCTTGCCTCCATTAGGTATTCAACCTAAAATATATCGTATTATCTTTACTTAATAATTCTTGTTTAAGTTTAGAAATTCTTAAAATTTCTAGTTCACTTAAACTAATTTTCTAAAAATTCTGAAGTAACTTAGTATCTTAGAATACTAGGGTTTATCACTACCCAATCCCCCAATTAAATATTTCCTATGGTTTGTATCCATATACTTATTATGAATCAGCTCATATATTGAGCTTCCAACAGTTTAAGTCTAAGTACCAATCCGTGATATTTAGTTCACTTAAACCATTGCTCTGACACCATGATTGAAAGACCCCAACTTTCGTATTTATGAAAGACCCAAACTTTCATACTATTTCAAAAGATTTCTTAAGTTACTTCCTCAAAACATGCTACATGCATATTTATAAAACAATATCTTATATTGATAAAGTGATTACAAAGGATTGGATACAAACCGGCTAAGTTTTATTACATTTCATGTCTACTCAGGAATCTACTATTCATATACATACATGAACATTAAAAATACAGAGAAATACTATTAACTATTCTAAATCTTTCAGTATTATAAAGCCATATTGGAATACTCATCACCTGCAATTGTTAAATATTAAGAGGAATAAGCGATAACGCTTAGTGAATTCAATAGATAGATACAATATAATCTTATGCCTTACATATACCAATATGACAGAAGCAGAAGGGAACAAGAAGACATATGTGAAATCATGTGACAAGCGTTCATATCAATCAAAGACTTTATTTCAAGATATACTTTTCAATGAAACATAACGATTTCAATACTTGATATGCATCAATAAAGCTTTGGCCCAATTGGCACAGAAGACTTACAATTTATGATTAACATTTTGGTAGATTTCAGGCTTATAATCCTGTCTAACCATTTGCCAATACCATAGAATAGAGTTCATTCTCTTACGGAGTCATGCTCTACATGGTCAGAGGCTACATACCATTCCTATCAAACCTTATGCCAATGCCATAGAATAGAAGTCATTCTCTTACGGAGACATGCTCTACATGGCCAGAGGCTACGTACCAGTACCAATGTGAATCTAAGTCCTTTCACTGATCACATGGTCAAAGGTATTATAATTGATATAAACATAGCGAATAAAATAACATGGGAGAATAACTCAGAATAATAACACTGAGAAGCACATAGCACATATAACACATAACATACAATTGTTCCTATATATTGAACTCACCTTAAGTTAACCGGGGGTTAAAATAGTAATTTGGACAGCATTTCGGCTTTAAATATGTCTTTCTATGTTGAAAACCGGGAGCTTAATTTAAAACCGGGCTCTGCGAAGATAGGGCTTCAAAACCGAAATGATAAAATTTTTTGGCTTCTCGGGGGTCTCGGGACATGTTTCGGGTGCTAAAATTGATACCGGGGCTTCGGGAAAAGTCAAAATAGTGAAAATATGGAAAAAGGGGCAAAAAATGGCAATTTTTAAAAATTACCCGGGAGATCTCGCAGCCCTCCCTTTTATAGGGCCGAGATGTGAGGCCAGATCAGAAGGCGCGTCAGCAGCAGCAGCAGCTAGGTGGCAGCGAGGGAGGAAGACACACGGCGGTAGCAGGAGCGAAGGCGCCAGGTGGCTCGGACACGAGATGGCACGCGTCGGATGCGAGAGCTTGCCACCGAGACCATACGCGTCACAAGGCGATTGGACCGAAGCTCGGATCCAGGAAGAATGCGACACACATCGGATGACTCATCGACGTCGGACAGGGGGCGATTCGCGAGACGAGGCCACGTCTCCGGTGACGCACCTGCTTCGTGCGAGGTGACGTGGCCGGTTACTATTCATGCGAGATTTCTCGTGTTTTGAGCCCCGAACTTCTAAAATCCATAACTTTCGCATACGAGCTCCGTTTTTGACGTTCTTTATATGCACACGTAGCTAAAATTACGCTCTACAACTTTCGTTTAGAATTCGTCGGCTAATTTTGACTTTAATTTTAATATTATTATTTTTAACAGACCGGGACAGGAAAATCCGTTAAAAATTCATAACTTCTTCATCCGACATTCGTTTTCGTCATACTTTTTACCGTTGTACTACATATGACGAGACCTTCGATTCTCGTTTAGGATGTATCGGTAAAATATCGCTCGATCTAAAATTCGAGTTTTTAGCTGTCTACTGCTAAGTTGAAACTTCGAAAAATCATAACATCCTCATACGAAGTCAGATTTTGGCGTTCTTTTTATCGAATTTCTCGGTTTAACAAATACTATGACTTTCATTTAGATTTATAAGGCTAAAAAGTAGTTTATCAAAAACTCACTTTTTACGTCATTCGGCGTCGTGCCGGTTTTGTCGCGGATCTTCGGTTGGTCATAACTTCTTCGTTATAATTCGGATTTTGACGAGGTTTTCGCCTACAAATTTCTAACGAGATTATCTAAAACAATAAATAATAAAATTTTACTTATTTAAAATTTCATATTTTCGCTAAATTTCATTATTTGGCTTTTAATTGGAATCTCATAAGATTTCCAATATTTTCTGAGTGATTCTAAACATAGTTTTACTTCATTTCTAGTAAAAACTAGCTGTTAGAACTCAATACTCAATTTTATTCACTTTTAATAATAAAAATACACAATTTCAGAACGTGTATGTTACAACGTCACACCCTCTAGTGACTTCAATCTTCCGCTTTGCTGCCACGTGTCGCCTTTTCCCTAGTCCGCATTGCTCTTCTAGAAGCTACGTGCGCCGCATAAAATTTTAATTCTTTTTTTTTTAAATCACATCTTTCTAATACAAGCTCCGTTTTTACGTTCTTTTTATCCACACGTAGCTATCAACAAGTACTACAACTTTCATTTAGACTCTATTAGTTAATTCTCAATTTATTTTTAAAGTTATATTTTTATAGGCTTATGCTGTTAAAGTCCATATAAAAATCACAACTTTTTCATACAACATCCGTTCTCGACTATCTTTTTATTGAAGGATTGGTATTTACAAGATCAAATTTCATTTACATTGTTTTGGCTAACACTCGACTTGTTTACATTTTGATTTCTGTATCGCACACTGCTGGACAAAAACTTTGAAAAAGCATAACTTCCTCGTAGGAAGTCAAATTTAGTTGTTCTTTATATTCACGTTCTCACATTTACAATTACTAAGACATTCGTTTAAATTGCTTAGGCTGAAAAGCATCCTATCTTTGATTCTAATTTATGACGAAAATTGTCGTATAGGGCCAAACGCGAAACTTCGAACAATCATAACTTTTTTATATGAAGTCAGATTTGAGCGTTATATATACCCACGAAGTCATCATTATGACTACTACAACTCTCACCGAGATTATTTATCATCAATAATCTTTTATCAAAAATGTTATTTTTATCGCTTAGTCAAAAATGGTCTTTATAGTCTTTTAACGTGCACAACTAACAATTATCTTATTCGAGGATTAAATTAGTCAATAGAATGAATATAATTACACAAATCATCTAGCCCTAAGTTACATGCATTACAATTACCTCCCCTTAGGATGATTACGTCCATGAATCATCAGCAAAACAATGTTACATAATGATCCTGCAAGTTACTTTAGCTGGATTAAGGTGTCTAAGGTCATAACTAAATTTGTATATTCTTCTAATTAAAAGCAAAGTCCTTTTCGGGTTACCCTCATAGCTATAAATGGTATAGAATGATATTCTGAGAAAAAGGAAATAATTTACTAGTTTTTTATATGAATAATAGATTAGTTAAAATTGTAATATTTAATTGAGAATTAATTCGGAATTAATATGATTTATATGTTCCATAATTCCCATCAAGACTTGCATCTTGTATTCTGAAAGACGGAGCTTGAGACTAGTGGGAGGAGGTTGGGCATGACTTAGGAGGCGAGGCGGTTAAGTTAATGACTTGGGAGGATTTTGTCATGAGGTTGCGGGATGAGTTTGTGCCTGTGATTGAGTTCCAGCAGTTGGCGAGGGAGTTTCAGGGCCTTCTCCATACGACTAAGACAGTGGCAGAGATCACTTCTATGTTCTGTGAAAGGGTGTTATTAGTTCCGCAATATGTGGCAAACGAGGAGCAGAAGAAGGTGAGATATCACGAGATGTTGAGGAGCGATATCAGGAAGTTGGTGAGCCGATCCAGTTGCAAGACACTAGATGATATGATAGTGCGAGCTAGATATAAGGAGATTGAATTGGAGATAGAGAAGAAGAGGAAGCCGAATTAGGTTCAGAGTTTAGAGGGTTCGGGCAAGTGGCCCAAGGTTTTTGATTCGAGATCGAAAGGCTAGGAGGGTCGGGGCTGCTGTGGCAAGTGCGACAAGACGCATGATGGAGCTTACAGGGGAGGTGGTTCATGCTGTTCTAAGTATGGCAAGAATGAACACTTTAATCGGGATTGCATAACCATTAACCAAAGATCGAGTTTGATTTGGCTCCATTACAATTATATGGGCCATAAAATGGTCAGTTTTCCGAGTCTAGTAGTGGCAGGACCAGTTGCAGCTCCCGCTCTGACGACTTTGGGGATCACAGATGGCTACCAGGGCAAGGCGGATGCACCTGTTGTGAGGATCAGGGCTTTTCCGCTAACAACCAAGGAGGCGCGTGCAACTCATAATGTGGTGAAGGGTATGTATCTTCTCCTTATCTCTCTATTTATGTTGATTTTCTGCTTATATCTATTTTTTAGTTTTAGGATCGTTCCTTGTGAACGGTATCTCTGCTTTGGTATTGTTTGATTCAAGGGCTACTCGATCCTTCGTATCTCTTGTGATTAACAAGAGGTTTTCCAATGCTCTGGTGGAGTTGTATTATCCATTAGAGGTTGAGATTATTGATGATCATCCTGTGTGAGTATCTAGGGTTCATCGGGGTTGTGTTTTGCAGTTATTCAGTGAGCGATATTCGATTGATTTGGTTCCTATTCCTTTTTATGGGAGCAAAGTTATTGTATGGATGGACAAGCAGAGACTCAATAGGGCAATGATTGATTTCGAGTAACAGTTGGTGCATATTTGGACCCCAAGTGGGGGAGAGTTGGTGATTTAGGGAGAGGTATCAATGCGGGTAGGTTTTATGTTTAACATCTATGGCTAGGCGTTATCTTCAGTAGGGTTGTTCTGGATTTGTTGCATATGTAATGGATACCCAAGAGAAGGGTAAGGCGATTGTGGATGATGTAACGATTGTTTAGGAATATCTGGATGTGTTACCGGATGACTTACCTGGAGTGCCTCCGGAGAGGCAAGTAGAGTTTCAGATTGACTTGGTTCCCGGTGTGGCTCCGATATCCAAAGCACCTTATCGATTAGCACCTTCTGAGATGCAGGAGTTTTCTACATAGCAGCAGGACTTGTTAGACAAGGGATTTATCCGGCCGAGTAGTTTGCCATGGGGAGATCCGATCCCATTTGTGAAGAAGAAGGTGTTGGATTAATGTCTAAGGCTATAACTATATTTGGTAAGTACTTGACTCGGTTGCGCATGGTCCTTTTGGGTTGTCTTCACCATAGCAACTTGATAGGATGATTTAGAGAGAAGAGATATTATTATTAATGTATTATAAGAATAATATGTTAAAAAGAGTAATTATATTATTTGATTAATATAAGTCATAAATTAATCAGAAATTAATTTGGTGACTTAAAGAGATTAATTGAATAAAGGGGTATAAACTGTCAAATGTGTGAAAGTTGTATTTTGAGCTGATAATCCTTATGGGTTTAGGGTTGGACGATTTTAGGGATATGGATCACCTAGAAATCGTCTAAGGCCTTATCTAGGAAGGGATTTGGATTGCTTTGAGGCTAAGTTATCCAATTTGGGTTTTAGGGTGAAACCCTAGGAGCTCACAGTATAAATAGACCCATAAGGTTGAGGAAATCGGCACCCTTGTGATTGGAGTAACCCTAGAGTCGATTTCCCTCTTCCTCATCTCTCTCAAACCATCTTCTTGCTAGTTGGTGTTTGTAAGCCATTAGAGAAGTGACATTTGTGACTCTAAGCTCCAAGAAGAAGAAGGTTTTCAAGCAAGTAACTCAAGGTATCATTCTAGATCTGTTTTCATATGTTTTAATTGTTTGTTTACATTAGATCTAGCCATGAAAGTCTTGGATATGTTGCATGTTCAGTTAGTGAAACCTAGATCCAAGCTATAGGGTTATATGTGCACATAAGGAAAGTTCTTATGTCCAAAACCCATCAGTGGTATCAGAGCCATGATTGGTTTCAATTGAATGTGATGCTTAACTGTTTTGCTTGCTACAAAATCGTTTTTCTTGCCCTCTGTCGACCCAACTCGGCGAGTCAATGTTTGGACTCGGCGAGTTAGCCCTACTCGGCGAGTCCAAAGCTTGAATCGGCGAGTTCAAGCGTCAGACAGAGGATAATTCGGGATTTTGTTGCTGTTTTGTCTTGGATTGATACCTAAATCATTTTATTATGTAAAAATCCGAATTTTAACTTAATTTAATGATTATCCTTGACATAAATATAGATAATTTCAAATCTTTTAAATATTGATTATTTATATGATAAATATTGAACTATTTAAGATTATTTGGTAATTATCTAATGACTAAAATTTAATTAGGTCAAATATAGATAATTATGAAATTAATTGTTTAATTTGAATTATTTGTTATTTGATCCCTATTGTTCGAAAAGTTCAATTTCTATCCCGAAGTCTTGAAATTTGAATTTTATGATTAATAGTTTAATTTAGGAGAATTTAAATTTCAACCCCTAGAGTTTTACAAGTTTAAAATTCAACCCTATACTATTATATTATTAAAAGCTTAATAAATATATAAGTAAAATTAAAATGCTAGTCTTACCGTTAGTAGGCCTCATTCACGAAGCCGGTCTATAAGGTGGGTATAAGGTTGCTGCCTATAAAATGACGCTTAATGGGTGTACACTCATACCCACCGCTTGCTTGACCGGTGAAGGGTCGTTAGCCGAACGGGTAGGATAGGGCAACTCTATCTCCTCATTAATAAGTATAATGAAACTATGAAGTAACTAAACTATTTTATAAAATTCCCAATCTTAGTTACTTTAGGAAAAGTGAATTGATGCAATCGCATGAAATTGCACTTTGCACCCTTGCTAAGAAGTTAGTGGAGCGTGTGTGGTTTACCGGCACACTAATTGGTTCTAAGCAAAGGTGGCAAAGGGTGATTCATTGTTTATCATAGTTCGATGGAGCGTGTGTGGTTTACCGGCACATCGAATAAATGATTGTAACAATGAAGGCACCATGTAGATTTGCATGGTAATTCACACCCGCTTTGTGATCCTCGGTATTCCAGTCACAAACTAGAGGGGCATATCGAGATTTAAACATGCCATTGAAAAGTTCAATGAATCTCTAAAATCTAGGAATTCTCAATAAAACCTAAGGTTATGTTTTTGTGGTGAAGAATTAGTGAATCGTCATTCACTTACCTCCAAATTAGTTGCATGATTGGATTACGACATCCCTTTTCTAATATGTAAATAATGTTGTTGGGTCCTAGCCCTAATTTTTCATTTTGGGTGTTTAATTAGGGATCCAAATTCCAATTAAACTTTGTCATTTCTATTTGTAGATGTCGAACGCAAACAACGTTGCTGCCAACTCATTCACCTTAATGAGTCTTTGCCAAAAGGTGACCTTCGATGGTACCAACTTTAGTGAATGGATAAGATACATTCGCACCATTGCACGCTTCGAGGACAAAGAGTATGTCCTCGACGAAAAGCTTGAGAAGGTCAACTCGGAAATCGCTACTCCCGAAGAGATGGCTGTCTTTGAGACACACGAACGTGATGCAACGAAAGTTCATTGCATCATGATAGCCACTATGAACCAAGAATTCCAAAAGTCCTATGAGGAGATGTATCCATATGAAATGCATCAAGACTTGATGGAGAGGTACCACCAAAGCGTGAGGCAAGAGCACTACGAGATCATCACTAATATGATCACCGCTAAGATGGGAAATGGAGAATCATTGACTGTGCACTTGCAAAAGATGCAACGATATGTTGATCGTCTTTGCAAGTTAAATGCTAACTTTGGGGAGGATTTGGCCATCGACATTGTTCTTCATTCCTTGCCTTCATGCTACAACCAATTTAGGATGACCTACCACATGAACAAGGAAGAGGTCACCCTAAGCAAACTCCAAGGACTCCTAAGTACTGCAGAGAGCAACCTAAAGGACAAGTCTGTTGCACCAACTCCCACACCAACCGTTGCTCCTGTTTTGGCTATAGGGCAGGGAAGGGGAAAGAAGAGGAAGGCTTCTTCAAAGAGCCACCGCAAGGGAAAGTCCCAAGATGGTTCCTCTTCTAGTAGGACCAAAGTTGATCCCGCTAAGCCCAACCCTAACCCAAGGGAGGCAGAGTGCCATCATTGCCACAAGATAGGGCATTGGAAGAGAAGTTGCCCGGAATATCTGCAAGCCATCAAGGATGGAAAGATCAAGCCATCTTTAGCAGGTATATACACAATTAAATCTAGTAATTCATCTCACACTATTTCTTGAGTTCTTGATGCAGGATGTGGTTACCACATTTGTTCTGACTTGCAAGGACTAAGAAGAGATAGAGATGTGGAGCAAGGAAGAATAAATCTAATCATGGGAAACAGAAGATCATCGCCTGTCACCAAGATTGGAGTATATTCTTTAGTGCTTAGTAATGGTTTAGGTCTAGATTTAAATAATTGTTGCTACTCACCAGATATGGCAAGAAACATCATTTCATTTGATGGTTTGTTTAGACAAGGATTTAGATATTCGTTTAATAATATGAATGGTTCTATTTATGCTTATCTAAATGGTGTTTTATACTTTGAAGCAATGCCTTGTAATGGAATTTATGAAACTGTTATGGTTGTAGATAACCTAGGAAATGATGTGTTGTGTATAAATTCTTCCAATAGTATAGATAAAGCATCTTTGTGGCATTGTCGTCTTGGACATGTCAGCAAGAAGCGCATAGCCCAACTCCAAAATGATGGAGTGTTGGAGTCATTCAACCTTAGGGAAGATGACACGTGCGAATCTTGTTTACTTGGAAAGATGACCAAGTCACCCTTCACTGGAACATGTGATAGGGGTGAGGGTTTATTGGATCTCATACATACCGATGTATGCGGACGCTTCAGATCCACCACAAAGGATGGAAACCGCTTCTACGTGACTTTCACCGATGATTATAGTAGATATGGGTATATTTACTTAATCAAGCACAAGTCTGAAACATTTGAAAAGTTCATAGAGTTCAAGAATGAAGTGGAGAATCAATTGGGCAGGAAAATCAAGATGCTTCGATCCGATCGAGGAGGAGAGTACCTAAGTCTTGAATTCCACGACTATCTCAAGGAATGTGGAATAGTTTCACAATTGATGCCACCTAAGACACCACAGTTAAATGGTGTGGTTGAAAGGCGCAAGCGAACCCTGTTGGAAATGGTTCGTTCGATGATGAGTTGTGCTTCACTACCTATCTCATTTTGGGGGTATGCCTTAGAGACTGCCGCCCATATCCTTAACCAAGTCCCTACAAAGAAGGTTGGCAAAACACCTCACAAGATGTGGATAGGGAAAGCTCCCTCTTTGGCACATATCAAGGTTTGGGGTTGTGAAGTTTTCGTAAGACGAGAAACTCATGACAAACTCGAACCTCGTAGTGAGCGATGTATTTTCATTGGCTACCCACAGAAATCCTTTGGATATCTCTTCTATAGACCGAGTGACAATGTGGTCTTCGTTGCAAGGAGAGGGGTTTTCCGAGAGCGAGAACTCATAAACCAAGGAGACAGTGGGAGGCAAATCGATCTTGAAGAGATTCAAGAGTCGAGCGATGAAGGAACCTCTACCGCTGGCGCTCAACCTGAGGAGGAAACTCCGGGTGAACCAATTGACGAGTCATTACCTCTTAGACGTTCCGAAAGAGTTAGAGCTCAACCCCATTTGTATGGTTTTCATATTACTACCGAAGGGGACATGTATATTAGTGATAGTACACTAATAAATCTAGATGAACCTAATTGCTATAAGGAAGCCATGGTAGGCCCGGAGTCTGCAAAATGGAAAGAGGCAATGGACAACGAGATTCAATCCATGTATGACAACCAAGTTTGGAATTTGGTTGAAAATGTGACCGGACGTAAGACGGTTGGGTGCAAATGGATCTTCAAGAACAACACCGACATGGATGGAAATGTGCACACGTACAAGGCGCGATTGGTTGCGAAGGGATTTACTCAAACTCCCGGAGTTGACTATGATGAGACCTTCTCACCAGTTGCGAAGATAAAGTCTATTAGAGTGATGCTAGCTATTGCCGCATTTCATGATTATGAGATATGGCCAATGGATGTCAAGACCGCTTTCCTTAATGGGAAGTTGGCTGAGGATGTTTACATGGCTCAGCTAGAGGGTTTTGTTGATCCGAAGCATCCTAATAGAGTGTGCAGGCTTGAGAAGTCCATTTATGGACTTAAGCAAGCGTCTTGCAGATGGAATCTTTGCTTTGATGAGACAGTCAAAGAGTTTGGATTTGTACGAAACAAAGATGAATCATGTGTATATGTCAAAGCCAGTGGGAGCATAGTTAGCTTTCTTGTTTTCTATGTCGATGACATACTGCTCATAGGAAACGACATCCCGACTCTGCAGGAGGTAAAGTCCTGGCTCGGGAAGTGCTTCGCTATGAAGGACCTCAGAGAGGCTTCCTATATTTTGGGAATAAATATAGTGAGAGAAAGAAGTAAGAGACTAATAGGACTTAGTCAGAATACTTACTTAGATAAGGTACTAAAACGTTTTAGAATGGAAAACTCAAAGAAGGGAGAAATACCGATACCGAGTAATACCAAGTTGAGTAAGACTCAAATTCCGAGTACCGAAGCCGAGATAGATGAGATGAGCCGAGTACCTTACGCTTCCATAGTTGGCTCGATCATGTATGCTATGACCTGTACTCGACCTGATGTGGCCTTCACTTTGAGCATGGTCAGTAGATATCAAGGGAATCCCAGTAGAGCGCATTGGATTGCGGTCAAGAACATCCTTAAGTACCTTAGGAGGACCAAGGAATGGTTTCTAGTCCTCGGAGGGAGTGATGACTTGAAGGTGTGAGGGTATAGTGACACCAATTTCCAGACCGACAGGGACAACTACCGTTCACAGACGGGATGGGTCTTTACCCTTAATGGAGGAGAAGTAACGTGGAAAAGTTCCAAACAAGAAACTGTAGCTGATTCAACGTGAGAATCAGTGTACATTGCAGCGAGCGAAGCGTCAAAGGAGGCAATATGGTTGAAGAACTTCATTGGCGATCTTGGAGTTGTTCCTTCCATAAAGAACCCCATGGAAATTTTCTGTGATAATGAAGGAGCGGTTGCCTTGACCAAGGAACCGAGGGATCATGGTAGATCTCGGCATATCGACAGAAAATATCATTTTATTAGGCATCGAGTAGAAGAAGGACACCTCGTGGTTAAGAGGATATCATCAGAAGATAACCCAACAGCTCCGCTTACGAAGGGATTGACCAGGGTTAAGCACTTGCAGCATGCTAGGAGTATTGGGCTGAAGGATGATATTAGTTTGGATTAGATAGTATTAGAAACGTGTAATAAATAAATGTAATTGACATATGATGAATAAATAAAGGAGTATTATTTATAAGTATTGTTACTGTCTTATGTTAATTATTTAGCTATTGTTTCACTTTGCATGTTTTGACTTCTAGAATAATTGAGTTTATTAAGAATAATCGAATTATTCAAACTGTCCACAATCGTTCATATGCTGGAAGTAGGTATGAATGAAGATTGTCATGAATTGGTGTGTAGATTGTCTAAATGGTATTAGGCATAACAAAGGTTTGCTGCAACATTCATGAGTGCTTATGAACAAATTTTGAGCATTGGAATAAACTCGCGCTTGCTGGAATCACTTTGGAGTAATCGCAAGACGATAATATCATATGGTCTTAAAACCTAGATATATGGCTTATTATTTACTAATTGGTTGTACATTGATAATGCGAAACCGCATCAGTAAATTGATGTCATAAAACGCATTGTTGTGTATAGTTGGTTAGTCGAGAAATAAATTCATATAAGTCGAAGTTTATCTGTTACTTTTATTCTGAGAGGGTAAAAGCAATATCACGGCTGCTTGATGATTTGATTTGACTTATGTGTCGGGCCCGGTCAGGACTAAATTGATGTGTTCAATTAAGTTCTATGTCAAACAAATCTGAGATTGAGAAAATAGTTGTTGGATAATGAGTATGACAATGTCTTTTGAAATCGTCTGCACGATATCAAAACAGAGGGCTGTACGATCCCTTATCTAAAGGACAGGTTACTGATACGATCAGAGTTGACAGCGTCTTTGAGAGCTACGATTGCTAATCGGATTGTGTTTGCGTTTATAGTTACTAGACTTATCCAAGTGGGAGACTGTTGGATTAGTGTCTAGGGCTATAACTATATTTGGTAAGTACATAACCCGGTTGTGCATGGTCCTTTTGGGTTGCCTTCACCATAGCAACTTGATAGGATGATTTACAGAGAAGAGATATTATTATTAATGTATCATAAGAATAATATGTTAAAAAGAATAATTATATTATTTGATTAATATAAGTTATAAATTAATTAGGAATTAATTTGGTGACTTAAAGAGATTAATTGAATAAAGGGGTATAAACTGTTAAATGTGTGAAAGTTGTATTTTGAGCTGATAATCCTTATGGATTTAGGGTTAGACGATTTTAGGGATGTGGATGACCTAGAAATCGTCCAAGGACTTATCTAGGAAGGGATTTGGATTGCTTTGAGGCTAAGTTATCCAATTAGGGTTTTAGGGTGAAACCCTAGGAGCGCACAGTATAAATAGACCCATAGGGTTGAGGAAATCGGCACCCTTGTGATTGGAGTAACCCTAGAGCCGATTTCCCTCTTCCTCATCTCTCTCAAATCATCTTCTTGCTAGTTGGTGTTTGTAAGCCATTAGAGGAGTGACATTTGTGACTCTAAGGTCCAAGAAGAAGGTTTTCAAGCAAGTAACTCAAGGTATCATTCTAGATCTGTTTTCATATGTTTTAATTGTTTGTTTACATTAGATCTAGCGATGAAAGTCTTGGATATGTTGCATGTTCAATTAGTGAACCCTAGATCCAAGCTATAGGGTTGTATGTGCACACAGGGAAAGTTCTTATGTCCAAAACCCATTAGAAGGATGGGTCGCATCAGATGTGTATTGACTATCAGGAGGTGAATAAGCTAACTGTGAAGAACCATTATCTGCTCCCGAGGATTGACGATATATTTGACCAGCTTCATGGTGCATCTTGGGTTTCCAAGAATGAAATGCATTCGGGTTATCATCAGATGAGGGTCAGAGAGGAAGATACACAAAAAACGGTCTTTCGGACTCGTTATAGTCATTATGAGTTCGTGGTAATGCCCTTCAGGATCACCATTGCTCTAACCGCATTCTTGGATCTCATGAATTGTGTATGCAGACCTATATTGGACCGGTCTATGATTGTGTTTACTGATGACATCCTTGTCTATTCCAAGACGCAAGAGCTACATGAGGAGCATCTGAGGGAGGTATTGGAGTCTCTGAGGAGGGAGAGACTGTATACGAAGTTCTCCAAGTGTGAGTTCTTGTTGTGCGAGGTACAGTTTCTGGGGCATCGTGCCAACCAGAATGGTATATTTTGGTCGATTCACCCAAGTTCGAGGCGGTGATGAGGTGGGAGGTTCTGAGGTCTCCATTTGAGATTCAGAGTTTCCTTAGATTGGTAGGTTACTATCGGAGATTCAATCAGGATTTCTCCAAGATAGCGGTTCCTATGACTCGTTTGATGAAGAAGAGCATCACATTTCGTTGGGGTCTGAGCAACAGGAAACATTTGAGACTTTGAGGCAGCGATTATGCAAGGCTCCTATTATGACCCTGTTGGAGGGTGTTGGGGATTTTGTGGTATATTATGATGTGCCAATCACAATTTTGGGAACAGTGCTAATACAGAAGGGTCGTATTATTGCTTATGCTTCAAGGCAGCTGAAGCCTCATGACGCGAATTATCCTATGCATGATTTGGAGTTCGGGATTGTGGTGATTGCCCTCAATAATTAGCGACGTTACCTCAATGGGGTCCATTGTACTATCTACACGGATCACAAGAGCTTGAGGTATTTGATGGATCAGTTGAATATGAATATGAGGCAGCATAGATAGTTGGACGTGGTGAAGGATTATGATTGTGAGATCCTTTATCATCCGGGAAAGGCCAACGTGGTGGCCGATGCTCTCAGCCACAAACCGGTTACGATTCCGATCAGGGATATGTGTTTGAGGATGACAATAGTTACTCTACTTTTACAGCAGATCCGATAGGCTCAAGTTGAGTCTATGAAGGAAGAGCACTGGAAGAATGAGCGCATACTGGTTCATGTGGCTTCCTTCAATTATGATTGCTGGGGGTTATTGACCCATCATCAGAGGGTTTGGGTTCCGCATTTAGGTGTGCACGCTAGGTTTTGATGGAGGAGGCACACAACTTGAGGTTCCCTATTCATCCAGGAGCAACAAATATGTATAGGTATCTCTGAATCGACAATTGGTGGGCCATGCATGAAGCGAGATGTGGGTTGGTATGTGGACATGTGCTTAACTTGCATGAAAGTGAAGGACAAGCATGAGCGACCTCACGGAAAGTTGCAGCCGTTAGACATTCCCGTTAGGAAATGGGAAGAGATTACTATGAATTTCATCACAAAGTTGTCATATACAGCGCGCGGAGGGGATTCGATATGGGTCATCACGGATTGATTAACCAAGAGCGTGCAATTTATTCCGATTCAGGAGAGTATGTCTGCAGAGAGGTTGACTGACATTTACATCAGGGAGGTTGTGGCACGGAACTGGGTGTCGGCTTCAATGGTTTTAGACTGGGATGTCGAGTTTACTTCTAGGTTTTGGAAGAGGTTTCATGAAGAGTTGATTACTCGTCTGTATTTTAGCACAACTTTCCACCCCACAGACTGATGGACAGAGTGAGCGGACTATCCATACCTTTTAGGATATGCTTCAGGCATGTGTATTGGATTTTGGTGGGAGTTGGGATATGTATCTCCCTTTGGCGGAGTTTTTGTATAACAATAGTTCTCACGCCATCATTGATCAGCCTCCTTTAGAGACGCTTTATGGGAGGAAGTGGAGGACCCCGATATGTTGGGGTGAGGTCGGTCGGCGAGTCATGGGGAGTAATGAGGTGGTACGCAAGACTACGAAGTTGATTCAACAAGTTTGGGGTAGACTTCAGACAGATCAGAGTCAGCAAAAGAGCTATACTAACAACCGCCGATCAGATCTAGAGTTCCCGGTTGGGGATGTGGTTCTCCTAAAGATGTCACCTTGGAAAGGTGTCGTTCGATTCAGGAAGAGGGGCAAGTTGGGCCACAGGTATATCGGTTATTTTAGGGTTTTGGTCCGGGTAGGTATGGTTGCTTATCGCTTGGATCTACTCAAGGAGCTTAGTCAGATCCATAACACATTACATGTCTCTCAACTGTCGAAATGTATGGTTGATGATTCTGTGGTGGTTCCATTGGATGATATTTAGCTTTATGATCGCCTGAGTTATATTGAGAGACCGATTGCCATCCTTGACAGGAAGATGAAGGCTCTACAAAACAAGTCGTTGAATTTAGTAAATGTGCAGTGGCAGCACCGCAAGGGTTCGAAATAGACATAGGAGCTCGAGGTGGAGATGAGGGAGCATTATCTGGAGTTGTTCGCAATGATGGACTTCGAGGACGAAGTATGATTCAAGTGGGGGAGAATTGTAACATTTGAATTTCAAGTATTTTTCCTTTTTGCCCTTAACCTTAAAACTGTTACATTTTGGTCCGTAGCCGAGTACATTGGGCGTACTGGCTCGATAACTTGGTCATGGAGGTAACCTACATATGTTGGGCGTACATGGAGTACACAAGGCGTATGACCATCAGGGACAAACCCTAATTTTTAGGGTTTGTGCCCTACTTAAACACCTTAAGTTGCTCTTGGACTTTCTTATGACCAACCTCCACCTATCCAAGCCCCGAGAACGAAACCCTAATTGCCATTTGAGTGTTTTTATCTTGGAAGTGACCTTTAAAGGTGTTTTTGGTGATCTTGAAGGATGAGGAACTCTATGAAGTTACATTGGTGTGGTTGGAGCTTGTGGATCAAGAATCATCACCAACTTGGAAAGCTTTGGAGGTATAAAGCTCTTAACTTGATGGTTCAGTATGTTAGATCTAGTTAGGGCTTGTTTTTTTTTTTTTGCTTTCTATGGTCCTTTAAGCCATGCTTGAGAGTATGAGCTACTCCAGAAGATAAGGATGGTAGATCTTAGCATTTTTAAGGTCCCGTGTACATACAAATGAAATCTTGATGTTTTGTAGTGGACCATGCATGAGGTAGGGCCCTTATTATGGGTTATTATGGTAAAAAACAAGTATTGGGTCCCATTAAGACATGCAAAGAAGTAAAGTGGCCAAATTTATGTGTTAAGACATCCTTTAGGATCAGATATGGGAAGTGGACTTAGTGGCTTAACCACTTAGGCAATTAATGGAGAGTTAGGCTTGCTGTGGAGTATGCGAGGCGTACCTAGCTCGTACACAACTCGTACTGGCCAAAGGTAGCGTAAGACGTAATCAACAGTTGTTGACTTTCATTGACTTTTATGATTTGGGCCATGTGTGGAATATTAGGGTTTTAGGCCATGTTGGGCCACTATTCTTTCTAAATTTAGGCCATTGTTAGGCTTTAGGCCATCTTGGATTTGGGCCCATAATTAGCTTTGGGTATCATTTAGGGATTTGGGCCATATTGGGCTTTTGGTGCCTTTGGATTAGGCCTTGGTTATTACGCCAAGTGAGAAAGGGTAAAATGGTCTTTTACCCTAGGTATTGGACAAATGAACTAGATTCCTAGTTATGTTTTATGGTCCAATTATTAATTGATGTTTTATTTGATAGATTAACATAGGGATTTTCTGGTTCAACAGCCTGATCATTTGTTTGCCTGACAGTAGACTGAGGTGAGTACTCACTATACTATAGGACACTAGGATATGTTATGTGCTTGTAGTCTTTGTGACTTCTGTTATATATGTTATATGCATGTGTGCCTATTTGCTATATGTATGTAGGGTGAAATAGACCCCGAGGTGAAATAGACTCGGTACAGCCTTGTGTTGACACGTGAGTTGAAATAGACTTGGGGGTGAAATAGAGCCGAGGGTGAAATGGACCCAATATACTCGTGGTCAGACACATGAGTTGAAATAGACTTGGGGTGAAATAGACCTGACACAACCTTAAACCGGCAGATATGTATGTTATGCGGTATTTTGGGAAACTCACTAAGCTTTGTGCTTATGACTTCCAGTTTATGTTTTTGGTACTTCCGGATCGAAGGGGAAGAGCTCGGGATGAATTCCTCGTACACACCACGATTTTCATTTCATTTGACTCTGATGTATTGACATACTATGATTTTCCTTTATGATTTTGTGAACCCGTTCTGGTTGATGGTTTTATTATTATGAAAACAAAATTTTTGGTTTTAAAATTTGGGACGTTACGCAGTACTTTGGTACATGTCATCTTAGTAGATAAGAAATACGTAAGAATTTCGTCTCGTGAGTTACATTGGTTTAGAAATAAAAAAAATGAGTTCAAAATGCAACCATTTCAAAAATTTTAAGTGAATATCATGACATGCGTGTTAATTGAAAAAGAAACAACTAATTAAAAAAACCATTGCATATGGGATACATTACATTTATTCCATAGTAGTTGATTTTCCTTTTACCACCAACGCCATAACTTGGATAGTTATGTATATACCACTATCCCCTTGTGTCAAGTTGTTTGTTAATACAATGTTTTTTCCTTGGATGTTATGGTATACGCCACTATCCCCTTGCATCAAACTCATTGTTAGACATAAGAGTTGATTTTCCTTTAACCATCAAGGCTATACCATGGTTTGTTATGGTATATGTCACTCTCCCTTAATTAAAAAACAAAAAACCATTGCATGTGGGATACATTACTTTTAGACAAAATTACAAAAATGGTCCCTATGGTTTGTCAAAAATAACAAAGTTGGTCTCTGCTAATTTTTTTAATGCAAATGCTTATTATGGTTTGCAAAACTTGCATAGATGACCATTTTTACTAACTCCATTAGTATTCAGTTGTTAGGAACTGAAACCGTAAGAACATTATCGTCTTTTCAAATATAAAAGGACTGAATTCTTATCATTTAATAAACTATGTGGACCATTTTTATAATTTGGATAATAATAATAATATAAATGATAGAAAAAGAGGACAAGAGGATTCAAACTATGGACCTCCTCTCCCTCTCCCTAATCAGCCAACACTTTAGCCAACTAGGTTAGACACAAACTGTTTTATATTTCCAAAACCTAATTAATATTATATAAAATCGTAAATACGTTAATAACAAAAAATTATAAAAAACCATATTTTTACAAAAAAAAAACTTTTTTAATAAAATAAACTATATGTTTAGTGTATTGTAAAAAATATTTTTACAAACAATTTTTTTTACGTATTTGTTTTATGTAAAATATTTTTTTTTATGTATTTAAAAAACATATGTTTTCGTATAATATGTTATTACATTGCTATTATCCTAAAACATATTTTTACATTTTCATATAAAAATAAGTTATTTTTTTATTTCACGTAGAAAAGAAAGGATTTTTTTATGTATTTATATCATGTAAAATATGTTTTTTTATATTTAAAAAACACGTTTTCGTATAAAATGTTATTACATTGCTATGAAAATATATTTTTACATTTTTGTATAAATATAAGTTTTTTTTCTTTCACATAGGATTTTTTTTTTAAATTTTTTTACATATTTATTTGATGTAAAATATGTTTTTTATATTTTTTAAAAATACATTTTCGTAAAAAATATATTACATTGTTATAATCCAAAAATATACTTTTGAATACATAAAAATTCATAATAACATATTATACAAAACGTAATCCAAAAAAAACGACAAAAAAGTTTTTGTATATGCAAGTATTTAGTTGATTTAAAGCAAATATGCAAGTTTTTATTTTATTTATTTATTAATGTTTTCGTATAATATGTTAACATTTTTTCGTAAAAAAATACTTGCATATTCACTTTATATCAACTAAAGATGTTAAGTTAACGTAAAAGTATAATAATATAATAATGTATTATACGAAAAAATATTTTTTAAATACATAAAAAACATACTTCATATAAAATAAATATATACAAAAAAGCTTTTTTTTTTTTTATGTTTTTTTATTATGTTTTTGTATAATATGTTATTACGTTTTTTTATGTATTAAAAAGTATATTTTCATATTATAACAATGTAATAATATTTTTTAAGACAACATATTTTTTAAAAATATAAAAAAACATATTTTTACATAAAATGAATACGTAAAAAAAATTTCCTATGTGAAAGAAAAAAAACTTATTTTAATATGAAAATGTAAAAATATGTTTTAAGATCATATGAATGTAATAAAATATTATATGAAAACATATTTTTTAAATATATAAAAAAACGTATTTTATAAAAAAGCTTTTTGTTCTATGTGAAAGAAAAAAAGAACCTATTTTTATATGAAAATGTAAAAAATGAGTTTTTGGATATGTAACATCCGAAAAATACAACCAATTTAAATTTTTCAAAACAACCCGATTTTCATTAAAATGTTTACAAAAAGGTTTTCAATACAAATCATTAGAGTATTCCCAGAATCACATTGCTACAAAATCATGAGGAGCGGTACGATCACGCCTTCGCTTTGCCACGGTCTCCTGAAGAACCTGAAAAACATTAAACCACAACTATAAGCCCGAAAGCTTAGTGAGATACCCCCAAAATACCAACCACGAATACGCCCTTCCAGGCTGCGACCTTCCGGTCCAAAACATATAAAACATACATAACATAACAGAACATAGAACAGCCATGCATATCGGGTCTACTGTGTGACTGGTTCGCCGTATCGGGCCTTCAGTCCACCGGATCTATCCTCCAGGTCTAGTCATGTCCTCCGAGTCTACAGTGGGGTTAGTCCGCCCGCATCGGGCCTTCAACCCACCTGGTCCACTCTCTGAGTCTACAGTGTGACTGGTCCGCCCGCATCGGACCTTCAGTTGGCCTGGTCCACTCTCCGAGCCTCGGCACGTCTGGTCCGCCCTCGTGGGGACTACAGCCTATCCGGACCGCTTGCTGGGCCTTCGGAATAACCGGTCCGCCCTGGGTATCTTGGCCTACAGCACAAAGCAGGACCCGCCTCAACCCATCTCTAGTCCAAACAACCATGTGCACAAAACATACAATCATATAACAGTCATAGCCAACAAACCGAACAAACAGATCACATAGCATATCATTACCCTACCCAGGTTACCGACCTAACCGGTCACTAGCATAGCATCACTTATATATATCGGGAAACTGACCTTAACAAGGTCTCCTAGCATGTACCATCCTAGCTACCGGGATGCAGACACATCAAACAATAACATAATAACCATATCCAAATCTCAATTCAATAAAGGGTCGGCCTTGGTGCCTTAGACCCTGTTGATATAGTGAGGATAACTCACCTCGAAACTGTCGGCTGAAAGGATAAGATCCCGCTGCTCCGAACTCTGATACGTACTCCTCCACTGAACATCAAAACATACAACTCAATAAATACCCTTAATTACCAAAATACCCCTGGAAGACAACTGGTCAACCTTGGACAAGTCAAAGTCAACCCCTGACTAACCCTACTCGCCGAGTCAACCCGATGACTCGCCAAGTCCTTATGCTCAAAACTTCCCTCAATTAGCGACCCAACTCGCCGAGTCACCCCAAGACTCGTCGAGTCCAACAACTCTGAGTCCACTCGCACCCAACTCACCGAGTCATCCCTTGACTCACCGATTCATCGACTCAACCAGAAATATTGGGACTTCCTCGACAAGACTCGTCGAGTCCAAATGGACTCGTCGAGTCCAAGACTATCTTCAACCTACTCGCCGAGTTGTTCTTCCAACTCGTCGAGTTCCAGGCCATCTTCAAGCAACTCGTCGAGTCGCCCCATGTGACTCGACGAGTACCACCGGTCTGAATCCATACAGAAGCATCTCAGGCCATGCAATTGATCCAAAACATAGATCCAACCTCCTACAATCCATCCATCACATAAAGTGGCAAAATTTACGTGAATCTAAAGAGATCTAGGCCTTATTCACCTTAGAACCAAGGTTTGGGACATGGTAGCTCCATCAACAACACAAGAACAGGGGCTTTAATGCTCTTAAGATCTTCTCCACTCCAGATCTGAGGTAGCAACCTCAGATCCATCCTCCAACATCAAGATGTCACACAACCAAGCACCCCACACAACCCCAAAATGAGAAACTAGGAAAGCACAGCCCAAGAACGAAAGTATTACCTCCACAAGATGCCTCAATAGCAACCAAACTCGAATCCAAGCAAAGCCCTTTGATCCAAGCCACTTCTCCTTCAAGATTTCTTCAACCAACACCTCTCCAAGCTCTAATTTGCTCCACAAATGGACTCTCCACGAATTTAGGGTTTCTGGAACTCAAGGGGGGAATAAGGGAGGCTGTGGAGGGGTATAATGCTCTTTATATAGGGCTCAACCCCGAAAATTAGGGTTTTCTCCATACAGCACCTACTCGCCGAGTCCATCTTTGGACTCGCCGAGTAGGCCACTTGACACGCGACCATAGCCGCGACCTGACTCGCCGAGTCTATCCATGGACTCGCCAAGTCACCCTCCGAAACTTACACTTTTAGCCCTTCAACTCTACTCTTGCGATTCCGGGATGTTACAGGATAATAGCAATGTAATAACATATTATACGAAAACGTATTTTTTTAAATACATAAAAAAGTATATTTTACGTAAAACAAATACGTAAAAAAACAAATAAATTGTTTGTAAAAAATATTTTTTACAATACGCTAAAAATTTATTTTATTGTATTAATTTTTTTTGTAAAAATATGTTTTTTTAATTATTATTAATGAATTTACAATATTAGATAATACTAATTAGTTTTTTGGAAATATAAAACAAGTTTGGGTCTACCCTAGTTGGTTAGAGCTTTGGCGCATTAGGGAGAGGGAAAGGAGGTCCCAAATTTGAATATCCTCTCATATTTTTCTTGTATTTATATTATTTTAAAACAAATTATAAAAATGGCCCATGTACTTTACCAAATGATACGAATTATGTCTCAATAGTTGAAAAGACGAAAATATCCTTACAAATCTAGTCCCTCACGACTGAATACTAACGAATCGAGTTAGTAAAAACGACCATCCGTGAAAATTTTGCATACCACAAGAACCTTTTGCTTCAAAATTTTAATAGGGATTGATTTTGTTACTTTAGGCAAACTATAAAGACTATTTTTGTAATTTTGTCTTACTTTTATTTCATAGGTGTTAGATTTTCCTTTAACCACCAAGGTCATACCTTTGATAGTTAGGTATCTAAACTTTCCACACACGTGGTTATGCTTTGCAATTTAATACCAATAAGGAAGACTAAGTTTCAAAACAATAAAAACACTTAGTATAGTTCCATGTACCAATTAAGGGATAGTAAGTTCTAAAGCAAAGATAACATCAACTAAAAGAATGTATCATCAAAGAATTGCAATTTTTACATGTACTCCTTTGTAAAATATTCATTATATATTCACCCCTTGATAGTTTGGTCAACCAACTATGACTATCCCAGTGTCCTTGTGTTTGCTTGTGAATCCTAGATAATTTATTTCCATTTATATTAGGAACTCAACATTATTAAGTTTAGAGTAAATTACTGAAATCGTTCCTATGGTTTGGTCAAAATTACCACGTCCCTAACTTTTCTTTTGCACTCAGATCGTCCTTATGGTTTGATTTTGTTGCGTTTTTCGTCTCTTTCATACATAAAGTTAGGGACCAAATGTGCAATTTTGACCAAACCATAAAAACGCAACAAAATCAAACCATAGGGACGATCCGAGTGCAAAATAAAAGTTAGGGACCAAACATGTAATTTTAATCAAACCATAGGGATGATTTCAGTAATTTACTGTTAAGTTTATAACAAATTTATATCCCATTACTTTTCTATTTGACACGATGTCCTTTTATTAAATTTCATAAATTTTTTTTAATAATGACACTTTCGTCATATGTTTTTCGATCATGATATTCCTATATATTCCTATGAGTCATAAAAACTCATTAAGTTTATGAAACTAGTCCATCGTCAAATATGATTAATTCCATATTATACGATTTTGATATTTCTAATACAATATGGCTAGTCGACCTTGGATCCTTCAACCTACTTAAGGTGGTAAGAAGACTCACCTTACAGACAAACGGAAAACTGAAACGACATGTTGCTCTAAAACCCGTGCTACTGGTCAGCTTTACAAATAAATAGTAACCAAAACTCAGAATCCCATTCAAATACCTAGAATACCCCAATGGTAGATTCTTTTTGATTTGTATTTCTTGAAATCTATAGGTCCATGTTTTTCTCATCTTTGCTTGAATGGTAGATTCTTTTTGATTTGTGGTCTAATATGTCCTCTTTCCATTGAAAAATTCTTTGTCTTTACACCCACGTTTGAGTAGTTTTCTAATGCCCAAAAGTTCTTATTTTAATATTTTATGTAAAAATCTATCTTAGGCTTATTTTCCTTTGTTTTCACTTACATCCGTAAAGCTCATAACTAATGTCTAATTAACATATAATAACTTATAAAATGACTAGAATCATCAATGTTTTATACTTTCACGATTTTGCGACAAGTTAATATACATAATTGGGATAATGACATAAAACACTTAAGTTTGATAGAAATGTACGTATTTACCCTTTTGTAGATTTTAGGTTCACTAATACCGAATATTTGCAAAAGTTTTTTTTTTTTTTTTTTTTTTTTTTTTTCAATTGTACCCTTTTTGTACCTTTATCTTGTAAAACGAAATTTTTTGCCAAGCTTAAGGGCTTTAATGAAATAGAAAACCAAACTTAAGGGATTTTATGAGTTAGAAAAAAGGATAAAACTGAATATTTCTGTCAAACGTAAGATCTTTAATAAACCAGAAATACACAAAAGGGTAAAACTGATTTTTTTTTTCAAGTATTTGGTATTAGTGAGCCAAAAATCCACAAAAGGGTATATCCGCACATTTCTACCAAAGTTAAGGGTTTTATGTAATTATCCCTACATATTTCTCTAACTCTTATTTTGTTTCATTTTTTTTCACTTTTAAGTTTCATTACAAAATTTTGAATGTCAATTTTAAGTATCATTTTCGTCGTGAGATTTCCCACCCTCGTCCCCATCTCGAAATTAAAATGGGTGTTAACCTTGCCCCTGCCCCTGACTTTTTTTAATAAATACCCCAAACAGGACGGGACCCCCATGGGAACGGGGTTCTACGAGACTTTTTGAAATCCCTACTTGTGGGCCATACAATAATTAAAATAGAAATTAGGTATATAATAAAATATAATTATTAAAAAGCAGTTTAGTCATATCAAGTTTGTTATGAATCAAATTTATAAAAAAACCCCAAAAGGACTGAAGATAACAATTTTGTATTTTGCATCTTAGGCTTATAGTTTTTCAAATATATTAGAACTTAGTTATCACAATACAACCAGTGAAAAGGAAAACGGGCAAGAAGCTGCGCCGTTAAGCCTTTTTTGTATGGTAAAACTAATTCTTTTGAAAACTACATTCATAGATCTAGGGGATATAACATTGCTAAGCATGATCTGTTGTACTCGATTAAGAAGCACCATCGCATCCCACATGAGGAAACTAAATGTATCAAACGCAAATGGTATGAGCACATGTTGATTTTCCATTCATGTCTTTTCATGTTTTGTGACCTTGCATGTAGCAACTTTTAAAGCAGCATGCTCCACCTTGAAACCCCCAGCCCTCAAGCCCAAGAGAGGGGATACCCATGGAAGGTCAATACAAGTGTGTTTCCCTCCAACCCATCCAAAAATCAAAACGTCAGCCAATCTAAGGGTTAACCTTCCATCTGTCGGATTAGTGAAAAATTCATAGGAGCCTCTTTCTTGGTAGAAACCCCGGCACGCTTAAATATGTCAAACAAAATATCCCTAACCATATCGTGCCTATTTGAACCATGGGAGTTCATTACAATAAACTGCATGCTCTCCAAAAGATTCCAAACATTGTTTGCGACACACCGGGCATATCTCATCATTTGGAAAAATAGGGACCATGAGCCGATATTTAAGGATAGTACGATGCACCATATGAGACATATGTTGGCCAAGCCCATCTATATGGATAGCTAGAAGAAAATATTGAGCATGTGGTATACATAAACACTGGAAAATTGCTTTCTGTCCGAGTCGTCATGTCGAAATGTACTTCTATATCTTGGATGATTTTACGAAACCAGACACCCGCCAATATGTTGTGGGATTTAGGGGGGGGGGGGGGGGGCACATATGTCGCTATTCCATAAGATGTGGTATTGCAACACCTAAGATTGGGCTATTAAGGCAACAAAAGCATATGAGGTAGCCTCTACTGCGGTATACAAACCCAAACCACCAAACATAATGGGTAGGGAATCAATTCGCCATTGTATGTCACCAAAGAAAGAGCCACAACAAATCACAATGTCCTCAATCGTCCCGTGCAACCCTTTGTCAAAGAACAACGTCGCCTCTATGTGAACGGGCTGACACGTCTTCGGTCCAAAGAAAAGTTTAGCAATAACATACAAGACCAAAATAGAAGGAGATCACTCTGGGTCACACAATCGTGGAACAAGGACCAAAAACACAAAACATACACAATACAACCGTGAGGGCCATTCTTGCAATTCTCTCTCTCTTTTTCTCGAGTAGTTTATGGGTCACACAATCGTGGAACAAGGACCAAAAACACAAAACATACACAATACAACCGTGAGGGCCATTCTTGCAATTCTCTCTCTCTTTTAACTCGGAAGGTCCCTACTGTTTGTTTTTGTTACACGCTTGGTCCCTGTGTTACCTAAAAATACTATTTTGCCCTTGATTTTTTAATTTATTTAAATAAACACACTTCCAACCCCACTCCCCTCACCTTACCCTACATATCCCATCATTTTTCTCTATTAAAGTAATAGTCTTTTTAGGAAATATAGGGACCGAACGCGTAACAAAAACAAATAGAAGGGACCAACCACGTAACAAAAACAAACAGTAGGAACCTTCCGAGTTAAAAAAGTAAATTAGGAACAAAATACGCAAATTACCTCAAACCATAGGGATGTTTCGTGTAATTTACTCCTTTTTCTCCAATCAAAATTCCTTATGAGTTCCATAATATTTACCTATTAATTTCAACCCAAAAGAATATTTATATTGTCCTTATTCGAATGAAAAGAGTATTTAATGTTGCGTGCTTTATTGTGTACTATTTTAAATCTCCACTTGTTTTCGGAATAAGAAAAATGGCCAAAAATAAAGTTGTCTTATAGTCAACCATAAAATAAATATCTCCATTAAATAATTAGATAAAGCATATTATCTTTTAGCATAAAAATCCACTTGGTTTTGATTATTATTATTCCTTGCGCCTTCAATCGTTGTTGTTACCAAAATGCAGCCGTTCCAAGTTTTAAATTTACTCATCTTGATTTTGCTAACAACATTAGTAGAAGCTCATCTCGAAGCTTATTACGGCAAGCCACAATGTCCTGTCATCTGTGGCGATGTCCAGATTACATACCCTTTCGGGTTTGGAAGAAATTGTTCTGCCAACGAATGGTACACACTTGATTGTAATTCCTCCCCACCATATCCATCTTCATTCACCAACAAACCGTATCTATCTGCCTTCAACAACGCCGAGGTGCTGTATATGGATGTGAGCACAATCACTATTAACATGTCTATGATTAGTGCTGATTGCGAAAATCCAGTCCAAGATATCAATCATGTCCTAATCACCAGCCATGGCAAAAGTCCCTTCCGATTTTCCGGATCACGTAACAGATTGGTCTTTAAGGGCTGTGGCAGTGCTTCCATCATGGAGAATGGGAGTATTGTCACCGGTTGTTCAACGACTTGTGGCAAGGACACTGTTAGTGACATAAATAACTGCTTCGGTTTCGGTTGTTGCCAAACTACAATTCCTCGTGGTCTCTCATCATTTACCTTCAATCTAACAGGTTTGGAAAGACAGAATCAAGATGGAGCTTGTGGGTGTGCTTTCTTGGTAGATACAAATTACGCAGGAAGTTTTTCTAGCAAATCTTTTACTGAAGACCATTTTGTTCCGATATCACTTTCGTGGAACGAAACATTCCATGAAAACTCAACAAGATGCAACGAGACATGTGGGAATGTATCTATTCCATCCCCTTTCGGGATTAAAAGAGATTGTTCAGATGGGAACTGGTTCAATGTCGATTGCAAGTCATTGACACCTTATTTATCTGCGTTCGACAACATGGAGGTTTTGAGTGTAAGTTTGGAAAAAAATACAATTACTGTTAACGTCCCCATGATTTCTGATTGCAAGAATCCAGTCCAGACTAACAGCCTTTTCCTAACCGGAAGTCCGTTCGGATTTTCTGGATCGGATAACATGTTTGTGGTTGAGGGGTGTGGTAGTGCTGCTATTATGGTGGAAAATGGGACTATTGTCGGTGGTTGTTCAACAACTTGTAGCAACGACACAAACAGTGAAAGCTATAGAAACGGTTGCTTTGGAAAGGGTTGTTGCCAAACTACTATTCCCTATGATCTCGAGTCGTTTACTTTGAATCTAACAGGATTGGAAAGACATGATGGAAATGGAAGCTGTGGGTCTGCGTTCTTGGTGGATAAGATTTCATTCAATCAAGGAAGATTTTCTCGACAAGTGGTTCCGATAACACTGAGTTGGACGTATAACACCAGCAGCAGTTATTTTAGACCAGACGTTTCAACAGAATGCATAAGCTGTGAACAAGATGGTGGGATTTGTTTCCCTGATCGTTACACGACGTCAGGCATGAGTTGTCACATTCATGGAAGCAGCAATAAGTCACTCGGCGTTATTCTAGGTAATTTCTCTAAACTTGTCATCAATAATATTTCCTTCTACTTTTTCTGTTTGTTTTCTTTAATTAGCAAATTTATTATAGTTTTTTTACTTTAAAAAGGTGATTTTATTTTTCTTAATTAATGATATTCTATCAAATTTTGTAGTATTTTTGTTAACTAGAAAAAGAAAAAGATTTCTCCTTTCTTCTGAGTCAGAATATCAACTCGTTTAACATTAGAGGTTGGTGTAGGAGAGACAGGTAAGTGGAAACACATAGTGGTAAGTGGAAACACATAGTGGTAGCTAATAAGATCATTTACTCCAAGTAAGAAACCAATACGAATAGGATCCAAATGTCATACTAAAATACAAAGGTTTTTTTCAACTTTTTTGTAGTTGATATGCTTATTATTATTTTTATATTTTTTTGGATATTGAAAGAGACCGGTAAGTGGAAACACATAGTGGTAGCCATGATATCATTTAATCCAAGTAAGAAAGCCAAAATGAAATCCAAATATCAAATTAAAATACAAAGGCCTTTTCAAGTAAGAAAGCTATGAGATCAGTTGCGCCAAGTAAGAAAGCCAATATATATGAAAAGAATACAAATGTCAAATTAAACAATCAACTTATAATACAAACTAAGTAACGAATGTTGAAATGGAATTAAGATATTGTGATGATGAAGTTCGTCTATTACCTCATGTCCCAAGGTTGGTTTATGTCCAGACTGGTTTTTGTTATAATCGGTTTGATTTTAGAAAACTGTTTACAAAAATCTGTTTATGTTTACACTTGTTTATGTTATAATTGGTTTGATTTTTCATTTTTTTTTTAATGAAATTGCATTAAACAAACAGGTTTTTTGGTTAAAAAAACTTGTTTGATTCGGTTATAGTAAAAAAACCAGTGAAAGACAAACAAAAAAACAGTTTTAGATATTTGTTACAACCTATTACTAAGTGGCAGTTCGGTTTTAATCTAATCGGTTTTAAAAACTGGTATGTTTTTAACTTTCGTTTAAAAAAAACGGTTTGAAATGTGCATCTCTGCCCAAGGTTGTTTTCACAACTTTGAGTATGTTTTCAAAGGTTGTTTAATGCTATTTTCATGATGGTATGTTTATTTTAACGGTGTACAAAGATAGTTTTGTATGTGATTTGTTATTTTTTATTTACCCATAAGTTTAATTTGTCTCGAGTGTTTATCTATGTTTTTCAATGAATACTAAATTTATTCAACATTGTATGTATGAAGGATCTCAAACACTACCTATTCTTTTACCATTAACGACCAACATAAACCTAATGTTTGAAATGCTTAATATATACAGTAACAAATGTAAAAACTAACTAATGTCTGAGATTTTCCACACATATAGTGCAAAATAAATTTAATACTCATTGTAAAACATTGATAAATACTTCAGACACAATGGACTTAATGGTAAACAATAACAACTTCTAAAATTATCCCAATACACTGGTAAAATAAACATGCCATCAAAACTAATGAAAATAGCAATGACACAACATTTGAAAATAGACTCAATCTTATGAATCTATTCTCGGGATAATATATAAATAGATAGCTTCATCCTTAAAAATAACATAATTCCATTTCTACATTTCTCACTAAGCTATGTTCATTGGAGAGAAAGTAATCGTTTTAGGGGACCAAATATGGTGTACAACAAGAAGAAGAAACATAAACCAAAAAAATACAAAATATATGGTTTTTTTATAGAAAAAAAAATCTCATTTTAATAACCTGTTTACCGTTGAAATAACAAGTAATAAATAAAAATTTGTTCCTTTTGAAAAAAATACTTTTAGATAAGAAAAAATCAAAATATATGTCTTTTATGGAAAAACATTTATTTATTTATAAAAAAAATAAAAAAATAATCCATAACTTTGCAACGCTTGTCCCGAATGTAAAGATCATTGGAAAAATAAATGGTCTTATTTCAAATCTAACCATTAAATTGTCTTCTTCAAATTTAAATTCGACTTGATAGTTATACTAAATAAAATTTAGTATCAACTATCAAGTTAAATTTAAACTCTAAGAAACAAATTAATTTTTAAATTTGAAATAAATGTTTGTCAAGATAAATTTAGATTTAAAAAAACAATTTAATTTTTAAGTTTGAAATAAAACCTTTATTTAGTATAACTATCAAGTCAAATTTAAATTTGAACAAACAATTTAATTTTTAAATTTGAAATAAAACCGTTTAATTTTCCATTATCTATACATTAGGGACACCTGACAATAGATTAATTTCAAAAACAATAACAAAGGTGTTAATAGTTCCATTAATTTCACCTAAAAATAAAGTTACTAACTAAAACTTCTTATATTTATTAGTAGAAAGTGTAGTCTATATCGACAGTTGAAGATACTTTGTATAAAAATTCCATTTTTATTTATGTAAAAGTTCAATGTTTTAAGGGACTATATTAAATTGTTAGTATTATATGTGCCTCATTTTCAAGTGCTAGCCTAACCTTGGGTTTACTTATTCTAATGGTGATTAGTTATGCACTATACAACATAATCAAGAAAATTAGCGCCAAAAGAAGGAAACAAAGGTATTTTAAACGGAATGGTGGTCTACTTCTTAGACAACAACAAACAATTGACAACAGTTTAGTTGATAAAACCATACTTTTCACCTCGAATGAACTAGAGAAGGCCACTGACCATTTTAATGATAATAGAATTCTTGGTCGAGGAGGTCAAGGTACAGTATATAAAGGCATGTTAGCCAACGGACGGATTGTAGCTATTAAGAAATCGAAGGTTGTCGATGAAAGCCAATTAGAACAATTCATCAATGAGGTGTTCATTCTTTCCCAAGTCAATCATAGGAATGTGGTCAAATTACTAGGATGTTGCCTCGAAACAGAGGTCCCATTGCTTGTCTCCGAGTTTATCTCAAACGGTACCTTGTATGACTTTCTTCAAGATGAAACCAATGAATTTCCAATCTCTTTAAACATGAGATTGCAAATCGCTACAGAGGTTGCAGGATCACTTTCTTACTTACATTCGGCTACCTCTATTCCAATATACCATAGAGATATTAAGACAACTAATATACTTCTGGATGAAAAGTATAGAGCCAAAGTTTCTGACTTTGGAATTTCAAGGTTTGTGTCAATAAATCAAACTCACTTGACAACGTTAGTGAAAGGTACATTTGGTTACTTGGATCCAGAGTACTTCCAATCAAGCCAATTTACCGAAAAAAGTGATGTCTATAGTTTTGGAGTTGTCTTGCTTGAACTCATGACAAGAGAAAAGCCAATTTCATTAACTAGATTTGGTGAAAATAGAAGTTTGGCTACATACTTTAAGGTATCCATGGAAGAAGGACGTGTCATGTCTATTTTTGATGCAATAGTTGTTAAGGAGGGTTCTAGGAATGAGTTGTTGGCCATAGCTAATTTGGCAATGCGATGCTTGAATTTAAATGGGAAAAACAGACCAACAATGAAAGAAGTTGCAATCGAGTTAGAAGGTGTGAGATTGTCACATGTTCCCACCACAATTTAAAATAATATTAGACTTGTGAAGTATTGAGAAAGCATCGCAGTCAACATCAACTTATGTCGAGTCAACTTTTGACATCATTGACAACCTTAGTCGATGAATCATGATAACTATTAGTTTTCTTAAGTAAGCCTTAAGCTATATAGTGTGATGATTAATAAGTTGTATGTAAACGCTAAAAGGTATAGTATTTTCTATACCTATTTCTTCTTCCTCCTAAACATATTCTTCAGCTTATTGTAATCGAAATTGGGTTAATGTCATGATATGACAACCAATAGTATTATTGCTCTTTGGATCATTTATATTTTAATTGTATTCAATAGACCAATAAACAATTTTGTTGGGTTCTTAATACACCATTGGAGTGAATTACGACTGTTTAAACGATTGTTGAATCTTCTGGTTTAACGTCCACTACGACATCCAGTATGACATAATTTTCTCTTTTATTTATACTCGATGACATGTCGTCCAGTATGGCATTAAAATTATACAGTTGAAATCTACTTAATAATGTAAGGAGTACTAAAAAAAGAAACTATTAAAATCTTTAATACAATTCAAAGATAAATGATAAAAGAACAAATTGACTACATGTGATAGGTTCGTATCATAATAATTAAGTGTTTTGTGTTGTTAATGGATTCTTAATAAATTTCATAAGCTTTTATGGGAAGCATTGTTTATTTGTTTTATTTTGTAAACTTGTATAAATTTTCCAAGGAAACATGTTGTGGATGAGCCATAAATTGATGGAGTGCACATATAAACTTTATTTTCATTTGATCAAGGAACATAGTACATAAGTATTCACTTAAAATATTGGCATGTGTGTATATATATAGGGAAAACTGCAATAAAGTCCCTACATATTGGCTTCATAATCGATTTAGTCCCTATATATATTTTTTATTCAATTAAGTCCCACAAACCGGTAATCGCATTCAATTTAACCCTTGACCCGGTCAACAGGTCATCCAACTTTCGAAAATTACATTTTTGGCCCAAATTTCAAATTTTATTACAAATTTGGTCCAAAATTTACACTTTTGGCGTAGATTTTATTTTTTTTTTTTACAAATTTGGTCCAAAATATACCCTTTTGGCCCAAATTTTAGAATTTTGTTATGAATTCATCCTAGTTTTAGTTATTTTTACAACTTTTTTTCTTCAAAAAAATGTACTCATTTTTATCTTCTATTATTTTTGAAGTGTACTATGAATTTAGGTAGAAAATATAATAATTTACATTAAAACGACAGTTACATAGTGCTAACAATAGGTCATTCATGTTGTGGCATTGTTATCACACAAATAAACATTATTTTCATACAATAAAGAGACTTAAATTAGTGAAAAACAACTTCTAGTATCATTATTTTTTTTGAAGTATACTATTAAGTTTAAGAGCTAAAAAGGACTAATAAGCGTATTGTTGTTGACAATAAGCCATTTATGTCAATGTAGCAGTATAACAATGTCATCGTAGCACTATAACACACAAAAAACATTGTTTTTACAGACAAAAAGAAACATACTTAATATCTTATGTTATTGGAAATGCTCTAGAAACCATCAAAATGTACCATGTCAACAATACATAAAACTCTGCCATTTGTAAACCTAGCGAGACTATTGATAAACTTTGAAACGTTTATAAATATGACCCACTTTTATTTATTGAGTTATTAACTAAGACAACGTACTTTAAAAAGTCTACCTAATGATGTTGTGCTTTAATATCTTCGTTGTACTTTAAAAAAAATCTTTGTATTTGGTTTATGGTTAGGTAGGTCGTTCAAAATACAATGCTATAATAAAAATCAATGAAATTAAGCACACTATTATTTCTTGCATTTAACTCTTTCTTTATTTATCATATGTTTTTATGTTGAACATAGAACAAAAAATATATATTGTTTAACATATTAAACAAGTTAAAAAAGAAAATATTAATAAAACTCATTGGTATAAGTTTGAAAGTACTGAAAATCTATTTTTAATGTTAAATATAACTAAAAAGATTACATTTTTTTTTTTTACTTTTATTAATTACTACGCTTCCAAACGCAAAACATTCGAATTCATAAAGAAAAAACATTCAAATTTTTTTTGAAGAAAAAAAGTTGTAAAAATAACTAAAATTAAGATGAATTCATAACAAAATTCTAAAATTTGGACCAAAAGGGTATATTGTGGACCAGATTTGTGATAAAAAAAATTAAAATCTAGGCCAAAAGTGTAAATTTTGGACCAAATTTGTAATAAATTTTGAAATATGGGCCAAAAATGTAATTTTCGAAAGTTGGATGACCTGTTGACCGGGTCAAGGGGTTAAATTGAATACGATCACCGGTCTTTGGGACTTAATTGAATAAAAAACAATATATAGGGACTAAATCGATTGTGAGGCCAATATGTAGGGACTTTATTGTAGTGAATTTTAACGGTAAGAACCAACTAAATCGATTATGAGGCCAATATCTATTATATGGATATAGGAACCAACTAATTTTAGAAAAAAAAAAATTAGACATTAATTAGTGGAATAACGGTAATATGGTAAGTGAATTCTAAATCAATTAATTGAATTTAAAATTAAACCAGATAATCTTGGTCACTGTATTTTAGAATGTTGGTAACTTTATTTTAGATTGAGCTTAGATTTATGTTAATATCTTTCTTTAAACTTACGAATTCATTAGTTGTGCAATGAACAAAGCCTCCACCACTTTCTCCTATCTTTGCTATAGTCTTCATCGTCTCATTTTTCATCCGATACACCAAGAAAGATCCACCAATATTTATCATATTTATCATAACGTTTTATGAAGCAATGTGATTAGGGTTCATAAAACTCCGATTTAGTAACTTAGAGCATCTAGTTTCTCCACTCCTAATCTTCACCCCTTATCTTCTTTGGCCATTTGTGCTTAATTGAAGGTTAAGTCATTATTTCTTGATGACATGCTAATATACTTCACATGGGGTTTAGTTCATCGCCCCTAAATGTGTTTATACCCCAGGAGGGTCCAAACGGTGGGTGACCCAGGCGACCATCTAGGGCCCACATATCTGGAGGGCCCGGAAATTCTAGGTATGTAGTGTATATATATATATATATATATATATATATATATATATATATATATATATATATATATGTTTGCTAGGGTCCTATATTGGTCCAACCTCAATTTAGGCCCAAAAAACAAATTGTACTGTTTCTATTTGAATGTGTATGCAGCTGGGGGAATGGGAAGGACTGAAAGAAGGAGGCAAGAATTAGCCAACTAGGGCACCTTATGAATCGTTAATTGAATCGAAATCCTTGATAACTAAATCGACATCTCCACCCCGACCTCGTGAATTGACATACCTCTGATAACAAATTCAAGAATTAATCAAATGAATCATACACAGCTTTCCAACTCGCTCTGCTTTCTCTTACGCTCACGATCGACATCCCCGCTTCTAACCCCTATTCCTCTCAAAATCTCACATTTTCATTATGATTCGCACTCTCGATTATCTATGTTGATTTCGAATCCTTGTGACTTGCATGATATCAGATAAGAACTTAACACGATATGATTTTTCTTTCAGAATTTTTTTTTCTGAAAGCTTATAGGTTTGTGTATCAGATTTTTTTTTTCTAATTTTTTCTTCTCATTCTATGTTATATTAATTTTTTGCTTCTCAGATTTGTGAAGTCGATTTATTCAGATGCATCTCTACAAGTGTAGAGAGTAGTCGATTTATCATTTTTATGACTATTGTTATCTAGTGGTTTTATTTTACAACTTGTATTTGTAGATGCATCTCTACAACTATAGAGAGAAGTTTAAATAAGTAAGAAGGTTTCAAAAGCTAAAGATTACCTAAGGTTAATAGGCATCTGTAGACACAAGTTTACTTTGAAGTTGTATAAAGCTAGCTAAAGTTATTGAAGAATTATTTAAGGTGAATTTTATATAAATTTGTATAGATAAAGGTATTGGCAATATTATGTATAAAGAAATAAATGTTAGATTAAATTGATCTTGTTAGTTTTGAATCTAATAAAGAAAGAAATTTATTGTCTTTTGTACTCGTGTTTTTTTTTTTTAAATATTATGACTATATTTCTGGTTTGGATTATATTATTGATTATTATTATAAATGATATTTTTTTTCAAAATTTTATTATATTTGCCTATATAGAATCGAGGGCCCTTATTTTCTTCTCGCCTGAGGCCCAATATGTTTCTGGACCGACCTGTTATTCCATAAACCTTGTCCACTCGCTCTTCATGACTTCAAGCATTTCATCACTTCTGCTTAGTTTTAAGTTACCATTGTTTCAGAATTTTTGCACCGCAATAAAAATCAATCACATAGCAAAATCACAATTTATTTTCCAAATCAAAACAGTAATGTTACTTGGACAAGTCATCGATCGGCTGCCTCTTAGCAATGTGGAGTGCAGACGGAGTAGATCGTTGGAGGAGCCAATAGAGCGAAGAAAATAAAGAGTGTAGGCTTAAATTGGGGTAAACATTGCATGATTAAATTATTTTCTTTTAATTTCCTTAGTTTACGTATTGATAGTTTGACTTATTTGTAAAAAATCTATTGTACCTTTTGTAATACCGTGATTTTCACGAAAAAAAATTATTTAATTTGAAAATATCTTTTAACGGAAATTTGAAACATAAGTCTTTAAAGTAAACATTTTCAAATCAATCATCAAAATTACGTTTAAAACCAAAACAACCCAAATAAAAAAAAAAAAAAACGTTTTAAATATGTTTAATCAAACCACAATGACGACCAGCAAGATGTGTCCAAGTCGTATCAACATAATAGAATCAAACCTACCCAAAAAAGTTCCCTGCCTCACAAAGTCACACTCCTAATAACATGGAAAAAACACAACAAGATGAAGTGTCAACAACTTAGTGAGCCAATTACAAGTAGAACAAGGAAAGAAACACAGAGATCTCATACAAATAAGTCAATCACAGAATAAACACATAACATGTTTCCACACAATACATCACATTTCTTCACAAACATCACATATATTATTCCTAGTATACTTTGCATACATTAATCTACGCTTTGCATTGCTTTTGTTATTAGCAATAATTAGTATTTATTATTTTTCACCACAATTATTATTTTATTTATTCATCACATTATTGTTCGCTAATATACATATGGCTTTTTTTGGAAGGTATTACTTTCTAACCAGGGGATTTATTGCTAAAGGGTTCCCGGGAGTAGGGTTTTGAGAAAAGTTTCCGATGGAGAAACATCGTTAAATATTCCTTCGAGAATATTCAATATGCGTGTGGATATATGATTCCTACCAGAATATTTATAGTTAAAGGTTCCTATGGGAAAAATATTATGTTGGTCCACCAGAAATACAGAATATATGATTCCTTTGGAAATACTGAATACGTTGTTCCTTTAGGAATACCGAATATGTGATTCCTTCGGGAATAATGAATATGTGATTCCTATCGGAATAATGATATGTGATTCCTTCAAGAATACTGAATATATAATTCCTTCGGTAATATTGATATGTGATTCCTTTGCAAACTTTGTTATAGGCTTCCTTCGGGAAACACTGTTAATGGTGTTTCTTTGGGGAACATTGGAAAAGACTCTCTAAGGGGATATTAGGCCAACTATTGGGATTAAATCCCTGAGTTTGCAGATTATGTGCAAAGTCTATATTTGGTAACACCAATAAACTCTGATAAATTGTGAAGGATTTTGTAAAACCAGATGTTTATTATGAATACGAGTCATGATATTTGTACAACCAAAGTCATAATTTTTCTTGATAAAATTCTGGGTGTTACACTCACTACTACAAAAAATCAGGCTTTATTCACTCGACGCCGAAAACGGACAGTCACTCATATGATACTTTAAGTAGTTGAAGTGAACTGAAATATTTTAGCAGAAAGTTCAGCCACTTATTAATTGGGAGGCGCGATTATAGATGATTGAGTTCAATGCATTAGTTACTATATACATAAAAAAAGTGACAAATATGCTTGAGTATAAAAAAAGTGTCCAGATGTCATAAATCGTCACATGATGTAAATATTTATGTCGCTAACAAATAAATTGGAGTTTGTCTAACATGATTTCAGTGTAGTAACAACTTGGTACATATGGTCTCATAACTATAAGTGTTACTGAAGTTGAGCGTGCGTTATAGCTAGCTTACCGTTTATGTGTATGGTCACTTGTTATTTCAAAGTGGTTGTATGATTTTGAATAGCCAGACCATATCCCAAATGTGTATCGGATGATTTTTATTAGTCACATGGCGAAGTATTCACGTAACTATTATTTAGAGTAACAATGATGAAAAAATGTTAATCATTAAGCTTGATATTGCTCACATTGAGTGTTCTTGTTTGTAAATCAAGTGACAATATATTTGTAATCTTTAGTATTTGTTTAGTCACATGTTATATCAAAGTTACTGTGTTGATTTCGAATAGCCACACCATATCACAAATGTGTATCCAAATGATCTTTATTAGTCACTTGTTATTTCAAAGTGGTTGTATGGATTTCAAATTTTTGTAGACAGTTTTAACTGATATTGAGAATCACATAACAAAATTTCAAAGAAAGAGTGTATGAGGGAACCTTCAACAATCCTTGGTTGTGATTTTGATGCAGTGGATAAATACTAGGTCAAAGTATCAGTAGATATCATTCGATATTTGAAAACGATAAATATAGCAACATACATGAAATTATTAACGAAATTAAATACATAATTATAGGTCATAAAAAACATAGAAAATTTATTATAACAAAATAACAACCTAAACAAAATAAAATTGTATACAAAATACAACCATTGTCAATAAAGTAACCTACACTAAGTTAACATGTATGACTGAAATGATAATTATAACACACCAATTAAATTTAACTAAACTAATGTAAACACTATTGAAATTCAATAATACTTAATAATTTAAACCATATTTCTTGATGTCTTATAAAAGATATATATGCATCCACTTAGAAATATATGTACAATACAAAGAGTATTACAAACTATCTTCTGATGATTCGCTCTCTTCTGACGATTCATGATGATCAGCCAAATACCTAATTATCCTACAAAGTTTACCACACTCTACTTACCAATTACACATGTTGCAAAAACTCTTTAGGTCGTCATCCTCATCTAATCCAAAGTCTAAATACTAAAATGACAAAATATCAAATAAAAATCAAGATCTAATCTATTTACTAAGCTTATTACATTTCTTATTTATCATTTTAATCATGGCAAAAAGGTCTTCAAGATATTTTACTTCTTGTTTTTCCGCCTTGATCTCATCATCAAGATATTTGTATACAACATCTTTGTAAATCAAGTTATTTGCCGCAATCTTCTTTTTCTTCTCCTCTTGATTCTATATGGAAGTATCAAGCCTTGCTTTGATACCATTCACGTGAATACATAAGTACACCTCATCGATACTATTGGTGAGAGCAAGCTTCTTTACTTCAGACAGAATATCCGAAGAATTGTTAGCATTGGATGAAGAAGCCATTAGTTTGGAAGAACGTAAGATGTATAAGATGTGGTGGTAGACAATATGCATATGTGGGGGATTTTATAAGAATAAAGGGCAGATATTGAAAGATCTCTAGTAGTTAATATATATGGGTATTAGTTGGAATAGTGAATATACATAAATAATAACGTAATGTCGTCCACTAGTATCCACCCACATTAACACATGGTTTACCCATATATGAAATAATAACAATTCCTTTTGCAAACCATCTTTTCTAAATTTAATAGTAATTAAAAGCTACCTCTGTAAATGAAATTAATGTCTTATCTTGCGTCAAACAAAACCTTGAATGAAGATTTCATCGCCATCATTCGAGAAGACCTAAAAGTTTGGAATCAAGAATGACAGTAATCGAGGCTCTTCTCCAATAATTTTTTAATGAAGAGACAAAGATCAACGAAGT